>NC_140465.1:28335306-29535306 GCF_051167445.1 Perissodus microlepis | reverse complement strand
TACAGCTTTGAGAAACTGGAGGTAGAAAGAAAAATATCAAAGAATTCACACCCACCTAATTACCAAGATGATTATAGCTCTAAATGAGCTGTTTCCTACATTCTCTGTAAACATTAAGCAGTGCTGAAAATAAATATTTTCATCTATATGACAAAAATCAAACACGGCAGTGGGTGAAGCTTTATACTTTCACATTCATAGATGAATTGAGTCCTGAATAGGAGATCTCTAAAATACGTCTGAAGTGCTTTTCCAAACAGCAAACAACACATGAAGTAAGAAAAGCACATGTAGAAATGCAGTTCTGCTGCATGCTTTTTGAAAAGCTGGCACATATCAAATTTTGTTCTTCAGTTCTCCAGCGCCGTGCAGTCTCCCACTCTTACATGCGAATAAATTATGACTCATGTAGAGGGAAAAGTCAATGGCACTACACATGCTGACAAGAATAATCGGAAGAATGAGTAATTACTTTGGATTTAGAAAATGAAAAGCGTTTTCCAAAAGCATGTTTTCAAATGAAAGCATACACTTATTCTACTAGGCAGTAGCCTTAAAAGGTCCATCATCAAACACATAATTTCAGGCATTATGACTCTAAAATGGGGTGACAAACACCAATGAGAGAACATGTGGAGAGGCAGACGTACTGCGCTCCACAACTACCGAAAAGCCGGAGCAAAACAACCACTACCAGCGTTTTGACGTTCACCATCCTCCGGGGTCATGTTGTCTCTCACTCAGAAATGCAAGTGCATCCTGACTCACGCAGAGAGTCTATTTATACTGACTTTGCCAGTGCAGAGTGGGACATAATGTTCTCTGGTTAAGAGAAGAGCCCGGACTCACTTGTGGAGAGTCGTGATGCCCTCTTGCATCTCCAATTTACCTAAATAAGAGGATTAGCTCTCATTAGATGGGGCTGGTAAACACCGCCACTAAAACAAACTGATTATAGTATCCCAGAGTGGGAGATGCAAAAAAGCGGTTACTGTAGTAGCTGTAAACATGTTAAATCCCTAAAAAGAGAATATCAAGAAACATAGAAAATATTTTTTGGATGTTTTTGGAAAAGAACAAGGATGGAGATCCTGTGCTGGATGGTTGAATAAAGACAGCAACTTTTATTATTTTCATGTTTCCATCAGTTTTCCAGCAATCTTAATGATGGATTTTTAATCCCACTGAATGATAATGTCCCTAAAAAAAGTAAGGATAAAGGATTTCCCCCCACTGTTTCTCGTTTTTGAGCTAACTGTCTCAGCTTTGCTTCATAGCTAAAGTTACAATTGTAAATTGTAAATTTTAGACTGTTATTAACCATTTTTACCTCAAAGTGTATATTTACTCCCCTTACCTTAGTTTTAAAGGGTATATTTATTTCTTACTCTTTCTATATTTATTGTTGTTCTTTTGCACTGAATGGAACTGGAGACTGGTGATCTTGTCTCTCTATATACTGTACTGTATATAGCAGAGATGACTATAAAGTTTACTTTGACTTGACAACATGCACATATTTTGTTAGAAATATCAGCATCAATTTTGAAAAAAACACTGGTACCCTAACTGGTAAAAAGGAGATACTGGGTTTGCACTGAAATAATCATTCTTTGCACCAAAAACCACCTGGTGATTGCTTTGGTTGCTACCAAGTTGCCTTGATTGCTGATAGTGTAGTTTCCATGGCACAGAATCGCATGTCTGCAAACACCTGCTAACTAGCTGAGCAGTAGTGAAATCCACCTGGAACCTGGAAGAGGAGAATGTTTGTCTTTAAAGTAAACCGCTTGCCCCATTCCTGCAACTAAAATGCTTTCGAAAGGTGCAGGTTTTCTGAAGGCAAATGGTCTGTTTCCATTTTGCATTACACTTTTCACAGTTTCACTACTTCCCAGTAAAGAGTTCACTAACACTGACAGTCTGCCAGTGACCAAAGCAATCGCAAGGAGGTTTTCAGTGCAGCTTAGCAGCTGTTAGCAACCTCCAGCAGCTACCCACTAACTGGTTAGTGAATATGCATTTTTCTGTAGCATCTGGCGGTTGCCGGGAGGATGCCAACCCTTCTCTTTGTCTGTGGAAATGAGGCCTTACTGCTGGTTTTCACACGGGGGATTGTTCAACAATAGTTACGCAGTGCTGCTTTAACAGAAAAATGTGTGAGTAATCTAATCTCTCTTAGCTGAATTACTCCTAGCATTTGACCGATGACATGTGTATTAAAATGTGCTGGAGAGAGAAGTAATTATCTCTAATCTTGCATTATAAAAAATGATATGTTCTAGATCAGATTATAGACCTGAGTGGAAATCACCACTCAGGTTGTTCTACTTGACAGCAAAACTAAAACCTTCCCACTCCTTAACCCGATCTCCAAAACAGAATGAGAGTGCAGCTTGTTACAGGCACATGATGTTGACATCTCCCAGCAATGTGTCTGTTCAACGTGAAGTCAAGGTCTGAATAATAAATACAGATCTATTAGGAGGCCTTGACGCTCTTTTCCCTGACAGGCAGAATGTGACCTCGCTCGGCCCAAGGCAGGAACAAGCCTGTTCAGTTTGGATATAACTTTCAATCTGCACAATGTTTACATCACCACAGAAAATCACAACAGTGCACTGCTCTGAATGGCGAATGAGTTCAGTTTTATATAAAAGGAACAAAAGTAACAAAAGGAAGTAGGAAGTAACCAATAATTAAAAAAAAAAAAAAAAAAACTATAATGAAAATTGCCTTTTGCAAATGAGCAGTTTCTCAGAATTACAGTTTAAGATGACAAACTGATTTGCAATTCCTTGAATTATACAAGATTGCAGTATGTCAGTAGTACAGTAGTATAATACAATTTTCACAAAGTAATCTGTCACCATGTTAAAGTGTATGTTCCATACATACTGGGGCAATATTAAGACAGAGTGCCTTTCTACTTTTGCAACATTCAAGTGACATTCATCCATAACCGCAGCCTGCGCTCCCAATGTTGCACTGTGATTTCCTAGATTCAATTTTCCAAGGCCACAAAAATCTAATAACCTCCCAGATAATGTCAGTTGAGTCAGAAGAGATGAGTGAATTGTTTTCAATAAGCTTCAGGTGTTCCAAAAAGTCAATATCAATTTGCCGAATATCTGATCGCAGACCAGCTGGACTTCATACAGTATGAACATGATTTTAAGATCGACCATTTTCCTACAAGAAACAAGAATCTGAATTTTTCTCCTCTGTGGCTGTCTTAATAAAAGCTGCAATATTGAAAAATATGACCACAATAAAACTGAAGACATTTAAAGTGCTCGCAATATGCTCGTAAAATACAATACATGAAATATGACTTGTTTAAAAGCACAGAAAAACTGCAAAAAATTAAAGTCGAAATAATAAAATATAGGCCCTGCGACAGACTGGCGACCTGTCCAGGGTGTACCCCGCCTCTCGCCCTATGACAGCTGGGATAGGCTCCAGCGCCCCCCGCGACCCTGAAAAGGATAAGCGGAAGCGAATGGATGGATGGATGGATAATAAAATATATAGAAGTGTTGAGGTAGAAAAGCTCCACTAGGCTTCCATTAATCAACGGACAATCACGTTTTCTACATTCAGTCAGTATTTATCACTATCTGGTATGAATTTATGTCAGTAACATAATTTTCGAATTATTTGCACTGGCGACATCTAAAGTTCTGTGCCGTGAAAACAGCTTTTGAAAGTTGGAACCAAGAAATTTCTGTCATGTTTGCTATAAACTGTATGAGCGTTAGAGCAAAGAGTAAGCCCCAGCAGAATTTTAAAACCATAAGAGGTCAGGATTATAAGGTCAAACTGTGGCAGGAAGTAGAAGGATGTGTATGAAAGTTCCCTCAGTCCCTGCTTTTAGATAGGCTTGCATAATTGTTAAGAAGATTACGGTTAAGAAGATCAGTTTTTATTCCGGTGAAAGTGAATAACCTAAGTTTTTAAAGGTGCTTCAAAAAGGAGAAAGGGAACATAAGAGAAAACAAAACACATGGAAAAAAAATTGTTATGACCAACAAGTAGATGAGAATGTTAAAGCCACAGAAGACATGCAGAGGTGAGCGTTAGAGCAGCAGTTCTCCAGACACAGTATGGCTCCACATCTGCACAAAAAGCACTCCAGCTGTTACTGCAGCTCCTTATTTTTCAGTTAGAATCTAATTTCCACACAGCCTTTTGAAAGGCACCATCTGCACGATGCCAAAAGGATGCAATCTAAACACTGAAGAGCAAGCCAGTTACCTTACAAAAACCCGATTTGGGACTTTACAGAGAAGACCTTCAGGCTTTGACCATCAACAGAAGTCGTACCACAAACAGTGAGGTTTGAGGTCTGAGGTAATACGCTCTTCATTAAAATGCATCAAAAATAATGCTGTTACACAAGAGATGCTCACCTACTGCAGGCTGTATTGCATGTATTATAGAGGACATAGTCAACAGAGAGTTCCCTTCTCAAATCTTACTCCCTTTTAATTCATTAAAAAAGATGCAAGTGATTTGAATCATTTTGCAGGTGTAGTTGTACTGCTGTCTGCAGTATTGTGGTTTTGGGGCTCTCTGTACAAGCCAAGAGTTTTACATTGCACAAGAGCAATAACCAATACAATACTTGCAGTCTCCTGCTTAGATGTGCTATTCCAACCAACAAAGGACTCACTCACTTTTTGCATTTTTCTAGACAGGGCCTTCAGGAGCACAGTATTACAACAAAAACTTGCCACATTACTGTGAATGATGTAACTGCATGCAATTCTCTATTTAATGCACATTCTCATGTTTTTGTGTGACTCTTGGTGAGCACCAGCAGCATCACCCATTTGATGTTTTGGATGCCTGCATCCCTAACATGAAAGTTTGTCCCCAGAGGATAAACTCATTTTCATTTTGGACTCTTTGTTTTCCTCCTGCAACACAATCTTATCAAAATGTGAACTTACAGCAAATCTAATAACTGCAGGGTCACATTACTATGAGGAGAGCTCATTTGTGCTTAAGGGGGCAATGTGTGTGTAATTTGTCTTTATGCAAGACTTTCATTATGATGCATATCTAAAGTGCTGCTTATATCAAACTGTAAGTGTGTGCACCTTTTTGGAACAGACATTAAAGCCTTCAGTTATTTGAAGTAAATGAAGCTAAACACAGATGAATTTTTCTGCACTAATACAGAAAGTTTACAAATGGTGCACAAAAGGCTAGCCAGTGGCCCCATCTGTAAATGTGGGCACGGAAGTCTTAAACCACCTCTGACTCGCACTGTAGTCGCAACAGTAAATATTTCAAAAAAAGTTATGTTGAACGCCTAGATTTGACTGATGGAAAAAGGCACGTGGAAATCTGTTCTGTTAGTTTATAAACCGTGCTCTCGGATTCATAATCCGACGGATTTGCAATCTATGCCCAGATTTGGAATCTTGCCCACAGATTTATGATAGTTACAGTGCAGATAAAATGTTGTTTGTCACTGAGATACTACTTTGGGAAAAAAAAAGAAATATGAGACTAAAAGGAGCAAAAGTGTTGCTAAAATTATCGGGGGAAGAAATTAAACTTTTTTTTTTATAATGGCACCAGTTTTGTTTCTGGTAGGAAGTAAAAGTTAGAACTTACATACATTGTAGCAGCTTTATGAAACTGTTCATTTTGTTTTGTCTCTTTTCACTATATCCCACTGTGCACTGTGTGGATTTAATGCTTTGCCTCTCCAAATTCTGAAATAAACACATATGTGTGATTGTCTGTGTATCTGTGTCAGCTCTCAAATAGGCTAGGAACATGATGAGGGATACTCTGCCCTTTCCCCAACATTGGCTTGGATGGGTTCCAGCGCCACTGACCCTGGTTGGATAAGTGGTTAAGAAAATAGATGGAAGCTTTGGTGGGTCAGCCACAGCAATTTTGATTCATAGCCACGTGGGATCCATAATTTCACAAGCTGAATTCATGTTGCTCCAGGCAGCTTTAAACATCAATTCCCTCACATCAGCAGTGCCTCAGGCACAAAATAAAACATAACACAGATCACTGATGGACACAGATGACAAGAACGAAGGATGAGGCTCAAAAGTGGTTTTAGTCGAGAAGGAAAATGGTTCCATCAAGCATTTTGAAGGAAGTGAGCTGTCTGTGATTTAGTTTTCTCTCAGTTTTTAAGTAAAGACACTGCTTCTCAGGAGACAATTTGAACAGTATTACTCTTTAGGTGAGTATCTAATGAATGGTGTGATTAATTACTTAACCATTTAATTACTTTTACTTCTGTTCTTTTGCGGTTTTGCTTGCGCTGCATTCACAGACGCTAATTACATGCAAAGAATACATAATAGTGCATATAGGGCAAATGTGTGCTCTCCCCAGCTGTTAAAGACTGCACAGTACGCCGAACCATTATCCAGTGTGCATGGACGGAGTAGAAGGGAGCGTATTAGCGAACGGGGAATGGTCACGTGACAATGACAGCATGTGCGATTTGAAAGGAAGGAAAATAGAGACTTGAGCATCAGATGAGGGTCTGAGAGAATCCGTGCACTTCTCTGCGCCGCCTCCTTTCTCTGGCAGCGGAACAGGGACAGCTCTTTTTAAAACCGCGTCCACACCCGTGCTTTAGTAAGAAATTGCTCGCTTCGCTTCTGCAGAATTTCAGCACTGACCGACCTTTTCCACCTCAGAAGTGAGGAAGCGCGTAAAGACGGCCGCCTTATAATTCTCTGTGACGGTAAGAGAGCGGCTACAACTTTTCGGAGCAGCACAATTGATTCTTGTTGCATTGGCTGATCGATTGTTTGTGTTCTCGCGTTGTTCTGCGCCATCGACACCCGATTAAAAGTCTGGTTTAGACTATTTTTATTTATTTATTTGTTTTGTGTTGTAGTCATTTAAATGCGTGCAGAGTACTGCATGCGCACCTGACAAAGGGTGATACACATGAAACTGCATCAACAGTGCTGCAAATCGCAGCTTATGCTTATTGATCGCTCAACTTTAGACACTAGGGTTAGTTTCTGTCAGTTCATGCAGGCTTAATTAAACATTTGATGTGTAATCAATTCAGGCTTCGGCAGTAAATTGAAAATCTCCATTTCCAAGTAGCTTGATTAAACATGGGAATTTGCATGGGAATGCAATTGATTTTAATGCTCTAAAGCTTTTGCTTACTAGCCTACTGAACGCCCCAACTTTATGTTCTTTTACATTTTTATAGTAATTTTCAGCACGAGAAAAGAAAGCTTGGAAATGATCGATATATTTTTCCATATTTTTATTTGTGTTTTTGTTTAGATAATTATCACTGCTGGTGATTTGATTATGGAACAGTCTGCTGGTTACAGAAACGGTGATTCTGTTTAGAAAGTATTTGAAGAACCTTACTGAATTTTTAGGGAAACTGCACAGTTCTGTCATCATACTGTGCATCTGAACAAGGGATTAACCAGCTGCTAAAAGGCTGTTGGAGTGCTGGGGAGCTTCTGTGGTGAAGTAATGTGATGAAAATCGGTTATTTCATTTAGATATTTGACTGCACTGGCACATAAAAACATAACAACCAATACTTTCTCACCTCAGGACTCCACTTCATATTTTCATCTGTCAACAGCATTAGGCTAGAAATTTAGTAGGTTTCTAGTAGCAGCTTGTGCAAGCTGACAGCACGAAGGAGAATTGATTCCGTTGGTTCAGCATTACTGGAACTACTTCCACAGTCCATCTGGCCGATACGTGTTGTCTGCATCTTAACAATGACCTGCCTGTGATGGAACCTCTGTATTGGGTATCCTGGATGCCCAGCTGGCCACTATCATATATTTATACCTAACCTGATTGCATTCTGAATGGTCAAGTCTATCGCCTTTACCAAGGCTGTTCACCTTTTCGGTAAACTCACGTAATGATTTTAAGGAGCAAATAACTGATGTTGATTTTTATAGATTATGTAATAGAGAAAGCTCATTAAATGGGTGTTTTTTGCTTAACTTTTGCTTTGTTTTACTCAGTTAATGCTCTATGAAGTTCTTTGTCCTTCATTCAAAGAGGTGAAAAGCATACAAAAACTGGATTATTCTGTCCAGAAATGAAGAATAGCTGTGAGGTATTGTGCATGTTCTTTTTTTGTTAGAGCAGGGCTATGAATGAGGAAGTTTGGTGTTCATTTTTCCATCTTAAACTGCATTTCCATTAATTGTGTTTTGACATAATAATGCAAATCATCTTATGTCCTATTCTATTAAAATTTTCACTTTTAATGTTCCAAAAAAGGGAACAAATACATAGTCCTTTATTTTAAAATGTTAATAACCTATGTGCAGAACTTCTTTCTTTCCATTACACCCCAGCTTTAATTCAGTTTGATAATCAGTTGATATGTAGATAGGAAATAAAAAAAAAAAAAGCAGTAAACACAATTAGCAGTACAGCTTGGGCTGTACTGAAATTGTTGCATTTATAGCTGAGCCTTTGCTTTCGCCACTTCCAGACACATTTCTGATATGCAAATAGTTAAATACATTGTCCAAAGTGTTTCTATATTAGGATATATGCTAAACTAACTTACATGTTCATAGCTATTAAACAATGTGGTTTGTTTGTTTGTTTGTTGTAGAATAGATTTTCACCCCTGTGATGTCTCATAAATGTTTAATAAGTCCTCAAACCACTGTGAATTAAAAGGTTTGCTGCTGCTTGGTTGATGTTGGGAGTTGTGTTTTATTATAGAAACACATTTAAAAGAACCTCATACCCAGATGGTGAAGCTGAAAGTAAATACAAGTAATGATGACAGGTGCAATGAACCATCTTTGCACTGAGTGATGCAATCAGCAGAGTGGATTGATTAGATGGATATTGTTGGAAACCCTTGGAGAATCAAAGCCACTTTTCCCTTAGTCAGATGACAATTTCCACAAGTGGTTGAGGTTTAAAGATGATCTTTTTTGGATGTGAGGGTTAGTCTGAGGCTTGTGTTAGACAACATTCACATAATAATAATGATAATAATCAATCTTCTAATAATTAGAGCACCTCAGATATATCTGGAATACCAGAATACCCCCCTTCACTCTTTTGGCCTAAACGTATTGATTAAAAACTATACATAATCTGTGCAGGCAGACTTGAAACACTTAATTTTAGTCCTTGTTCACTGGCATTTACTGGGTAAACAAAACCAAAAGTTGTACAATTTCAAAGCAAGGCGTTTTTTCTTTTGTGAAAAACAAATGTCTTTATCAGACATAATTCTGCCTTCCTTTTCTTTAGTCTCTCTTTTGTTCTTCCACTTCAATGTTGCACTGAAAACCCCCTCTATTGACATGGTTTTTACTTAAGTGGCTGTGATAGTGTTTTCAATAATTCTGAAAAGCTTTTACTTGGCAGGCATTTCCCTGCTATTATCGTCAAACCTTTACCATGTTGTTCAGATACGTTCGCTTGCAGTTTTAAATATGTAGATATGTCTACACATTTAAACTGCAAGCAGACTGAATTGCAACCCAGGAAAATTACTTTTACACGACATTATCTTATTTAAATATTCTTTGAATGACCCAGAACTCCATGCACTTGCTTACACTGCAATTAAGCAAGATGTCATTTATTTCAATAAAGACCATTACTAATATTTCAGGATTAAGCAAATTCAGAAAGATATTACAGTACATATTAACAGTAAACAGTACATATATGCTAAAGGCTCTGCTGCTGTGTATATTGTTCTATCAAAGTAAAAAACCTGCAGAGCTATTGGACTAACAACACACCATTCTCTGACAGTGGCAGTGCTCTGTTGTTTAAAAATCACACAGACCAGCAGGTTAAGGATGCAATTAATAAAGATCCAATTTTAAGACTCCGCGAGACCATGACTGACGCACTGCTGGTCTGATTTTAATGAATAGGGTGGGAAGGGTGCCGGGTGTTATAGACCGGCTGGAGGGGTTCCTGCATTATTCACAAGCAATCCCAAATGCAAGACGTGCCAGAGTGTGGAAGCTATATAATCACACTCGAATCACCTAATCCAAAGCACCAATGCACAAACAAAATCTTCAGTCTCAGTGACTTTAAGTATTTATTTTGTTTCCTGCCACCCCTCTAAAAACAGATGTCTGTTCCTGTGTTGCTCACTGCCTGATGAAGCTTCACCATTTGGCTGACTGTTTCTATATGCTCATCCAAAATAAATACCTTCTAGCAACAGCCTAATTGTAAGGTGTTTAGGGAACATTGGTAAATTGTAGCATCTATCGGCAGCCTGCGTGTGAGGCACTTAGCATAAATATATAAATTACAGCTACAGAAAATAAACTGGGTTACATTCTCCCTCTCTACACAGTGGAGTGCACATTGGTTACATTCCAGGATGCCTAAAAACATTAAATTTTCAACCTGTTGGAAAGGCAGGAGTGAGATTTGGGCTAAAGAACAAAAAGAATCGCTTGCAGGTATGGCTTAGTTCCCTTCCCCTTATAACATAGAGCTAAGAATTAGATCAAAATCAAAGCTTTCGAGAGACACCGCTTTATATTTTTCCCATATTTGCGAGAAACCTGAATAAATTTTAATGGTGAAAGCATTTCTGATGATGATGAAGACAAGTCTTTGTCTGTCTTTGTGGCTGTTCAGTGATTTCTGTGACATGAGAAAAATAGCTTAAAACTAGAGACGCTTTATTTTTTTATATTACATCTCAAAAATGAGACGGAATGAAAGAGATAAAGCGTTACTTTTAATTTTTTGTTTGTTTGATGCATTCAAACCACAAAGTGCTGAGTGTTGTTCCTTGAAAATATATGTAGTTTGCCACATGTATCAGGGGCATTAAACACATTATCATGTTAGACACAGCCTGTCAGATGCTGTAACTGTCTTTGAACAAGAGTCTGTTTTTATGACCAACAAATGACCTACCTCCAATCACACATCCAGACACACACTTGCGCACACATGCTCATGTGCTTTTCTGCAGATACACAAGTGTCAATTTGGTTCTCAGGTTGATTCATACTACACTGAATCAGATGAATCTCACAGTTTCCCTCATTCTGTCGGCTGACACTGATTTCCTCAAAGGATCGGAAGATGAAAGGAAAATTTAAGTATGTAAAGCCTATAAACCATAGATGAAAGACAAGTGGAATGGGAGGGGGGAAAGAATTATGGCTCGGAGGTAAAGCCGCAGTACTATAAATTGTAAATGTGTCAAGTGACATTACATGACATGGTAAGTACAAGCATGGCGTGCTTAGTTTGTTTTTGCATTTCGGTAAGACCATCATCTCTGCATCCATTTTTGCAGGAAGATGAACATATAGTGAACAATAGCAAGACAAAATGCCATTGAAGTTATCCCACTGATCCCTGTAACAAGCTCCCGCTGTACTGAAGAGGCACAGACGGTGGAATCTTGACTGAGAACACAGTACTAAAAGCTTGCTAGTCTATGCCACATTTTTTGTTGCAAGGTAAAGCAAAATCAACAATTTATATATGAAAAATCCATTTCATGTCTCTTCAAAGACACAAGCTACATAAGGGAGCAAAAAGCTAATATCAGGCTACCCTTTGAGCTAGATTTAATCCTAGATTAAGGGCTGTTGTGGAACTGTGGTTTATGCCCATATCACAGCTGTGCTCATATTTACTATAATGACTTTATCACACATTAGGTTGTGCTATTTTATCAACAGCATTACTTAGATAAAAGCTTTAAGCACCAGCAATAATATAGCTAGTTTGTCTCATTTATTTGCCAGTACAAAACTGGACTATGACTGTATTGTTACTAAGCAAACATTTTCTTGAACACTAGCTTGTTGGATACTTATGTACGATGTGAAATGTATAAAAGATGGAGGTAACTCCTGAATTTGAAAATTGAAGCAAATGCTTTAAACTTGCATTCTTTAATGGCCAGCAGGGGGTGACTCTGATTGTAAAAAGACTTGGTATTGGATAAAATGTTGTGACCCTCATCCCTCTAATTGTGTGACCTCAGTAAGGACTCAGTCACACTAGTGTGATCAGGAAAATCCTTAACTGGCAAGTAATTGCTGTCTCTCTAGGGCTGATGGCAAAAGTTGTGATCACTTAGAGGTTGAGCGTGCAGAATCCTCAAACTCAGGCTACCTCCAAAAAAAGGTCACCCAATCTGACTGCAACTACTCTCAGCCTGGTGAAGGTTAGACGAAGAATTAAATGCAGACAGATTGCCAACACGCTGCAATCAGTCAGTCAGTCTATGCCAATGACCACAACTCATCTGGTCCATCATGTGGTAAAAACTACTTTTGGCTGTTCCTTTGTCACAAGGGGATTGCCGCAGTGGGTAGGTCCTCATGTATGATTCGGCAGATTTCCACACAACCCCCCAGGGGATTTGTGTCCCCAGCTAGTTTTAACCAGTTCGAACCACCATCCTTGCAGTTGTTAAGTAAATGTGTAAACCGGTACCCTGCAGAAATACCTGCTATATCAGATAAGAAAACACAAAGCCAAGTTCCTGAGGTTTCTAACTAGCAATTTACAGCAAATTGTGTTAAACTGAATGCAGAAAAGCATTTCTTATTTTGCACCTGGTATGTGTGTGAGTTTGCTGCTAGGAGTTTTTTACTTGCTTGATTTGAGGGGGGGATGTTATCCGAAGAGGTGCATAATTGGCACCAGTGGATGGCTCAAAGCTGTGAGCGCTGTGCCAACACTTTTGCCCTGAGTAAACAGTGTACTGTCACTCTTTGTACTGTCACTCTTTACTGAATATTTAGAGCCCTACAAATCTGCTCTGCAATAACACTGGTGTTTTTTGAAACAGAGCAGGACTGAACTGAACTTATCGGAGCACTGAAATGAAAGAGGGAGCAGGGGAATCCTGATGCAAGGTGCATCTTAGGCTACGTTCACACTGCAGGCGAAAGCGCATCAAATCTGACTTTTTTTGACCCTATGCGACCCATATCTGATCATGGTATGACAGTGTGAACAGCACAAATCCGATATTTTCAAATCCGATCTGGGTCACCTTCGTATGTGGTACTAAATCCGATACATAGCTGATGTTTTAGAAAGCGACTGCTGTTTGAACGGTCATGTCGCATTAAATCCGTCTTTTACGTCTCTGACACAAGACAGACGGCAATTATCAGCGTCGGAGAAGCGCCCGAGAAGACATCGTGAACGCTTCCTGGCAATCCTGTGTAGATGTCAGTGAAACTGTTGGGAAGATGTGTGTATATATATGTATATATGTATATATTGTACTATTCTTAGTTAGCGTATTGTCTGTCTTGTTAATGTTGGTTTATGTTGGTTTATAATGGAGCACTGTAACAAAAAAATAATTTCCCCCAGGGATCAATAAAGTATTCTGATTCTGATTCTGATTCTGAAGACAACGTTGGAGAAACGTGAACATTTTATTTGTACTGTATAATCTGCAGATTCTGACAGAAATCTGCAACTATCCTTTGAAGCACCGCTCCTCTAAAACAGCAATAAGGATAATTATTAGGCCATATGTAAATAACAAAATAACTTTATAACTTAAAGCAAAATTGGGAAACATAAAGTCCAAAACAAGTCTTTATATTAAGGGCCATCAGTCAAACAATACCGTTTGGTCTGGGTCTAAACAGAGCGCGTTGTATGTGACGGCTTCTTTTGCGCATGCGGGCCGCTTTGAGGGTTCACGCTAGAGTGCGTTTGCTGTCACATTTTATTTGTAGTGTGAACAAGCAGACAAAAAATCGTATTTGATCAAAAAATCGGAATTGAGCATTAAGACCTGCAGTGTGAATGTAGCCTTATTTTCCAGTGTTTCACACTTTTAGTCTCATTTCTACACCCCCTTCCCTCTTTTCTCAGCAGTGTGCAAACACAGAACAACATTCATGTTTCTACCTTTGTTTTATAAGATGTTAGCGTTACTTGAATTCATACGCTTAGTGTTCCCAGTGTCATGCTTTCCCCTTTAGACACTTGCAGTCAAATGCTACAATACAAATGATTTAGAATTACCAGAATTAAGTCCCTCCATTCACTGAGCATTATTTGGCCAGCTGTACCATTTCAATATTTTATAAGAAATAATATCAAAACAGCACAAAATGCTGTCTGTTCAAAGAAACAATTATTAAATGTTACACTACAGTAATTCCTAAGAAAATGGTCTGCTTTGATGACAATTTCTTCTTCCCTGCAGACTGTCGTCTGCTGCATATTACCCTTTAAAAAAATCTACATCTGTAAATCTCCCTACAGGGAAGAAAGCATCTTGTTCCATTTACAGGTGACTTTAGAATTTGAGAGTTAAAATAATATGCAAAAATTACTCTGCTCTGTAATGTGTTTCAGCATCATGGACTGCAAGTTGTAACTGTTGATGATGCAGTGAATGACAATCAGGTCAAGATCTTTTCACTCACGAGGCTGGCTGCTCTCTCTATGTCTGTCTCTCCTCTCTATTGGCCCATCACAGCAAAACCAACAAACTGTGTGCATAACATCTCTGCAAAGATTTTTTTTTTTATTGCAAGAGCTTCAAACTTCACAAAGTGGGACAGCAGCCCTGGTGCATAACTCCAATTCAGTTTCACATGATTCATTAACACACAGATGGCTTTGGATCTGACATTATCTGTTAATACTGCTTTGTCTTCGTCTACACATCGTACACGTCATCTGTTACACACAAGGGCGATCGTGGCTCAAAAGTTGGCAGTTTGTCTTGTAATCGGAACGTTCGGCTCGGACAGTTTCGGTCGTTGTGTCCTTGGGCAAGACACTTCACCTGCCACCTACTGGTGATGGTCAGAGGGGCCGATGGCGCGATATGGCAGCCTCGCTTCTGTCAGTCTGCCCCAGGGCAGCTGTGGCTACAACTGTAGCTTGCCTCCACCATTGTGTGAGAGTGATTGAATAGTGGAATTGTAAAAGTGCTTTGAGGGTTTCGAAAAGCGCTATATAAATGCAATCCATTATTATTATTATTATTATTATTACAGACTTCAGGTTTATACAGTAGAATAGTTTGTAACAAAGTAACTCTCTGGATAAATCCTGTGCTCCACCCAAGTCTCAGTTCTCAGGAGTATTTTAGATCAGCGGTCTCCAACCTTTTTTGCGCCACGGACCGGTTTATGCCCGACAATATTTTCATGGACCGGCCTTTAAGGTGTCGCGGATAAATACAACAAAATAAAACTAGTACCGGTACCGAAAAAAAGAAAATGTATTCATAACACACGTGAAAAGACCAAGGAAAACCGAGTAAACGATAAAAACGATAACAAAATAACGCTGAAAACCGATAAAAACCCTGAAAACTATACATTTCACACCTGAGCCTCAACTCTCGCGGCCCGGTACCAAACAACTCACGGACCGGTACTGGTCCGAGGCCCGGGGGTTGGGGACCGCTGTTTTAGATCACTTTAGATCTGACCCAGTCTGTGGTTGAGAAAGTCGCAACCATTGCAGATTCTGCGAGTCCACTCTTGGCTGGCAACAGACGACAACGGATTTGTGATTTATCACAATTAATCGCGGTATTATCGCAAACAGATTGAATGTAACTGCCAACTTGACCCATTTAAACTAAAAAGTTATACAAAGTTGACTCTGTATTGTTGCTCTTTTATCCCTATTTTATGGCCGTTTTGATAGACCAAAGTTGGTTTGAAGATGGCACCTGATTGGTTATTGGTCTCAGACCTGAAACCACTTGAAAAGGGATGGATGTTGCAAGTTAATAACACCTGGTCATCAGTTCATTTTCCTTAGTGTAAATGTAACCTAAACAATTTCACGATTCCTTTTGGTGCTCAATCTCTAGTTTTTAATATTAATAACTAAAACATGAAACTCATTAATAATCACAAGTTAGTTATTTACACAGTCTGTGGTGTAGGTCTACACATTGCTGCCCAACTGCTTTCTATCATGTTGACTGACATTTTTTTGTGTGTACAATGTTGTTCATTCATTTTCTCCTCTTCGTCTGCAGTAATTTCTTTTAGTGGGCTTACAGATGAGAAAGACAAATAAGCTTTGGAATATAATTAATTTTCTTATATTCTGCAAATAACCCATTAAAATAATAATCAGAATTCCCAGCAAAAAAACCATCTCACTAATGCCCACTCACTGCCTTGAATTTCCTTGCCTCGAGTCCTGCGTCACAGTTTCTGAACACCAGTAGCTCTCAGGCTCTGTTAGTTGTAAGCCATGTGTGTCCCTACCTCTTTCTGTATCCCGAGTAACATCTGTGGCTCCGGGCTTTACTTCCATGGGAGCAGTAACTGTCATAGCATTTAGTCTGCTGGGCTGCAAGAGGACTTTTGCACCAGGTGGAAATTTGTTGTTTCTTAAACACGGTGCCCCTAGTTTGTCGTAATTCATTTAATGAAAAAGCTTTATTCTTGTGACGTTTCAGGATGAATGAGTCAAGTTTAAGATGCTCATCCCTCTCCTGTATCCAAAGTACAGTACATCTGAATATCAAATACTATTGCAGTGAACCTTTTAGATTTCACCTAGACTAGTTGTTGGAAAATATTTCAAGGTGGTATATTTGCTTTATTCTTTTCAGCCTTTCTAACCTCTTTGAAAACATCAGAAGATTAGAATTCCAGGTTGTGAGCAAAATTCCTTGAATCTCCAATAAGTAATAACAACTCAATGACCAAACTTAAAGCCCAAAGCAGCAGTTGCTGCTTTTCTGAATGGATATATAAAACTGCCTCAAGACTGTATTTAGCTTGGTCTTCCTAATGGAACAAAATTTCAGTCTTACCCACTCCTGAAACCAATTCACAGAACAAAGGTTATTTTCCATACAGTATAACACTCATTTTTTAAAGTATGTATATCACATAATGTGGTTGGGTGTAGTTTTTCACGTTTGTCTCAACTCGCTAATTACCGCCTTAGCAGTAATAACACGTAAAAGCATGTGACACAAACTGACAATGGAAAAGATTCACCTTCAAAGTAAAAGAAACATGTTGGCTGCGGCACTGCGCTGAAACTTTGAAGGGAAAACTTCTCTATTGTTGCTTCGTGTCACACTTCTCACAGTTTCACTACTTTTTGTTGACAAGTTCATCCCATCCATTCAATTGCAGCAGTATGCTGGCAACCAAATCAATCACAAAGACAGAATATATGCTTTTCCCTAGCAACAGGTGGTTGCCAGATGGCCACTGACCAGTCTCTAAGCCTCTGTGATTGGAGTGTTACTCACTTGATGGCACATTGTCACGCATCCAAAATAGTAGACACATTATTGTAACATGGTTATTGGTCTATGTAAATGTGTCTATATAATGTTTGCTACATACTTTGAAGCACCTTGAGGGGATTGCGATTGTGATTTGGCACTAGATAAATGAAACTGAATTGAATTGAACTGGACCCCCTAGGAAACCCTTGTTACATTTAAGACTCTACTTGCATACTCACTTTGTGCCATCATTTTTTGGATAATCAAGTGCTATAGATGATATCTCGTTCCACAACATTAGAATAAAAATACAAATCTGTTCACATTTCTCAAGCTGGTAGAAGAGTGATAGGAGCTCTATGTAAGTGCATGAGGTCTTGTTTGATGTCTGTAGTGTGCAACTTCTCTGCCCTACTTTTTGGTGTGTAATGTGCCTTTGTTTAGAGCAGCATGTAGTGGATAACATTTATAGCACCTGAAATTAGCTGATTCACTGTATAGGAGACTATATGATGAACTAGTGGAAAAACCAAATATATAACCTTTGTGTAGACTGCAGGATTTTTAGCTGAGTAGAAAGGTGAGTGGAAAGAGGAACCGTGTCAGGTGACACTACTGGTTGGGAAAGCAGGTAGATGAGAGCAACACTTTCTGAAACTGCAGAGTTACAAAACAAAATGACTGAAGCTGTGACTGAGCTGTAAGGGCACTCAGAAAATGCGTCCTCTGCTAATCACGTATTTTTAAACAAGGTGATTCTGTCCCACTCCAACATTTACTGGGTTTTTAAAATTTTCCTCATAAGCAGAATAGTTTCATGCCAGTATGAATCAAGGCAAATGAAGAGAATATCTAAAGCTGAGAGAGCCTCTAAAAAAATGCCCTCTATTCTCCATAATTACAGACACCTACATGTAATTGACCTTAATGAGGTGTCTGAGTGTGACGCTGGCATATTAGCTATCTGTGGAGCTCTGTCAAAGACTCAAGTTCAGTGTCATCACAAACCATAGACAGCCGCTTCTCTAAAGCTAATAACTTGATTTGCTCTCGTTTTCACGTGGAAGTCTGATATAGTAACATTTGTATAGTTATTTTTCACATAGTTAACTTATGCCATTGTTGATAAAACCTTAATGCTTAGCAGTACAGTCCATATTTACCTGGTCAAGAAACTCCTTGTACTCTTTTGATTCTAGAACTGTAAAATATAGTTTTTGTGGGATGTTATAATAGGAATCTTGTTTAGTATTCCTTATTGCTATCACAGATCCCATTTCATGTTGCTGCTTTATAACCAGCTAGAAGTGCTGTAGCACTCTGATCATTCACCTCTTGTCTGCACATGTAATGGATACCAACCAGTCAACTTTGCACTTCCTCAAAGACCAGTCTGAGATAAGCATCTGGGAGGGCTCGCTTTTCCTTCAGCCACTGATTTGTTCTTTGATTGTCTTTGCCGCTGTGCTTCCATTAGCATCCAGGTGTCAGCCACACCCCTGCAGAGGCAGGTGATGTTATCAAAGTGTCCTCCACTTACACTTTTGTCATTATAGAGTATGTTATCACACTTTCACATTTTTCTGCAAGCACAACAAAACCCCGTGGTTTTACATTCTCTGCTGGAAAATTACTGAGAATGAGTTTCATCCTGAATTACAGGCAGTCAAGTCATCCCCCTCTCTGTCCTCCTGAGAAGCATCAGCCCTGATGCACTGAGAGAGAGCCAGATTTTAAATGATGTCAGATGGTGTGTTTAGAGCTTTAGAGGAGCAGTGCTAGGCACCAGCGGAATAGGAGCAGCAGCAATTCATTAATAAAATAGCCAAGAAGTGGAGTCCATTTAACCTGCTGAGGTCATCTATATGCACATCTCATCCGATAGAAAATGTGTTTTATGCTTTCATATTTCCCATTAATGTAGCTTTAGTTACTTTATGGGATATGATAACTTTACAGGAAAAGCAAACAGAATTTAGCTGCCTGGAACCCCCGTTTAAATAACTGCAATTTGCTTTGTGCCATGATCGACCTGAGTTTTAATCCATGTGTGCTGGTTTTCTCAAACATGTTAATGATGCTCATGCTCTGGGAGCCCAGTGGCTTGAAAAATGAGAACAGCTGAACGTCATCTAGTTTTAAAAGCTGGCACTCTGGTGTTCCTGCGCTCACCATTGTGATATGGCAACTGAGGAGGAAATTTTTGCTGTCAAGAGCGGCACATTTTCGATGCCAGGAAAATGAATGATCAAAAAAATTAATTAATTTTCAACTTTGGCAACCATTTCCTGGTATTGGTGTTTCACCTTCCTGGGAAGAAAAGACTAGCTGGCCCATAAAGTCAGCATATTTTTGAGTAGGAGCTATTATAATGACTCACACATGTACACACATAAACTGGTGGATTAGTACAGCTGTCATGTGATCATGTCAAGTGTAGATGGAGAATATTGGAAATATTGGAGTTATTTTTCCAACTTAAATATTTGTCTTTATTTAAAATATAATTGTATCTTGTCTGTACATTTTTAATACCAGCAGATTGAATAAAGGCTTGTCAAGAGGCAATATTAAATGAAGAGCAGAGGATACCAGCAAACATGCACTAGAGACTCTCCACTGAGCTGACGATATTGCACATAATTATACAAATTATACAGTACTTGTCTGAAAATGTCCCTTTATGACATTTTTAACTGTTGTCTTTACATAAATGGAACACACATGCATGACTGGACCGGCTACCAAAACATAAGACTGAGAATCTTGAACTAGAGCACAAACAGAGGGACTTTATTCTCTGAAGATTGCTGCTGCACAATATTTAGGAGTCAGCCAGAAAATCAAGCTCGAAGTGAAGTTAATATTTGTTTCAAGAAAAACTTTAACAGTTTAGATCAATAATAATATTTAGACATAACTGCAAGATTACATTTTGCATTTTTTTTACTGATAATTTTCCATGTTGGACATTGTAAACAATAAAAATTGTGTTTCCAAATTGTAATAATGACATCAGTTACAGTATGTTTCACACATCTCTCTAAGCAGCCATGTTTACTGGAATTTAAAACGTATACAATGATAAATTATTGTAAAGTAGTAGAAGTACAGAGAAACAGAAGGAACTATAAAACAACACAAGCATTTGCAGACTGGGGTTTGTGCTGCAGTGGAGGATGACACATTCCTTGTCATCTATATTTGTGAAAACTGCAAAAATGCAGTCTCGGCTGGAGTTGTTTCAGAAATAATCTGGGAGTTTTTTTAATTAATTACTTCATTTTTATTTTTTTAATACCATAAAAACCTATTATTATTATTATTATTATTATTATTATTAGTAGTAGTAGTAGTAGTAGTAGTAGTAGTAGTAGTAGTAATAGTAATATCAATAGCATTTATGAAACTTTGATTACATCAAATGATGATTGTCTTAATACACTTAAACAATCTGAAGTCAGTTTCTTCATGACAGCAACAAGGGAAGTAAAAGTAAGTAAAAACACAATTTTAAGATGGTTGTTGTAACCTGAGGGAAATACAAACAGCTGTCAACAATGGAGTGATATGTTTTGACCTTAAAGTAATTGAGGTGGACATGAAGCAACACTTGGGATTTGTGTTTCAGGCTGTTATTCGCCAACTCCTAAGAAAAATATCTGGTTTTCAAAGAGCTAAATATTCCACTTTGTTTACCATGTTGTCATCATGACAACAAACAAATGTCATCACATTTTCATTCTTATGACATTTTTAAATGTACTTGTTATAGCAGTATTGGTTTTGATGGCATTTCCCCCAGCTAGTTAAACACTTGTCATTGTAGTACAGAGGTGGTATCAAAGCTATACATTGAATACACAGGCCTTTGATGCTCTGGGCTGATGCTGAAGAAGCAAACAATACATGCTTGAGTGATGAAACCCAAATAACTGAAATATGATGGAAATCTTTTAGAGCTGAAGAGAGTCTGGTGGTAATTTTCAACAGCTAGACATTCTTGATTTAACAGTGATTGATCCGCTCCTTTATCCTGAGAGTTTTTCCATCGATCTGGCAGGCTTTCTGTACTTCAATTCTCTGCAGCATACCTCATATGCAAAGAAGAAATGGTTTCTTTTGCTGGGGTTCTGTGAGGGTTGAGAAAGGTTAGCGGTTGACTGTTGAAAGGTCATGAAGCAGTAACGAGTTTAGTGATAAGAGTCATCGTGCTCTGAGGGGTTGACGGGCATCGTTGGTGGCACGAACCTTCCCATTACTCATACAGCACACAAACCTCGGGTCTGTCACCTCTGGTGTGACGTGACATTCACCTTCAGCTACACACACACACACACACACACACACACACACACACACACACACACACACACACACACACACACCAAGGAAAAAAAATACATATAACAATATATTATTGCATATATTATATTGCAGAGAAAACAAATGCAAATATTAACCCTCTTGACTTCATAATACAGCGAATAAAGCGAGTTAAAAAAGCTCTTCAATTAAAAAGTGAACTTCCTGAATAGGTCAGTCATGATTTTGCTGCATCAGTTATGCAAGCTATGCCAAATGTGTGTTTTTTTTTTTTAAAATACACACCAGAAAGTGAAGCAAAAATGAAACAAATCAGCAGACGAAAACTCACTGCAGAGCATCAAAACCACCACTCACTCTCCAAGCAATCTTTTCAACTTGTATTTTTCTGTAATTTTTCACATACGTTCAGAAATGGACCCTTTGGCTGTAATAAGCAGTTCATACATTTTACATGTGCCAAATGGAACACTTGGAACAAAATCACACAAAGATAAGTAAATAAAAGAAACAAAGAATGAAAGAAAGTCAATTTCAGCTGCCGCCTTACTCACAAGAGGTCACCACAGCACGTAGCACCACATATTTGATTTGGCCGCTTTTTTTTTTTTTATGCTGGAGTTGTGACGTTGTTAGGTGAATGTGTAAACTACTACACTATGGCACCACTAAAGTGTTGACAAAGAAAACTCTAAAGGTGCAGAAAAAGGTGATAAAAGTAGAATTATTTTCTTTTATTCTGAAAGTGCCTTGTAATACATAACAATTTATAGAAGTAGCACTCCACCTTGCCTTTAACAGGGGGTGTTAATGTCAGAAGAAATTAACATTTTTATCAAAAATAATATTATTCTTGTCACAGTTCAGGGAAAAAGAGCAGCGGCACAACATCAAACAGAAAGGGCCACTTCTTTAATGAATAATTGTTTTAAGCGGCCATCTAGTAAAGACAACAAGATGAGCTATGTCAGGGTCTGTCTGATTCAGCTTAGCAGGTGATTGATCAATTAGGCTGTACTTTTGCTTTCAGTTGATTAATCTTAACACACCTTTGCTGGGGAAAAGAAAACAAATGGGTAGAAATAGTTTTATCACTCACAAAAAGGAGAAAAATTGTAACTAAAGACATGGTATTCACCACTCGGACATGTTTTAGCCATCAGAGAGGACAGGTGTGTTTGGTGTCTGTATTTAGCAGTTGAACTTCACCGTCCCTTCTTCCACTTTCTTGATGTTTCAAAAAATGTCTGGAAATTGTGTCATTGTGTTCTGGGCTGTCATGAAGTCGTGTCTTCAAACCTTTGGAGCATTTTGCCTTCTGACTGTTTAGAACCTCCAGTGTTGTTTAATATGGCCTGACCGTGCGTTTGTAGTAAGTAAGTAGCAAAGCAACAGCAGGTAAGTGGGCAGTGCAGCTGGTCTGCCTGTCTGTGCAGAGATTAGCCGCATACACAGCTCTTGAATCAGCTTGTTGGTTGCCAGGTTGTGGCAGCAAATAGGTTTAATTGTAATTACAGATGCATGTATTATTCTTCTTCAGCTGCTGCCTTTAGTGGTCACCACAGGGGAACATCTGTCTCCATCTCACCCTGTCCCTAGCCGTCTGCATATCCTTCACTGCATCTATGAACCTTCTCTGTCGTCTACCTGCCCAATCCATCTTCGCTATTAACAGTCTGAAAGCAAACATGCTGTCTGCAGTGCTCTTTCTATCATCAGCTCTTCAGAGTATCTTCTTAACACATTCTCTTAACTTGTTAGTACATGTTTTACAAAGTCTGAGCGTTATGCAGATGCATTCAATTGCAGGGGAAAATGAGAGGGCTTCAGGAGATGGCCCTACAACGACACAGAGCACTGTGAAAAAAGGTTAAAGAAGTAACAACAGCTGAGCTAGTAAGCATGCAGCTGGTCTGCCTGCCTGAGTGGAGATTTGCAGTGTTCTGACTTGGAAGCCTCATCTGTTTTTTTTATATACAGTTTATGGGAATACTTAGTGTCATAGCCAGACACTGAACTTATTGTGTCCCCCAAAGCAAAGGCAAGCAACAACTAAAATGATGTCATTGTGTTGTAAGAAAAGACCTCAACCCTAATTCTGTGACAAAGTGATTTCAGAGCTGGTGGAAGCTGGGCCAAAGCCTCCATGGTGCAGTGATTAATGAACAGAAGGGAAAGCCAGTGGTATAAATCCAACCCATCTTTTTTTTTTTTGAAACCCCAGCTTGTCAGAAATAATGAAATGACAGAATGGATGCGACATCCAGGCCAGGGCCAGACCAGCGTGGGGATGCAGCATTATGATGACGTAATGAGATACATTTTGGGTTTGGAAAGCCTGGACTTCAGTGAATTGCTTACAAGCCTTCAGGAGACATGAGTCAGAACCCACGACTGTGATGACCTGTTTTCCTTCATCTCAGGCAATCGCTACATACATTTCTAACTTCTCAGTATCTTGTGTTACTATTTCACTTGCACAAAAATGCACAGTTTAGACCGTGTTAATCTTAAAACCGTAGGAAAAGACAATGTTTTTGATATGCATGTCATATGCTTTGATATGCATAATCAAACCAATGCATTTAGTGTTAGGAAAAAGTAAAAAGATGAAGCTTGCCTTTTGTGAAAGATTAGGAAAAGCAAACTCAAATGACCAGAAGATTTGTACTTCCAAATCACATAATTAAATTATGCAGGGACACAAGCGTCTCTATCCACAAATAAAGAGCCCACGTGCGAAATCTGGTTTAACAAGACAAGCAGCAAGGTTGCAATTGCTAACAGGATAATAAAGAGTCATATTCACATTCTGTATTCATGACCCAGCGGGGATATTTAAAGTGTGATTTGTTTGTTAATTAGTGTTTGTATATACAGCTTTCTTTTTGCCAGCTACTTACAGAACTCGCAAAGTGGCAGTAGTAAGACTGCATTTGTGTCTCAAGGAACTGTCAGACTTCATGCAGAACCCTGCTTTCTCTCTCACCACACACACACACACACACACACACACACACACACACACACACACACACACAGAGACAAGGCTGTTGTGAAATGTCAGCAAGATAAGCAACGCTGGCCTGCTGCTCACTGGAGAGCAAAGAGGGGATGAAAACACAATTACGTTAATGGTGGGTTTGGGTTGTCTGCACTGTAGTCTCACAGCAGCAGGTAGACCTTTATTGTGGCCAGGGTATTATTCAGCCCACAGGCCACATCCAGCCCTCAGGCTATCTTTGATTGGCCTGTTAGGTCAATGGGAAGTCAGTAATGAAACATCTTCAAACTTTAATAACATTTGGATATGTTTAAAGCAAGACTGGAGAGTTAACTCTCTTTTCTTGTGCGCTTAATGCAACAATATTATGCATTGACACAAGTGATTGTAGGTTAGTTACTTAACTTGTGAAATATGTGAACTCACACTAAAGACTGAACAAACATGGATTTGTTTTTTGTTTTTTTTACTATATTTTATAGCAGCTATATTCTTAGTGACCATAGAGAAGGATATATATATATTTTTAAATATTTATCAAATCAAATTCATCCTGAGCATTATTAAATAAGCTGCATAAGCAGCAAAGCATCTTTACTAAACTTCACACATCTGTAGTTGGAATAGTGCAGCTTGTTTCTGCTGCAATCCAAACACAGGACAGAAACAAGAGATTTTGCAAATTAGAAGTCTTAACTTTAGATGATGAGGGAGATGATTAAGGCTGGGTTGCCTGGGGAATGAGTCTACAGAGTGGGGAGCTGAGACAATTTCTGGGGGTAAATAGAGAAAGTAGAGATGGACAGGAAAGTGACAGGGCACGAGAGAGAATGGTTAGGCAGAGTGGTTAAACACTAGACTAGAGACAACTCCTTAAATGGGCTGAGAGTGGCCTGAAGTAGAAAATACAATATGGAGAGAGATGGGTGGAGAGCCAGGCTAGATATACTGTAATTATTGTGAGATGATGGAAGGCAGGTGAGCTGGCTGGGAGGTTAATGAGCTGATTACTGGTTG
The DNA here is from genome assembly GCF_051167445.1 of Perissodus microlepis. NCBI lineage: Eukaryota > Metazoa > Chordata > Actinopteri > Cichliformes > Cichlidae > Perissodus > Perissodus microlepis. The sequence continues at coordinate 29,509,732 of NC_140465.1, read as the reverse complement.
GTTTGCAGAATGAGCAGAACTGGGAGCCAGGTGAAGGATCCACAAAATAAGAGAGAAAAAAACAGACAGGAAAGTTGCTGAATATGAAAGGGAAAACGAGGTCTGACGAAGTCGTCAGAATGGGGTCTAGCTATGACTAACATAGCATAACAGCCAATGAAATTGCAAGAATAGCAAGTTGAGTGGAAGTTTATCATAGTGTTTTCTGTGGACTGTGCAGTGCTGATATGCTTGAAGATCGAACAAGGACATCACAGAATATCCAGAGCATCAAGTGAAAGATAAAGAGGACGCTTTCTTTTTTCCTCTTTGACTCTGAACAAATGCTATGATGTTTAACTCAGTCCACTTACTTGTTGTCTTCGTGAAGAAAGACTTTGAGACAAGAATGAGACTGTCATCAATGCTGGTAGTCCCATGGTTATTGCTGGCATTGCTTGAGGTTTTGTGCAAGTTAACCATGTTGTTGATCTTGCAACTAAGATAAAAGAGAAAGAAAAGAGCACTGGATGACAGATAGTTTGTTTCAGATTTGTTGAGGATGTGACTGAGAATGTCGATATAGACTACAGATGGCTCAGTCTGGGCAGAGAACTAAAATATAAGACCAAAACCCAGAGATTTGGGTGTTTTGTGAGGTGAAAAAAAATTCCCTGAGCTCTCTGATACAGACTGGATGGCAGATTTTGCATTTGCTATTGGTGTAACAGCACTGCTAAATTAAATATTCATAACTGCAAGATTTTCCATCCCTCATCCGGGGAAACCAGGAATTTACTAATTTTGGTGGCTGGTTCTGCAGTTGGACACGGGATCTTTCACACCCCATATGAGAATCATAACCCTTGGCTAGAAGCAGAGTAAAGAGCAACCAGTTCATCGTGTGTCCTGGTTAGCCTTAGGCCAAGGACACAGGCAAGGGGCTTTTTGCACATGAAATACATAGTCTGGCCAGAGGTTTCATGAGCTTCTCTGAAGGCAAATGAAGACAACATGTTTACCCACATCCCAACGCTGAGCGATATCGCACCATCAGCCCACCATCTACACATCCATGTGCATGGTTAGTTTACAAGACAGTTTGAAGATTTGAAGAGTGAGAGCATGATTTCTTTATCACGACTTGCAAAGTGAATAATGGACTCAGTGATGTTCAGTTTGAACTCACTGACCTGCCATCTGATTCACTCCAGCAGAGTACTTCAAGTCAGTACCACTGCTTGTAATTTATTCTCCTCTCGGCGAGGAGACCCTTCTAACATGAGAAGGTACATTCAGTTCAAGAGTTCAAGAAAACCAAGAAAAGGATTGTCTCACTGACAGCCAGGTGTCCTAAAACCTGATTTGGTGAACGCATTTAACCAGAGATTAAATTCTTTTTTTGTGATTAACAAGAAAATGAAATAAAAAAACAACAACAGCAAAGAAACATCAAATTAAGTTATTAGACGATGAAACAGAATTGGAGACATTTGCCGTTGTATGTATTAGATCTTTGAATTGATAAACTAGTGACTATGTTGGTGTTTTAACCAGACCTGCTTCACATTATGCAAGTCTTTCTGGAAAAATCCACTTGAATAATTCAGTAGACCTCCATTAATAGCTGCGTGATTGAAAACTTAAATAGTGCACTTACATTAAATGTGTAATAATGTCCTTTTTAGAAAGGCATGCCCTAATTGTAACTCATACCAGCAGCTAATAGAATCTACCATCTACCAACATTTCTTTTTATGAATTCATACTGTCTGAACTGCTTTCAGCCTTTTGGTCTAGCATCTGTAGCTTCCAGCTCCTACCTTAGAAAACTCATTCCCAAACCCTGCCTCTATTTAGATTACACGAGACAGCATTTACATCAGGAAGGTGCTAGATGAGTCCAGAGTTATGGCTATAAAATGTCTTTAATGTTTTCTAGTCTCCTGATTGTCTGTCCAAAGTGACAACTTGAGGCTGTGACAGCTGCTGCAGGCAAGCATGTCATTTGACTCGAAATTGTCAGTCAGAAGAAAAAGCAATAAACTATAGTGTAATTTTTTTTTTTTCAAATCTGACCTTCTCAATAGCAGGACAGCTCCTGACTTCAGAAAAACAAATCAAATTTTTGATTGAATATAATTATGATATCATGTATCCACAAAACAAACTTATGAATAAACATGGTCATGTGGTTTGGATCAGAAACTGGCCACAAGAGGGTTTGTAAAATGAATTTTAGGATATAATATGTTGTTTTGGGAAACTTGCTGGTAGTTCTTCAGGTTTTATTTAAATTTGCAATTAGAATATTATATTCATATTATCAGTGGGAATATAAATAGAAATAATGCACAATATAAGCAATTATAATAATTTTCCACTTTAAAACATACATAAAAAGGCAATCTGTACAACATTTGCTACATTAATTTTTTTGAATCTTTTCTCCATAAGACCCTCAGGTCCTGCATTCTGCAAATATGAACATTACATTGTGAAGACTTTGTTTAGTTCCCATTGCTCCATTTTCTGTTGTCTACCTTCTGGCTAGTTATTGTTTCTCCTTCTCATCTTCCAAATGTTTTCCATGCCTGCAGCTTTCAGGGACATCTGCTCCTGCCAACCAATGCTTTAACATGTTGTTACATTCTGCTGATCCTCAGGGAATGATGAACACAGCATAGTGTCAGAAATACATGAAAACGTTTGATTTTTCTTATTCAAATTGAGCAGTTGAGTGAGGTTACTGAAACACATACTCAGTAACCCAGTATCTATAGACACAAGAAAGGAAGCTTTGTGTGTCTCATTTTGTTCTTTTGTGCTGTATTAGATTAACAGCTTATGGTTTAGTTGTGTCTCAGAGACAGTTGCACCGATCCTGTGTTATGTTGACTGTAGCATTTGGGGTCTTTGGGATGCTTTTCTTATCCTCATCCTCCATTCTTCTGTGAATATGTTTCTTTCTGAGCGGGATGAGGAAAGCTTTCTGCTAAGCTCGAATGTGTGAGCGGTGCTTTCTGAGCTTTGTGCTTTAGTGTAGGTGGTATTTATGTGGAGAGGTTTACAGTGGGATTTTTATGTGTGTCTTGTGTGTCATAAGTTAATGAGCATCATACATCAGACGTTGCTGTCCAATAAGTTGGAAAAAGAATTATTTTTATAGCAAGTAGAAGTGCAAGAGTAGCTAAGCAGAACGATTTGACCCGATCAGTGTTTGCTTTAATGTGTGATGCGAATACAGCGACGCTAAAAAGAAAATCAAGTGGTGCTTGTGCATACTAATGCAAGACTACCCCTAACACCTGACAGACCACTACAGACATCATCCATTTATCACACACTTCTAAGAGTGATTATCTGCTGCATCACACACTGCATTGTGTTAGGAAAATCTACCTTGAGATGTTAGATTCTTGTAGGCAAGCTGGTTCCTGTGAGCATGAATTTCCTTTACTGTGAGTGGGAAATATTAGTACTGTGTGTTAGTCAGTGTTAAGATTTTAAAAAGGCAGTTAAAACATCTTAGAAATACTTTTACTGTCTCTCATGTTAACTATTAAATTTATATGTTTAGATGGTGCAGATGTATTGATTTCAGATTGTGAGAGCCGCGGGTGAAATCCAATAAAGCAAAGCTATTTTAATGCACTGTGGAGGAGAGTTGTTTATGCAAACAAACACTGTTCACTAGATGTATTTTGAGGTGCAGGTAGCAGAATATTTTTGTTGCTATTGATCAATTCTCCCCAGCTGCATGGCTAGAAGCGCTGTCAGTTTGTCTCCTGCAAGTTGCTCTGAAATATTCTCTCAAACTCAAGGCTCAAAGATTTGGCTTCCAAAATAGTGTAATTTTGTTCATTTGTTATATCACACTATTCACACTTATGTCATTTACTGTGTTCCCCCTGTGCCTGAAAGCGTGCTGTAAGAGAGATGATTATCCCATTTTTCTCATCAAGAAAGTGTGATTATAGTCGGGGTTAGCGTAATTATGCTCTTTGCTTCTCAGTAGGTACATTTAGATAACTGGACTGGGTCATCAGAATCACCGCCTACTGTTAATTAGGATTAGTGTGCCCAGCAGAGCTGTTGATGATGGCAATGGTGAGAATGTATGTCTGTGGTAAATGCAGAACAGCAGTTAATAATTTAATGAAATATAAAATATAATCTTAGGGCTGTTCGATATAACGATATATATCGGATGACGATATAAAAACGTCTATCGTTTCATTTTACGCTATCGTTTGTTTCGTGGTGTCGCAAAATAAACTGTTTACGGCAATATTTTTTCATCGTTTTGATGGTCACTGTAGTGGCTATATTAATTTCTTAAAGTTCTCTCTTTCTCTTATATTTCATATAACCACACTACGGACAGACAAGCACCTGTTTTTATGCGTTGTGGTTAGCAACAACGAAGGTAACAGCATCGCGTGTCCGCTTGTTTCTGTTCCACATAAACCTTTCACAATAAAGCTCAAGATCCTGTTGAGACTTTTCAAAATAAACTGAATCACGTGAAAGAGCAGATTATTTGCGGATGAGAATTAAAAAAGAGCCGCCAGGTGCTAAAAAAATAAACCTTAGACTCAAACGTTAGAACAGGCTTTTCCCCGCAGCACGCCGTGTAATAAATACTCACAAAGAAAACGGCGGCCTTTACAACTTATGTCTAAAAATGTATAGTTTCATGCATCTGTTAAAACACTCGACTCCAGGTACATGACGCGCAGCTGGAAACACTTCCCGCAAGACGAGCTGCCCGAGATTCACAGAATTTACAGAAAATGTTACATTTTTGTGATTTATATCGTTATCGGGATGATAGAATTCTTCTATCGGGATATGAGATTTTGGTCATATCGCACAGCCCTATTAAACTAATTAAGAAAGTGTGACTTTATTTGTTAAAGTCAAAGTGAGGGTTTGCTTGCATACTGTATATGGATAAAGTAACCATAAATGCTCAAATCCAAAATTATATAATGGTAAAGTTTCAAATGACTCTGAGGGGATAAAGGATAAGAGGTTTCACCTACTTCTGAGTTTCTCTTTGACAGGTTAAAGCTAGTATCTTCTTTCTTCTTTTTTCAGTTGATCCCTTTAGGGGTTGTCCCAGCAGATCATATGCCTCCATCTTACGCTCTCCGTAGCGTCCTGTTCTGTCACATCAAACCTCTGCATGTCCTCCTTCATACGTCTGTTAAATCTTCTCTGCAGTCTCCTCTTTTCCTCCTGTCTGGCAGCTCCATACTCAACATCCCTAGTACAGTATACCCACCATTCATCCTTAGCACATATCCAAACTATCTCTGCCATTCCTTTCTAACTATCTCAGTCCAAATCTTCAACCTTCCTTGTATTTATGTATTTTTCATCAAATTTCATGAAAACAGAGAAATGTCTGTAGATATACAGTATCTGTAGGTCTCTCCCTGTGTTATTTTAAATTGCCAGTGGCCTAAGCTGTCTGATTCTTGCCGAAGACTTGCTTATTCAAAATCATGTTCTGAACAGTTTTGGAAGGACTCTGTGATTTCCAAAAGCAGCAGTGCACTGAGGCTTAGTTAACATTACTTAAACAGGGCTAATTTGCTCTATGGAGTATTTTTAGCTGCAGATTATGATGTACTTCTTAAAAATCTGAACATTTACCGCAAGTAAATGTTTTACACATGTTTATTTAATGCCAGAGTAATCCTATAAATACACCAAATCCACAGGTGCCAACAGAAATCTAAAAGTAAAATGGGCTGTAGAATCAAACACTAGAAACATACCACAAACTCTGACAAAGACTAAGGGAAAGAGACAAGATTATTTATACACAGAGGTCTGAAAAACAGGAACTAACCAAAAGACAAGGACACGCACATTCACACAAAGAAACACTGGAGCACAAAGACACAACAGAACGACGAGCAGCAGGTAGAAGAGTTGGGGAGGCACTGAAGGAACTAAACAGTTGACAAATAAACTCAAAATAGAAACTGCAGCTAAATAAAGACTAAAGATTCAAAACTCGTCCAGAACAGTGAATCAAACATTGGCATCTACAAATCAGTGAACTTCATGAACTAATTCTAATGACACCATGTGGTAAAGACAGACGTCACAATCAAGGAATCAAACTCACTGTGAGAATAATAAAGAAATAAAATAGGAATACAAACCTCAGCCTACCAGAACAGCAAAACCCCTCAGATCACAACAATGTAGAATTCAAAATAAGCTATCATACTTGTGTTTGTTGTAACAAAGGGTCACTGATGTGTTTTCCATATTTTTTATATGACTACAGACTTTAAACCCTTTGTTGGTCGGCGTCTTTTCATTAAAAAAATGTAATAAGGACTTGTGTTTCAGCAAAAATTTAAACAGATGGATTATTTCTGAATTTAATATAATCCTGATAATAGAGCAGGGCGATATGACCAAAAATATTTATCACGATATACATTTGAAAATTTGCGATAACGATATAACTGACGATATAATTGACACTAGACAAAATACTTTACAACTCCACAACTTTATTAGTGCAAAAAACCCCATCAATGTATTTTCAATTAAACAAGCAGATGTTTTTTTATGTGCATTAAAGTTATATAAAAATGTAACAGTACAAATGCAAATTCCTTGCTGACAGTTTAACCAAAAGGCATTTCCAGTGGAAATTGGCCGACATATCCTCAGCATAACCATGTATAATATCCACAAAACTTAAAAAGAGGTTATACACACACAATACGGTAATATTATGTTGAAGCACAGTACGTATCACTCCGCGAGGCTCCTGCCTACAATAGCCGTAATGCTCCCACAATCCATCAAGCGATGCGGCTTCGTAGCTTAGCAAAGTCGTACTAAAACATTTGACAGATTTTCGAGCGCCGTGTACAACATAAAGTCGTTTCGAGGTCAGTAAACACAACCAGAATTCATACATAAGGCCCACTGGATTATAAGGGGCACTGTCGATTTTCAGACAAAGTCAAAGGATTGATTTTAAGTGTGCCGTATTTTCCAAAAAACACAGTAATAACGACGGGCCGCTAGCATGCTCTACCAAAAATAGTGCTTTGTTGTGCATCTGACGGACGAAAGCTAAACCAGTTCCACACCACTGAAGTTGCAGCATTTTTACAAACCAATTCTGGTTCATCCGTTTCATTTAACGATCCACTTTCGCTCTTCTCGTTCTGCATCACCGCCATGTTCATATGTAAACATAGGCACTGCACATCCGCGTTTTACCCATATTCTATCGCGATATTTCCTTTTCCTATCGTTGATAAATTACACCGGTATTACCGTAAACGGTATGATATAGCCCAGCCCTACCTGATAATATGTTTTAACCCTATCACACATAGTGGTCACTACAGTGGACCGCTATTCAGAGGCTGTTTTCTTGTATTTGTGTCAGTGTTGATGGTATACTTGCACATAAACCACTACATTGGACACTGACGTGTCACTCTATACCCTGCCACCCACTGGTTGTTTAATGTTACTATAGATGTATGACGTGTTTCGTTGTAATTATTGTTATTTAAACCTGTCATGCATGAATTATGACAACCTCAATCAGGATTTTTTTCTTAAGTATTTTTATTCATCTTCAGGCATGAAAAGATGAATAAAAATGCTTAAGAAAAAAATCCTGATTGAGGTTGTCATAATTCATGCATGACAGGGTTAAAGTGGCTCAGTTTGCAGTTTGTTTAGCCTGCATGAACAGCAGTACCTGAAGATTCAGTTTATTTTTTGGAGTTGGTTACAAGCTGGTTTTCAAATGACCGATGTCTAATTTAGAAGCAAAACTCTTCAGAGATAAATAATTTTGAAAAGATGATGTGTTTTGTTGCTTTTCTGTTCTATTGACTCTGATGTTTCCTGCATGTTGCCAGTCAGTCATGAATTCACACACATTTTCAATTTATTTTTCAAGCTCAAGGACAGAAATGCCACGGTGGCTTAGAACTGGCATTAACCCTCCAGTTAAATGCCTGTCTGAGTTTCCATTAACCTACACAATGGAACTACCCTACTAAATTTCACAGCTCCACTTTAGTAATAATTGATATTCATGATGTATGTTCTTGCAGCTGCTAGTTAAGCACAGTGTACACACTCAAGCGTGGTGGGTGTTTTAATCTGCTTGGGAATGTGTGCCATATTTAAGTCAACAAATCAGTCAAGCCTCAGCCAAACTGCAGTGATATTTGTAATGAACACATCTTTATAGCACGTAGGCTTTAAATGACTGTGTATTATACTGACAAACATTGCTTACTCCTACTGACATTAAAAAAGTTTGTTTTATTTGACATAATTGATTTAGATATCTCCTCTCTCTTTGTTAAAGGATCGGCTGACAAGAGAAGCAGAAGATTTGGCAGTTTTCAGGTAAGCTATTCAAACATCTACATTTTTCACTCCAGAAAAAAACAGGGAAAGTAGAATTTGAAGAGCTACAATATCGTGGTAATGATTCAGGTAGTTTCCTACGGTGTTTGAGATGGCTGTTGAAGACATCTGTTAAGATTATTGCCTGTGCAAGCAGCACACAGCTCTTTAAACCATCTTGTGTTCATACAAAATGTGTGCTTCAGTGCTGGAATTACCTTGACAAAGATGTGATACTTATAAAGGCTTTGGTGCATAGCCTTATAATTACAGAGCCATTCAGTGGCTGATTAGGGAGGAAACACTGCCTAGCCTTTTATGCAGTGCATTTGTCTTTAGACAGAGCTTTTACTGCCATTTATTCCATGAACCGTTCAATTTCTTCGTCGCTTTTTCATTTAAGCAAAGACTTTAAATAGATTGAACCATTACTTTAGACATATTCATAGGGTCCATTGTAAGTTCTCTTCTTTTTGTGGTTTTTATTAAAGCGACAGTACTTATTTACATTGCTGTGATCCTTGTACTACACATGTTGGCTTCCTCTTCTTTGTGTATTTCTGTCTTGATAATTGCCACTTTTTGCACTTTCCAGTTAAAGAATGTATTCCTTTGCTGCATTGGTTGAAATGATCTTGAACAAAATGGGCACACAGATAAGACTGAAAGAGAAAGTTAAAATGATCTGTGTATATTTTTCTTTTTTTTTAGATGATACTGTTGCGGCTGTTGAATCTTTTGTTTCTATGGGAACCCAATCAGAATTGAGACTGTTATTTCAGTTCAGTTTAATTTAATTCAGTTTGATTTATATAGCGCCAAATTAGCTATTGCTGCAGATGGAATGTCCCAGTATATACTATCCTTTGCCATGTGTATACATGGAAATCGATAGGTGAGCAGAACTGAAACAATACATCCTCAGCATAACAGAGCAGACATACGTCATCATGAAAGATCTGACAAGATGAACTGACAGTGAATTCAGACACCACTGGTATCATCTGTATTCTCATCCCTGTAGTTTCATAACAAACCTGGACCATTCAACACGTTACACTCTGTATACTGAGCAATTCTACTACCAAGAGATATTTTCTGCTACATTAGGTAAACCATTTTTAATCTATCTTTGTTTGTTTTATTAAATTTGAGGTATTTTACTTAATAACTTAATAACATGTTACATTCAACTTGTACCAAAGGATTTAACTGTATTCTATTTCATTACATTTTTACTTATTGATGTCCTGTATATGGCTTTATTTTTTCAATCTACAGTAACTTAACTGCTTTTCTGACCACTGTTTTACAATATACTATAATTGTAAAACAGTGCTTGCTTCTTTCAACCCCTCCACCTCCCCAGCATCCACATGCAGGCTCAAGGAGGATATTTTTTGTGTGATGTGTTTGTAGGGATTAATGAGGTCGGAGCCTTAATGACAACTCTAATTTCTTCTACTGCTTGTCATAATTTTAAATGATTAAACTTAACCCTGCTATGGTCTTCGTTTTTTGGTTACACAGGGAGTCTTGCTGGGTCTGGTGGACTTTTGGGGCTATTAATTCAACATATTCAAACCTTTTTTGTTAAAATTCTCAGCAGATGTCTACTTCATCCCATTTGCAAGTAATATAAACAAAACAGGTTAAATGTGTTCCCTTTACCTTTGTTAAATCACATTTATGAATAGAAATGCAACTCATTTTTGCTTTAAATAGAACACACTATATGAGATTTTCCAGATATTTGCGTGGAACAATATCAGCTCAGTTGTTAGATAATGTGGTCTGGCTCTGAGATGAGTTGATCTGCCAGGAGCCCAGCAGACTCTGTGGTTGGCCTTAACCAGGGGTGTCAAACATAAGGCCTGAGGGCCAGAATCAGCCTAGCACGGACTCCAATCCGGCAGATGGGACAGCTTTGGAAAATATGAAAGTGGCATCAATTTTGAACATCTTACTGCATTTTCATACATTTAAAACTTTTGCTACTGATAAAGACCTCCCCCATAGCCATTCACAGTACACTAAAGTAATTAAGTAATAGATAAACAATTAAATGACAGAAAAGTTCCTGATTTCACTATTTACTATAAACATTTATGTTTTGTTTTTTTTGTTTGTTTTTAAGTGAATCCTCCTGAAAATTAACAAAAACTTTCTGTTTTATAATTATAGATGAGCAACGAGCTTCTTTTTCTGTAATTTTCACATTAATTTATTGTTTAAACCTGAAAAATCATGGTGAGGGATTAATCTTATTTACTACTGCAGCATTTCTTTATCATGTAGAAAAACTGAGATGTAATGTTGAAATTGCATTTATTTTTCTTATAATAATATTTACAAGCATGTAGAAAAGGGACTTAAGATCCAAGTGGGCTGTATGTTTCCCATGATATAATATGAGTAATTCTATGCTCAGCTTATATCTATACTGTATAATTCATGCAATATTGGCATCAACCAGGCTCTCTTTGTCAGTCTTCTTTATCACATGTTTGTTTTTTGTTTTTTTAAACTATAGACAGTTTTACAAACTTTATAAGCTCCATATTATTTTCAGTACTACAGTTGAGTGACTTTATCCTTGATTCACTGAAAGCCGATGTAGTGGAAACCACGCTAGCAAACAACAGAACAACCTGTATAGATTACCATCTTAAATAATTCATGATTTGGCCAACAGATTTCCTACATGGAATGGCAACACTGTTTTACATGAAAAATTACATTTATCATCATCATTATTATTATTATTATTATTATTATTATTATTATTATTATTATTATTATTATTATTAATATTAATATTATTATTATTATTATTTTGTATCATTTTTACCAAGGTAGGAGGTACTTTAAGCCGAATTAAAGAAACAGACAATAAAATCTTAGAAAATCCACCTTCAGCCGTCACTTATGTGATGTTGTTTTGGACCGGTTATATTTTTTGTCATATTAAACATGGACTGTTTTTCAGATAATGAGGTCAATACTAAATGGCCTTTTTCTATTCTTCGTTCTTTATATAATATCTGTGAACGTGATCATTTCATTTCCTGTTTTTGACAGAATTTTGTTGTCTGTCTCTTTTCCTTAACCTTTAAGGAGTTTTATATATCTTTGAATTAATTCAGTGGTGTATTAAAAGATTTTGATAAATGACTTGACTATTGATGTGTTTTTATCTTGCTTAATGCCCAGTGTCCTCTTGACAGTTTGTGCACGGGGGGCACTACTGTATGTCCAGAAATGTTGCCTTTATCTTTTGTTATCTTCTATATTTTTGCTCAGCAATGCTCACTTCTCCCAGTTGGCTATGACCTCTGTTAAGGTAAAGTCAAGTATTCTGGAACTTGGGTCAAGAAATGTTGTACCTGGCACAGGTGTGATAGATGAGCCTGTCAAGAATATGTTGCATGTTCTGGGATTCAGTCTGTCCAGGGTGACTTTAGCTGCCTTAGTATCAGTTACACCAGACCGTGCAGATGTACATATTGCACAATTTTCTGAGCTAAGAAGCTGCTTTTATTTAAGGAGTAACCATTCATCTATTGTCATCCCCAGAATGTAAAGGAGAAAGAGATGACCTATGACCCTGACTACTATTAGAGCAACACAGTTTTATTATGTGGCTGTATTCTTCTGAGTGAGCAGTAGAGGGCAGCATCTTTGGTTAATTCAAGTATATGGGAAAACGACTTTTAAGCTATAGTATTTTGATGTGTGACCTCACCAAACACTTCCCTGATGAGTTTGTTGTCTTGGTCGCTGTTTCAAATTCATATTTAATACAACTTCATATTAATTAATATTAATCAAGGACTTGAGCAGAGCCAAGGTAGACAAAATTGGAACATCCTTCAGTTGTATTTTTTTAAGGAAAATGTATGCTTCTAGTTTAAAAATTGAGTAATCTTAAATGAGTACGCTGATTAGTACGACATCATCTTAGTATAGATTATTTAATTCCACTAGGACAATTTTCTATCAGTAGGCAGGTAATATCAAGTGTTTCTGTCACTTTCTGCTAAAGCTTTGGCAGCTACATTTGTTTCACTTATCTTTTTATAAACCACCACGAGGCATTTCGGCAAGGAGGGCTATCAGGTTATTGAATAAATCTCTGTTGTCAGTATTAATTTGTAAAGCTTTCTCACACATTTGCAGCCACATTCTTTGTCTGGGCTGCATTACAAGATGTGGTATATGTGCAGAAAATCCAATAACATTGTCAAAGTGCAATTCTGAATAACATTCTGGCTTTTTTTGGCATTTATTCATTTGACTTTTCCAGTATTCAAATATTAATGTGTAACTATTTGTCTGCATAAATTCCAGGACCAAATATAAAACAAAAAAACAGTAGTACAGAACTTGACAAAACATTAATTCACAATGCATTGAAATGATAGGAGATCGCTGGACAGCTCTTTTCTCTATATGTACTAGATTTCCCATCTAGTTGTGTAATAGTTAATATGGCTGTGTACCAGGGAATATTTGCACCCAGCAGTGAAGTAGCTGAAGGATGTGTTATTTGAAGTGTAAGGTTGTTACAAATCTGCGTTGCTCTTTGTTTCAGCAGAAGCTGATTACAAATATTCAGGCACAATGCAATGCCTGCATTTCACTTTTGTCTTGCCATTAGTATTGGTTTGATCCCATCATTCATGTAAATAGCTCAATACTCACCCAAACCTTCCCTAACATACACACATAAACTGATTGTTGAGAAGTAATCTTTGGTAATTGATATTTGCATTATACCATGAATTAAAAGATGAAGCTTTTCTTATTTTGTTCTGTTACATACAAATTAAAGGCACAATGGTTAGCTGCAGTCTTTTGTCATAAGCACTTCTCACAAATTCTCTATAGAAATTCTTAATCAGCTATAAGCTATTTTATTTTAACCAAAATATGCTGAGTGTGCCCATGACAATAATGCTGCACTTCCCCCAGACAGTCATTAATAAAGCCTTGTGGTCGTGAAAGGAATCACTGATAATTCACCATTATTGCCAGCAGCCCAAAGGAACCCTCTAAGAGAGTTAAACTCATTACAGGCTTGACTATGCAAGGTTATGGCTTCTCTGAGGAATATTGCCTCCTTCAAAATTTTTGTTCCATGGATTGCCATCATTTAAATTTTTTCTGATAGATAGATTGCGTAACCTTGCGTCACCACCAGCCAGACTATAAGACAATAATAATGAAATTCAAAGAAGCAAAGGAAAATATCATTATCTGTAATAATATGGGACCAATGTTTTTTTTTAAAGACTGCAGTTCCTCAGTCTTTTGTAAGCATTGGAATCCAGACAATATTTCTTTAGCAGTGAGGTACATTATGGAAATGATATCAACCTTTTTTCTGAATAACACTGGATCAGTTCAGGTAGCCAAAATCCCTGGATTATGTTGAGTATAATATTTAAAATAAAACGTATATTTTAATTATTTAAAATATACGTTTTATTTTAAATATTAACTGCAAGCAACTAAAAGCAATTGCAACTATCTCATCATTTTTTAATTTGCATGTTGCCTGTTGCTTGGAAGATAAACTGTGTGTATAAATTACTGAGCAGCTATATCTGATGTTGTGGAGTCTATTCTGGGAGCACATCTGAGTTATCTAAATGGCTGCTTGGATTCCCTTAAGGGTTGACACATTTTTTTTAAGATAAGGTAAAACAGATAATGAATAAGGCACTGAGGATATCAGCAAAAAGGTTTTCAAATATATATATACAGTGCCTAAAAAAAAAAATAATAATAATAATAAAAAAAAAAAAATAAAAAAAAAATGTAAAGATCACTTTTTAGTCAGAGTAAGGTATCAAGTTAGTTAAACTTCTGAGATATTGATCTGGTCAGTTAAATAGCAGAGGGAGTTGTTAATCACTTTCAGCTGCGCTATGGCACTGGAGGGGCAACAGTGAGACAACCCCTAAAACAGGAGTGTTTTTGCAGGTGGACGCCACTGACATTTTTACTTATTTAATTATTTTGACTGGCCATCAGCAGGACCAGTATCTGCTCCTTTGTGTGAAGAAACACATTGAGTTCTGATCCGTACAAAATGACCAACAGCAGGCCACTGATGTGAATGTCTCTGACCATGTACTCAGAAACAAACTTTGTGAGGGTGGCCTGAGGGTCTGACATCCTCTATTCGGCCCTGTGCTCACTGCCTGGCACTGTGGAGCCCAGTGGGTATTTGCTATAGAATACTATAATGTAACAGACATGGAAGGGTTTGAGGAAGCCTTGGAGAACATCATGCTGCCTGCATCATTATTCAGGATGACCAGTAGATGAAGCAAAGACCTCTAATTCTAGGCAACAATGCACAGACTGCCAGTAAGTATTGGGATGAGATCCTTGGACCCACTGCCAGACCGTACACTGGCACAGAGGGTTCTGGGTTCCTCCCGGTGCCTGGTCTCAAATGTCGAGAGTATGCAGGCAGTTCCTGCAGGATAAAGCAATTGGTACCACTGACTGGCCCTCACGCTACCTTAAACCAATAGAAAACCTCTGGGGACATTATGTTTCAGTCCATCCAATGCTGCCAGGTTGCACCTTTGACTATCCAGGCACCATAATCCAGATCTGGGAGAAGATCCCTAAGTACACCATCTGTTGTCTCATTAGGAGCATGTCCCAGTGTTGTCAGGCATACAGAAAAGCACAGGAAAAAACATTTTGAGTTGTTGCAGAATGGACAGAATAGTCTGACGCATCATTTTTTCACTTTGATTTTCAGGGTATCTTTGAATTTAGCCCTCTGTAGGTTGATCATTTTCATTTCAATCAGACGATGTGGATTTCTTTCCTTTCCTAATACATTTCACAGTACTTATTAGTATAGATATCCATTAAGATTCCACTGAGGTTCTATACCACACATGCTTAACTTATATCTAATGTGAGCTGCATGCATGGACATGAAAGGACAGGAAAAAATTTAGTTAAGTTTCAGGTGTTTGTGTGCATACAGTATATTGTAATGTGTTTTGTATTTGTTTTCCATGTGCAACAACAGTATAATTCTTGCAGCATCCAGGTCCAGTGACATAGGTGCCTCTGCATTCAAGAGTCCAGTTTTTTAGTCAAAGATTCCAACAATCTTTCTTGTCTCTGGTTTTCTTCACTCTGCCATGTATATTTTACCGGGTGCACAGAGAGGCGAGATTTGATCTGAGGGTATTAATAGCTGTCACAAGGTAGAGATAAGAAATGACTATGGTGTAGGATCACATATGCAAGTATACCAATCTGAGGTGTTAAAAAGAAAGAAAGAAAAAAAGAACTCTGAGTATAGAACTCAGAGTCATGCGAATCTATGTGGGTGTTATTGTTGTAGAAATAAATTTACTTTTCCTTAATGAAAGCTATTTCCAAGAGGAAACATGCGTTGAAAATTATGTTCTAACCACTAATTGCATGTCCTGAAATGAGCATTCTTTACATTAATCTCTAGGATGCAGAACAAATGTGCACTGCATCTATGCTGTATGAAATGACTCAAAGCAATGTATTCATCATCATTCACTTATTTTCATTTACACGAAGCTCTTTATTTAAATTGGTGTATTGCGACTTTGTCCAATGACACGATATTTTAAATTCTGCTCTTTTACTGAGGGACTCAGACACTGGGGGATAGTGAATTTAAAATTTATTTAATCTTACATTTATTCCCCTCCTGTCTGTGATGTGACCTTGTGCTGTCTGTTATCCATCACTCTACGGTGCAGACATGGTGGGTGAGCTTTAGTCTTTGTATGAACAGTAGAGAGATGGGTTTTTATACCAGAATTAAAAAAATGTATGCATGTTGAAAGCAGCTCATCTAACAGTCCTATAACTATATCTCTAATGTACCCTTGCAAGCATTTGTCCTCTGGTGGATTACTACCAGCGAAACTTCAGAGTTTGGATGAAGAATGAAGGGGATTGTTTTGTTTATGACTTTACTGCACAGGGCCCTTGTAGACATCTGTGTTTTCTAACAACTCCCAGCAGGCAAGCTGTTTTTAGAAGCACCTGGGAAATAAGTGGTGCATATATCCAGGCACAAAATCAGAACAGTCCAATTGATGGATCTGACTAACATTCCTGTGACTGACAACCTCTCCCAGTGACTGTGTCATGCTCAGACGTTTTCGTATTCGAGCAACTGTACAAATGCCCAGCTGGAGTCTTGGAGCCCTACAAGGGTCAGGGATCGGACATCGCCTGCATCATCAGATTTGGTGAAATGTCACAGTGGGAACAAAGGCAAATGAAAGAGCTGCTTTTCCCTTTGATGCTGCAACTGAAGTTGAGGGCCATGGCCAATGTTCATGAAGCTGTGTGAATGCTCACAGAGACATTGGAGTGAAAAGGACATTTACCTTCAGATGCTGTTACAGTTCGACATAACTCAGGGGGTTGTAATTTGTAAGAAAAATAAAAACTCACAGTGTGTTAAAAGCAAAGCATCCATGTGCAGCACAGTTTTTTTGAGAGTGTCTGTATTTGGACATGTGTGCGTCTTTACTTTTGGAGCCGTCATTTAAAGTAGCTTTTAGCTGGAATGCATCTTTGTCTGTTATAAATTAAATGAGCTGCCATTTGCCTGTAAAGCTGTACATTTCAATCATTTAAGTTGTTTCATTGAATTCTTTATAAGAAAGTGAAATCCAACTATCAGGGTTTTTTTTTTTTTATTTCTTTTATAACACAATCAAGAGCTAAATTGGAGCTGGAATTG
Source organism: Perissodus microlepis (assembly GCF_051167445.1). Lineage (NCBI taxonomy): Eukaryota > Metazoa > Chordata > Actinopteri > Cichliformes > Cichlidae > Perissodus > Perissodus microlepis. Next base: position 29,492,556 of record NC_140465.1, on the reverse strand, counting down.
GAGCTAAATTTAAATGTGCGTTATTTTGACTAAACTGATGTCTTAACCATCAGTTTAACTATCCATCCGATCTGCCTATCACAGCCACATACTGGTGTTCAGCATAGAGGTTTGTAACCATTTTTAAAATCACATCAAGTGGGTTTGAACATTTTTGCTGCGCACAGTATGACTGCAGTAAGTGTCAAGTGAATCCTTTATCGGAGCTTGTTATTGTTGCTGTCCACGGTACTGCTGCTCTCAGTACCGTGGACAGTAACTACAGACTACAAATGCACAATATACTTCATTGTATTACAAGTCCAGTGTTGCTGGGAGACAGCAGCATCCTCGCTTTCACTAGCTTTGTATGAGACTGCTTCTCGTAAGCAGGATGTCAGTGACTGTCTCAGCATCTTCATGAAATAGATGTAGTTTTTGTAAAAAAAAAAGATAAAAAATGTCTGATTAGTTGTGAAAATCAGAACAGACAACAGCCTTCTTCTAGTCAGTAGCTGGGACCGCATCTGCATGTTAATTTTGCAGATGGAGTAAGTGTCTAATGAGAGGTGAAAATAGGAACAGCTTGTTGTGCAGGACAGAGAACCAAAACAGGGAGTTTATAAAGTGTGGACCCACTCCTGAAATTCAGAGAAATTATCTCCAATTGAATATCCGGGAGCACATTCAGCATGAATTTAGGCTGTGGTTTGGGAAAGGCCTGGCAGCAGCTCCTGAGCCATGCAGATCGCCAAAGAAGATATCCCCCAAAAGAAAGACTGTGCATTATGAAGGTCTTGAAAAATGTAATATGAATGATAGGCCCACAAATTTGATCAGTTGGTCAGGGAGTTCTTTGTGAAAGCATTTGTAGCTGTGCCACTAGATCAAGAGAAATACCAAGCAACAAAAGAGTGAGAGGAATCTGAATTTGGAAGCTGTGTAGCCAGACTCCGTGATAAATAGAGGCTCTGAAGATGAAGCATGCTGGGACTTTATTAAAACTGGAGATAATGGACCAATGATAATTTCAGATAATCTGTGGTCTTTCCTTCTGCTTACTACTTCACATCTAACAACTTGTATGGCAACAAGAACGGAACCTCCAATCAGCCTGTCCATGTCATTTCAGTGTTGTTGACAGTGGACAGACCCTGAGGTCTGAGTAAATGATTATTTTGATGTGGCTGCATCATTAGAAATCTATCGCTGCCTCTTCTTGGTCCTTATCTAAGCCTCTCATGTGTATAAATCAAAGTCAGGCCCTAGCGGGGTATCTGTTGCTTCTCCATCTGCCAAGTCATTAATCCAAGGATGTGACCCACGGGCAGGCTTCTCCCATTTGGTTCAGTCATTGTTACATGAAAAATAATCTTGGTTTCTCTCCCGCTCCTCCACTGTCTGCATCTTTCTTTTATTTGTTCTAATGGGCTCCTGCTCCTGATTTTCACCCCGGAGGATGAGTTACGTGTTGTGCTGGGGATGTTCAGTGGGATTGTGTGTGTCAATGCCCTGTAAATTGCTACACTGTGCATTCAGTCTGTGCTCCAAGGGCACGTTCACAGACTCTTCCACTCCTATGGTGATTTGTAACTTCACATTTCTTCGTTGTCTCCTCTCCAATCCAAGTCTAATGACTATAAATGGACTGCATAAAAGACACAGAGTAGAAATAGAGACAACTGGGTCTTGTCATGCCTAATCATGCCATATATACCCACACCCCTGTTGCCAATCTTGGACATGTACTCCATTTTTTTTCTCATCTTTCTTTTCTCTGACTATCTCCCAGATTTTTTTTCTTTTTCCGGAGACTCCCCCACATCCCTCTGTTATCATCGCCCGGAGAGAAGTTGTGAAATTCATGACATTCAGATCTAGTGGGGCAGGCTGATGGAGGACAAGAATAGTCTTCCGAGATCCTTCTGGAATCAGTCTGTCTTTGATGAGCAAGTAATTCAATGTCAGCGCCTCCGATAATCTCGCTCTTCTAATTTGTAGTAGAGAGAAAATCTCATTTGTTGCATTTGGTTACGGAAGAGTGGATACCTCTGTGCTGCCTGTATCTGCTCGGTAACCTTACAACTGTACTGACCAGTAATCTGTCCGCAGCCTGAAACAGAATATTGGACATTGTTATGAAGATATAAGGAGATAAAATCTTAATGCTTTGTTCATCAGCTAGTGCGTGTCCTACTCTCGCTCCTTCTCGTTGCTGTGAAACTCATCGTAGGCGGGAGAGACTGTTGCTTGAAGGGAGCAGTCTATCTGCTTAAAATTCAAAGTTGTCTGTGTCAAACAGAGCTCTCAAACAGCCCCTGAGACACTCAGAAGCTTGAGAGGATGAAAAGTAGTTCCCCTGGCTAACAGTGAGGGGTAGTGGTGCTCCAATCCAACTTCATTAATCTTATGCCTTCCCTTTATTTTCACTTTCCTTTGTGTAGTTCCTGCATAAAATTCTCAGTTCTTTGTTGATCATTCAGTTGCACACCAAGTACTGAATAATGTGTGCTATTTGTAATTTAGAAATTTGTCATCTTGTTGCCTCCAAAATGCAAATAAAGAGAGCTATTATTTTAAAATTTTTATTCCCTGCTGATGTGTTTGTGATGCCGACCTTGTACGGTTGCAGAGACATAAAAAAGAAGGAAAAAAAGATTAACAGTGCTTTTCAAAACATAGCAAAAACAAATTTTAGTGCAGAAAGTTTGACAAGAAGGAAGAGCAAACACGAATGTAGGCATTTCAAGTCACAGAGGCAGAAAGTGTCCTTACGATCTTGTCAGGGGTGTAGTTGTGTGCACAGCTGGTAAATATTTAATGTGTTGGTGTCCTGCTTTGCTGTTCCCACTGGTGAGGAACTGTACTGTAACAATGCAATAGCCCCTTAAACCTTTAAGTCTATTTAAGAGGAACTTTTGCTGCTCTTAAAATATTTTCACCCATAGAGTTTGGATGTCTAAAGAGCTTCAGAGCAAAATGTGCTTGCCCTCACTAAATTATGGAATTTAAAAAAGCATGATCTTTTTATTTGGGATGATTTAAAATAAATATTTTTTCAATAACATAAAAATGTCTGTTGTAACAAAACAGTTTACATCAAAACCACAGTTTTTTATATAAAGGATATACATAGCAGTGGGTCTGGAAAGTGAAGCTGCTGTCTTTACATGGCCAGCAGGGAGAACATCCTTTAATCATTTAGGATGATAAAGCAGGGCTTTGTTTAGGTAGAGCTCACCTTATGACTGACAGGCTGCTATCATGCAGTACTCTTGCATGATAACATTGGTTACTTGGTCAGATCCACGACCATTTTCAAAATAATAACATGGCAACACTGAAAATGCTCAGCTTGGTTCTTCACAACAGAACTTAACATAAGTGGTTTTGTCTGATTTGGTGATCCTCACATTTTACTGTCTCCAGCGTGTCAAACCTTTTCCTTATTTAGAGGAATTTTACAGCCTGCACACAGGCAAGAATACTTACAAAACTATTCCCATTAAACCCAGCTGTACTTTAACACCTGTGAAACCTTGATTTCTGTATTATTTATGTACAGTGCCACTTTAAGTCTTAATAAAGTTAAAAAAAAGAAAGAAAATCAAACCCTGAACAGTTGCCAATGGCACTCTAGGACTTGCAGTTCATCATTACCTTTAAGCACCACTGGAACAAAGCGTAGCTTCAGAGCACCACTAACATAGCGGTAAACTTCGAGTCTTGGTAAACTACCGCATGTCAGGTAGTGATTTAAAACACTTGCCTGCAGCAAGAACAGCATTGCTACCTGCAATGTAAACTGCAAAGCTACTAAGTTCCTGCACTGTGTGGATAATGAGCGTCTTTAATGTTCTTACTCTGTCTCCTGCTCTGAAGGTGATTTATATTTTTCTACTGCTGGATGGGGTGGATTGAACCTCATCTCACAGAGGGCACCTTCTCATTACTCTGGACCTCCTTCCATTGCCAGTCAAGTCCTCAAAGTCAAGGCAGGCTCATTGTTTAGCCAGCCTGCCATGTCTCCTGAATGAAGTGACAGACATGGACTAATTACACCTGGCTCCCCTTTCCCTTTCACCTGTCTCACACAAATCAGTCTGAGTGAATAGTTTTCTTTTTGAAGCTTTTGAAACTACATTTCTGGACACCAGTAATAAGTTTGTTAGCACAAGTCTGACTCCGGAGAATTGTTCTGTGAGAGACGTGTCATGTCATTATCAGCAGAGGAACTAGGGCAAGCTGACTGTAATAGAGGAGCAGCCTCTATAAAACATTTTTCTCTAGAAGCTAATTTTTGATTATAGATTATTTAATAAAATGTATAATAGTCAGAGTCAGTGTCAAGTCTGATAAACAGGCTATATGACAAGATGTAAGAGGAATCAAGACCAGACATGAGGAAGGAAAGAGAGTCAAGAGGAAAGAAAATGAGAGGGGACAAGGAGGAAGAGATATCAGAGAACATCCCTTTTTTTAAGTCATTATAAGCAGACTTGTTCCAGCAGATTGGCAGAGATATAATTTTCCACATATCCTAATGTGTGTCACTTTGACACCTATCTCTTTTTGAAATATTCAGCAGGATCAAGTAGAATTATATTGGTTTTAGTGACGATATCTGACTTTTTTTGTCTTTTGGGAGATGTGTGATCACAGAAAAACATGTGAATGTCTTTTTCAAGCTTGAATTGCCAGGCCAAAAATAGATCAAGTAAGATGAGAGACTTGCATCTATCAGATCTCATCCTCTTTTGAAGTCTAACTCGGGAGGGAGTAAGCTCAGATGTGGACCTGGAAATTTGATAACTAAGATATTCTTGAGCAAAATTAGTTTTTTATTTACACAGCTTTTACTTTGATTTTTGGGATTTTGTTTTTCAGTTGCAAGAACTCAAACAGTTTATTTGCTTTCAAGTAATCATTTTCATGGTGGCAAATGATAATTTTGTCAGACCTCAGTCAAATTAGTATGAGTCATGACAAATGAGTGATTGACGCAAGCTGGAATAGCACCTTGAAAAACATATAATTCATGCCACTTCACATTTTTCACTTCAAAGTATTAAAAAATATGTTAAATTCTGTAAATATATAATCAAGGTGCTACTATTAATGCATCATCTGTGACTACCGCCGCTGTGGCATAGTTTTACACAGTAAATCTCAGAATTCGCATATTCAGGTGTGTCATACACACTGAGGCAGTCAGCTGAACACACCAGATGAGCAGCAGGGAAAAGGCAAATTCCAGAGAACTTTCCAAAGGGTGATACATAATCATGACTAGGCTATAAACAAAGAATAAGTAGCACAGAGAGTCTAACAAAAGGAAAAAAAAAAACACAAGATCTACCAAGTGGCAAAATAATGGTAAATGGCCTGCATTTGTATAGCGCTTTTCTAGTCATTAAGGACCCCAAAGCGCTTTACACTACATTCAGTCATTCACCCATTCACACACACATTCACACACTGGCAATAGCAAGCTACATTGTAGCCACAGCTGCCCTGGGGCGCACTGACAGAGGTGAGGCTGCTGGACACAGGCGCCACCGGGCCCTCTGTCCACCACCAGTAGGCAAACATGGGGTTAGTATCTTGCCCAAGGATATTTGGCATGCAGCCAGGAGGCAGCCTGGGATCGAACCACCGACCTTCTGATTAGTGGCTGACCTGCTCTGCCACCTGAGCTACAGCCACCCGAAATAATGATGAATGCACTGGGAACAGGTGTAGCAGAAAATTGGAGGGAAGCCTGAAAAACACTAGAAGTAAACCTAACAAGAGTTGGCATAACGAAAGAATAGAAAAGAGAGAAAGTGACAAAACTAAACTCCAGAACCATGACACTGTTTAATATTTTCTGCCATTAAATAGCGAATTAAAAAATTTGCTTGGAACAGTTTATTGGGGTTTAGTATCTTGGTTCAAAATGGAGGAGTACAAATTACACCAGCGACCCTCTAACTTGGTGGGTGAACATAATAGCTATTAAATATATATATATATTGGGACACTGGCTAATGTAGGGATTTTTTGCCCTCTTGCTGTCAGAAGTGGGAATGAATACGGTGTGTTTGAATTCAAGAAATCATTGTGGTTGTTTCCAGGACAACAGAACAAGACAGCTGGACGCACCTTTCTCTTAATCTGGCAGAGATAGGAGCTACTTAGTCAGAGAGCACAGAGGAGACACAAAGAGGGAGGGCTGGGTTGTGTACACACACACATAAAATACCAAAAACACACACACTCAGTGAGGGCTGAGTCAAGGAGGGAGGAGAGAAGAGAAAGAGTTAGAGGTGTAGAAAGGAAGGAGAGGCGCACAGAGAAGCTAAGAGAAAAAGGAAGAGGTATGACAGTCCTTGTGTTGTAGTCTGCTCTGATCCTGCACACCACAGGGAAGCCTCATCAGCCATTCAGCAGGATGTCTCAGAGGAAAAGGAGTTTCACATTTGGAGCTTATGGAGGGTAAGATAATAGAGGACTAATCTGTCGGAACATCAATTGATTTTGCAGTTTGCCAGCTGACAGTTGACACTGCTGTCACAGCAGTGTACATGTACCTGTTGCATTGTATTGCCAGCCCTGGAGTAGTGAGAGGAAGGTGTGACTGCTCTGGGACTAGTACTGCATCTGCTCAGCAGCTGCTGAATTAGCTAACAAGGTCATTGACTGGCAGAACTGTGCATTCTTAATTTACACCGTGAACCATTAGTTGGGGAAGCTACAAAAGTGCTACAAGGGGAGATTTGCATATGGTTGTCTCAGTCATGGTGATCTGTTCATCTATGTCTTTTTAAAAACCTCACTACTTGTAAGGTATTTAAAAGTGACTGTAGTCAACACAGTAGTCTAAATGTATATAACTGGTAGCTTTAAACAGCTTCTAAATCCATACAGATATGTGATCGATAAGGTTATTCAAAGTGCAAACCGTTTTTATTCCAGCAAATAAAGCACTGATTGCCTGTCATCAACCAAAATGGTGCGTAATTAAATATTTGTGATGCTTACTTGATACTGAATAAGGAAGTCAGTGATTGGTGGCAGGGAATAACTAAATACTTCATCAGTATGGGTAAAACAGTGAGATGAGGTAATTATCTCGACTTTGTATAGTTCCACACTTTTATTAATGTGACAGATGATTTTGAAGCAGTCAGAGTATGGATATTTGAGATGTGCTTTGGTTTATGAACAATGAATAGTGCATTACAATTCATGAGGCAGTGAAATTATTTTAATTTTGTGTCTTGCAGCCTGTGAGTTCTGCCAAGTCAGCCTAGAAAACACTCATGAGACACAAATTTGACATTTTGGTTGTAGAAGTCAGTTTGAAAGGTAGTCTGAGTGCACAAGCAGACACAAGCAAACAATAGCAGGCAAGGAAACATTTGTGGGGCACAGAAAAAAGCATTTCTGAAACAGCAACAGGCTTTTTGTAATAAGATGAGCAGTGAGATTCAAGGAATGGTCCAAAATAGATAGGGAGTGGTGTGATGAAAGTGCACTCACTGTCACCTGAACTGCACTCATCAGATTCTTTTTTTTATTAAGCCTACCACAGATTTGTGTTTTATTTAACTTGATGGGTTTCATATTATCAAATAAGTTAAACATACAGCAATGTTTACATGAAGTTTCTTTTCTGTCAGACATAAAGGGCAGGAGTCAGATTACAATAGATGAATTGTGAGAAAATGATCACAGACCTTAGATGTTAGTTCATCCAGCTGAATGAGCTAATTCCATGACGAGGCGCCTGTCATCCACAATTCTCAAGAAGCTCCACTCGTCCTACAGTATTGTTCAGGCCTACACACAATGATTGCCTTATGATTCACCCAAGCTCTGCTCAAGGTTAAGGCCAAAGTCATATTTGCTGGCACTTTTCCATTTTCACAGCACAACCTTTATGCACGCTATTTGGAATGTCACCAAATTCTTACTCCTAAAGTACTGAACAATATTCAGTTGAAACCATTTTGTAAAATTGTTAACATAAGACCAGAGTTTCAGATACATTTATAATGAACAAAATGAAAAAGAAAAATAAACTTGCAACTGGTTGGCAGGTGGCATGAGGTTTCTTGTTGTTGATGGTGAAATTGGTCACAAAATGTGCATGGTGTTACTCTGAAAAACTTCTGGCAATTGCTTTGATTTCTAGCAGACTTGTGTGTTTACATGACAGATAACATCTTGTCTTGAAACCACTGCAAGCTCACTGAGTGATACTGTAACTGTGAAGAGTGTGACACAAACCAGAAATGGAGAGCATCTCCATCTCCTTAGGGGGAAAATGTGCATTTGCTATCAGAAGGAGGGTGCCATAGATACTGATATATCATATTAGAAAGGAAAGATAGACAGAAAGTAAAGTTAGATACTGTTATTATTTTGGAGGGAGTGGTCCTGTTGGTTGACACTATCACTGTCATGCTACAATCAGTAATGTGATTTTAAGACATGCTGATGCATTTGTCATATTATTGTATTACTGTCATAATACTCCTCAACTCAAACACTTTTATTTGCAGGACGAATTAATCTCATTTGATGGTGAATGGGATTAATTTGTTCGGCATATGACTCTTTGACTTCGAAGTGGATTTTTAATCCTCAGTAGTGTGTGCAAGCCAATCAACGACAAGAAAAGCTTATCGCTTCCTTTCTGTACTTGACACATTACAGTAATTTGTTGAATTATAAGCTGGCTAAGCTACTAACTCATTGACATTTTGCTTTTTGTAAGCTGGTATTGTAACAAGTGCAAATGAAATTGTTACTATCACCTGAAAACTAAATGCTGTATTCAGCTGTTTTAAATCTCATTTATATAAACATTACATTTGCATTTGTTTCAGTCTGTTACAATCATTTGGTTAGAGCAAGCGAGTGCCTGCAGTTATTTGTCCCACTATAATGTTTTCTCACATTAGGTTGTAGACATTTGATTTTAAATTCAGGAGATTTGTAGCACTGTGCTCATGAGTCTTCTTCTTTTTCACACAAACCAAACCTGAATCTGTTGGAAAGCTCTGTTTGGCTGGGTGTCACGAGAATGAACTGAATCAATTATTTATTATATGAATTGGGGAATAAAAGCAGCAAAATCAGTGGTTGACTCCTAAAGTGCATTGTAACACTCAGCTTGGCTGAGTTGTTACATAAAGGTGGCCCACTCCAGTTTTGTCCTCGCAGCGCACTGCTGGAACAGTCAAGTATAGTGTTTATCTGGTATTTGATTTTGTTTCTTACACATTTACTTTGCCCTAACTCTTCCCAGCTATCTGTGATCCAGTCTAGTCTTATATGTGCTTCTGTACAATCGAAAGTAGCCTGGGGATCCTTTAAAGCATGCATCTGTGTTAGATGAATTAGTGTGTGTTTGTTTCAAGAAAAGAAATGAGCTTTTTCATTTAAATTTGGTTTGTTTTGCAATTGCTTAGGAAATCTGTCTCTGTTGTTAAAAGCCTTGTTGTTGAAAAGCGTATCTCTGGGGAAATAATTTCCTAATGAATAACATTGAAAGGATTTTTAAACAGAAATGGATGGAGCCCAGACCTAGACCATAACATTACCATTCTGCATTTGTTATTTTGTAGTTATTTTTTAGCAGATTAATTTCCGCATACAATTTAAGGGGAATTGCTGTTAGCGGATAGCAACATGGCTATTTCTTTAAAGTGCTTGTAAACAGCTGCAAGGAAAAATGGATGAGGTGGAAAACAACTGGAAATTGCCTCCCATTTGAGCAATTTTACTATCTCCTGTGCCAGCTTCCTTGCTGATATTTTTTCCTTTCTGAACTATGTAAATTTAAAGCAAGCAATTATGTGAAGTAGGACAGATGATTTAAAAAAAAATAGAGACTTGATTATGGTTGAGCTATTTTTAACTTTACTATAGGGAACTTTGAACAATATAATACCAAGCTGATGAGTGAATTTCCTAAATTTGAGCTTGTGATTGTAATTATAGAAGCCAGAAAGAGTAAGCCAATGATGCTGGTATGTTTACAGGTTTTAGGTTACAGATGGTTGGTTTCCTGCTGGTGAGTAAAGTCTGCTTTAAGCCTAGAGAGAAATGGCAACGGTTCAGCCATGTGAAAGATGATTGGATTGTGCACATATCTGACTGCTCTGTTACAATTTCCCTTGCAGGTATTATACGGTAGCTACCTGAAAATGGTGTTGAGGAGGCTAGTGTGACTGTACAAACAGCCCACCTTTTGTTCTTTGCTATTTTCATCCCTCCAACATTATGTAATGTCGTTTTTTTGTGTGGCTGTGCTTAATCTGATGGGGAGGTTACTGCTTTGTTTCTTAAGGACCCTAAAAAGTGATCACATACAGCAACCCACAATCTGTTTGTGGATTCTGGTGGAAATATTGCTAAATCAGCTTTTCTTAAATCAATACTACACATTTTAAACCTCAGAGAAAATCGCAGAAAATATGAATATAAAATTAAAAACGTGAGAATACTATGATTGTGTGTGTGCTTTGTGTGAGATTGGTAATCACTGTAGAGCCAAATGATAGAGCCTGGACAGTCAAACTCCTACTCTCTTTTGAAGGTTATGTGGTCAGAGAGAACGGGGAGATGGACCTGGAGAGGTCACTGGGTTTAAAGTGAACAGCCTCACAAAAATAATTTGGATTAGGGTGGTTTTTCTGAGTAAGATTCAAAAGCAAATGCCATCGCATCATTTAAATAAAAAATCAATATAACTGTCAAAAATGCTAATCATCATGCAAATTAGAGCTTTATTTGTTTATACTTTTTGTATAGTTGTTGTTTGTTTTTAAACTTTTAACATAATGAAAACCCATGAGCAAACTATGATCATTATACTACTCTAGCCTTGCAGGATTGTTGGCTTAGGAGTCTCTTTAGTCATTACACTGAGGTGACAGATCCTGAAAGACTGACTTCACTAAAGAAAACAGTTAAAGTGGATGACCTGTTCAGATGGGCGAGTGAATAGTGGGTGAACACGAGGGTTATCAGCGTTTCTTAATGTGCCATTTTTAAAATCTTTGCATGTGGAGCCTATATCCCATTTAAAAATGTCCACCTATTTAATGAAGTCATGTTTTGAACTAGTAATGTGTGTTTATACTGCCTACATGAAAAAACAAAGTGAAAACACAAAGGCTGAGGGTGGAAGCTCTAAAACATGCTTCAGTAGTCATTTTATAACCCCAGCAAAACATCTCTGAAAAGTTCAGACAGGGACATATTTGCCACTCTTTTAACAACAATCTGGGAGACCGGGAGTTGAGAGGGATCTGCTAGTCTTTTGGGATAGGAACGCTTAGGATGGGTTATAGGTAAAGATAGGATGCCTGGAAATGTTTTGACCTTTAAAATAAAATTTCCTTGAGATTAAAACATCTGTTCAACATGTGCTTCTAGCTTTATTTCAGGCAGCCTACATTTTTCTTCCAGTATTCCTGCAACCTCCAGAAAGCTGTTGACTGCTCACAGCTCAACCAGCAGCACGTGCATTGGCACACTCAATTTCTTTTGACATTCTCTTGTTCCCATTTATTATTCACTTGATTCATTGTTTATATTAGTAACATGTTTACCATTTGCATTATCACTGTATTACTTTGTGTGTCTTTCAGTATGCGTGTGTGTGCCAGTATGACTACTATACTACTATTTAATAACTGGTTTGAAGAAACTTTTTTAGCATGTTTGAGACATTTCATTTCATTTTCATTTTCACTTTATTTGTCAGGGACCATGTACAAACAGAAATAAACATTAATCTTCTTCGAGAAAAGCTGCATTGTATGAGGTTTAGCTATGAGCTAATTTCGGTCTGCAGTCCCTGGGGGGATCAAATTGTAAATGGAAAGAAATGCATAAAAACACATCTTCTGTTTTATCAACTTTAGTTTATACAAAAACTGCTGAAAGCGCCCAGCTAAAATTATAAAAGCCACATGGACTATTCCCCCCCCAAAACTGCAACCAATATATTTCTATACCCAGTCAATGGGCAGATAAAGCAAAAACCAGTAACAGACCAAAAAAAAAAAATCATCAGTTAACAACTTTAACACAAATGCAGTTAACTGTTCAATATAATCCCAAAAGGTTGATTCTGTTCATCTGGACGTAGCATTTTGGGAGAAACGTTCAAATATAATAAGACAAATACCTTGTATTAATTATGTATCAGAACATATAGACAGTATCAAATGTATCCAATTCCTACGCACATAAGTATCAAGTATGATTATGTAATGTCTCAAAGCTTTATATACTAAAAGAGACCAGAAAACAAAATGTTAAAATTGTGTTCACGTGTGTTTGGACAAATTTTGGCTCTAGGTCACAGTCACAACCATCACAAAGCTGAAAGTTTGCAGATGGTTATTGATATTGTGTTGTAAAGATATGTGGTTCTGACTAGTAAAGCGTGTTTAATAACTTTCATTCTATTTACTTTAGATTATTTCACATATTGGAAATAACCCACAGAGCTTTCTGTCTGAACAGGCTAATGTATTATTAGATGTTCGCTCTGGACAGAAGTGTTAATATGCCATGATTTAAGCATCATTTTCAATCTCTCAGCTTTGAGGAATTTGTGTAACACTATATGAAAATGTTTGTGAGAATAAAATTAAAATAACCAACCGCAGTGTTTAATGTTTAAGATCAAAAATGGTATGAAATGGGAGATTATAAAACTATTTCATGGAACATGTTTCTACTTAAAAGCCTCCAAAATGAAACTCTCAGTCTGTTTCATAGCTTTGAGTTGTTATACTAACCTGTATAGCAGGATGTTTTGTTATGTTTCTCCTTATGTTTTGTGTTTCTACAAAAGATGGAGGCGTAATTGTTTATGTTATGGCTAGTTTCTCACCCCTTCTGTTACTACCAAAACAGCATGTTGCTGAGTCAGTAGGAAAACATCATTGATATCGATCAAGCATATTGCTGATGGAAATATTTCCATTCCCCGTTACAACAAACAAAGAAAAAGAACAAAGTCCTGTGTACGTAAAGTTTACAGTCATGAACAAAAGTGACATGTATCTAATGTCAAAACCACAGGCTAGCAGTCTGTGCCATGCAAATGTTAAATGCAATAACGTATTTGATATATCAAACACTGCAGTGATGGTGTTTCACTTTCTTACATCATACCCCTCGTCTCACACACAAGTTTATCCAATATTCTGACAACATACATGCTTATTGAAGGAGGAGAGAAGCAGAGGTTAAGCTAGTATCAGACTGGTGAACTACACAGGTAGAGGAATCACAGAGACACCAGTGTGGAGACAAGGGCTGTATCCCAATTCAGGGTCTGCAGCCTTAAAGTACGCAGCCTTAACGGTCCACAAGGGCCGCGTACTCAAAGACCGCTAAGGCCGGAAGTACGAGGCTTGTGAAATGGGACGGTCTAGCCTCCGTCGCGCTGCCCAGGTTGCATGGCAACCATGATACTAACAGCTGGAAACTTTTCAGCATTGTTTGACAGAAATTAAGGAGAAAATCTTTTGTTCATTTGTTTGTTTGTTTCTACATGAGCTTTGATCATTCTCTGTAAGATTAAGCTCAGCTATTGAACGGCGTATATTTTAAAGTAAAGGCTTTAAAACCAAGTTAGCGCAAACGTCACTAATGTCACATAACTTTGCCGACATGTGTCCAACAGGAATGTTTTAATGTTCTTCGTTATTAAACATTTGCACATAAATAAGTGACATAATATTCAGTACTTATTTAAAGTTTACTCTTCGGGCGCCCCTCATCCGCCGTTTTTTTTTTTTTCGGCAAAATTATCCACACCCACCGCCGCGCTATGCATTCTGGGATATGTTGGGCCACGAAGTCTACACCGCCACATCCTTAAAATTCAGGGAAATGAAGGACGCATTTGAGGGCCGCTTTTCGAGCAGCCTTCAAATTGGGACAGCCTTCGTCGCGTCGCTGTGACGTAATCGGCCTTAAAATGCGGCCTTTAAGGCTGCAGACCCTGAATTGGGATACAGCCAGAGGCATGCACAAATACCCAGATAAGACATCTACCTCCATTTTTACCACTTAGTTCTGTCCTGCCACCCAGTGGTGTGGGCATGCTACTAAATATCAACCTACTGCATTTAAAAAAAAAAAAAAGGCACTATGAAAAATGTAATGATAGTATTAAAGGCATCTGCAGGGCTGAATATAAAAGATATGAATAATATTCTATTCTATTCTGTTGAACTACCAAATATATAGAAGGCTTTCACTTTAACAAAACAGAGGATACTTGCACATCCTTGCAAATCACTCTAAACTTCATATCACACATAAGTGCTCTTTCATGTATAGATACAAGCGTTAATATGCTAATATTTATTACATGCTTTGCTTGAAATAGAGTATTTTAAAATTGCAGTATTTCTGCTTTTACTGGAGACAAGGATCAAAATGTTTTCTTTACCATTGGCAGGAAGTGCACTTCCTCTGTGAGTCTGACATTTAACCAGTTTTTGGAATACGTTGCAGTAGAAAAAATGGGTTGGACTTTGCATTTAATTCCTGCACATCCTAAACCCAGAAATCTCATTTATCATTTTTATCATCTTTTTATATACTTGAACCTAACTTGAGTTGGCTTTTTTCTTTGTAAATTCAAAGGAGAGAAACAGCAGAATGGCTTCTATTATCCTGATGATATTTTCCATTTTCATTTCTTCACCAATAAGTGGAATGAATGCCTGTGATTGTGTTGGCATAAAGTAATTGTTTGACTGGCTTAGCCATGGGGAGAAAGGGATAAGCAGTGATTATTAGTAGGCTGATTGTCCACCTCTAGCATCTGGTTCTGGAATTTGTCCTTGATCATTTGATTTCAGGATAATGAATGAAAAAAAAACACCAACCACACAGAAAACCTGACTTGTTGACTAACTATAATGTACCAGCAGAAGAAAACCAGCAGAAGAAAATCACCACTTTGTTCTCTTATCTCATATTTCCTCTTTTCTGTCCCTGGCAACTAATTTGACCAAAAACCACATTTCCTCCATCTTTCTCTCTGCCATTCCTCATATCAACACATAACAGCAACAGTCCACAATTAATGCAGTTAAGCTTTACATGAGTTATGTTTGACATGATTGATATTTTGGGGTTGTGAGGATGCCTGCACAGCCACACAGCCCTCCCTTTCTGGTGAAAATGATATGTCAGGAAAACCTTGAGGGAATTTCTTCAGACTGGGCACAAATGTCCACTTGAATTTGACTGTGAAGTGATTTGATTTTGATTCTTACTGTGAACTCATAATGAAAAAGAGTTCTTGTAAAGAAAACCGACATGAAATCTTTTAAGTTCATGTGTTATTATGAAAATATTCATCCACGTCATGCAAAATTCTTTGATTTTTCTGTATGTGTGTATAAATATTGTTGTTGTTGTTGAATTTATTAGACCAGCGGTCCCCAACCTTTTTTGCACCACGGACCGGTTTATGCCTGACAATATTTTCACGGACCGGCCTTTAAGGTGTCGCGGATAAATACAACAAAATAAAACTAGTACCGGTACTGAAAAAAAGAAGATTTATTCATAACACACGTGAAAAGACCCAGGAAAACAGAGTTAACGATAAAAATGATAACAAAATAATGCTGAAAACCGATAAAAACCCTGAAAACCATACATTTCACACCTGAGCCTCAACTCTCGCAGCCCGGTACCAAACGACTCACAGACCGATACCGGTCCGAGGCCCGGGGGTTGGGGACTGCTGTATTAGACCACCTGTCCTTAAAACAAGGAAACAGAGTTATCTTAGAAACCTGTGAAAAACTTTTACAATGAAAAAAATGTTTTAATTGCTAAATTTGCTGAAGTGAAATTAATTAAAAGTAAGATGCACCTATTACACAATGACTGTAATTTGACATCTTTATGTGTTTTACTACTGTACTTTTTCTGCTTTTCGTAAACCAGTACATTGGAAAATGACAACAATAATTATATTTTAGCATTAAAAATTTAATTTCTAAGACCTTCAAAGTATTATTTAATTTAACTTGTTCAGTGTTTTGGAGCAACTGTGACCACATAATTTCTATATATTCTGATTCTGATGGATTTTGATTCTGATTAACCATTACAGAAACATAAAAAATATTTTGGAAACACAGGAAATGTATCATCATGGCTATGATCCTACCTGTCTGGGAGATCTCAGACTGTTAGTTGTAATGTTAGTTGTAATGTCGGCTTTCAGCACCGACTTGCCATCGGGTGAGAAAGCCGACATCTCACAGATTCTGATGCGTTGGGTCGGTGCTTTGTGTTTACGTCTTTTTGCAGGATCCGTTTACCTACTATCATTTCCTGTTTTAGCTGTTTGGTGGTTGTTGGAATAGTTTTGTGAGCTTTAACCATCTTCTGCTTTGCATTTGTGTGGGAGCCCTGTCAAGAACACCTGTCCATTATGCTAGCAAGGTCCAAGCATTCTTTTTTTTTTTTTTTATTCATAACCCTACTTTGGGAGCCACTGCTTTAACCATTGGATACTGTGCTGACTTGCCTAAACTACAAGCTTGTCTATCTGAAATTAGGGGCTGGTTATCTGATAATTTCCTGCTTCTTAATGCTGATTAGACAGATTTGATGGTCACAATTCAGTAGTTGTCCCAAAACATCACCTTCAAAATTGATGACTATGTCATAAATTGCAGCGACAAGGTAATAAACACGGGCATGTGGTTTGACCCGATGCACTCTTCGAGTCTCACGTAAAAGAGATAATAAGGACTGCCTTTTATCACCTAAAGAACATAGCTAAAATCAGACAGGTTTTATCACTTGACACTGCAGAGGTTCTTGTGCATTGCTGTTATGATCCAGCTCAAAAGCCGCAACATAAATAAGGAGACAAACACCAGAATTTAGGTGAGAAGAGGTTTTATCTTAAAATGCATAGCAAGTTTGCTAAAATAGCTGGTACTACCAAGGCAAGGGCTAGTGAGCCTCCCTGAAAGCCTGCTTCAGGTATGCTTTTATAGACACCTGACTAGGTGTGGTCAATTGGCACCAGCTGAACACACTGAGGAGATTAGGGGCTGCAGAGGGGCATAACAATGCATTTGTGTCTTCACGCATTGATTATTGTAGTGCTCTGCTTTCTGGGTAACCGAAGAAAAGTTTTAGAGGTTTACAGATGGTACAAAATGCAGCTTCTTGCATTTTAACCAAAACTGGGAAATTTGAGCACATTACCTCAGTACTGAAATCTCTTCATTGCTTGCCTTGCAGTATTTAAGGTCCTGTTGCTCACCTATAAGGCTTCAAATGGTTTGGCACCTTCATATCTCTCGGACCTTTTGCACCTCTATGTTCCACCCCCTGCTCTCCAATCTCAGGATACTGGCCTTCTAAAAGTTCCTAAAACCAGAAAAAAGACTACTGGGGAGCGTGATTTTTCTTTCTGTGCCCCATTTTTGTGGAACAACCTCGATGAAGATATTAGGCCACAGGTTTAGCTTTGTAAACCTCCACAGGTTTACAAAGCTAAACCTGTGGCCTCAGTTAAAGAACTATTTGTTCACCCTATCCTATGTGTCTTAATTCTATGCCTAAAGTTTTTACTGGTTCTTATTGCAATTCCCTTTTGTTTTATCAGTTTTTAAACTGTATTGTTTTTTCTGTATTCTTTTTATTTATTTATCTTTTTTATCTTCAAATAGCTGTTCAGCACTTTGTTTGAAAGCGCTTTATAAATGAAGTTATTGTTATCGTTATTAATGTGGGCCCACTGTGTTGTACTTAAAATAGTAAAGCTGCGCTAATTACATTACAGTACAGTTATTTTTTTTTTAGTATTAGTTAAGTATCGAATGATCAAATGTATTGTTACAGTGGTCCCCTGTAGGGACAGCGAATTATCACCCGAGAGAGTGTTTTAGGATAAGAATGTGTGTTTGAGTGGGGGTTTTTAGAATCAGAATATCTTCATTGTCATTGTACAATGAAGTAAGTTTTTATTTATTTCTGAATGACTGTTTTACCTCTTTTTTTTAAATGTTTCTTTTGTAATTATATTTAAACTTTTCTTTCTTGACACCGCAGGGACTGCACTTAATTTCGTTGAACTTGTTACAATGACAATAAAGATATTCTGATTCAGATTAATGGTCCTGTTATCAGTATGCTACACCGCATGCTATAGTTGTGATAAGCATTGTTCTAGATGATCAATAATTTAGCAAAAAAGAAAAAACATGTAGAGAAAAAGCACTCTGGAACAAAATTCATAGAGAGTAAAAGAAAAGCTCTGATATTCTCCATGTACCAATAAACAATTTGATAAGTCTGTGTTTACAAGTGGCCAAAAAATATCCACACGGGGGCAGTGCAAAACATCTGAGTAAAGAGCAAGGTGCAATATCCATGTTTACATTTGCAAACTTTTTTATTCATAGGAAAATCAAGGATCATTATCAAGTAACATATTGTCACTTTGCTTCTTTCTAGAGTTGATAAGACCTTTTCCAGGACCAGAAGTTTATGGTAAGTCCCCTCCTTATGAAAAGCAAAGAAAATTTAGTTTCACACTTCACTGGTCCCACGCACTCCACTTCACAATGTTGCATTTACAGCACCTTAGGAGACTAAGGCTTTACGACTCTCTTCCCATTCAGCACGGCCAACCAAAAATGTTAATGCATATGAAGCATCAGTTGTCTCAGTAGAGAATTAAACATGAATAGATCTGTTCTGTATGCAGTAGTTTTTCATGGCCAACACAATTATGCTGCAGCAATAAAAATTTGAATGTAAAAGATACATGAGAAAAAAAAAACACAAACTTACCTTTATCCACTTTAATAATTTCAGAATATTAAAGTGATGATCTCAGTAAAAGATGGTAATGGCTAATAAGGCTGCTTTCCTCTCTAGAAAAAATGTCAAAAGTCACAGATATGCTTGTAATTTTATTGTCACTGGAAAACTCTGTTTGCTCTGATGACTCTGGACATCTGCATATGATCAAAGAGGAGCTTGTAATGTTCCATACTTGGCAGGTAGTCTCACAGCATGTACAGGGAATGTGCGGCTGGAAATACAGGGGCAAGAACAGATGGAAGGAGACAGGAAGCATAAGAATGTGTGTAATACCAGCTGGCCATGTAGAGCACACGCCTCTGAGATCTCAGCCATCGCGAGTTCTCAGAACAATTAATAATACCACTTTTACACAAGTGTATCTTTCCAGGTTTCTCTACTGGATTGAGATTCATTTATGTTTATATGCAAGTTCATATGTAAATGTTTTACAGTTCCATAAAACATTAAACCAAGGAAACAAAGGTCAGTATCACAAACTGTTTACTATAAAATAATCATTTACATGTTTACAATATCATTTGTTTTTTGTAATTAGGCTAAATACTATTTAGATTTTCTTCATGTGTATGTGGCACATGAAAATAGCATTTTTATTTTTATTTTCTTTGTTTTTTCTTCAGGGGGAATATGCAAAAAAAATGCCTTGGTTTGTTTTTGCAGATCAAATAGGCCTTAGAATTAGACAGAAATTGAGTCATAATGAGTATGGAAAGGACAATAGATGAAATACTGAAAGGAGGAAATTGAAGGTGCATGGATAATTCAAGCTCATTGGAGGAGAATACACCCTCGCACACCCGCTGAATCTCATTATGAGGATTTCAATTTCTCTTGGTTGCAAACAGGTCTGAAGCAGATGCTAATGGTGCCTCGGGGCAGGGCTATGCAGGTACTAGTTATCCACAGCACTGCTTTGTGATTGTAATCACTGAGTCATTATGCCAATTGTGTATTCCATCAGTCTCAGGCTGCATTTAGATTAGAAAGTGGGGGGGGAAAGCAAGATATCAGCAAGATATTTACTATCAAATTATTTGGGGCACAAAGAGGGATTTCTTGAGGAGTTTATTTGTCTATTACATCACAATGAACACCGGTGTACCACAAGGCTGTGTGATGAGCCCTTTCCTCTACTCCCTCTTCACCCACGACTGCAGACCTGCTGATGGTTCCAACACCATCATTAAGTTTGCAGATGACACCACGGTGATTGGCCTCATCAGTGACAACGATGAGGCCGCCTACAGGGAGGAGGTGGATCGTCTGGCTGAGTGGTGCGACACAAACAACCTGCTGCTCAACACCGAGAAGACCAAGGAGCTCATCGTGGACTACAGGAGGAATGCTGACCCACATCCACCCATCCACATTAAGGGGACGGCTGTGGAGCGTGTGAGCAGCTTCAAGTTCCTGGGAGTCCACATCTCCGAGGATCTCACCTGGACGACCAACTGCTCCAAGCTGGTCAAGAAGGCTCACCAGCGCCTCTTCTTCTTGAGGACTCTGAGGAAGAACCACCTGTCCTCAGACATCCTGGTGAACTTCTATCGTTGCACCATCGAGAGCATCCTGACCAACTGTATAACAGTCTGGCACGGGAACTGCTCTGCCTCGGACCGGAAGGCGTTGCAGAGGGTCGTGAAAACTGCCCAGCGCATCGCCGGAGCACCACTTCCTGCCATAAAGGACATCTACAGGAAGCGGTGTCTGAAAAGGGCTGGGAAAATCATCAGAGACCCCAGTCACCCATCACATGGACTCTTCACCCTCCTGCCCTCTGGGAGGCGCTACAGGAGCCTCCGGACTAAGACCACCAGGTACCGGAACAGCTTCTTCCCCACAGCTGTCAGACTCCTGAACTCTGCCTCCTGACATCTGACCCACGTTAACACATGGACTGAACATACACACACCCACAATGGACAACTGTACCCTCAAACACACAATAATAACATGGACTGAACCACCACTCACAACCACTAGCACTTTATATAGATACTGTAGAAATTATCCACATATCTAATTTATCTTAACTGCACTACTGTATAGCTCTGTAAATAATCATTCTGTACATACGATAATTTTTAACCCTACAACTGTTTACAACTTGCATAGTTCCCATTTCTGTATAACTGTATATCTCAGATTTCTGTAAAGTTATTTATTTCATATTCTGTATAGTTTTTCATATTTATATCCTGTTCATAGCCTGTACATAGCTTGTACTCACTACAGCCTGTACATACCTATAGTTATAGAATATTCACAACATACTTCATACCGTGTACATTATAACATACCATAATAGACCCATTTCTGTAATATACTTACATATCTATATTATTGCTAATATATATTGTAATATATCTATATCACTAAAGCATTTCTGGATGGATGCAAACTGCATTTCGTTGCCCTGTACCTGTGCATGTGCAATGACAATAAAGTTGAATTCTATTCTATTCTACATTTTGTTCTAACAGCTCTGCATACTTGGAAAAATCTGAACAACCACCTAAAAGTTTGCAGTCACTGAGGAAATTATACATTTTGATCAGTTAAATCAGTTAAAAAACGTAATGCAAGTGCAAGGCTTACTTATTAAAGGCTTAATACAGTTTAATTCATTTGCAGCGCAGCATTTTAGATCTTCAGTATTCTGGGTTGAATTTATTTTTGTAATCTGCAGAAATTAGTTTTAGATTAGAAAGTATGTCTGTGAAGGTTCTCAGTCATCCAGGTCATCGTAGTCAAAGGAGCTTGCAAAGAAAAGCGTCTGGACTTCTTTAAGTTACTTGAAGACGTTTCACCTCTCATCCGAGAAGTTTCTTCAGTTCTAAGGTCAAATGGTGGAGAGTCCTTTTAATAATTTTGTCCTTTTCAAAGTCTTGAAGGCAAGCTATAACTTTCTTTTTGTAGCTGCTTGTGGGGTCTCGCTTTAAGGCTTCGTAGGTATTGTTGTCACTGAGGAGAGTAGTGATCTTTGTATGGTAATCTGTAGTGTTTAGGACCACGGTGCATCTTCCCTTATCAGCTGGTAAAACAGTGATGTTGTGGTCTTTGCTCAGGGAAGCGACGGCCTTCTTTTCCTGTATTGTGAGGTTGGATGGAGGGACTTTGGCACTGGAGAGCGTGGCTGAGACTTTCATCCTGATTTGCTCTGCTTCTGTCTGTGATAATTTATTAATCCGTATGGCAGATTCTGTGGCTGTGATGAGGTCCACTATGGGCAACTGTTGTGGAGAAATGGCAAACTTTGAAAAGGACAAAATTATTGACCGCCTTACATATCACCGCCTTTACCCAGGGGATGCCATACCCTGCATCTACGGACTTCCTAAAATCCACAAGGAAGCTGTCCCACTCAGACCCATAGTCAGTAGCATAAACTCAGCCACTTATAACATTGCTAAACACCTTGCTACCATCCTTGCTCCTCTTGTGGGGAACACCCCACACCACATCAAGAACTCCACCGACTTCACTGACAAGGTCCAGAAACTTACCCTGGATCGAGATGAAACCACGGTGTCCTTTGATGTAGTCTCTCTCTTCACTTGCATACCCACCACGGAGGCCATGGAGACTGTCAGAAAACGACTACAAGAAGACAGCTCCTTGGAGGACAGGACCAACTTCACACCCGATCAGATTTGCACACTGTTGGACCTCTGCCTCACCACTACATATTTCAAATACAACGAAGGCTTTTACAGACAAAAACATGGCTGTGCCATGGGCTCCCCCGTGTCACCTATTGTAGCCAACCTTTACATGGAGGAAGTGGAAAGGAAGGCTCTTGGCTCTTTCAAAGGAAGAGTACCCAGCCACTGGTACAGATATGTGGACGACACCTGGGTCAAAATCAAGACACAAGAAGTGGAATCCTTCACTGCGCACATTAACGCTGTGGATAAAAACATCAAGTTCACCAGGGAAGACACAAAGGACAACTGTTTGCCTTTCCTGGACTGCGCTGTGCACATTGAAGAGAACGGCAAACTCAACATCGAAGTTTACCGGAAGCCCACACACACGGACCAGTACCTCCTCTTTGACTCCCATCACCCTTTGGAACACAAACTTGGAGTAATTAGGACCCTACACCACCGGGCAGAACATGTTCCCTCTAAGCGTGAAGGAAAAAAGAAGGAACACACACATGTAAAGGAAGCACTCAAAACGTGCGGCTATCCTAAATGGGCGTTCTTAAAGTCAGCAAAGAGGCACAGAAAAGAAGACCAGACACCAGCGAGGGAGGATAAGAAGGACAGACGCAACAACATTGTCATCCCCTATGTAGCCGGTGTATCAGAAAAACTTAGGAGAGTTTTCTCCAAGCATGACATCCCGGTGCATTTCAGACCCAGCAACACGCTCAGACAAAAACTGGTTCACCCGAAAGACAAAACGCCAAAACACAGACTTAACAATGTGGTGTATGCTGTACAGTGCAGCGAGGAATGCCCAGACCTCTACATTGGAGAGACCAAACAGCCACTTCACAAGCGCATGGCACAACACAGAAGAGCCACCTCCACAGGACAAGACTCAGCAGTCCATCTGCATCTTAAGGATAAAGGACACTCTTTCGAGGATGCCAATGTTCACATTTTGGACAGAGAGGACAGATGGTTTGAAAGAGGAGTGAAAGAAGCCATCTATGTCCACTGTGAGTGACCATCTTTGAACAGAGGCGGGGGTTTACGACACCAACTCTCTGCCATCTATAATCCAGTTTTGAGATCCCTTCCCAGACGCCTTAACGCCCACTCACATCCTGGGCCATCTGACCTCAGGAATTCGCATGATAAGGTGGGGCCAGGTTTCACAATGAACACACCCGAAACTCTGGCTGATTGGGACCCACACCCAGTTTCACACCTTGGCTCAGGCGATTAGAGGACCATCAGGGGGTCCTTTTGTCCCTCTGTGGGGGGATACTCCCACTAGGTTTATATCTGGGACTCTCCACCATTTGACCTTAGAACTGAAGAAGCTTCTCGGATGAGAGGTGAAACGTCTTCAAGTAACTTAAAGAAGTCCAGACGCTTTTCTTTGCAAGCTCCTTTGACAGATTAGAAAGTAGTTTGAGCAATTTGGATTGTTTTGATAGGAAACACACATTTAACTTGCTAACACAGTAGGTCAATAGGGTTAATATCCTGTAGCAGATAACCAGCTGGCTACATCTTGTCTGAATAGCGCTTACATAGTCTGGAACGGCTTTTGTCATGCTGTTGCAAAATGGAAAGATCAACTTAGATCCTGTTTATTCTGCATAAATGTCCCACTTTACCATCATTAAGCAGCCTCGGGCCATCACGTTTTTATTTTATCTTCCACGTTTAGCATCGTTTTTTTAATTCAGAGTTCTTTGCTTTGATCTAAAGGCCCACTATCAGTTTCACTGATGGAATATTGTTGTTTGGATTGTATTGCAGCGGTCCCCAACCTTTTTTGCACCACGGATAGGTTTAATGTCAGACAATATTTTCACAGACTGGCCTTTCAGGTGTCGCAGATAAATACAACAAAATAAAATGATATGACCAAGAGAAAAACGGTGGCATTATGTAAATATAATAATAAATGCGAATTTACTGTGTAATTGTGTAACGTTATTAGCAGCGTCCTCCTGAAATGCACCAACAACATTGAGAATAACATCCTCCTCTCTGTGCCTTAATGTTCTCTGGTCGCTATGGTAACGTGTAAACATTTCTTTCAAAATAAGACGCACAACTACAAAACAAATATAAAGTACATGAAGATATATAGAAAATTTATTCATAACACATGGGAAAAGACTCAGGGAAACCGAGTTAAGGATAAAAACCCCAAAAAACATAAATTTCACACCCGAGTCGCAACTCTCGCGGCCTGGTACCAAACGACTCACGGACCGGTCCGTGGCCCGGGGGTTGGGGACCGCTGTTGTATTGTATCTAAAATAAGCATGACCGTTGTTTGCCTTGTTTAATTGTGAATGTTTTTTTTTTCTTTCGAATGATCAATCATGTTTAAACTGACACACCTGGAACAGGTAACACAATGTGTCAATCAGAAATGGTAAATGGCCTATATTTGTATAGCGCTTTACTAGTACCTAAGGACCCCAAAGCACTTTACACATCACACACATTCACACACTGGTGATGGCAAGCTACATTGTAGCCACAGCCACCCTGGGGCGCACTGACAGAGGCGAGGCTGCTGGACACAGGCGCCACCGGGCCCTCTGTCCACCACCAGTAGGCAACGGGTGAAGTGTCTTGCCCAAGGACACAACGACCAAGACTGTCCAAGCCGGGGCTCAAACTGGCAACCTTCCGATTACAAGGTGAACTCCGAACACTCGAAAACAGTGGTGATGGCCAATGAGGCTTAGCCTCTGTATGCTCACAGTTATTCCATTAACCTTACGGAGGTTAATGCAATAGCCTCATATTTGACTCCATTAATCATTAATTATCATATTCAACATTCCCAATCAATTTAATTTATTTTTATTAAAACTAAATCTGTTTTTCAATACATGCATATTTCCAAACTTTTGCTTGTTAGTGTGTGACTAATTGCATCTCTCCACCTCTGTTACCTAACCTGTCCCACAGCTATTGTAAGAGGCACAGGACCATGTCGGGAAGATTTACGATATGAGCTCCAAGTGTGTGTCATTAAAACTGGGTTTCTTGGATTCCCTGCCATGTGCCACTGCCTCAAATCCATCACATTATTCTCAACCAGCCAGGAGTACTGTCGGTGTGAGTGAGTGTGACGGTGGACAAACACGCAGCGTCCGCACTTTTCTGTCACTCTTAACGAGCACCAGTATCTCCGTCACCTTACTCTAGAATGCACTTTCAGCTCGTGTTGAGCCCTGAATCACTTGGACAAAGAGGTTCACTTTGTGAAAAGTGAGAAAACACTTATGTTACTGCTAAACTGCTCACAGCACAGTTCCCAATTAAACACTCATTAACTTGATTGCTCTGAATAATGGTGGTGCTTATCTTCCTCAGTCTAAAGATTCTGTTGTGCTGCAATAAGCAGGCCAGAATAAATGCCATGGCATTTCTGCAAGAAATTGTCAATCTGAAAGTGGCCATATTTTCATTCTTAACAACTCCACTAATGAGGGAAAGCACTGGAATAATGCTGGAGTGATGTATGCAGACTGTGATACTGAAGATACACTGGAAAAATAGTACTTCTTTTATACTGCATCTATATTTGTCATTATAAATTAAAATCACTACTAGTTAACTCATTTGGTACAGGACACACCTGAAGGGGCTTTTATTTTGGGATAGTGGGATATATTTATATTGTGTGTGTGCACAGCTGTTGCCTTGTAGCCATCTAATCTGAACAGTACAACTGCTATGAGCCTAATCAAGCCTTTGACTGACACTAGGAGATGAGTGGTAATGAAGTGCTCTTCAGTGTTAAAAGATGAAAAAGAGTGAGGCGAAGAGGCCTCTAATTGGGTATCCGTGCCACTTCAGATTGCTGTTAATGGCCAGTATTCATCCTAATATGGTGGTCAGTGTCATGGGGAGAAAGAAAACAGGAAGAGAGAGCGTGTAGCCAATTGCAGCTCAGCGACTGTCAGATGGAAAAACAAACTTGTTGAACCTTTTATATTTTCCACATTGGAACTCCTGTCAGGAGTCATACACCTAAAAGCATAAATGCAACACAAAGAAGCTATAAAAAGAACTTTCCTAATATTGTGTCATACCCTTTATTTCTTCTTGTATTGCCTTGGTATCCCACAGATGTTTATTTGGATTCAAATATAACGGGTGAAAAGGCAACTGCATCAAAATGAGTTCATTTTCGTACTCAATGAATTGGACAGTCCTGTATCTGTTGGTACAGAGTTTAACTCACCAGGTTATTCTAGGGCAAGTTCATATCGTACCATCAAACATTTACGACCTCCTACAGTATTTATATATATAATATGAAGTGCACAAGGTTATTTGTTCTCTTGCGTTCCTTATTTGCTCTAAATTATGCTAGTGCACTCTGAAAGCTCATTGGTTGTCTCCTAGCACCAATTCGACCAGATCATCACTTGACTTGAATATCAGTTGCTCTGCGTAGCTGGTGTCACTCTCCTCTGACCTTTGTTCCCTTCATCTTGAGCTTCAGCACTCTGCCCCATTCATACTATTGCCTGTCTTGTTTTTCGCCCTATAGAGGGTCAGTTCTGCCCAAAGGCTACTCTTATATGTCAAGTAAGTGATCAGCTCTTTCTACATTGAACCCAATCATCTCAGTAAAAAAGAACAAAAAGAAAAAACTATCGGTGCTTCTACTGTAATTTAACAATTCCTTATTTTTCTGACACCATGAACTTATAATATTAACTTTGGAGAGTGCTTCTACCAGCATAGCATAACACAAGCCTCATGCAGGTTTGCACAAGTCTAATGTAACAAAACTGAAGTTGTGTTCACAGTCTGTGTGCACTTAGTTTTATTTACAGTGGTTTGTTGATTACCTATACTTACCTCATCTTTACCTGTACTGTCAATTAGGATTTTCCAGTTATGGAAAAAGAGATTATTAAAGGATGCCTCGAAGATAGAAAATAAATGTAAAATTCAATTTAAATGTTTCGAGCTTAAAACAGGAAGAAAAAAAAATCACACTCCAAAACAGCCTCTCCAAATATGCTTTTGTTTTATAAGAACCTCTTATCTTATTATTCATATCTTGCATAATACAATTAGTATGACTAATGTTAATTATCTCTAGAGGCTTTCAGTGAGAACAGAACAAAATCCTTTCACAACCTTTTTTGTATCATTTTGAGTGGTGACACAGCACTTGTTTAGACAGTTTTTGTTTTTTTTACAGAAATCAGACAGCTCTATTTTATCATGGGTCAAAAGAAGTGGTATTGACTTTTGTTTTTGTTTGTTTATGGGCTGACTATGTGTCATTTTGACTGGTATCCAAACCAAAAAAGAGACCTCTCCTGCAACCCTGTGTGTCTATTCCAAAGTAAGTTCACAGATAAAATCATTACAATCATTACAACTCAGTGTGTTTGGAATCTGGTCAACTTATTGAGGTTGTTCTGAGGCCAGAGTCAGAAAGCAGCAGTGCGATGGTGATAGTACCAGATGGGGGTTGCCTTATTTATTATATTTAGTACGCCTCTTCAGTTAATTAGATACTAGCATGCAGCTGTGGATGGTAAATGATGACTTTGTATGTTAGGATCTTTTTAAAGTACTGCCCACCTGCTCACCATTCAAATAATTTTCTTGTAGCACAGAAGAGAATAAAATAGTTTTTGTTAGACTGAAGGCTCGCACAAAGGACCGGGTAAACTGGGTAAAGCTTCTCAAGGAGATTACAATAATAAATGTTTAGAGTTGAGCGTAATATCTACTCTTTAAATCTCTTATAACATTACAAAAACATCTTGTTCACGTTCTTCCCTGTTGTCTCAATATAAAGACATTTTTATTTAATTAATTGAAAAGCTTGAGCTTATTGAGGGGGTAATGGTGCCTGATGTTGTAGTCATTTCGAATTATCAGAAGGTCAACTCCATGTAATCAAGCTCTATTACATCTCACATCAGGAGACGCATCAATTAGCCCCCGCATATATCTCTGTGAGCAGGATGAAAGAAAGAAAAGCCGAATGACGATGATGACGATGGAGGAAATTATGCATCATACCAACAGTATAACTGTTTGACTAGTGTATGCATCGATGGTTTGCTTTGTGACAGTTATGCGCATTGTTTCTAAATGACACTATCAAATCAGTCCTCACACTTATCCAATGACGTATATGCAATTAGTGTCACATATTTCTAAGCTAATTTCCAAATCCCAGGTTGTCACTGGAGATGAAGCGTGGCACTTCCTTTTGTCTGTAAAATGGGGAAGACAATGTCGTTTGGTGATGAGATTTCTAGAATGACTCATAATCACTTGATGTCGTCAGTAGTGATAATTGGTTTCAGCTTTTTTTTTTTTTTTCATCTTCCGTACTTTTATTATGCATGTAAATTTAACAACTTCTAATTATCATGTGCTACCTTGATTTTGTGTGCCTGAATCACCATTTTATCATGTGGTACATCAGTTTCCTTCATATTCTTCCTTTTCACATAATATCCTTTAAGTATCATTTCCTTCTCTTTTTGAAGTTAACTATGTTGTTTAGTTTTTGATTTTTTTGTGCCCTTTTGTGCCACAGGGAAAAGCCAATAAAATCCCAATAGCTCTAATCACCCAATTAGTCACAGAGACACTCAGAAACTTAGGAGTGCTGTTTGTTTCAATCCACTTATGATTCTGTTCCTTCCTGATTAGGGCCCTGAAAGTGTAAGGTTTTGATTTTAAAACTTTATTTGTAGTTGTGTAAGTTTACAATCTTACTAGGTACACTTTATTAGGTACACCTTGCTAAAATTGAGCCCCTCTTGCCTTCAGCACTGCCTTAATTCTTTGCATCATAGAATCAAAGAAAGAGCTTGAAGCAAGCCTCAGAGATTCTGGACCATATTGATGTGATAGAATCATGCAGTTGTTGCACATTTGTTGGCTGCTTAACCATGATGTGAACCTCGCCTTAGCCACATGCCAAAGTTTTGAGATCTGGTTACTGTGGATAATGTTTCAATACAGTTACCTCAATGTTTGAAAAAACAGTTTGATGCAATTTGAGCTTTGTGACATGGTGTGTAGAGCAGGGCGATATGACCAAAGATATTTATCACGATATACATTTGAAAATTTGCGATAACGATATAACTGATGATATAATTGACACTAGACAAAATACTTTACAACTCCACAACTTTATTAGTGCAAAAAAAAAACCATCAATGTATTTTCACTTAAATAAGCAGCTGTTTTTTATGTGTATTAAAGTTATGTTAAAATTTAACAGTGCAAATGCAAATTCCTTGCTGACAGCTTAACCAAAAGGCATTTCCAGTGGAAATTGGCCGACATATCCTCAGCATAACCATGTTTAATATCCACAAAAATTAAAAAGAGGTTATACACACACAATACGGTAATATTATGTTGAAGCACAGTACGTATCACTCCGCGAGGCGCCTGCCTACGATAGCCGTAATGCTCCGACAATCCATCAAGCGGTGCGGCTTCGTAGCTTAGCAAAGTCGTACTAAAACATTTGACAGATTTTCGAGCGCCGTGTACGACATAAAATCGTTTCGAGGTCAGTAAACACAAACAGAATTCATACATAAGGCACACGGGATTATAAGGAGCACTGTCGATTTTCAGAAAAATCAAAGGATTGATTTTAAGTGTGCCGTATTTTCCAAAAAACACGGTAATAACGACGGCCCGCTAGCATGCTCTACCAAAAATAGTGCTTTGTTGTGTATCTGACGGACGAAAGCTAAACCAGTTCCACACCACTGAAGTTGCAGCATTTTTACAAACCAATTCTGGTTCATCTGTTTCATTTAACGATCCGCTTTCGCTCTTCTCATTCTCCGTCACCGGCACGCTTTTTCCTCCATGTGCGTATGAAAAAACACTGCGCATGCGCGTTTTACCCATATTCTATCGCGATATTTCATTTTCTTATCATTGCCCGACATTATACCGGTAAACGGTATGATATGGCCCAGCCCTAATGGTGTGTTACTGTATTCTGCTGGAAGTACCCATCAGACAATGGTGTTGTCATAATACTCAGGTCAGTCCCAGCATTTAAACAATGGTCAGTAAGAGGCCCAAAGTGTCCCAAGACTCATCAGATCAAGCAACCTTTTTCCAGTCTCTTTTATCGAGTTTTGGTGAATCCATGTGGACTGCAGCCTCAGTTTCCTGTTCTTAGCTGACAGGAGTGCCACCCAGTGTGTATAAGCTACAGGAGGCCTCTGCTGCTCTAACCCATTTGCTTCAAGATTCAGCATGATGTGCATTCAGAACTCCTCTTTTGCATATCTTGGTTGTAACGAGTTATTTGAATTACTTTTGCCTCCCTAAAGCAGTCTGGCCATTCTGCCCTAAACTCTGACATCAGCGAGGCATTTTCACCCATAGAACTGCTGCTAACTGATTATTTTTTGGAAATGAGACAAGGTTGCTTGGAACCTTGTCTCAGTCGGTAGTTGCAGAAGTTCTCAAGCTAGCACAACAACAATGGCAAAATTCAAATTCACTTAAATCATCTTTCTTCCCCATTCCGATGGTCAGTTTGAACTTCTGCAAGTCCTCTTCCCTATATCTGCATGCCTAAGTGCATGCAATGAGTGTCATGCGCATTAATAAGTAGTTTAATATGTGTAGCTAAAACATGTAAGTGTAATTAAATGTTAAAAAAGAAAAAAGGCTGATGGTGTTAAACTAATTAAACATTTTTCTTTTTTCATTTTGTCCAGATAATCACTTGGTTTTCAGGTTAAAGAAACTAAATGAAACATCCTGCATTGATGACTTATTTTGCTGTTGGGGTTACATCGGGGAACATCCACTTAGGATATGGGTTTTGTTGCTAACATCTGTATTCATTGCTTTCCACATGTGATCCAAACATCCCTGACACATTTAAAAAGGAAGTATTAATGGGTCATTGGTAAAAGCTCTTTGCAAACTTGTGATAAGTTGCAGGTAGAGGAAAATAGATGAATAAACACATCAAAATCAAAATCACTGTCAAAAATCATAGAGGAAATAGAAGAAAATACTAACATGAGCCATACATGGCTATGGTATTATTTAGGGACAAATTACAATATTTTAAAACCACTTTTGCCTAAACTGAACGTAAAAGTTAAATTTTGTGGATATACAAATTCATTTAAATCTAAAGTCCTTCATAAAATTCAGAAAAACAGAGACTTACAGTATTGTAAGCTGTGGATGAGCATTAATCTGTCAACCATATGGTATCTGCCGCACCATGGTCATGTGATTTCACACTCAGTTTGAGTCCAGATTATGACTGCCAAAATCAATAGAGGTGGGCACACAATATCTAAGTAATTATGGGAGCCAGTGGGGTTCTGGGAGTGCTGACAACACTGTTATTGTGAAAGGACTGCTTCCTTTTCCAACCTTACAAAGAAAAAAAAGTTCAAAGCCACGTCCTGCACCCTAATGCTACTAATGATAATTATGTGATACTATTCAATTCATTTTTATCTATATGGCACCAAATCACAACAACAGTCACCTCAAGGTGCTTTATATTCAAAATACTGAGAAAAGCCTAATAATCAGACGACTCCAAATAAGCAAGCACTTGGCAACAGTGGGGAGGAAAACCCCCTTTTTAACAGGAAGAAATTTCCAACAGAACCAGGCTCAGGGAGGGATGGCCATCTGCTGTCATTGTGATGTAAGGGGAGGGAGAAAAGACACACTGTGGAAGAGAGCTAGAAATCAATAATAATGTTTTAATGAAAGTGGTGTATAAACACATAGAGAGAGAATAGAGGCGAGTGAAGAAGAAGTGCATCATGGGAAACACCTAGCAGCCTAGGCCTATTGCATTCTAAGTAAGGAAAGGAAACGTTTTCAGCCTAATCTCAAAAGCATCAATGGTGTCTGTCCCTGAATCCAAACTAGGAGCTGGTTCCACAGCAGAAGAGGGGCGTGAAAGCTGACGGCTCTGCCTCATACATTATATTTGTGCTGGTTACAGAGCTCCTAAACCACTGGTAGAACTGAGATCAGTCTTAAGACATCAGAAACTATGTTTGATTTTTGAACTTTCAAAGCCACAATTCATCAGAAGGTACTGTTAAAAATATTTTAGCTATACTCAATTGGTCAGTAAAGTTTGTACATGACAGGTGCTGGAGAATTCAAAACTGCAGGCTGATGGAGGGAGGATAGCTCCAAATAACACTGACGTGGCTGCATAACATTGTAAGGGAGGAAGTCAAGTATGTCTTATTGTCTGCTAGTATATATGTTATGTCAAAAGGGAAAAAAAATCTCCTTTTAATTAAAACGTTAGTAGTGTTGCTTTAAATGCTGAATACTCTGTGCAGTGTGTGGTGTGTAAATGTTAAATTTAGTCAGGCTGCCTCAGGAGGGCACTGAGTGCAGACACAGAGTCACAGTGAGAAATACATAGAGGGGAACTGGAAAAAAAAAGAGTCAGCATGAACCACATATAGTTGCTCCCATAATTGCAAATTGTATGGTTAACTTAACACTGCTGAATTCCCATAAACTAACTCTGAGGGTCAGAAAAAAGTAGTCATAATGTGTATAGTCAACCTGCTTCTAGCCTGACTTCCATTTGTTGTGCCCCATGTAAGCATAGATCCTCTTTCATCTCCAGCTCCACCCTGCTGGCAGCACAGAGGCTTTCACAGGCAGAAAGGTGTTGATTGTACTTAACCTGCATGCTTCATGCTGCCTCTCTGCTCTACCTGTTGGGGCTCAACTATGTCTTGGTGATTCCTGCAAACCCTGGGGAATCTTTCCTTGGTGGCTGGTAGCACAGCTTTATCTGCTACAAGACCAAAATGTGGGTTATCTAGTGTAACAGTATCTCCTGGGCAGTAAATGAAAACTGTGTTTTTGTGTTCATTTCATTGTTTCACCCTGGCTTGTGTAAGTGTGTATGTGCTACCCGGAACATTATATTCTCATGGGTGTGGTAGGTGTGAACTAGCATCAAAAGCCTTGAGTCACATCCTCTTGCAGCTTTTGTAATACTTGCAGCCTGGCTTATATTTCATATAGAAAATATGTAAGCAGTTAGACAGTGATGTTTTCTAAAAGTAGAGCCTTCTTTATTTCTCTTTAAAATAGTCGATCATTTATCAGACCTTCCTAACTGCTGTATGTGTGGGATAGTCTTGTATAAATAGCACTGAGTGTTAGAAAGCTGAGTCACAAACCCCCCCTCCCAAAAAAATGTCTGTGACTCATTTTGAATAATAACTTATTTTCTAAAATCTGAAAGCACGAACACTTCTCTTCTACTATTCTATATTTGGTGCGGAGAGGTGGACATGAGAAGCTGGGAAATTATATGAAATCTAGTGAATGCCTTTTATAGAAGTTTTTGTGACTGTGTGCGGTAGCCATAGTGTTGTCCTTTACTGTCTTATAGACAGGAGGAAAGTACAGGATGAGGGCAGGAGGACACAAGGAAAGGAAAAACCTGAAAACTAGACCACTAGGGGAGGGGAAAAGTCAGTTCTGTTATGTTGTTTATGTTTAGGTTGTATTGATAATAAGCGTCATAGTTTAATAAAGATTGACTCTTACTTCACCACTCTATATTAGCATTTTG
Source organism: Perissodus microlepis (assembly GCF_051167445.1). Classification (NCBI taxonomy): domain Eukaryota; kingdom Metazoa; phylum Chordata; class Actinopteri; order Cichliformes; family Cichlidae; genus Perissodus; species Perissodus microlepis. The sequence goes on along the minus strand of NC_140465.1, from coordinate 29,458,392 downwards.
AGTATAATTAATTTCCAAAAGAGACAAATACACTTTGGTCAGAAGAAGACTTGGTGTATTTGGTTCTATGACCTTGCTTTGGGACATGGAGAACAGGAACAAGACTCCAGCATAGAACAAAACAGATTAAGTCCGACACAATATGGAAGGTGGAGTTCGTTTGGTCTTGGGTTACAGCATGACGTGCAGAGAGCAGCAGCTGTTGTCAAGCTTAAGCAGTTTTTACCTATGTAGGTCTATGTGAAGTTTGCCAATAAGGCATAAAGAATGGTAGCAAGTGAGGCAGCAGCTGATGTGGTTTGGCATTAAGCTGAGTTGCTGTCAGCTGATATACTGGGATTGCAGACTGAGCTTGACTCTGTGGTCAGCCCAGTAATGTGCTCAATTTAAAGATGATTTTGAAAGCTTTTATTCAGAAAATTCCCACAGATGTTGTGATAGTGTAAACCTCGCTTTGGCAATAACAAAAAGAGGACATTGTGACAGTCCGAATTAGAGTAAAATTTCATCATTGTAGAGGGGAGTGTTACTGCCAGTCACAAAAAAAAATTCTGAATGAACTCTGATGAAATGTTTATTTCCAGTATTGTGTCTTTCGTCCCTCATTGATAGAGGTTTTGTAATCCTGAAAGGTCAATGAATGATTTGAGTATGAAAATTCGCCAATATATATCATATACTATATATACTATACCCTGTGAAATACATAGATAGAAAATAACTCAAGTCGTTCAAACATCCGTGTGAGATTTTGTACCTTGATTTGTAACATGTCTCTAGCTTCCTAACAAAAAGGAAAATGTGATTACTCAGTAATGCATTAGCCAACAGTGCCTGTGCTTATTCCTCTGTGGGCTGAGCCAGTGATTTTCTCCATTATGTGTGAGTCTGCTTCAAAATCTGCAACATTGGAGAGCTTTTCAGCTAACTGCCTGCCACTGTTGTGTCAAATGGACAATGGAATGGTTAGGCTAATTTGTGCAGCAGGGGTTTTATGATGTTGAAACAAGCTGTCAGAGTGAGGCAGATAATAGGACAGAGAGATCTGATATTGTGGTTCAGATTAGGTAATGTCCCTTTTCTTTATAAAAAAAAAAAATAGAAGCTTGCTTTCAAGCCAACATCCGACTGCAGCATTTAGTCATTTTGAATTAATAGAATCTGTTATTAACAAGCAATGGGGAAAATGCAAAGCAAAGTAACACTCAAAACTTGGATGGACATGTCTTGATCATAGATTATCAGAAAAAGTGGGAGGAAGGCGGAAAAACAAAGGGGATACTTTGCAGGGAGGGAGAGTAAGAAACAGCGAGAAGAGAGCGTTTGTGCTTGCCTCGGAATAAAACCAGACAGGAAAACGCTGGCATGCATGTGAGGAATGGGAAGCGAGGGAGAGAGCAAAGCAGGGAGGGCAGGATGGAGAGAGAGGATAAGGGAGGGCTGCTCTCAGCATCATCTGACAGGAGAGAGGCTGATCTCCGACAGCAGGTGTTGGAGGATAGAGAGTGAGTCAGACAAACGGAGAGAGCGATACATAGAGGAACACCAAGTTGTTGAGGAGAGATTGAGCTGCAAGTGAGCCAGTACTACGGGCGGGTAAGCATGGAAAGAGATGTTGGAGCACACTGGCTCTGTTAGGATGAACTGCTGAAAGATAGATGAATTGAGCCAAACTCAACCCAAGATAGACAGATGAAAGAAAGCGAATGACAGAATAGAAACAGCTAAAGAACAGTCTTACTCTTGTGTAGGTGTTTCCATCTGATCCTGATCTGCATTGATCTCTTTATCAAATGCCACTTTGAATGCTGAACTTTCTCTCTCGCTCTCTTTATCTCCTTCCCTCTTTCTCTCTAGTCCACCCAGGAAGTGGCTGACTGGCATCTCGAGTAAATGACTCTGCTTTCATTGTGCATTAGCTGCTGTACTTGATTAGATTAGTTGCTCTCTACTAAGTGGACCTGCAAAGCTTAGGGGTTTATGTGTACTTGTCTCTTTGAGGCTGCGCGTGTGTGCATGTGGGTGTGTGTGTCATTCAGTTTCTGCATGTCCATGTCTGTGTTGTTGTTGGTAAAAGGAAGGATGCAGCCAAGCAGGACATTACTCTTAAAGCTAAAACGTGATCCTGATATTATTTTTGTTCAGTATTTATGAATCTCCGAAGCCCGAGCCAAGAGCAAGAATTTAATCTGCAGAGCTATTGAAGAGTGAAACCTGAAGCCGCTCCAAGGACGATGAATTGGAAAATAGCATTCTGTTGTTTGAGCGCTCACATTCATTTGAGTTTTGTTTGACTGTAATGTCAACAGTTATCAAGCAGAAAATGTGCCAGCGTGTCCGCAGAGTTTGTGCTTTGCCAAAGCAAAGTCTCTAGTTCACTCATTTTGCAGCAACTCCAGGCTCTGTTTTGTGGTGACACATCAAGGGAAAAGCTGACATGATGATGATGATTTTGATCACCATTTTAGCAAAACACAGTTACTGCTTTACACCCGGTACTAGTGGAAGCAAAGCGGGATAAATAAATATGTTGTGGTTTAGATAATGGGCCTGTTGTTCTTGTGCTGACTTTATTTAGTGCTGGTTTATTTGTTTTATTGCTTTTTGTTGGGAGATTTGCATTTGAAATGCATAACTATATTTGTCTGTGCAAATTGCATATGTAGTTGGATTGGATTTTTGTTTTAATTTAACTATATGACCTACAATAATTAATTGGACCAAACACAACTGGGTGGATCTTTATGATGCTCTTATTTTAGGTAAGTTTGAAAGTTTGATTTCTTCTTGTTGCATACATTAATCCTACCTCATTTAGGCATTAGTTACAAAGCACTGGGTAGCATTTGTGATCTCATTTAAAATGCACCGAGGTCTCCTTGCTGTGCATAAGTTGTCTCCTAAACCCATTATGGTAAGCTTTAATGGATAAACTTACTGTACTATTAATAGGCAAGGTTACTCTACCATAGCAGCACTTGACCAGATGATATCTGACTCCTCCTGCAGTGCCCGTGGTTATCGTTTGTTTGCCAAAAAAAACAATGCATCATTGAGCCGGACATGTGCAATATTCATGTTCAGCCAGTATTTAGCCTGGGGTCTCTACTGTTTGTTTGATAACCACTGTAGATCATCGCTGATGAGCCTCCCAGATGACCCTTCAGATGAACGTTTTAGATAACCATTTTCTGCTTTTTCATGCTTGTAGACCTGACCTTAGGCTGACTGAAGGCAGAGTTGTTAGACAACTGATAAACAGAAAATGACAAATTGTCAATATATTTTAACTTTTGTGTCAAGCTATAAAATAATGTTTATTTGTCCTGTTGTCTATTTGTTAGCAAGATTACACAAAAAATTATCTTTCCAATTTTAATTAAACCTTTAGGGTTATAGCGCAAGCGAAAGAGCACATTGCAATTGTTTTGGTGTGAATCAAAAGGTTAATGTTTGATTTTTTTTCACAATTTTGTAATAACTAACATTAACTACAACTGCAGCTTTTCTCGTTATATGAATAGATCAGTTGCATTTTTCTAGAAAAAATACCTAATGGGCCCTACTAAGGAGGGTATGCAAAGAACTGTAGCTGTTTGAGAATATGGGCGTTTGTAACAGAGCTACAATAGCTATTAATGTGAAATTGATGTTATTATTTTGCTGCTTAAAGATTTAGATGTGTGTTTGTGTTGTATTTATGTATTATTTCTTCGAGTGAAGTTTGGCACCCATCTAGTTTTGCTGGTATGGTTTCATAGTCTTGGATCCAAATGTGACTTTTAGAGAAGAGAAATCATATTTTAGTGGCCGGTACATTTTACTGTTAATTTGATAAACTAAATAAATGCGTTTTCCTCTGTTTGTCTGACCATGACCCTGCATGCTCTCTGTGACTACAGTACCCCTGTAAACACAAACTACTCAAAATAATATTTTAAATCCAGTTTGTAGAGCATTCAGTGTTGTCCCGCTCATTGGCATTTGCAGGTGCCGCACAGCCTGCGCCTTGGTTGGAGAACAGGAAGCTGGAATGCTTATCAGAGCTCATGACCTGGCAGTCCGTGGAGGCTGCTGCTGGTAAACACAGGATTAATTGATGGATTTAGATTCAGAATGCTTTGTGTCCATTTTAGAAACGTCTGGGAGCAGAAATGAAGAATAAAATTAGAATAAGACTGTAATCCAGAAATTAAAGGGCCTGAAGGTCAGTATCAGTTCTTATGCAGATTCACTGTTTGTCTATGGTATCATCGGTAGTGTTGCATAGACTGAGCATTTTGCAGTTATTATTAGGTGTTATCAGTGTGTCAAAAATGAAAGCTTAAAGTGGCTCTGTGTCATGCTGTTTCACTTCCTTTTTACAGTCTGTTAGCCAAAGAAATTTGAAATTAAAATGCATAGCTGGCATAATTTGGTAATTATTTATAATTATTTATCATTTATACATGTCCTATATAATATTCAGCAAATCAAGAATATGTTTTACTTGGATAACTGGAGGTAATTGTTAAAAAAAAAGGCTATCTTTATTAATAGTGCCCATATTTATTTTCATTTCTCCCAACTTTCATGTGTAACCTAGATTTTGGGCTTATTTTCTTTAAATGGAGCATCTTAGAGTGATTCAGGGGTTAGGTGATGTTGCTAGGTGACACACACCTTTATACAGTTCCAGCTGTAACAAGAATTGAACCTCAAAAAGGAAAAAAAAGAGAAGCTTTGTGTACAGCATGTATGCCACAGAGAAATAGGTGTAACTATGAGATGAATGTGTTGTCAAGAAGAAAAAACTATGACAAATTTATGTTTGTGGTGGTGACTGTGGGCTCAGCCCATAAAAGCAGATGATCAAGGGTCTTTTATTAACACTGGTATGAGCAATGTGTTTTGCTCAGCAGAGGAGAGAAAGTGATAAGTCATGATTTACCTTCTTTCTCTGTCCTTTCCCCCCTTTTCTTTGTATGCACATATGTCTAAATAATACGAGTGTGCAAATAATTAATTAGATAAAGAATAAACCGTTCAATTGGGATCATCGGTTGGCTGTTTGGCAATAGACAGGGCAGCTCACACTGTTTAACCTAGCTAGATAGGTGTTTCTTGCGTTGAGCTTCCTGTGTTCCAGTCACCCAACCACCATGACACAGTGACCCTCACATCTGCCAGCTGCTGTTCAAAGGCGTGACCTGTTCTTCATCCAGAGCTCATTCACAGATAGCAGAGTATTTAGTGTAACTGTGGCCCATTTTATGTAATGAATGAGAGAAGCTGTGTAGCATTTAATATTAAGAAATAACACTTGTTTGTAAGCAAACTGCTTGAACGGGCATTCAATTGATAAAAAAGGAATCACCATCTATTTTCTCTTGAATGCCTGTGTGACACTCTACATAATCCACTGTCAGAGACCTTGAAATATTTAGTGGCTTCAATTGTACTCATTTATGTGTGTTTTTCGTTCCCCCATTTAGTCCTGCTTTCTGTGCCCTTGCCTCTCTGCCCTACCTTAATTGGTTTGCATATTCCTAATAAGTTCCCTGTGTAATTATAGCTCTTTGTAGGTATCCTTCAGTCTTTTGTGAGTCTATATGTTTATTCTACCTCTTGTGGTCCCTGTGTTTTGTTTTGTTTTCTTGGATTTTGTGTTTCTGAAGTTGTTTTTTTGTCATCTCTATTAAAGCTAGTCTTTCTGTGACTCAGTGTCTTCTCCCATGGGGTTGTCATCACTAAACACATCTAACTGTCTTCTACAAAAGTAAATGAAAGTCACCTGGTTTGGACTTTTGGTCACATTAAATTAATTTAAAATTGTATCAAATATATCCGTAATGTAATCCCTGCAGGATCATGAGTTATGAGACGAGATAGCTGAAGAACTATGTGAATAATATAGCCTTCCTTGCAGAGATGATACAGCTCATGCATACCGTTAATGTTCAATTAGAAACAGCCTTGAGTCATTTTGGCTCCCCAAAGATTAAAGTTCTTAGCTTTGGCAGTACTTGCCATCATTCTAGCCCTAGAGTCTCTTGAAGTAGCCAGGAAGCTCCAACATCTCAAGTACAAAAGTCTGACGAGATCAGTAGTCATATTGGCAAAGACAAGTCTATGCTTTTTTCAACTTCCGTTACTGCATGGGTTCTAGCGTGAACATCTCTATGCAAACAAAAATGTGAGTCTTTAGCACAGTTATTATTGCTGCACTTCTTTATGGTTTTCGGTGCTGAATCCTACTGAAGAAGGACAAGAAGGGCAAGGTTAAAGCCTTCCAGATGAAATGCTCGCACCAAATCCTCTGTGTCAGTCTGCTCAGCCATCTTAAAAGCACCTGTGTATGCCAACACTGTGCACACCAAGCAACCATTGCAACTCTAATTCAGAAAAATCGATGCAGGTATTTCTGTCAAATGTAGCCTGATTGCTTTACAAAGCACTTGCTGTTAGATCTCCCAGATGGAAGCGTTCATTCATGGCACCCAAGAACCAGTGGAAAGATTTTAACCAAGCTGTGGTCCATCCTGGTACACTACAACCATGCAGGTGCTCCTGCACCAACATGTGCAACAGTACTGCTCCCCGGTCAAAGAAGTGTGTGAAATGGAACAAGATCAAACAAACTGAAAGGAAACTGGGGAAATCCTGGTCGCTAAAACACATTGAGATGCTACATTAGGAACATTATCGCAATAATGAATGAATGAATAGCGCGGTGGTAACTGTTCACCAAAAAACCCCACAGACCAAAGTATTGTAATTGTTGTGTAATTTTTTACAAGATTTAGAGTACATATGCTCCACATGTATACATACAATGTGTACAAACCAATTTGTAGCTTTCTGTTAGCCAAAATTCACAGAAATGAGAGTCTAACCAAAATGACGAATAGAGAATGCAGAACATCACTGGTGAATGTTCCCTTCACCAGTGAACCTCAGGCCTTCACAGCAGCAGTGAACCTCAGGCCTTCACAGCAGCAGTGTTATCATATCACATGTCAGGATTGTGGAATTTGTTAACATGTGCTTGCTTTAATAGAATGCTGCAGTCCAGTCTCATTGAATCAAGCTTACCTCATTTACCCCATCAGTAAATCTACGCTGATTATCTGCCTTATAAATCATTTTGGTGATGGTAGAAACTGACACACACAACTTCTTTTTGTTTGGCTGTTTTTATTTTTATTTGTTCCTGGTTTATTGGTTCGAGTCACCTTCATGCATATTTAGCATGGAGAAAGCTAACTGATAACGGAAACCTCACATGCATAAGATGCAAGTTTATTTAGAGAGACAAGAGCATAACTGCAGCCAGGTTCACTGCTTGGTCGCTTTCATTTATATTAAGTGAAACTTCAGCAAAGGCATGAATATAAAGTAAATAATTGAATATTCCCTGAAGTAAAACAAAAACACCTTCCAAAGTCTGTGTGTGTGTTTGTGTCTTTTAATATATGGATAGTTGAGCAAAAATGTCACCTTAGCCTATGCAGATTTCTGACTTTTTAAACTCAGTAAGCCATTTCTTTGTCGGCAGATTTTGATACATGACTTTTTGCTCCAAGTGGCATTTGACATGTTTTATTGTGTTCGAGCTGTATTTTCTGAAAGATGTAACATCAGTGTTCACACTCTAAAGGAATGTCAGTTCTAAGAAGCTGAGGATCCAGCAAAAAAGGATCAGGCATCCTCTTTCAGTTATTTCCCTGAATTCAGCAGATATCAGAGAACAAAGCACTGTTTTTGTGCTATGTTATAAATATATTTCCTAACCTCAGCTCCAGGTCAGCAGTCTGTTGTCATAAAAGTGCAGCTCTGTTTACTCAGACTTATAGATTCAGACAACATAGGCAAGGTGCTGCAGTAACTAATAACAGATTTTGTCTCGGAAGAAAGAGCACTGTGTAAATCATTTTTATTGTAGCATTAGACCACTGTGGCGTGTGCCAAAATGGCAGAATGATGGAAATATGTGAGAGTGAGTGCACACATCTCCACCATTTCTCACTGAATTCTCACAAAGAATCAGATTGTGCTATTGTTCTTTGTTTCTTTTGCTCCCAAGCAGTGTTTAGAAATGCCCTCTGCTGCAGGTTTGCGAACAGGATGCATGCACAGACGGGCTGCCAGTTCTAGCAACTGACTGTTGTGTGAGACGAAGTGTGAAGTAATATGCTGTGACCAGGATCCTGGTCAGACTGGTAATTCACTCCAATCACACAAAGAAGAAAAAGGGTAGAGAAGAACAGAGAAGAAGCAGTGGGTTAGCAGATGAAAGCTGAATTGTACTTTCTTCCTCTGCTTCATATCCATTTTCATCAGGTTTCACCTCATTTCCACACTTACATTTTCCTCTGTGTAGTTCTCCTAATGTCTTCTGATTCAAGGTCTTGCCTCTGAATACATTCACTAGATTCAACCTTGCTTGTGAGCACAATAAGTAAACACAATGGATGGGGGGTTTCAAATACTTCCAAAAAAAGATTACACTGTGGTGTAATAATAGCTTTGGTAGGAAGTGTCAATTGCATTGCAGGCATTTTCCCATGCACTTATTGCTTAAGTTAGAAACTTGACTTATGGCTACTAGTAACCTCTTTGTCTCTCTCTGTCCCCATACCCCCCTCCACCTTCTCTGACTTACAGGAAACAAGATGGAAGGATCCGTCGTATCTCTGATGAAGTAGAGCCCCCACTAGCACACTCCCGCCCTCCATTTCTTTTCCCCTCACTTTCAAAGGTAATACAAGGCTTTGACCTGCTGCTGCTACTCTTTTCTTTAATCAGGTTTGCATTTGCATTCAGACACAGTGCCAAGAATCCCACATGAACAATGTGAAACTGAGGGTTTTACCACTTAAAGTTACGGTTAACTCAGTGCCATTGATAACATTAGTAATTGTGGCATAACGTGTCATCCCCTTCTATGCATGATTGATTAATAGCATTTACTGGGATAAGAATTAGAGCCCTGATTAATATCTCTTTAATTAATACTGTCACACTTATGAGTATGGTGGTATTAAAAGTCAAAAGGTCGTGTCAAGATATTGTCATATAGACTAACCTGTCGGCATGAAAAATGACATTACCGTTTCCTAGTGATCCCCCTGTGTGTCTGAATGTTTCAGTGAGAAGAGCAAACAAATGATGATTTAATCCTGCTATATGTTTTCCAAAGACCTTTTTTTCATTTGGAATATATTTAAAGTAATTGTGCATTTGACGTAGTCTGCACTGCAGGGAATGAATGTAAGTGAGTAAACTCCGTCATGAAGTTGTACGCTAGACTGAGTAAGGCTCTATGGATGTGGTTTCGAGTACACTTCTTTATCTTATGGAAAGGACCCACTGGACAGCTGGCTGTGATGGAACTAGAGATCAATGGGGTGGAGCTGGTTGCATCAGTCAGACACCGCAGTGACAGCTGACAGCAGCCGACAAAGAAACAGTTTTAGAGTTTGACAGCAGTTGAAATAATTGGCGCATATAGGTTGTTGCAACTTCTGCTTGGCCAAACTGAAAATTATTTTTAAAAGTATGTACGGCTACAGAAGTCTTAGTGATTCAGCTTTTATTAAATTTCACACAAGCACATTCTCACTCTCATTTTCTCACATACTGACGCTTGGTCAGGACCTCTGTCACTTTTCGATGTGCAGTTTACTGCTCCGGAATACAATTTTACTGGATAAGAAAGAATAACAATGAAAAAAAGATAGAGCCTGACATGGAAGAAAGGAGTGTGACTGGGAAGCTGGGATGGAAGAAAGGAGTGTGACTCAATTCAATTCAATTCAATTTTATTTATATAGCGCCAAATCACAACAAAAGTCGCCTCAAGGCGCTTCATAGATACAGAGAAAAACCCAACAATCATATGACCCCCTATGAGCAAGCACTTTGGCGACAGAGGGAAGGAAAAACTCCCTTTTAACAGGAAGAAACCTCCGGCAGAACCAGGCTCAGGGAGGGGCGGCCATCTGCTGCGACCGGTTGGGGTGAGAGAAGGAAGACAGGATAAAAGACATGCTGTGGAAGAGAGACAGAGGTTAATAACAGATATGATTCAATGCAGAGAGGTCTATTAATACATAGTGAGTGAGAAAGGTGACTGCAAAGGAAAAACTCAATGCATCATGGGAATCCCCCGGCAGCCTACGTCTATTGCAGCATAACTAAGGGAGGATTCAGGGTCACCTGGTCCAGCCCTAACTATATGCTTTAGCAAAAAGGAAAGTTTTAAGCCTAATCTTAAAAGTAGAGATAGTGTCTGTCTCCCGAATCCAAACTGGAAGCTGGTTCCACAGAAGAGGGGCCTGAAAACTGAAGGCTCTGCCTCCCATTCTACTTTTAAATACTCTAGGAACAACAAGTAGGCCTGCAGAGCGAGAGCGAAGTGCTCTAATAGGGTGATATGGTACTACAAGGTCATTAAGATAAGATGGGGCCTGATTATTTAAGACCTTGTATGTGAGGAGCAGGATTTTGAATTCAATTCTGGACTTAACAGGAAGCCAATGAAGGGAAGCCAAAACAGGAGAAATATGCTCTCTCTTTCTAGTCCCTGTCAGTACTCTTGCTGCAGCATTTTGGATTAGCTGAAGGCTTTTCAGTGAGTTTTTTGGACATCCTGATAATAATGAATTACAGTAGTCCAGCCTGGAAGTAATAAATGCATGAACTAGTTTTTCAGCGTCACTCTGAGACAGGATATTTCTAATTTTAGAGATGTTGCGCAAATGGAAGAAAGCAGTCTTACATATTTGTTTAATATGTGCGTTGAAGGACATGTCCTGGTCAAAAATGACTCCAAGGTTCCTCACAGCGTTACTGGAGGCCAAGGTAATGCCATCCAGAGTATGAATCTGGTTAGATACCATATTTCTAAGATTTTCAGGGCCGAGTACAATAACCTCAGTTTTATCTGAATTAAGAAGCAGAAAGTTAGCGGCCATCCAGGTCTTTATGTCTTTAAGACATTCCTGCAGTTTAACTAATTGGTGTGTGTTATCTGGCTTCATGGACAGATAGAGCTGGGTGTCATCGGCATAGCAGTGAAAATGTATGCTATGTCTTCTAATGATGCTGCCTAAGGGAAGCATGTATAATGTAAACAGAATTGGTCCTAGCACTGAACCCTGTGGAACTCCATAATTAACCTCAGTGTGTGAAGAGGACTCTCCATTTGCATGCACAAATTGGAGTCTATTAGATAGATATGATACAAACCACTGCAGTGCAGTACCTGTAATACCTACAGCATGTTCTAATCGCTCTAATAGGATATTATGGTCAACAGTATCGAACGCTGCACTGAGGTCTAGCAGGACAAGCACAGAGATGAGTCCACTGTCAGAGGCCATAAGAAGATCATTTGTAACCTTCACTAAAGCTGTTTCTGTGCTGTGATAAGCTCTGAAACCTGACTGAAACTCTTCAAATAAACCATTCCTCTGCAGATGATCTGTTAGCTGTTTGACAACTACTCTTTCAAGGATTTTTGATATGAAAGGAAGGTTGGAGATTGGCCTATAATTAGCTAAGACTGCTGGGTCTAGAGATGGCTTTTTGAGTAAAGGTTTAACTACAGCCAGCTTGAAGGCCTGTGGTACATAGCCGACCATTAGAGATAGGTTGATCATATTTAAGATCGAAGAATTAATTAATGGCAGGACTTCTTTGAGCAGTTTTGTAGGAATGGGGTCTAAAAGACACGTTGATGGTTTGGAGGAAGTAATTATTGAAGTTAACTCAGAAAGATCAATTGGAGAAAAAGAGTCTAACTTAACATCAATGGTACTAAGAGTAGCTGTAGATAATATTACATCTGTGGGATGATTACTGGTAATTTTTTCTCTAATGATAAAAATTTTATTTGTGAAGAAGTTCATGAAGTCATTACTAGTTAACGTTAAAGGGATGGTTGGCTCAACAGAGCTCTGACTGTTTGTCAGCCTGGCTACAGTGCTGAAGAGAAACCTGGGGTTGTTCTTATTTTCTTCAATCAGTGATGAATAGTAAGATGTTCTGGCTTTGCGGAGGGCTTTCTTATAAAGCAGCAAACTATTTCTCCAGGCTAAATGATGATCCTCTAAATTTGTGACACGCCATTTCCTCTCCAGATTACGAGTCATCTGCTTTAGGGTACGTGTTTGAGAATTATACCACGGAGTCAGGTACTTCTGATTAGAGACCTTAGTTTTCACTGGAGCTACAGTATCCAGAGTCGTACGTAGTGAGGAGGTGAAATTATTAACAAGATAATCGACCTCTGTTGGGGTAGCGTTCAGATAGCTGCTCTGCTCTGTGTTGGTACAGGGCATTGAAGATGATAACAGTGGGTGGATTATATTCTTAAACTTAGTTACAGCGCTTTCAGAAAGACATCTACTTTGATAAAATCTACTCTCCACCGCTGTGTAATCAATTATTGTAAATGTAAATGTTATCAGGAAATGATCAGACAGGAGAGGGTTTTCAGGAAACACTGTTAAATGTTCAGTTTCTATGCCATATGTTAAAACAAGATCTAGAGTGTGATTAAAGTGGTGGGTGGGTTCTTTTACATTTTGAGAGAAGCCGATTGAGTCTAATGACAGACTAAATGCCATGTTGAGGCTGTCATTTTTAGCATCTACATGGATGTTAAAATCACCCACAATAATTATTTTATTTGAGCTCAGAACTAAATTAGATATAAAGTCTGAGAAATCAGACAGAAACTCTGTGTAAGGCCCAGGTGGACGATAGATGATAACAAGTAAGACTGGTTTCTGAGTTTCACAGCTGGGGTGGACAATGTTAAGCATCAGGCTTTCAAATGAATTAAAATTCTGTCTTGGTCTTTCATTAATTAATAGGCTGGTGTGGAAAAATTGCTGCCACACCGCCCCCTCGGCCTGTGCTTCGAGGTTTCTGGTAGTTAGAATGACTCGGGGGTGTTGATTCATTTAAACTAACATAATCATCCTGCTGCAACCAGGTTTCTGTAAGGCAGAGTAAATCAATTTGTTGATCAATTATTAAGTCATGTACTAACAGAGACTTGGAGGAGAGAGACCTAATATTTAATAATCCACATTTCACTGTTTTACTCTTTGGTTCAGATGTGGATACTGTATTGTTCTTTCTTTGTAATTGTTTATGTTTAAGTTGTTTGTTGCTGGTTTTTAGTTTGTTTTTTGTCTTTTTGGAAGCTGACACAGTTTCTATGGAGATGGGTTTTTGGGGGGGTAGCAGGAGGAGAGCAGCTGCAGAGAGGCGTGTAAGACTGCAACTCTGCTTCCTGGTCCCAACTCTGGATAGTCATATTTTGGGGGGTTTAATAAATTTGTCCATATTTCTAGAAATGAGAGCTGCTCCATCCAAAGTGGGATGGATGCCGTCTCTCCTAACAAGACCAGGTTTCCTCCAGAAGGTTTGCCAATTATCTATGAAGCCCACATCGTTTCTGGGACACCACTCAGACAGCCAGCAATTTAAGGAGAACATGCGGCTAAACATGTCACTCCTGGTCTGATTGGGGAGGGGACCAGAGAAAACTACAGAGTCCGACATTGTTTTAGCAAAGTTGCACATCGATTCAATATTGATTTTAGTGACCTGCGATTGGCGTAACCGGGTGTCATTACTGCCGAGGTGAATTATGATTTTACTGAATTTACGTTTACCCTTAGCCAGCAGTTTTAAATTTCCTTCAATGTCGCCTGCTCTGGCCCCTGGAAGACAATTGACTATGGTTGCCGGTGTCTCTAGCTTCACATGTCTGAGAACAGAATCACCAATTACCAGAGTTTGACCCCCGGCGGGTGTGTCACCGAGTGGGGAAAAACGGTTAGACACATGAACGGGTTGGTGGTGTACCTGGGGCTTCTGTTTAGGACTATGCTTCCTCCTCACCGTGACCCAGCCGCCCTCTTTCCCCAGCTGCTTGGGGTCTGCCGGGGAACAGCTAGCGGGGCCTACGCTATCTTCGGCTGCACCAGCTACAGGGGCCTGGCTAGCTACGGGTGAATGAAGGGTGCGAAGCCGAGTCTCCAATTCAGTAATCCTGGCCTCCAGAGCTGCAAATATGCTACATTTGTTACAGATATCATTACTGCTAAAGGAGGCCGGGGAGTAACTAAACATCTGACACAATGAGCAAGAAAGTGCAGGAGGGACAGGTGAAGTAGCCATGGTGCTAACGAGTCGGCTACGAGCTAAGCTAAGCTAGCGAAACAGTACAGAGACAGTGAGTGAATACTTTGGCTATAAATTAGGTAGTGAGTACACAGAAAGTGTGCTTCGGATGAAGCACGTGAAGATTATACTATGAAAGAAGAATGTATTTAAAAGTTGTTAATTAAATTGCTAAGCAAATAAGCTACTCAGAAACACCACTGTGTTTGAGCAGGAACAGGAAGTGATACTCTACCGCAGAGCGAGCGAACACCAAGTCTCCTGTCTGAGACCACTGCTTTTATGTTCCATCTCCTTTTTTTCTGTTACTTTTTGTTCAGGTTGAGCCAATTAACTACTGCAAGATTTAGGAAAATGTTGTGTTCAAATATCCTTTCTTACAATGCGTACATTAGAAGGTAAACTTCTCCCTTTATTGGTTTACGTCAGTAAAACATCCTGAGGCAGTGACAACACAAGCAGATCACTTGTACCTGTACGCCTATGGTGTCTTTTTAGAAACTGAAGGACTTTTACTGAAGTGTGCTGGTCTACCTTGCGTATGAAAAGGGGCTCCCATTTTCTGAACACATAACCTGGTCTTGAGCAGGTTATGTTCAGAAATTTGATTCATGCTGCTTTTGGAAACCATCTGAAAGCACCATGTTTTCACGGTTTCTTTTATGCACAGCATGTTTTAAGTGCAACAAAGATTTGCTGTGCAAATATATTTTCTATGTGCAAGTTATTAAGCTGTGCCTTGCTCTAATATCAGAAATGAGGTCCAGCTGTAAAGTTACAGCAGCAACAACTATGGATTGCATTGTCACTGGAATATACATGCATTCAGGTGCTGATGCAGAACGTGTAAGAATGTTTTTATAGTTTACTTGATTCTAATCTGTTGCTGAGTTTGTTTTACGCTGCTGGAATTGCAGCTTTTATAATACAGAGCACACACCGAGAATACCTGCTTAATCAATAAAATTAATTCATTTGATCTGGCAACAAACTAAAACTATTTCCATCTCTCCTTTATTATGTGACTTTAATGTTTAAATGTAACCAGTTTAAAGTTTCAGAGCTCTAATGTGCATCTATCACATTAGAAATAAACAGTAGCAGCCAGAGAGTGCACTCAGGATTTATTATTCTAATTACTGTGAATTGTAGTTCTTGTGATACTGAATTCACACCTCATCTATTAGTTGTAGTATCAAGTGTGCCTCCCGTGTCTTATTTCTGTGTTTGCGCCTTGGGTCCTTTGTGTTTCATTGCAAATCTTGTTGCGTTATTATGAATGTCTTTCTCAGTCTCCTTTGGCTATTTGCAGTTTTACTTTGAAGATCTGTTTTCTTTCCTGTCCTGTGTTAGTTTTGCTTCCTCTCTATTTCCTCCCAATCGTCCCTCCAATTGACTGTCTTCACCTGTGTGCGATTGCTTTCACCTGTGTCTTGTTATCCTCCTTTTGGACATTCACTAACCAGCCCACTGTGTATTAATACGTCTGTCTCCCTTTTTATCGTGTCAGATCATCTGTGCTTCCTGTCTTGCTGACATGTATTCTCTCTAGAGCTGCTGTGTGTTTCCTTTGTTCCAGACTTGTGATTAATCAGCAAAATAAAGGCTCTTTTTTCTGTACATCGTATACTTTAGTTATCCTGAATTTGGGTTCACTCTGATCACTCTGATCTCAAATCCATGTCAAGGCATGGGGAGTAAGTAGGGAGTAGATCACAAACTGGTTCAACTAAATACCAGCACCATGAAATCTGATGGTTCCAGCCAGGCATTAATGTATGAAGAGCTCGCAGTGACAACTGGTTGGAGTGACATGTTACTATGACTAACATTGCAGTTTTTTAAGCTCAATCTGACATTACATTTACTAAAGTTTAAATACAAACAGAATGCAATGAAAGCAAATCTCCATCCAATATAGATTTTCAGCCTTTCCACTTTTGCACAGAGATTTTTCCAGATTCTCTTCTATTTAATGATATTGTGCACTGCATATGATGAGATATTCAAAATCGTTACATTTTGACTTTGAGGAATTTAAAATTGGGAGCCTGATCTTGGTATTTTCCTTTAAAAAGTAATGGTTTCAGTTTAAACAATTGATATGGTTTATGAGATTTGCAAAAATAATTTGCAAGTCGTTACACTTCTTAGATTAATTTTACATCTTGCACGTTATTTGCATCTTAATTCTCTCACAGTAGGAGATGTAAAATAAAACTAACAACTAGTTACTCTGAAACTGGGCTACATATGAAATGTTATATATGTAACATATCTCGCCCTTAATCTGTGTCTTTCATTTTTCATTGGTGCCCTCTCTCTTTTTAGCTCATCAAATTCTTTAACTGTTACCCCCAGGTGAAAATTTTCTCTGTTGCCTTCACCCCCGGTAGCTCCGGTTGGCAGACTGTTGTGGTGCCTGACAGTCTGTGCCCTCTGTCACAGGCTTACGGGACAAATATAGATCTGTGGCAGTTGTTCCTCTCTAATAGCGTACATACCAGTGTAGGCACAGTGGGGGTATTTCTGTCATGCTTGTAAGGGAAATACAGTTTGCAAGGCATTAATGATCTACATATGGAGTTTCAGGAATAGATTTAGCATTTCATCTGTTCAAATTATTTAAATGATGTTCTTGTTTCTTAATGTGGTTTGTTGTGTCAAAATGTAGAGCTATTTATACTTCCACAGTCTCAAATGGAAAGAAGCGAGAGTGAGCTGTTATTTTTTTGTTTTTTTCAAAATGGATTACTTACAGGAAGTATGTATACATAAAGGTTAACAGGTTCAACCCACTAGTGCTGTTAAAACAATGAAGTTAATTAATATTGTAATGCTTTATTTTTTATCGCTATAGAAAATGTTAGTGGTTGAAGTTAAAAGCCCCTTAAGTAAAACAAATCCGCATTAGATGAATCACAGAAATTCAGAAGTACTTTATAATGAATGCAACTTATTAAGTGCATATTGTGTGCTTAAATGGTCTTTTCATTTGATATGAGGTATACTAATACACTAATGGTGGCCTGTTAAGCTTTGCTTACAGACATAGCTGCATAGTTACAGGAATCCCTTTTCAGATTCACAAATGCATTTGCACATGTTTATGAAGTGATTTCTCTGATGATTATAAAACTCTGATTTGGTACAGTTGCAGGTCTTATATAAGAATATTACGCAGGTAAAACCAAAAAAAGCCTCAGGACTCCAATGGGAGCTGGGAAAAGCCTGATATATTGCCTCAGGTGATAAATGTAAAAATGTCACTTTGCATAGGGAGCTAAAAAGTACTAGTTTAAGAAAGGGGAAAAAACTTGAAGATTTTGACATTAAAAAAAAAAATGCTTAGCAGACCTCTGTGAACTACTCCTCATTTGTGACTGAGGTTACATTAGCTGCTCCAAGTGTAACACCCTCTTACCCTCAAATATGTTAATACATTCTCTGAAGCCAAGATGCAGTGCAACGGGTAGACGAATGATTAGAAAAAAATAAAACTTTATCTCATATAAAAGCGCCATAAAAACTGCTGCATTGGTAGAGTACTTTTTTTTAAATTATGTCATTAAACGCTTTCGGTTTAACATTAATAGATGAGCACTAATTAATTAAACTCTTGTAAAATTTCATTATCTTTGCCGTCTTTTTTCTTGCTGGATATCTGTGTCTAAAGGTTTTGTTCTTTCCTTTTTACTGGAGTGAGACAGTAGGAAACCTGCTTGGACATACAGAGAACTGAGCAGAAGTTCTGCAGACCTTAACCTCTGTGGCAATCAACCAACTCATCTGAGGCGTTGATGGAGTGGAATGGGCCATCTGTGTGAACTCCATTTGTGTCCCTGAGGCCAATGTGGCCACAGCAAGGTCAGGCTAGTTTGCGCCAGACCCGATGAATGGACCACAATGGATTTTCTCTGGCTGAAATACTAGGCTTCTCTGCCCATTGATCAACTCTCTTGAAGTTTAGTTTTCTGTTTTACTCAAGGATTTGCCTTTGAGAAAGCAGCTAACCCACAGAGTATAAATGAAAAGAGTGTGAAGAGGTGTGGGAATATTGGTTTGGACTCATGTGTTGGCAGTTTGTTTGTCAAAATCCAAAAGGCGCTCTAGTTTTGAATAGTTAGAATGAGAAGTAAGCATTTGAATCAGAGCGGGGTAAAAGTCTGGATTGTATGGGTCATTGATGTAAATAGTCCATACATGTTTTCATGGACATACTATACTTAAATGTACACAGCCATTCAATCAAATCAGTCAATCAATGAATTTGTACACTCTATGCACACTCTATCTGAGGCCCAGCAATTGGCTATAATCAACTCAAAGAAAAAGAAATGTGTAGCTCATGCTAACAGTACATTCACTGCAGCAGCTCCAAACCGTCTCTAAGGGCAGAGACAAAAGAGCAGCTTAAAAGACTGAAGGTCCTGAAGAGTGGAAGTGCAACCAACAGTGTCTTTGCATTTTTTTTAGTAAACACTGTTCCTTAAAATCACACCAAATACTGCACTTATTAAAATCAAGATTGTGCAACAGCTTGTTGAATTTCCCACCGACTTAAGCTAAAATGTTGCACACACCAGCATGACTTTACAGTCAGTATGCTTTGTAACTGAAACAATGTTAACACTAATTGTGAATCTGAATAGCGTTCACTACTCTCTGCCCACAACTTCGTTGCTGTCATCTACCACTGTTACATGACATTTGGGCAAGTGTGTAACTTTGTAAGTGAACTAGTGCTAAAGCCAGTTTAGACCTGAATAAACAGATTAGCTAATAAATTTAAAAAAAAAAAAGTAATAAAATGCACCCTCGGGATCGTGTTTAAATTGCATGGTGCAGTATCACTCTACTGAATGTATACCTCTGTATACAAGATGTCCAAACCATGTCATCCTGTCACCCTATACTCTTTAGTTTTCCTCAAAGGAAATCAGTGAAGACCAGTGGCTATGTTCATCCTTGATTGTAAAATATAAATGCTTTTTATACTGTATATTGCTAAAATGTATCCTTTTGAAAGCTTCCCTCTGTTTTTTGAAGTGGGTCAGTGCAGATATCTGATACTGGAGGAGGGCCTGATCAAGAGACGAGCCAAGAAAAAGTTCTGCTTGTAAGGAACAGCTTCCCTTTCATCCCAGAGTGCCTCCCTGGTCTTTTTATCTCTTTCTCTCTCTTCTACTTTCTCTTGTACTCTTGTGTCATACCCATCTTTAACTATGCACAAATGATTTTTAGAATTGCTGAGGTTCGCTGAGCAGATTTTAGCTTCACTTATTTACCCCAGTGGAGGCAAGCTTTGAGCTTTCACGTTGTTGTTTTCTTTCTGTTCATCGTCTTTTTTCTTGATTTTCTCTTTCATTTATTTTGTGCTACTTTGTCTTTTAATGAAGTGATTCTCAAAGTGCAAACCACAGGGAAACTTGAGCTGTAAGGTTTGTCTTTAGTTATATAACGGGAAAGAGATGATGAGACTCATGACTTGAGAAATTTGAGATGAATGAAAAGAGGAAGAGAATGTTCTCATATTGTGATACAGCAAAAAGAGAACTATGCAGTTTTAAGTCCACATGCAAGTGTGTGTGCACGAAAAAGAGAAGACGGTTTCACAGAGTACAAAGGGAGGGGAGCAACATTGTTCCTCCCTTCGTCCTACTTCCTTTACCATAGCTCTATTTGCCATGGGTGTGGGGGTGTGGAGGGTTGGGTGTGGGGGGTGAAAAGGGGAAGGAAGGGCAATAATATCCTCACATTACAGCACATGCTGCTTTTACCTCACACACAGATATGGGTTTTGATGGACAGCTATAAGTTTTTTTTCCCCACAAATCCACAGCCTGAGCGACAGTGAATGTAAAGTGTCATTGTCAGGCTCGCCTTTCTCCTTGGGGCTGACAGTGACATCAACACCCTCGCTCTTGTCAGCTTGACTGCATCTGTACTTGTGGAATAATGACGGAGCTCAGGATGGCTGAGAATGTCTTATTGGATAGACTGCTCAGTAGTCCCCCCAATAAGCCTTTTTTCAAGAGACGATGCTTAAGTGATGTGAGTATTTTTCATTTGCTGGAACTGAGTTTGTTATTTCTGTTATCTTGCTTGATTCTTAAGTTTACTCGGGAACACAAATATAAATATAGTATGTGTGGTGCTGTAGAAAAGGAAGCAATGAAATTGTGTTAATTGCACAGACAGATAACACTTCACTGATCTTTTTGTTTTAGGAAGGAACTGTTAATAGCACATACCTTGGTAACCTGGTTTCATTATGTAAATATTTTGTATGTCCCGTAATAAGATGGTTTTCCTTGCATAGTTAGGGTTTGTGTGCTGCTGTGCTCATAGAGTGCCTCCACAATTTGGGAGTACACTGCTTCTTTTTCTCTCTCTCAAAAAAAAAAGAATTCGGCACTGACGTGGCTGCTGTGGAGTCTGTGTGGTTCACTGATAATCTGTTCAGCCTAGGACAGTGTTTGTTGATGTTTGTTTTGCAGTCAAGAGAGCAGTATCTCCTTGAATATCATATGGCACTGTTTATTTTCACATAGAACAATAGACTGGGGCTGCACCTTTGGCTTTACTAGGTCAGGATCAGATGTGTGTGCATTTGTGAAGCATGCTTTCATGGGTGGAGGCGTATATATGTATGAGTTTACAGGTATATTTTAGCACATGCATGTGTGAAATGTTTATATGCATACATGTGTATTCTATCCTGTCGTTGTGTGTGTGTTGGTGTTTGTGCGTGTGTATGTGTTTAGCAAGCCCCTGCAGTGCTCCTCAGTAAATTTAATCTGTCATGTGGAAACATCAGCTTGGCACTTCAGTCCACTTGTGTTACATGGTGAACAGAGGGCTCGCCCCACAACAGGCACTGCTGTCAGGGCTGCTGCAGTTCTCTCCTCCTTCAGCTCAGGTTGGAGCTGCTTAAAATCCTTAATGTGGCCTCTGCAGATGAGGGTGCATGCCTAAGGGCATTTTCTTTTGCTTAACCTCAACAAGTGATTCTCCTAATTGAGCAAAAGTATATTATTTAGGGTGCAATGAAAAGCCAGTAGTGGCATTGAAATCTGTGTGTCTAATTAGCAATATTAGTATCAATTCCCTAAGTGGACACATGCTCATTACCAAGCATCATGATTACACCATGGCTGATATCAAACCAAGTTGCCAGATCATGTATGATAATTTATTTTAATGTCATGTTTTGGACTCTTCCTGTTGCCTGATAGGTTGTAGTGTGAAGTGTGTCTCATTCACACATGTGATGTGACTGTGTGCTTCATACATCAAAACCTGAGTGTCTTCCAGCTAATTGCGCAGAGTCAGATGAGCTGTTGGCTTTAGCAACAGAGAGAAGCACCATGGAGCTTTGATGCTCATTTCCCCCTAAGAGTTACTTGTTTACAGTGTGTTTGTCTTGAAGCGTGGAGGAGCGAGGGATTCTCCAGGCACTGAAGGGAGCCTCAGTGATATTGGTGTCAAGTGGGATGCGTTAGGGTGTACTAAAATTAGGCGTTAAATAGTGCCAGGGATTCCAACAGGAAATTTTTTGCCTTGAGAGTGCACAGGAAGCTTTTTCACTCAGCAGAGATGAAATCAAAGTAAACACCGAGAAGGAAAGCATATCACCACAAATATACCCTTTTTAAAACCATGTACTACTTTGGATTTCTTTCCTCCAGACCTCGGACCTGTTTGCCATGATCGAGAGGTTGCAGGTACTGTAAATGTTCTACTGGCTCAGCTTTCTGCTTAAACCCGTTCTCCCTCACAGACTCGGAATTTTCACTTTGGACATAAAATCTCTATTTACTTCTATTTTGAGACTCCACTTTTTTCTGTTTTTCCTGCTATTTTTGTATTCAGCACTGTAACTCCACTATACAGGAACACTTTTCCGTGTGTGTCCATGTATTTACTATTAATGTGTCTTCTTGCAGCAGAGATAGTCTCTGGCTATCTCAAGAAACCTTATTCTTCTAAATGTGCTGAACAGATCCTTTGTGTTTTCCCTTCACATCTGTGTCAGAGCACAGACTATAAGCAAGTACTCCAGATACTAAGTAAGCCACTGGAAAGAAAGCAAAACCATTAAAACAGGTTGTTCAAAAAGAGTCTAATTATGTAGGCATCAACCACATTATTTAGCATTGAATAGGTAGCCTATAAAATGAGAAAGGGTATTTCATCTTACGTGATGTTTTTTTTAGGGATCAAAGTATGTCAACACAGGAAACTATTTTAATCTGAATGGTCTACTGTGATAATATCTTATTCCCAAGAGTCGCAAAATCATTATTTAGCTTTACAAAAGTGCTATAAAGGCTATGTGACTGGTTTATCCATGAAGCTGTAGTGCTGAAAGACTCGCAGGCATAAAAAGCATGAGGTGAGATACATATTACTTATATAGTCTTTTGTACTGTCCACAGAAGGGTCAAGTGGATGATGGAAGTGAAAACATGAACAGCTTTCAGAGAATGGATTTGGTGAACACACGTGCACTTTCCCTTTGATTTGTCTTCTTTAGACAAAAAATTGCCTGGATATGCTGATCATGAAATATTTCTGTGTTTTAGGAACTGTCAGTGTTAGTCAATGAAAGAATAAGAACAAGAAGAGAGAGATTATTTATAACCCTATTATGGCCCTTGAGTAGACTTGTGGATAGTGAAATCATTTGTATAGCTTGATGGACGCACTCTTTCTGTTCTTGCCGCTTTTTCTGTCTACTAGAGTTTCTAATTCCTCGGTCCTCTTTATTTCCTCTTTCTCTGATAATTTCAATCACCTTTCTCTGGTGATCTAGATTATTTTCTGTCACAATGAACTGTTGAACGTATTGTAAAATTACCTTGCATTATGCTGCTGCATAAGGTACTGACAGCCAGCATTGTCCTGAATCTGTATTTCTTTGTATATGTGTCAACAGCTGCTTAGATATCCTACCTGTGCCATCAGTATCCTGTCTATTTTTTCCTTCTCATCTTAACAGGGTTACAGAATGGATGAGCAAAGATGTCCCCTCCCTCCTCCCCTCAAAGTGAGTCGTAAATCCTCACATCTCCTCGTAGACTGCAGTCTGGTAAAGCATCTGTAATGGCAAAGTTAGAAACCTTTTCCTTATCGGCTGTCAGACAGGCTTTAGGGTGCTCACTGGGTGAGTTAGGAGTTCGACAGGGACTAGCACTGCAAAATCTTCTGTTACCCTCTGTCTGTTACCTAGACAGCCTAATGCAGGTACTATTCAAGGCAAAAAAAAAAAGACACACAAAAGGTGGTAATCAGCAAACAGAAGAACATAAATTCTTGCAAAACCCTGTAACTTGGTCAGGGTTTGGCTGACTTCACCTGTGTACAGCTTAGTTGTAAAACAATTCTACGGTCAAATTAGGAACGCACAAAGTACCATCTCTATAAAGAATCACACATCTCTTCTATTATCTTTTGATTCAAGCTACAACTGTATTTATCCAAGATTTATGTTTAAGAGACCCCAAACTCAATGATGTACAAGGTGTGTTAAAAAACCTCTGAGAGCAGGTGCATAAAAATCAAAAGCCTTGCATGATTTAAATTTGGCCTTTCTCAAGTTCAGGGTTATATTCTCATGCACCTCTGGACTGTTTTCAGTGCAGCTGCATGTTTTTCAGATCTCTTGGGGGGGGGGGACCTGTTAAAGCTTCGTTGTGTTCCTCTGTGATAAGCAATGCATCTCCTGCAGTGTGCCATAGTGTCAATCCTGGCAAGCAGTCCAAGGTGGTGGGCAAAGATTATATCGGCATGGCCAGAAAAACAGCAGGCGATGGCTAGCTGGCATGAAACCACAGTTCAGATCATTTCCTCCCAGTGATCTCTTTTAGATGCCTCCGGATGTTACAATAGAACTCTACATTTACAGTCTTACCCTGGGAAATGAATCTGTGGTGCATAACCTAATGAATGTTGGGAAGGGGGGGTGGGGACAAAAGCATATGCTTCTTCTCTCATTCTTCAATTGCTTAATTGCCTTTGGGGCTTGGAAACTGTGGACTTGTCCGCTAAAAACTGTGGAAAACTACTAGGTCATAGCCAGGGACCCAGCACGTATCACTACTGACAGTTCTCCACACAAATGTTGGGTCAAACAGAAGTTCATATTTGTTTTCTGCCCATGTTTGAGTTTCATGGTAAAATTGTAACACATAACTTGTAAGTCTGAACAAGACATCCAGGGAGGGATCTAAAAATAGCACCGGTGCAGGAAGCTGTCTGGACATGGCCGAGAAGATGGCCAGAATTTAATTATGCAAGGCTTTTGATATTTGTGGTTTTTATAATCACATCTGCTTATACCTTGAAATTAAAAAAACAAGTGATTATTTAGTGCCAAACAAGCCTTCTTTGTATTATCATGTTGGTATCATATCATCTGTACTAGGCTCTCTATTTAATATTAACTTCTAATTTGCACATATGTCAACAGAAACATATTTTGGGTAAATTCATTAGCCAGGAAATCTTTATGCCATGTAAAAGACCATCAATGGAGAGTTGCTTTTTCCATCAACTGCTCCTGCACTTGATGTATGAATGACAGCATCTATCAGTTAACTCTTTCACTATTTATAAATTGCCATAAAATTGCTTACATTCTTACTGGTCCACCAAGTTTCTTCATTTCTGACCTCTCCCTCTGTGCATTGTCACAAAAACTGTTATGAGTGTGACCTTCATTTACACATTTCACAAAGTTCTCAGTGTCACTTCTGCCACATGTTGCCCGTAGCTTGTAATGAAAGAAATCTTGCTATGCTTTGCTGGAAACATGAAACATTCTTGAGGAAAAGAGAAAACCAGTATATTAAATTGAGCGAATGTTGGTATGGAGTGCAACAAGCATTAAAAATTAATACTGCAGCAAGTGAATACAACTGTAAGAGGATAAAATGAGAGAAAATATTTGCTATTACGTGTTGTTCAGGGATTTTTTACTACACATTGCAGCACATATTAGCTACCAATAACTTAAAATAAGCCTTTATAATGTCAACTTTTAGACATCCAGATGAATATAACTGTGGGTGAAGGGTTGTCCTGTTATCATTTTGACCCTGGGGGGTTGTAACACCCAGATACTGGAGGTTATAAAATATGTAAACCTATGCCAGATGACAGCCAAGTTTAAAGAGTCTTTCAATAGTTACGTAATCAAAGCTGGGACAATGAATACAGACTGAAGCCTTAGATAACAGTTTCTTGAATAACAAAAAGAGCTAAAGTGTTTATTCGTTTCTCTTATTTCTCAAAGAAGGCTGACAGTGTGGCCTCTTTCGTGATTTCAGAATAAGAAAAAGTAACAGAACAATGCAGAACTGAAACCTACTGTAGTTAATATTCTGTCACAGTGTCTGTGCTCATCGTTGTTTTCCAAAGAACCAAAACTGAAAGTATGACTACAAGCGGCTGTTTGCCAGCCTGACTCATATTCATTTCTGTCCCTGCAGACAGAAGAAGACTACATCCCTTATCCCAGCGTTCATGAGGTATAGTCCACATATCCTCCGTATAAATAGTTTACACACTACAAAGCAATTTTAAAGATGTCAGAAACTGTAATGCTAAAGATTCAAATGGGAATACACAGTTTCTGAGGCAGTGAAAGCAATGCAGTGCATGGTGCCAAACACTCACTATTAATAATGGTACTATACTTTACTTTTCTCTGTTATCATTATTTCCTGTGACTTTCAGGTTCTGGGTCGCAGCAGTCCTTTTCCACTCATACTCCTGCCCCAGTTTGGAGGCTACTGGATTGAGGGGACCAATCATGAACCTAAAGACCCACCAGAGGCAGATCAACCTTCCTGTCCTACCTCCCACATTAAACTGGAAACAAACAGTACTGCAAAGATCTACAGGAAGCAGTTCATGGGCAAGGTAAAACTCAAGAAGCAAAATCTATTCTTTCTTTTCCTTTGTTTTAAAGGATTAATCTTTATTTCTTCATTTTAGTATGTAATCTTGAAATGTGCAAGTATATTGAGGAAGACCCATCTTTTGATTGAGCCTCTTATAAAATAACACTCCTAACACATCTAACACTTAGGCACAGGGCAATGAAAGCAAAGGAAGAACGTGTGTGTTTGTGTCATTTGGAAACATTAGGCACAGAGTAATAGTAGTTGGCTTTCTGAAGACTTACAGTATAATTATTAGCATTTTCTTAAAACTGGCAATAGTCTCATCTTGTGGTGTGAAGCCAACTGTCTACTTTAAATGCAAATCTATTGTGTAGCAAAAGAAATTGGCATTGCAACACAAGATTTCGCAAAAGTTGTCTCAATGTACGCTTGTACATTTTCTGCAAGAGGTCAACCACTTGCCTTAAACAGAAGCCTTTTTCTTTAAGCCTCCTTATTTGTAATTTACAAAAACATTTTTATTATTCTATTGCTAACTATTGGAACAATATGGATTCTTCCATTAAAATTTCCTCTGCGTATCTTCCCCTAGGAACACTTTAATTACTACACCATGGATGCTGCCCTGGGCCACTTGGTCTTTTCAATGAAGTATGATGTCATTGGGGATCAGGAGCATCTGCGCTTGATGCTTCGGTACAGTTTCCTATTATCTTTATCTCTGACTTGTTTCCTGCACCATTTGTGATTTTATTCACCTGAGTTTTCTTTTATAATCACAGCCCTTGACTTCACTCCCCTACCCCTCCACCACTTACCTTTATCTCATTTTGTCTTTTCATATTTCTGTTTCTCACTTATTTTCTGTCTTCACTGCCTTTTCTTACACCGAATCTGCAACAGTCCAATAACCCTCCTTTTTTGTTTTCTTTGAATGTACTGACAGTTTCCAAAATATACCTATTAAGTACTGAGTATTTTTTTATATGCCTCACTGGATACATTTTCTTTTTGTTCAAAAATAACTTTAAATCAAGGAAAAATGTCACAGAGCAAGGTAGCATTCTCAGTTCCCCCAATACAGTCAGTGGTTCTCACAGGTTGCCTCAGTTATGCATTTTAAAATGTAATCTCCAGTAATAATGAACACTTAGACAAGAGTCCAGCTGAGCATTGTATCAATCATTTTATTGTAGTCAATATAAAAGTAGGTGATATAATTTACAGTATAATTACAAACACCTTTGTGTACAAATATGGATTTAAAACTGTTAAAAGTCAGCAATATCTGTGCTGTGCATGTGCAGTGCCACCCACAATCACCTAAATCTCACTCAGTGAGCTTCACCACTCCTTCATATTCTCCTTGAGACTGATGAGGGGGAGTGAGGCAGAATTCAGTGCACCGTACAACCTGTGAATTAATTTTAGCACCTGAGAGATTCCTCTTGATTTTAAGAGCTGTGTTTCCTCTTTGTTAATGAAGCCTCGGAGTGGATGAGTGTGCAGTGAGGTAACAGCCACTCTGCCCACAACATTTTTCACACAGTGATGTTTCTCAGTGGGTGGGCACCACCCACAGTCACCTCGAATTGTGTAGCCATAGGCAGTGACGCACAGTTATATTTAAAGCACCTGTATGATTTCCATGATAAGGCATAACCTGTTTTTATTGTTTTTACTGGAAATGCCCCTATAGACAGCAATGACATGGTATTTTCTCACCCCGAGTTTACATCCAGCTTTCCTGCATCACATGCCATATAACCTTTAATGTATGTATGCTATTCACTCACAGTTCCTTCAGTAATTGTAAGTTTGCAAATCCTTGGCCCTTGATTTCATTGTGCTACTTATGAATGGTGATATTATTCTCATCTATACCCTTGAAAGTATGATAATCTGAGTATATATAACTCCATATTATTGTTCCTGCAGAGTACAAATTTAATTCCATGCCAAATGTATAATATTTTATACATGAGTTTGTATGAGTTTTTGAGACCTCTACATAATAAGTTTGATTTTTGAAATTTCATCAGAGGGTTCAATGAATACGTTTTCAGGAAATCTCTTTTTTAGTGAGTCAGTATACAAGATTTAAGCATGTGGAGAAATCCAAAGCATGCAGGCTGAGTAACTTTTAAGTCATGCTTGCAGCCCTGTGAGTGGTGTTTGAGGGAGAGTTTTGCACACTGGAGTTATATATTTGGAGTTAATTAGCTTTAGCGCTGGATTTTCACTTTTATACTGGCTGCCTCTAGCCTGATATTATCTTTGTACATATATCATGAAAGTGATATCAATCTTCTCATCTTTAGTAACTCTTGATGAGAAAGATCCAAAAGTGAAGTGCTGCTGTATGTACTGTTTATTGTTCAGAATTTCTGGACACAGACTGCTTTTAAGCATTCACTGGGTGCGCAGATTTCCTAGTATTGCTTATTGTACTCCTTGTACTCCCCACCACCACTAGACACACACACACACCCCATTCAACCCTCTTCCAGGCAATTTTGGCTCGGAAACATCATGTGTAAAGACCATTATGCTCCCGGCTTCACACAACATCTATAGGAAAGGTCCTCTTTGAATTGACAGCTCAATTGCTTGGAGGCAAAGCATCATAGAAATAAACCAAAAACCCAGCAGGATTCCTTTGGATTAGAAATAGAACAGAGGACATTTTGACTTTTCATATTTTTTGCCTTTCAGCACAAAACAAAAAACTTATCATGATGTGATTCCCATTTCCTGCCTTACTGAGTTCCCCAACGTGGTCCAGATGGCCAAGGTAAAAACATATGATTATCTTCATACACACAAAAAAATCTCTCTGCATATAATTTGAGTTTGTCAAGTGTATTTTTTCATTCACAGCTTGTTTGTGAAGAAGTAAACGTGGATAGATTTTACCCTGTCCTCTATCCGAAGGTAAGCAGTACTCCTCATTGCCACTTTATCTTTTGATCCGTGTTATCCCGCAATACTAAAGTACCATGAATCGGACTAGA
This sequence comes from Perissodus microlepis, assembly GCF_051167445.1. Taxonomy (NCBI): domain Eukaryota; kingdom Metazoa; phylum Chordata; class Actinopteri; order Cichliformes; family Cichlidae; genus Perissodus; species Perissodus microlepis. The sequence goes on along the minus strand of NC_140465.1, from coordinate 29,429,282 downwards.
AACTCAATTTTCTCTTATCCTCAGGCATCAAGGCTCATTGTCACCTTTGATGAGCATGTAATTAGCAACAATTTCAAGTTTGGGGTTATTTATCAAAAGTTTGGTCAGGTGAGTGCACTTCAGTGATGCTGCTGCAGCTTATTTCAGCTTTTGAAGTCACGCGTCACTCTTCCTGAAAATTTTATTTGCTTCTTCCCTGCAGACATCAGAGGAGGAGCTATTTGGGAACATGGAAGAAAGTCCAGCCTTTGTTGAGTTCTTGGAGTTTCTGGGCCATAAGATTGAACTTCATGACTTTAAAGGGTTTGGACAGTTTTGCATTGTGAAGTCTTTCCCCCAAAAACAGAAAAACTGACCTTTTAAAGCACTTTTGGTTATTCTCACTCGAATATGATGTGAGATGCATCATTCTATTGATCAGTGTTGGCTTAAAGAGCAATGTAAAAAGCCCTGATATTTGTAGTATTGACTGAGGGATTAAGCAAGCAAAAAAAGTGCCCTTGGCATTTCCTCAACGATGAATCAGCATGGATTGACAGTTGTCCGAGAGCACGCACCTATGTTCCACTTTTCCGCTTTATCATTCTCTTCTGTCTTGTGTCTCTCTGCTGTTAACCACAGTGTTATACTTGCCTTCTTCTCTTGTTTCCTCCTCTCCTATTTTTATTGCCTCTGCCCTTAGCTTTCTTTTGTCTTCTCTTTCCTTTCTTTTTCAGTTTTCGGGGTGGACTCGATGTCACTCATGGCCAGACAGGGACAGAATCCGTCTACACAAATTTTCATAATAAGGAGATCATGTTTCATGTGTCCACCAAACTGCCTTACACAGAAGGAGACTCACAGCAGGTATAGTGATAATGCCAATGATTAATCATTTAGGAAACCACTTTGTGTTTTCAGGACCTTCAGTAATCGAATTGTAAAGGTCTGTGCTTGTGACACATTCATGCGTCTGCAGCAGCAGCTGGCGGGTCAAGGCATTTAACTCAGTGCTGATAAAGGAAGATGAATCATGTTCATTTGTAACTTTGATGTGCAAAGTGGAAAAAATAATGATTAAAATTGTACATCAGGGATACTTCTTTGCTTTTTTGCTGAGAGTTGTTGAGAAGAACTGCCCTAATGTTCTTACAATAAACACTATATTGAGACTAAAAACAGCTTGAAGTAAAAAGCTTTTCTGGATCATTATTAAAGGTAACGAGCGAGACTCCTCTAACATGTTATAAATTTGTTTATTTTTTTGTAATATTGATTTCTGGTGTTTGACCTTAGTTCAGCTTTTGATGCCATCAATATCACAATTCTGAGTTCACTTTAAAGGTCGGCCTCAAAGAAAGAAGCCTGGTTTACATCATATTTGTCAGATTAAGCTCAGTGACTTTGACTGGGCCTATTTCAACACTGATTGTTTTCTTTTTCAGTACATCAGTTGCAGATTTGTTGTGTGCTTGGGATCATTGACCTGTTGTGTGACATAATTTAGGCCAAGCATTGACTGTCAGACAGATGGCCTCATGTACAGAGGAGTTCATGGTCGGCTTAATGACTGCAAGGTGCCTATGTCCAGGACTGCATAGAGCCCTTCTAAAGCTTTTGTTTTCAGAACTGTACATACATATCTTCCATGTTTGTTTGCTATTTTTATTACAGCATTCCAGGGATTGGCAGATATTAACAACGGAAGTAAATTTACATAGAATTCCATGTTTGTTGTGCTCACTTACCCCAGAGAGAAATAGCATTTTTAAGGGTTACCATTTCCACTAGAATTACAGTGGTCTTTTTTGTACTGAAGTTTCTCCTCTCTTGAAGACTTTTATCTATTTGATGTTATGTTGCAGTGAGCTGCATTAGTCCTTAGCTGCTCTTCAGTCCCTTCTAGAGTGGTTTGAACTTTGTTACCGCAGTAACCCTGTACAGATGGTCCATATTGCCTAGGCATGGAGAGATACAGAGAGCATAAACAACACCCACATGAGATGATTCACCAGGGAACTCAGGAAAAGAAGGCAAGGTGCAAGAGTAATAGCTCAGTATTCAGTACTTCAGGGAGGAAAGAGTAAAAGATTTCTGTTGCCAGACCTTACTGAATGTAATCAGATTTGAAAGGTCTTACAGAAATAACAGATGTCAAGTGTTTCAAATCAGTGACACATACGCTAAGCTTGTGTGTGGTGATGGTATACGATTGCAGTGCTTGGAAAAATTAGATAGAGCGTCTTCAGCTGTTTGGTTTCAGAGAGTCGTTGTGTGAGTAAATACTGAAGCCGACAGATAATCAGCTCAGGGGTGATGCAGTAGTAGCCTGGATGACATGAATCATAGCCATGTGTAGCCTATCTAATTCACCTTCATTACTGTCATAAAAATGCATTCTTTACAAAACCTTACAATATTCAGCTTAAATTGATAAAAAATAGTCAAACTTGACTTAATTCCTATCAGACTTTCAACACAGTTACATAAAACTCATTTTGCAGATAAACTCAGTTGTGATAAAGTTATCAGAAAACCATCAGTTGTGAGACTGATTGAGAGCATCTTTGATGTTTTTTCACATAATTTCACTTTTTTTTTTTTAAGTAATAAACTGGCATATTTATAAACACTTCCCAGAATCAGAAACACGTCTTCTTCATATGAACAAACAAACAAACAACAAACAAAGTTATAACCTTATTAAACTTCTAGCAGAAAAGCAAACACCATAATCATCTCTAAATCCTATTTGCTGTATTGTATTTTGCTTCCAGTTGGTTGACTCTAACACAAGCACCAGCCAACACAAGAGCTCTTTTCAACAGGTGTGAAGTAGCTTTGTAAAAAAGCTGTTAATTAGTCTGTCAAAGACAAAGGCTAATAAGTGAATGCTGCTGCTGAGCAAGTGTCACAGTACTGGGGAGTTTTCTGTGTTTTTTTTTTTTTTTTAAATAAAGGCTGCCTGCAATGAGAATACATCCCTCTGATTGATTGATTTCCTTTATCACCAAATTGTATCCATTTGCAAAATCTGATATATCTTGCCTCCACTTATATGCAGTGGTAACATTTGGGTCACACGGTTTCCACGATAAGCATCTTTCTTCTAGTTTGGTGGGCTGAACTGAATATGATATGATATTCCCACATTCACTAGCTTCTCAAATTATTTTACTGCTTGGTTCCTGAAAAGAAATATGGGATGCTATTATGTCTCAAACAGGGAATATGCTTTGACTCCTGGAAAGTCCTTTTCTTCTTTTAGAAGGAAGAGAAAAAATTAGATAGTCTTCTTAGATAGTCATAGAAGCTGGTGAGCTGTTTAATCAAAGTTCCTAGCAAAAAGGCAATGAGGTGACAACATCTATTCATGCTTGAGCAAAGGAAGAAGATATCCCTAATGCAGAGCTTTTTGAAAGATACCGCTTGGATACAAATTTTAATACTTGAGAACAGTTCCTTTGTCCTCCAAATGCATGAGTGTCCTTCTGGCAACTTCAAGCTTTTGGCAGCAAAGAAGATGAAGTTATTTTGCAGCCATGATAACATTCAGTCGTCAGCAGATTCATAAAGCATTTTTTGTTTGAGTTTGCAGTTCCTCCACTGATACTGAGAAGTGTTAATTACCAAAATATCCACACTTTTCTCAATTAATTCGAACTCAGTCTTAAGTCTCAGTCTTACAGTGAAAAATCTGTTTCCCAAAGCAGATTTCTGTCTGTACTTTCAGAAATGCTATATATACCCATGAGTTGCATGTTTTTTTTGTATATATATTTAGTTTCTGTAAAATATTGAGATTTTTCATCTTATTAAATTGTTGGATCAAGAGCTTCAAGATGGATTTAATTTTTTGGCTGATGGCGTCATGCGTTTCAGAGGGAGAGATTGTGCTCTTTTGGATTAAAGTCATGTCTACCTTGCCAGTCAGTCTTTTAGAGCAATTGCTGGCAGTGACGTTTTTTTTGACAGGCCTGTATTTGTGTTAGCAGAAGTGGTCATTTGAGATGTTTCCGCTGTTGTTAGCTTTGTTTATCTATGCCCTCCAGCTGCAGAGAAAGAGACACATAGGCAACGACATTGTGGCCATCGTGTTCCAGGAGGAAAATACGCCCTTTGTACCAGACATGATCCAGTCCAACTTCCTGCATGCATATGTGGTGGTGCAGGTGGAAAATGCATGTACAGACAATGTCACCTACAAGGTTGGTTCTAAGGACAGTCAATACTGTATCAAGAGGATTTGAACAATAGGGACTTGTAACACCCATTTATAGATTTGCTCATCCATTATTAAGGAATTTTATTCTACTCTCTAGTTTCTAATAGTGGCGTGTGTATTTCAGTCTCTAGGCTTACCTGCTTTCTTTTTTAGGTTTCTGTGACAGCAAGAGATGATGTACCCTTCTTTGGGCCTGCTTTGCCTGACCCTGCCATCTTCAAAAAGGTCAGTTAACGCCATATTTTCCTTTTTCACCACACAGATAAAAAAAAATATTTTACTCTGACCTCTCATCTTTTTATTTGTTTTATTCAGGGCCCTGAGTTTTATGAGTTCCTCTTCACTAAACTCATTAATGCAGAATACGCCTGCTACAAGGCTGAGAAGTTTGCCAAGTTAGAGGTGAGAAGCACACTGGAGCAAATTGTGCCAAGGGAGTGTGAATGTCTGTAGTGTTGATGCAGACTTAAGCACACGCCTGTTTGCACAGGTCTGCATCCTGCTGGCTGTACTGATACGAAGTGGAAACATAGATTGTTGTCCAAATCATCTCAGGCAACAACCCTGATGTTTATCATCCTGAAGCAATTGTTCAATCCCTCCTTTTAAATGGTGAATATTAGGTTTATGGTCGGTATGAAAACGAATTGTCTTGTTTGTTGTTGTCAGGAGCGAACTCGTTCGGCACTTTTGGAAACACTGTATGAGGAGCTGCACATAAACAGTCAGTCCATGATGGGTCTGGGTGGCGACGAAGATAAGCTGGAGAATGGGGGTGGAGGAGGTGGAGGAGGAGGCTTCTTTGAATCATTCAAGGTAAACTGTCATTCCTCATTTGATGGAGTGCCTTTGTAATCTGCAACTCTACATGCATGAGAGAGAATAGTGATGAGTGGAGAAACTTTTAAGGTGCTTTATTTTGTGCGTCCTCTGTCTCTTGGCTGGGATTCTGGGTATTCACACATCAAAAAACAAAGCATTGAAAATCTGCGGTATCTCAAAGGACCAGTCCTGTGGCATTTGCATTCCTTACTTGGCTGTGACTGCTGAACTCAGTGTGCTCTCATATGATGGTGTGGTTTTGAGGCTGTGGAGTGTCCTGTTGTGTATGAAAGGCACTTTGCTCTGACTGAGAGCGCTCCATCAATGACCATTAGGGTGGTGGAGCGTAGCTCAGCTGCTGAGGCACGGCAGTAGAAGCTGTGATGGTGTGTGCCTGATGAACGATTTAATGACCCCTCATTAGGGAGCTGATGGTGCAGTTTGGATGTCTCCTCATGGGCAGCATTCCTTTGCTGTTTTGCTCTTTGCTCTGTGATGATCACTAGTTCTAGGTCATCTTTTCTGCTGTTTCTCTGCAACTTCAGAGATATATATAAAGCCTTTCTTTCACCCTCTCTTGCTCTGCTGTTTGCTAATGTCTGTCTTTCTTCCATACATTCATAAACTTATATAGATGAGCACAGATGAGTTCCCACCCAAGAAATCCTACCTCATTTTTCTTTCTCACTGTCGAGAATGGTCTTGCTGCTTGGTCTTTTTTCTGGCTCTCTATATACTGTTCTACTCCCTCTTCTACTTTCTCTCATAATAGTCTTAGTCTTTTTTGCTCATGACACAAAACCCAACTCCAGACTCACCGTGTTAAGTGACAATTTCCATCCTTAATGCCTGCAAAGCCTACACTCTCTTAAATCCTCTGTGAACCTACATGTCCTCCACACAGGCTCTCCCCTCTACATGCTATCCTGCACTGCCCCTAAGTGTTCAATAAATAATCATGCATACATCCATACACTTGCATATGCACATTTAAGCACACCAATGCACACATACATGCCCATATAAACACATTTTATCCCTTAGCTTTATCACATTTACTGTGATGTACATTTATGTAATGTATAGCATGTAGCTCAAAGAATCATATTGATATGAAATTAAAGAGAAACAGTGGACCAGGTGGAACAAATCTCAGTTGGCACTATGTGGAATATAGTTGAAGAAGTACATGTCAGTTAAATCATTCCACTGATTTCCACTAAAGGTTTTAGAATGCATAATAATACATAGAGTGGTCTGCTCTAGCAAAATAAAAAAAGAAAACACATAATCATTTTAATTTAGATTAGATTTCAGTATAGATTCACAATCATTTGAAGTATATAAGGCTTTGCACTATTCATCAGGGTGTTGTGTTTCCACATATTAACGTGGATCCACTGACAGCATCTCCTCATTTCTCTCTGTAGCGGGTCATCCGCAGCAGAAGCCAATCTATGGACGCCATGGGCCTCAGTAACAAGAAGTCACACACAGTCTCCACTAGTCACAGTGGCAGCTTTACCCACAATCCCGCAGAGAGTCCCAAAACCCCAGGGATTGTAAGTAGCCCATTTTGGTTCACACGTTGCCCACCTAACACTTAGATTCAGGGTATAGTATACTCGCAGAGCAGTAGGTTCACGTACAAAATAAATTAACCACTATTCTTTCTCGTAAGAAGCACTTTGGGAAATTACTCTTGTTGGCACATCGGAGCACTTTACTTTGATCAGTATGTTAACATCAAACACTCACTTTCATTCCCTAGATTTTAAATTCACTGTTGCTTTTACTAAATCAGATTTCACTGATCAGCCTTTTTCCAAGTACAATTCGTAGTGTTCATGTTAATACCTTTTTTTATTTGGAAAATTAACAGAAGAGCTCATTCGCCATTTGTCATTCATCCTCATCTGTTTAAAGAATCGTTATCTTCACAAAGAGTGACAGACTTCTAGGATAATGTTATAAAATAATGTCAGCTGTGGAATTAACCCAGTGATTTTCTTATCAGTATATATAGATGAATGGTTGCTTGTGAGCCCCAGTCTAGTCTCTATTCCAAGTTGTGAAGTGAGCTCAGTCCAGCTGCTGTATGACTACCCAGACTCCCTTGCTCCTTGCTGTGCTTTGTCATATATCCTCCTGCAAATATTGTAATTTTTTTAAGCAGCTTTGTGCATGTGTGGCTGAAGAAGATGCATGGCACAAACCATAGGAGCTCACTGTCTTGTTTGTGTCTCTTTGAAAGGTAGATAATTTATTTTCAAACTTGTTTAAGATTTGCTGCAGCGTGCCATTTGGTTACTAACTTTACTAATCCAGTTAATAAAAGAAGACACATTTTGGAAGCTATACCCTTTGGTTTGCATCAGCCTTTTTGTCCCATTTCTTCTTTTTCTGAATGTATCACTAAACTAACTTGTATCCCTCAGGGCAGAAACTGCTGGCTTGCCCGCTACCTTGACACTATATCCTGCTGTGCCCTCCTATGTTGGACCCCAACCCGCTTCTGCTCTATAACGCCTTTCACTGTTTCCTCGATATTATGTCTTCTCTGTTGAGTCACGTTGCAGTCTCCTTTTTAAGCATTTTTTGCACCTTGCTGTTTAAATTCTCTGTGCTGTTCGCATGAGATCTTATGATGTGTTCTTTTCTTTTCCTTCCCCCTCTTGCTTTTTCAATCTCCTCTCTCTCTGTTTCTGCTTTCCTTGCCCTGTCTTGTGTACCTCAGTCATTGCTTGTCCCAGGGAAAAGTCCCAGTAAATATGGACGTCGAGGCAGTGCCATAGGGATAGGAACAATAGAAGAGGTCCACGTATATTCTACCTACTTATTTAAAATATTTCTTTAATTTACTATTGTCTTTGTATAATGTAATGTTTAATTAGTATTTACCCTGTTTTAAGTTTAAAATACGGTTTTATTCCTGTGGCTGTGAGAGGTTTTCAGATTTGAAGAATTTATCAGTTATAATGATACTTGTCGAGTTATAGTTTTAATTACAATTTCCTTCATTTCATTCATTTGCACAACCATCATGGTTTTGGTGGACAGAAGGCAGATCAGTGTCAGGACTTTCATGCACGAATTTGTTTGCACCATCGTACTTTTAAGTTAGTTAAAAGTAACTGCAAGAGAAAAATATATTATAAAAGGAGAAGATAAACAAATTCCCACTTATGTTCTCATAGACAGTCGCACATCAATGAATCATACTGCATCTTAAATTAAAAGTGTGCACCAGCCAAGCTGATGTACACGCTGCACCTAAGAAAATAAAATGTCAGAGATGATGAGATGTTCAGAGATAAGAGTAAAAATAATCAGTTATCGAATATATAATGAATTTTTGTCTGGAGCCAAGTTCATCACGGATTTGTAAAATAAAATGTTTTACAAGTTTGTCATAACTTTAACTCGGGATTTATCCAACCGTTACTTCAGAATTCCTCTACAAGATATTTCTACATGTAGAAAGCTTCACTTTATGCACTGCATATCATGTTTTGTTGTTATTACACTATCCCCAAACTGTGTGTCTTACTTTCCTCTCCCTACCCACCGTCAGTCATTGATCATTCCTGGGAAAAGCCCAACCAGGAAAAAGTCTGGGCCATTCAGCTCCCGTCGCAGTAGTGCTATTGGCATCGAGAACATCCAGGAGGTCCAAGAGAGGAGGTGAGAGGACAGAGCAGAGCTGATCAGCAGAGAGTGGGTAGTGAAGAGAGAACAGTGTTGTAACAGATGGAAGACAGGACATTAAAATGAGGGATACAGCTATTAGAAGATGCACTGTGTAAGATCAAATCCTAAGAGAAGGGCTTATCAATGCTTGATTTGATTTAAAAAAAAAACAAACAAACAACTGCACAGCTGTTGGTTGCTGTCAGTGGTTCAGCTCATAATGCTCAGTTTTAGGGTGGAGCCATGCTGAGTGATATGAATGCACTGTAACCATTTATTGTTAAACGAAATCAGATGAGCTATTTTGACTACTTTATATCCTCTCCTGAAGCCGAGAAGTATCACCCAACACCCAGAGGACACCAGAGAGTAGCCACATGTCACAGGAAAACAAATCAGACAACTCCTCCAATCACAGTTCTCCAGAGTTTCCTACCACAAAGAACAGGTGACTGTTAATTTCATTATGTAAGAGTATACTACTTTGTATTATAGTCACACACATTGAATCAGTTTGAAAAGGCTGCGTTGTATTTTGTAGAATGGAACAGTGACATGGGCGATTGCTCTCCAAGTCATAGTCCTAATCCTCTTCAGCCAAATGAATATAACAACCCCAAACGTTCACATTATTCAGTCAAACTGTGATCAAACTATGGTTCTTTTGCTTGTAACTGCTTTTTTCGGGAACAACAGATGAACTCTGACATAAAGATGGCAAAGTAATTAGACGTTTAAAGTGCACTTTATTTTATTTTATTTCATTTTTTTAACATTCCTAAATGAACTCAGTACAAGGAAACCACAAAGTGATTACGTGATCAGAGTGACCCAGGTGTGTAGTTTGGCAATGTGTTGCAGGGCACCGTCTATCCCTGAGGCGCAGGACCTTTCCCGCTCCTCCTCCAATGCCAGCAGCTTTGCCAGCGTCGTGGAGGAGCATGAAGCAGAAGAGGAGTACGACACTGGACTGGTAGGTGGAGTAATTACACATTATCAAGTGCATGCATAAATGTTACTTCCTCCAAAGCCAAAATAAGTCATCAGCGTCCTAGCATTGATGATCCACAAGTGCTTCCATCAGCATTTATTCCACATTTACTGCAGTGAAAGTATCGCTTTGGTTTTTATCTGTTATTTGCTGTAAGCTGAACAACTGGGGAAAAAAATCCATGAGAAGGCTTGATGGATATCACTCCATTCTAGTTATGACTGGTTATGAAAACAATTTTCTATTTCTTTCAGATAGACTGTCTGCATTTACAAAGAGACAAAAACAAATGCACAACTGAATAAAACTTTAGTTTTGGTTATGCTGCCTTCATCTTATTATAAGTTATATATCAAACTTACTTTACTCTTCTTCCAGGAAAGTGTGTCGTGTGTTACACCAGTCAAAAAAGATTCATTTGTGTACAGCTCTGGGGTGGAGGACAGTACCAGCCAAGGAAATCTTCCAGGTGAGCTTGGGAGCTCATATTACTGTCTCAGTAATATCCTGAAGTTGTGGTTACCAAAAGGTCAACTGTTTCACATGTCAAGAGTATCTGGGGGAAATATATATAGGGCAGTTGCAAGAATAACACTCTGTGTTTCCTAAGAAATTAATATTAAAGCACCCTTGAGTGATGGAGCTCAGCTTCCCCATATGGAGCTTACCAACAACAACAGTAGGCATGATTTGTACAATTTAGCGAACTCTTCCTAAATGGCTCACATTTACTCTGCTCTGAAAATGTATCTGTTTCCCACATGAAACATACCCCACATTGAGGGTTTTTGTATTTATCCTTTTTTCAGCTATAACAGCTGGCAGCATTATATGCTTGAGTTTATTAACCATGACAGCAACACATCTGTCCCCTTCCTTCCAGCAGCTTCACGTCTCCAGCAACAACCGGACGCAGCGAGGACATTAGAACCAAAAGGGACAGACAGCCGGTCAAAGATGGAGCGCACTCAGCAGGAGCACAAATTCTCATCGGTAAGACAAAGTGCTTGGTGCAAGTCATCAAATAACACCGCAATGCTTTCATAAATTGGTAGAATGATTTAATAAGCGACTTGAGTAAAAGGACCAATATTCCTGCTGGTCATATGAAATTGTTCTGGGAAATTATATTCGCCTGTTTTTGTTCTACTAGTTTCTGATGCTGTACAGAGTACAGTAATACATCTACAGGCGTGAGGGTACAGTGGTTTTAGGTCCACATTCACTTAACATCTGAAAGCATGTTAACTGAATGCATGCTTAAACTAACACTCAAAAGTCCATAACGCAGATGTCATTTGTTTTGAAATGATCTAGTAGTCAGCCCAAACAGATGACAAATCAGAGAATCACTAAACCTACCATCTTATCAGAAGAATGGGTGTCTATACAGACTTTGAGCCCCATGCATGTTTAGTTGGATGTATGTATGTTGAGATATTTGACATAATAAGTTGAACTTAGTTTTGCAAGAGGAAAGTTAATTTGTGCAATTAACTTAAGTGTTCATCTTAATTAAGGCGTATTGTTCCTTTTAAATCAAATAAATATAACATGTAAACATGAAGACACTATGCACTAGCATGGCTGAAAACAGAAAGATTAATCAATGCAAACCAATAAATATTTGCATATTGACTGCACCATGATTTCTTATCCCTTATCTGTATGCAGAACTGTTAGCCACTCTGTCGCCCCGCCATTGACATCCATTTTTCAGGTAGGTTATAATGTTGGTACAGCCTAAGGGATAAATTCCCACATTCCTCCATCCCCTTATTACTTCATTTACCTGATGCTTCTTTCTGCCCATTTATGTATTTCTCCTTTTCTCCCCTTTTGTCTAAGCATTCCAATAAGGGGCATCTTTGTCTAAAAGAAGCAAGCCAAGGCCATGTCAACTCCATCAATGCAGAAAAGGAGCAGTTAGAAGCCAGATCAAGCAACTGACAGATCATACTTTTTATGTTTGACTTGCATCTGCTGCGTGACATGACAGACACCCAGACAGCTACCTACCACCATCTCCATGCGAAAACCTCCGTTTTGTTCAGTACAAAGGAAAAGGACCTCCGCACTCATGCAGCATCTCTCAGCTGGCAATGCACAGTACATGTGCCCGCCTTCTCATTCTTCAGGCCAGTAAGCTCCGAAACCTAATTCTTACTGTAAAAACTCAAAGATCGGGATTCAAATGGAGATTTAATCTTGTCACTGAAAGAGTGGTTAAAGAAATCCACACAGATCAAACAGCCGGTGTTTGTTCAGCCTGTAAAGAGTTGAACTACAGAAGAAAGCTTTGTTTTTTAATGTCAAACTCGCATCCCACTGTGATATTGGTTTGACTTTGATGTTATCAGGTGTATGTGGCTGTATCTAAGGCCGCATTTTGTGTTTAAATGTTGATGTATTCTTTTCCGAGTATTCTTCAGTAGATATTTGTTGTGTTTTACAACTTCAGCAAGAGTATGTCATGTTTTAATCAAGGGTACTTTCATGATGCTGTTGCTGGTGGATGTAAAAACTATTATTCACCTTTCTCATTTTTAATTGATGGGTTACATATAAAAGACAAAAACTGCCACAGTGAAAAAGAGACCTATTTTAAGAGAAACGTTGACCCTATTGGTTTAGTTTAAGACAAAAGCAGAGCTACTGTAGTGCCCAAACCGGCGACACGCATCATCAAATTTGCAAACTTAAAGCAGTTCTTTGAACTTTTCAAAGATCTTTTTCACACCCCATTTGTTGATGTCTGTGTACAGGTGTGTATACAGCAGTAATGTGTACGGTGTAAATCTGCTTGTCAAAATCCTCTCCTCTGTAAACTGGTGCCATGCTTGACATAAAGGTGTTGTCCTTGTGATTTGTGTTTTACCGAAAAACCAGCCGACATCTCCAGATGCAGTGCACACTGCTAATAGAGAGCCAAATGTCAAAGTTTCCTACTTTGTATGTAAAGTGTAATATATGTATGTGACTTAAACACTACATTTTCAGAGATACTCCTGAACGTTGACCTTTTTGAAAAACCCGATTTGTTGCTGAAAGTAAATTACACTGTGACTCGTCTTGAAGTTGCCTTTATGACTGTCGTGTGAGCTGCTTTAAAGAAGGGTTATTTTTAAAGGCACTGTGCTGCTGCCTGATGGCTTGAATGTAAAATGAGGCAGAAGTGGATTCATTTGTACATATTTGCTCACAATAGTTGTACTGTGTTGATTCCTGACGACAGTAAACTTGAGCCTGAAGCAGCTCAGCTTACATGAGCAGAGAAGCTTTTTTTTAAGTTAGTTGTGAAGGAAAAAGCTCATATAGGGATGATTTATTTCAGTGACATGACTGAAGCAGACCTTTGTCTGTTGTGAATTAATGACAGCATTTATAGTTAAAGAGACAAAAAGTTTAAAACACTGGACCAAATGTACTGTTTAATGTACTCATCAAGTTGTTTATAGCATAAATCACTCTCAATACAACACATGCACAGAAAAACATAGACAAATGTAACAGTAACACATGTCAGTTACAGCCTTTCAGAATCATTTAAGGGAGATGTATTCAAATCATTTTTCCTCCTGAATCCTTGAGTAGATAAAGCCTGCCCTCGTGTGGCTCTGAGTTATTATAGCACATCACTATGTGGTACCATCATCTATCTGTGCTTGCACTGTATGCTAACCACAACACTGGAAACCAGTCTTCTCTGTGCTTGATTCAAATGATTGTATTGATTCTTGTCAGTTTGCTTAAGCCCTTGTTTAAAAGAAACGTTTGTACATATAGCTTTCTTTTGTAAAATAAGCTAACTAAAAAGTTTAATAAAGATGAAAATGCATAAAGTGAATTAAGTTTCATTTCTGCAATAAAAAAAAAATCATGTTTGCCATTTTAAGTATTTCTGTATGACAATGAAGCACATTCAATCTAAAATGATTGATAAGAAACTTAAAGGCATTCCTCATTCATGAAGGCAGACATGATTCTCTGTAAGGCTTTAAGGAAGCTGTTTTCCAAGTTATCTAATACACCAACCTAACCACCACCATCTGCTCCTTTTAAAGTTAAATCCCCCAAATTTTTATGAAATCCATTCCCAGACTGGATACCAAATACACGTGTTTTAACATTCTGTAAGTACATCTTTGTATATATGTAGATTTGTTAGTATCTTCATTTAGTTAGTCCACCATTGCATCACTGTTAACTGATTCCATTTTGAGGCACATGAAACATAGCATGCATGCCTTACTTACCCTGTTTACAGTGTGTCAGAGCTACATTAAGATACTGTTAATGCAATGTAGTCTGTTCCCACAGCTGTTGCTGTTGCTACAAAATCTTTAAGTGGTGAAAGGGGGGGGGGGGGGTTCACTGTTTATTTTCAACTCTTTTTTTTTTTTGATCAGCAGAGTAAGTATATTGTGGCAATATTTTTTAAGATCAACATGTACCGTAGCTCTTTTCGTCATTCTCTCCATGACATTAGAAAACAGTTGCATTTATCACCGACGATCCTTTCTAATTTCTTATTTTGTAAAGCAACATTTGCTGATCTTTAGTATTCATTACAAAATGATGAGAATGAAGTGTTTGCTATGGCAATACAATGATTTTCATGATGGGCGTCACCAAATCAACCAGGGCTGAAATCTTTCTGTGTCATATCTGTATTTTTTACATCTCCAGGTTCCACCACTTGAACTCAAAGGGCTCCCTGCGGACATTGGACCCACAGTGGACCTCTCCCAACAGCTGGTGGTAGGATGAATAGTCGTCAATGAACGTGCAGTTGAGGCCCAGGCCTTCCATTAGAGAGCACATCTCAGCCTCGAGTGCACATCGTCCATTCACTTTGGGGCCAAAGGGCTTTGGGATACCAAGGTTTTTCCCCAAAACAATCATGTTCACCTGGAAACAAATATAGTTCTTCTATCAGCCCAAAGATTTATTTACATCTTTTTTCAACAAGCAGGAATTTTGATGCCTAATAAAATATAATTTAAAATTTACCATGTCGGGGTAGTAAGCTACTGCTCTATACTCCTTTTCATCCTCCACTAGTTTGAAGAGGATTGGCAGATCAATGATGTCTTCATCGTCTAGGCCTAGTTCCCTCTTCAACACATCCCGGTTCCAGTCGATGCAGCTCTGGAAATAAAATAATGATAATATATGCCTCTAAAATTATTCTCATTTTGCTTGTTAAATTACTGTGCTCAAAATATAAAACATTTTACCATAGTGGTTCATATGGTAGTTTTGGTTTACGTACCACCACAATCTACCCAAATACAAATGTACCCAATAGTATGTGAATATCAGCCCTAATATGCAGGTTAAGATCATTTAGCCACATTAACTGCAAACATTTCTCTAAAAGAAAAATCATGCATACATACATCCATGCATGTGTCTTTAATGAAGCACTTGTCGCTAAACACGGGGTCACACTGCACAGCTCAGTGACTTTAGGGTGGCTTGGTCATAGGAGGCTATTTTTACACTAAGTCAGTTTGACAAATGTCTGGCCAGTGTTGTCATGGAGTGCAAATATCTATGAGAAGGAACAGCATGTGTAGAAGTATGCTACATAGGTTCATAGGCTGTAGAGTACTGATGCACACAGTAAAAATTAAACTTAGGAATTAAAGGACAAACGGCTTCTGAGAAAAACACAAAAACTTTTTGTTTGGACCTTTAAAAGTTGTAATGACAAAGGGGCTCAGAAGAGTAACTTGAGCAATGCCAAATGCATGCTAGGGTGGGGTAGAGTACAATGCAATTGGACTCTAAAGCAGCTGAAATATCTTAAATGATGAATCCTTTTTTACTAATGCTGCCTGAAACCAACAGTAAAGCTTGTTGGAAAGATAATAATGTTGTGGGGCTGGTGGCCATGAATTAGTGCTGATAAAAAAAAATTCCTAATGTACAGCATCCTGGCATTCCCCATTCCAATACCTTTGGCAAGAATTGAAATGCTGACTGCGTGCCAGCCGCTCTCACTCAAAAACAGTTGTGCTTTCACTAATGCCATTGTGGGTGAATGGGAGCAAATCCTGCAACGAGGTTCTAAAATCCAGTGAAAAGCCTTCCTAGAGAGTAGAGGCTGTCATAGCACCATATTAATGCTCGTTGCCAGAATGTGATATTCAGCAGTTAGATGTGTTATCTTTGTTTACATACTTGTGTCTTAGTGCCTGAACTAGCATACCATATTCTTTTCTGGTCTTTAGTCTATTTCTACAATCTCACTCACCTGTACATAGTTATTTTCAGCTTGGAGTTTTTCGTCCTTAAGGATTTCATCCAGTGTTATTTGTTCTGCATTTGTCAACCCTGTTTGGGAACATCATTCAGAGTGAGTGATAAGGCTTGGTGCCATGATGAATTTGTGCATTGCTAAGATGCCCTTGCATATATTCTACAGACGTTGCAGATAAACACTGGCCTACCATCAAACAACGTGGCTTGTCCCTGTCCACTGTTCTGTAGGCCTCTGAATAGTTTGTAGCCTGCATCTGGGCTGGCCAACAGCAGTCGGAAGCCCTGTGAACAGACAAACAAGAGACAAAGATAACAGTGAAGTTCTCATATCCTAAAACCTTATATAATCCCACAATGTACAAAGCAGCATGTCACTATCAAGCAGATGCAGCACCAGATTCACTTCGGTGGAAAATTTTATTTACCTTTCTGTTAGGTGCAGGAACGAAAGTCATGAATTCATCCACGTGGCCAACAAGGAGCCAGTCAGAGAACAAGGCAATGGGCTCCTGAACCTTCTGAGCCCACAAAAAGTCTTGAACTACTTTGGTCATATTTCGTCCTTTAGTTGCTCTATAAGAAATAAAAAGGTTTCACTTTGCAAAAATCATCTGTAACATTTCTGCTCTTGGTACATTTGCTTATAAGTCAAGAATTGATCTTTGAATTTTTTAGAAACTCACGTAGGGAAGGCAACCCCAATGATGATTCTTCCCAGGGGGTAGTTTTTTCCATTTACTGTGACAGGAGGACTGACCTCCAGATTGCCAAACGAATCTAAACTGCTCACATGTTCATCTAGGGCCACCCTCGTCACATAGCCAAAGTCGGGACCCTAGACAAAGTAAATAATTGTTTGTGTTTTTTTTTATAAATCAGCGTAAGTAATGTAATTTTCTGCTTTGAGCCTATAATTTGATTAACAAAACCAATGTGAATCATATACAATCAAAGCTTTTAATGACATCAACAGTAAAAACTTATTATAAGCTTTTCTCCTACAAGCAGCTCATCATATGGAAAGTTTGCTAGCTCGCCATCTCTCGGGGAATCCAGAACAACAGGAAAACGATGATGAGGTGAATCGATGTAACCAAATTCCAGTTCATCCTGAAAAATAGAAAATATGTTATATTTATGCTGTCCTCTTGGCTTAGTTGATTAGAGAATTTTTTTTCTTCGTGTGAATGAATAGATATGTACGTGTTTGCAAATGTTTTTTTGTGGTTTTCCTTTTTGCAGTGTGGTTGTTGTGAAACCAGTTGCTATTGTGTAATTTTTCAAAAAAACACTTTTCGTGGTTTTCGTGTTAATGTTCGTCTTATTTACTGTTCCTGTTTACTTGGAGTTATAAAACCACAATGTTACCATCATTAAAACTCATAACCCTTCCTTGTTTAAAAAAAAAAATGGCTTACCTGCATCCAGCGGTCTCCTCTGTTTACATATTCATGACAAATGTTCAGCTTGTACCCACTCTTCGCAACAAGGTTCCTCATTCCTTTCAGGAACAGGTAGTTATCAGATGTGCTAACAAAGAAACAGTCAAGCAGTTTTTAGATTGTGCCACAACTTAAGTAACATATTTTTATTTATTTTAGAGAGAGCTTTAAAAACAATTTCAAAATTAAATTGTAAAACAACAAATGTCTGTGAAAGCAGTATTTACACACACAAACAGGTTTGGCTTTCTTGGAAAGAAGGCAAGCTAAGGGGAATGTGTGACAGCAACAACAGCCGTCACCATCATGCTCATTATTCATGAGTCTATACTAACCTGCAGACAAACACCTCTACAGGTCGAAGCGTGTTGGGTGTCATGATCCATGGTGCCACTTTAAACACAACTTTGTCAGTAAAAATCGGCGTCTCAGGGAGACCCTGTTGAAACATGGGAGAGGCTGTTGAGTACTGCCGGTTATACTCCATTCTATGTTTGTAATGCAACATTAAAAAATGAATTCAAAAACTTCATGTTAACTGGAGTCACAAAATGTATCCGCTACAGTTATGCTGTAGTTAAGGGTGTAAAGAAAGAAGGTGATTAAATAAAGCAGTGTTACACTGTAACGCTATACTTTGGCTCTTACATCAGAGATTGGTTCTAATAGACTGAGGTTGATGGTGACGAGTCCATTGAAGTCTTTGTCAGGAAACCTCAGGCCCTCCACATAAAAGTTCATCTCTGCCACACCTCCAAGGTAAGGCACTTCCTTGGACAGCACATCACTGCTCAGCACCAGTGGATAGTCTTTCACAAAGAGATTGTAAAGTTTCTGCGCTGAAGTAAGAATGACAGAAAACAGGTTAAATACTTAGGCGGTTAACTTAGAAACAAAAAGAAAAAAGAATGTGTTCAAAACATGCTTTTACAGATCAGGTGACATGCACATCAGATCAAATGTTCCGGGGCTTTTCTTTATACCCACTTCTTTACTCACATAGGCCACTATTTGACACTTCAGTGGATCGGTTTCTGAAGACTCGAACACTCTCTGCATCTCCCTGAGAGATGTGCATGGTTAGTTTGTAGCCCTCTGGGAGTTTACCTGGGCCTTTGGTCCGCAGCACCATGACAGACATGTCCTTTAGATCTGTACATCCATAAAAATTATTAATGCCGTTGGCACCATAGAATTTTTTCCCATCTCAGGTGTTGTGCCTGGTATCTGCTGTAGTCACTGACTTACAGTAGGGGCTTTGATCCCATGTTATAGTGCAATTTGGTACCTTCCATATCTGTACTAGTTACTCCTTCAGTGCTGAAGAGACTTTTTTTAACTGCTCCACATGCTGCAGACGTCAGTCAGCATGTGGTAGTGTTTCTGGTAACTGTACACCTTTACACATAACGCCTGACCAGCATATACTATCAAATTTCAGCTCTACTGGATTTTATCTCTACCCTTGTGAGTCTTTGTCTCTCACAAGACAATTCTTTATCAGACTGATTTACCATATCACCATTTGAATCTGCTTAGTACAGACAATAAGAATGGCTTTTCTAATGCTAGGGAAAGTTCAAAAAAACTTGTGGTACAGAAAACAAATGAAAAAAATAGAGCATTTATTGGTGAAAACTGAAGCTGCACTGAAAGTGGTTTACCAGACACTTTATAAATGCTTTTGTCCTCGCTGTCTAGTGTCTTCTTGTAGGTCCTTTCTGAGTCACAGTTGACCAAAAGGATGGCCCCATGCCCATTAGGACCCCATTTCCAAGAACCCTAAAATATTTTCAAAAAAATGAAAATGTGAATTTTGTGACTTAAAGACTTCAGCAAAATCTTCTGAAAATAATTGCAAGCTGAATAAGCATGTTTGCATCTTGCCTTTACTGACATACAATGGAAATGTGATATTGTGTTGAAGTAGTTCTGTCATGTAAAGCTGAAACATTTTAGATCACCTTTTTAGGGTTGTTTTTCTCCACGATGCCATCTCTATCAGCATCGACATCCAGTGAGAGATCTGCATAACAGAAAGCTTGTTGATCACACACCGCTTTTCCAGAAACAGGCTCAGATCGCAGTACAGCTATTGTTTTGTTTTTTCATATCACAATCATCATGATATGAAACTCTGGTGAATCGTACATCATGTTTGGATTGTAATGAGCAATAAAATGTACTATTTTACAGACAAAACAACAAGTTCTTAGTAAAATGCATGTTGCGTCATTGTAATTTAACTTACCAACAGCTGTCAGATGCACAACTGCTCTCCCTAAGACCTCTTTATTCGCCCCATAGTACTGGACCGACAGCTTTTAAAATAAAAGACATAAGCTGATGATGTGCAGAAATTTAACAGGTATTGATTTTATATTGTTTGATTGTGAGTTGTCCATTGTAAAGCAAATAGGAGTGAGCCCTGGTCATTTCAACAGCTACAATTCAATCATCAACAAAAGTACAAATCCTGACAGGAGTTCAGTTTGACAGTATTTTTACCCACAGGTGCAGGAAAACTGAGCAAAAAAATGACTTAATCTGACTAACAGTAAATCTTTTTTGACAGTTAACATGAACTTGAATCATGCTCTTGATAGAGGAAATGCTGAAATCAAGAAATGTGACATACTGACTTGTGACATCAGCAATGTCATGCAATTACACAGTTTCCTTTGGGATTAATAGAGTATTCTGATTCAGATTCAATTTTGTGCTACTATACCTTGCTATCATTTTCATGTTGACTGGCATGGTCCCTGCTGATGAGCAGGACTGAGTTTTCAGTGAGAGGGATGGGAGAGAGGTGGGATGTGTCCCGAGGAGTGGGGCTGATGCTGTACTGAACGTTGGCAGTGCCTTTCACGGAGAAGAACTTGGAGGTGGGAGGGGCACTCCTGAGAACCAGACAAAAGCACAGTTTGATGACAGGTGTTTTATACAACACAAACATATTGTATTAAACATGAGGTCCACTTCAAAAAGCGCATATTTTTCTCCATGTACATATGAGGAAGTGCTCTGACGTACACAGACAAGCCACAAGCTTTAGTCACAGTGATATCGGTCTGCTTAGAAACTGACGTGATAAACTGAACGAGTCATATTCTTGTCATTTCTGTAGCTTTTCGTGCTTTTTACACTAATTTGTCTTGAGCCACTAGGAACATGATAATCTTGTATCATACTAGGTTGCAGAGGGTTTTTTTTAACCCATGTGTCATCTGTTTGTTTAGGAATAGGCGCCATTGAAACAACTGAAAGAGTTGGTCTGGCAAAGCTGAGACCGCAACGTAGACAACTTGACGTGGCACAAATGCTGATGTCTTTACGGCAAAAACTTCTTGAAGGTGACATTTACTGAATGGTTTAATAATGCTCTATAATACGATGATGGTTGTAGTAGACATAATTTATTGACTTTGCACTACATAAACTGGCAGCTGGAATATGTCAGAATTCTATTGTTTAACCTGAAGGATGATATTTGTGTGCAGTTCCTGGTGGTGGCAAATCTAATAGTCTTTTGTTTGTGGAAAGAATTAACAGTCTTTCATTGTTGCTGTTAACAGGAGATACTTTGTTTTCCAAAGAAATGTATGGTGTACATTCTGCCAAATGCCAGCCTACATAACAGAGAGACAAGGGATTACTGACTCGGCAGAGTGGGAGACTGGAATATGGACGGGACCACCTGGGCCTCAAAGGGGTTTTAGAATATCCAAAAACACTTTCTATCGAGAATTATTTTGATTTTAACACTAACTTCTTTTGATTCTATCAGTCCCTATGTAGAGAACACTGACAGAGATACTGGAGACTGTGATTCCAACGTGCGATTTAAATGTTAATCACCAAGACAGCTCTTGTTTTGTGTACAAATGAATAATGAACTTCAGATGAGTTTTCTAATTCCTGAAATAATGTTTTTGACCAATCATGGCTAACCAACAGTACTAGTCTTTTGGCTGTTTGATCACAACCATCACAACCACATACAGTGCCAATAAAAGGTAATGAATAATAACACATGCATTTGATTTATATTATCAATATTGTTTGTAAAAAGGATCTGGGTGGACCACACCTGGATGTGGAAAACAGCTTGCTCTCTGGCCACCCAGCTTTAAAATAAAATCATGACCTCTTTTGGCCAGCAGTCCCTGACTTAATGATGTTATTAAAATAGGGATAAAATAGGACTAATAATTTAAAGTATAACATACATTATATGGACCACACAGTATTGTGCCGAGCCTCTTAAACTTTGAATGCAGGTATTTTAGTCCCATTGCCACAGGTGTATAAAATCAAGGATCTAGCAATGCAATCCGCCTTTACCAACATTTGTTAAATAATGGGTCGTAGAAGAGCACTGGTACTATAATAGCATGTAAATTCTCTGTAAAATCTCTTCCCTTTTAGATAATCCAGGAGCAGCTGCACCGTTGCAAATTGGACGGTTCAGTTACTACATAAACTTGGCCACGACGCTACCAAACAGGGCCGCAGGGTGCCAAGACCTATATTACCCTGTAAGTCTTCAACGCTCTGCTGACTCAGTAACTACTTCCAAACCTCCTCTGGTATTAACATCAGTACAAAAACTATGTGCCGGGAGCTTAATAGGGGAAGTGTCCCAATACTTAGGAACACTTCTGCCCCAACATAGTGTATACTGCTACTATTCAAAAACACAACCGATAGTATGCCAAAGGTATCATAAAATTGAATCAACATTTCACTAAATATTTTAGCAAATAATTAACTTCTCGAACATAGAATACTGCACGGATGTTCTGTTAAAATAAAAAAACCAACGCCAAACCAACGCTTGTGAAGCGTGCGTATTTTTAATGACAGTGAAAATACAATCTGCACACAGGATACATAAACATATGGACAATCGGCTACGATATTTGATAGAACATCAATATTACCACAAAGCAACGCGTTTGCTTATCAACCCCTAAGCAAGACATTTCACTCAGGTGAGCTTTTTGGCGAAGAATGTATTATAGCGGTTTGAGCAAGACCTACCTGTTCAGGTTGACGTTTAGCTCCGAGCCAACTACGTATAATACCGTCGTAGTTTTGCCGTAATCTATTCTGAGCGTGCGGGGATGGATCATGACTGTCGTCTTCTCGCACTGTTAGACAGAGACTGACCACAAACGTCCAGCGATTGCTGCGACAGTACAGAGAAGTGAAAGCGCAAACTTCTAAACTGTTTCAGACCAGCGCGACAACTCATCATAAAAGCTGCAGGTAGGTTGCCAGGCTTAGGCTTTGTGCGGTGATTGGTCAGTCAAATTCCACTCCGCCCCCTCCAGTGGTCACTTATCCTATGGCAGTTCTTTATTCTTATCTATTGATCTTTCTATTTACCGACATCTTCTGGAGGAAATTGGGCTCTGTGCACATTTCAACTATTAATAATTGAATAGACTGATTTTATATAGTTAACTACTTTTCCTGAGAATTCAAAGCGCTTTATACAGCTTGCCTCATTCACCCATTCATTAAAAGCACTTTTATCCATGCTTTTTCTACATAAGAGGTTTCTCTACATTCACACGCATTCACACTCCGATGGATACATCGGACCAACTTGGGATTAATATCTTGCACATGATATTTAGCATGCACACTGGAGAAGCCAAGGATCGACCCACCAACTTTCCGATTAGTAGTAGTAGATGACCTCATGAGCTATAGCCAACCCAGTACGAACAGATGACTTGTATTTTTTTCTGTATTTACTTTAGGTTTATACAGACACATTGTGACAACTGACACCAACCAGCGCACCCACCCACTGCACCATAGAGCCGCACCCTTCGACATCTCTCAGCAGTATGCACTGAACAACACTATAAAAACGCACTTGAACAGTCACTTGAAAGTTTTCTACGTGATGTTCTCGCCACTGTTACCAACATTATAACGTGCATATAGAGCTGAGTATGTGTGTTTAGAGTCATGTTAGTGTTTCACCTTACCTGTTCACCTTTGCTGTCAAAGAGGTTCCAACAACGTAGAGAAGTTGCTGCGTTTTTTGTGTGTCTAGACGACATGTAAGTTGATTACCCGTGGTAACTTTTCTTTTCTTATGAAAGTAGGTATAAGTGGAGGGACATTGGTTTGGTAAACGTCTTGAAACATGGTTGACGGCTGTTTGCCTCCTGTGAAGAGTAGTAGGTGTGTGCAGATGTACTCTTATCTGAAAAGCCCAAGTAGCTTATGTAATTTGCAGTAGGAGGGACAAGCTTACAAGCCTTCCCAGCTTTAAAATAATTTGCCAAAACCTGTTAATTAAAATCTTCAGAGGAGTTGTGCAACTTATGATTGGTTGAGGCCAATGGAAGTTTTTGTTCCGCACCACAGACATTGCTGTATATTGCAAAGGCATGGCCAACCTGCTAGGGTATGTCATTGGTTCAAGGACTGTATTGCACTGTGTGTCTGTATGTACAATCATTTTGTTGGTGTTTGTGGGAATAAATAAGTAGCCCTTGAAAACTAGGTTGCAGAATAAGGGCCAGGTTCTGTTTGCTGTCACCATCCGGGTGTTTGGAGGTTAATGGTTAATCTGTGTTTAACACTGGATACTGTGTTTCCTCTTAAAAGGAAAGTAAAAAAATCAGAAAGCTTTGACTCTCTGATATAAATCGCAAACACACACCTTAAAGCAGATAACCTGTAAGGTGGAGAGGAAATTGTGATGCATTAAAGATTTTCATTCGGTTTATAAAAATAGTTTTCTGTTCTATAAAAAAAAAAGTGCAGATTTCTACAAGGGTGTTCAAAAAAGTCTCACCATTAGTTAACGCAGTCACTTCAAATATGATAAGTTTATCTCTATTAATGGGGTACACAAAAGCTGTAATTACACAACAACATGAAAAGCTTTTACTTGATCCAGTTAGCAAATTATAACCCAATCTCCAACCTTCTTGTTATGTTAAAAAAACAATAATCTTGAAATCAATGTTATCAATGAGTTAACTGGTCATTTACAGTGGAATGGTTTATTTGAAGAGTTTCAGTCAGGACTTACAGTCAATTTCTATCATAGAATATAAACTGTCATGTAACTGAAACAGAATAGGAACAGATCCCTCTGCAGAGCTACCTGTAGGACATTTTACTGTACTATTCATCACTGATAGAGGATAACGTTTCTATCATAGAATAGAAACAGCACTAGTTAAGATTATAAATGACCTACTTATGGCCACTGGCAGTGGACCTAGCTCTGTGCTTGTCCCATTAGACCTCATTCTATACTGCTCATCATAACATTTTAATACAGAGATTGAAAACATTCTTAGTATTAAAGTAAATGTACTCCAATGGTTTGAATGGTATCTACCTGAAAAGTTCCAGTTTGTGCATGTAAAGTAAAGTTAGTCATGGAGTTCCACTGGCTTCAATGCTGGGGCCAATAATTTTTACATTATGCATGCTTCCTATAGCAAGTATTAATATAAACTACTGCACTCATTTTTATTACTATGCAGATGATTCCCTGATATCCAGGTATATCAGTCTATGAAGCCACAAATCAATTAGCTAAACTAGTGTCATGTCTTAAAGATATACAGTGGGGCAAAAAAGTATTTAGTCAGCCACCGATTGTGCAAGTTCCCCCACCTAAAATGATAACGGAGGTCAGTAATTTGCACCAGAGGTACACTTCAACTGTGAGAGACAGAATGTGAAAAAAAAAAAAAAAAAAAAAATATCCATGAATCCACATGGTAGGATTTGTAAAGAATTTATTCGTAAATCATGGTGGAAAATAAGTATTTGGTCAATAACAAAAATACAACTCAATACTTTGTAACATAACCTTTGTTGGCAATAACAGAGGTCAAACGTTTACTATAGGTATTTACCAGGTTTGCACACACAGTAGCTGGTATTTTGGCCCATTCCTCCATGCAGATCTTCTCGAGAGCAGTGATGTTTTGGGGCTGTCGCCGAGCAACACGGACTTTCAACTCCCGCCACAGATTTTCTATGGGGTTGAGGTCTGAAGACTGGCTAGGCCACTCCAGGACTTTCAAATGCTTCTTACGGAGCCACCCCTTTGTTGCCCGGGCAGTGTGTTTTGGATCATTGTCATGTTAGAAGACCCAGCCTCGTTTCATCTTCAAAGTTCTCACTGATGGAAGGAGGTTTTGGCTCAAAATCTCACGATACATGGCCCCATTCATTCTGTCCTTAACACGGATCAGTCGTCCTGTCCCCTTGGCAGAAAAACAGCCCCATAGCATGATGTTTCCACCCCCATGCTTCACAGTAGGTATGGTGTTCTTGGGATGCAACTCAGTATTCTTCTTCCTCCAAACACGACGAGTTGAGTTTATACCAAAAAGTTCTACTTTGGTTTCATCTGACCACATGACATTCTCCCAATCCTCTGCTGTATCATCCATGTGCTCTCTGGCAAACTTCAGACGGGCCTGGACATGCACTGGCTTCAGCAGCGGAACACGTCTGGCACTGCGGGATTTGATTCCCTGCCATTGTAGTGTGTTACTGATGGTGGCCTTTGTTACTGTGGTCCCAGCTCTCTGCAGGTCATTCACCAGGTCCCCCCGTGTGGTTCTGGGATCTTTGCTCACCGTTCTCATGATCATTTTGACCCCACGGGATGAGATCTTGCGTGGAGCCCCAGATCGAGGGAGATTATCAGTGGTCTTGTATGTCTTCCATTTTCTGATGATTGCTCCCACAGTTGATTTTTTCACACCAAGCTGCTTGCCTATTGTAGATTCACTCTTCCCAGTCTGGTGCAGGTCTACAATACTTTTCCTGGTGTCCTTCGAAAGCTCTTTGGTCTTGGCCATGGCGGAGTTTGGAGTCTGACTGTTTGAGGCTGTGGACAGGTGTCTTTTATACAGATGATGAGTTCAAACGGTGCCATTCATACAGGTAACGAGTGGGGGACAGAAAAGCTTCTTACAGAAGACGTTACAGGTCTGTGAGAGCCAGAGATTTTCCTTGTTTGAGGTGACCAAATACTTATTTTCCACCCTGATTTACGAATAAATTCTTTACAAATCCTACCATGTGGATTCATGGATTTTTTTTTCACATTCTGTCTCTCACAGTTGAAGTGTACCTCTGGTGCAAATTACTGACCTCTGTCATCATTTTAAGTGGGGGAACTTGCACAATCGGTGGCTGACTAAATACTTTTTTGCCCCACTGTAAATATGTAAAGGCCTGGATGTAATTTTCATCTGCTAAATTCAGACAGAACTGAGGCTATCATGGTTGGCCCTAAAAATATGATGTCTAACAGGATAATCTGGATAGCAGTATCTTGGCCTCCAGTAAGACTGTGGTGAATCTTGAAGTCACTTTTGATAAGGATATGTTAATGTGCACATTAAACAGACATTAAGGACAGCCTTCTTTAATCTGTGCAGTATCTCTGAAACATCCTGTCTTAAAGTGAGACTGAAAACCTAATACATGCATTCATTACTTCTAGGCCAGAATTTTGTAAACCATTATTATTAGTTGTCCCCAAAGTTCCCTGAATAGCCTCTAGGTAATTAAAAAGGTTGCAGCTAGAATGCAAACAAGAATGAGTAAGAGGGATCATAATTTTCCCATATTAAATTTAAAATCCCTCTCCTCACACTCAGTATTAGCATCATATTGTCCTAACAGGGCACTTCAATCTCAGACTGCAGGCTTGCTTGTGTTTCTTAAAATACATAAAAGTAGACTTGGAGGCAGACCGTTTAGCTATCAGACCTCTCTCATGTGGAACCATCTCCCAGTTTAGATTTGGGGGATAAAGATAGATATCCTCTCTATTTTTAAGATTAGACTCAAAACTTTCAATTTGATAAAGATTATGGTTAAGACTAGATCGGGTAACCCTAAACCATCCCTTAGTTATACTGCTAGAGGCTTAAACTCTTTTGGGAATTCATGTGATACACTACGATACACTTATTTTCAGCTTTCACCTTCTACTCACCTCTTTTCTCTCTCTACATGTTTATATGCCACTTCAGTATGTCAGTAAATGTACTTGCTCATTGGGGATCATCTGATTGTTGGGGTTGGTTTTCTCCATTCTGAGGAGACTGCTATTGTGGTTTGGTGGTATATAAATAAACTTGAACTGAACTTAATTGAATCAAACTGAAATGAGCCACGTCAACTGCAAACAGATATATGAATATCATGCATACATCCATGCATGTTCCTTTGAAAAACCACTGGTGACAAAACATGGGGTCACACTGCACAGCTCAATGACTTTAGGGTGGCTTAGTCACAGGATGCCATCTTTACACTAAGTCAGTTTGACAAATGTCTGCCCAGTGTGGTCATAGCAAAGTGTAAATATCTAGGAGCAAAAACAGCTTGTGAAGCAGTATGCTACAGAAGTCCCTAGACTGCAGAGTACTCATGCACACAGGAAAAATGTTTGGAAATTAGAGACTGCTTCTGAAAACATGTAATGGCATGTGTACACAAGACATCAAGGCAAGACATCAGCAGCGCCAAATGTCAGCTGGGGTGGGGTAAAGTGCTATTCAATTGGAGTTTCATGTTATGGTTTCCTGGTCCTGCAGGTTAGATTAAACCTTTTCTCTTCTTTTTTAAATTGTATTGTTTAGTTACATGTTTGAAGCAAATCAATCATTTTTCTTCTTTCAGCTGCTCTCTTTAGCGGTTGTCACAGTGGATAATCTACCTCTATCTCACTGCAACTTTAGGATCTTCCTCTGTTACACCGTTTCCTCCTTCACTACATTTGTGAATCTTTTCTATTATCTTCCTCTTTCCCTCCTGTCTGGGAGCTCCATATATATCCACTATCTCTCCTCTGCACATGTCCAAACCATTTTGACCTTGCTTCTCTAAATTTGTCTATAAATTGATCTGATATACTCATTTCCAATCCTGTCCCTCCTGGTCATTTCCAGTGAAAATCTTGGCATCTTCAGTTCTGCGACATCCAGCTATGCCTCACATTCACATCTTTTTGACAGTGCTATCTTTTCCAACCTCTCTCTCTTTCATTCACATGTGTATTCTGTCTTGCTTTTACTGACTTCTATTCCTCTTCTCTCCTGAGCATTCCCCCACCTGCATCATACGGCTCTCTTCTGCCTGCTCCCTACTCTCACCACAGATCACAATGTCATATGCAAATATCATAGTCAAATTGTTTTCCACTGACTTCCCCCTTACCGGTTTGCTGCATTCATCCATCCTCTTTCTCCCTCCCTTGCTCCCTGCTCTCTCTCTCTCTCTACATTAATTAGCTCAACAGAAAAAATTCTTATAAAATTTAAATTGAATGAGTTGAATTGGCAGCTGTCTAAAGACTCAATAATTCTCTTCACAAATATAAAATTTTATTGCTGGGCTGTTGTATTATTTTTTTTATAAAGCCCACTTTATTCTATTTTATTCTTTTCTATTCTAATT
This sequence comes from Perissodus microlepis, assembly GCF_051167445.1. Taxonomy (NCBI): domain Eukaryota; kingdom Metazoa; phylum Chordata; class Actinopteri; order Cichliformes; family Cichlidae; genus Perissodus; species Perissodus microlepis. The sequence goes on along the minus strand of NC_140465.1, from coordinate 29,400,385 downwards.
GTCAAGTGTCAAATTCTATATTTAATGAATTTGTTAATTGAAATGTTATATAGCAGTTGATATAAAGACTGAAAACAAGGGAAAATTTACATACACAGGTTTCCAGTTTGCCATAATTTTGAATAAAATATACTCAGAATGCAACAGAAACATTTAGCAAATTTGCCCAAGTATGATGCTTATCTCTCCGTGTGCATAAAGTAAAGCACTGAAGTTCACATTAAATTCTGAGCTAACCACATCCCCCACCCCACTAATTCAGTGTTTATTTATTCAAGAGGGAAGTATTCTAACACAATGGATAACACTAGAAATCACAGTTAATCTATTTAAAAAATAAAGCATTATGTTAAGATCACACAGTCCAAATCTTTTTACATACATAAACAATTAAAAATATCAATGAGTGCATTTAGGCAACCAAACAACTTTCATATATCATCAATTATAACGATAGAATATATATTCACAAATCACACTGGTACTGCTTTGTGTCTTTGTAGTGGAGTATAAATATGTAAAGCAGTCATTGTAGGATCATAATAATCAGTTTAATGCTTTTAGAAATTATAGATTCTTATTTTTTAACATTTTTTTACTGCACACTTTTTATTATTTCTTTTATTGTGTATTCTTATTTTACTTCATTTGCTGATTTGTATTTTTATATTGTTATTGCTACTACTTACTCCCTCTACTCACAGATAGGCCTTTTTTTATAAAATGGTGATAAAAGCAAAATTTAAATGTGCTCTTTACTTGTGGCTATGTGTTTGAAACTGTGAAAATGCGAACAAATCAAAACAAAACATTTTCCTAAATCAAAAAGTAGATTTTACCACTAACAACCGCGATGATGTGGAATACTATTTCATACTTCAATAGTTCTTAAAACTTTTTTTCCTGTAAACAGAGTGTCGGACAAAAACACGATCCAATCAAAACGACGCAAATGGTTGACAAGCAAAATCACGGACCAATAGAATAACTGTAAACATGCTGTAGAGGGGCGGGATTAGGGTATCCTGTGTCATCAACTCACGGGGCTTTGTTGTTCTTTCGGGATGGAAAGACAGGACAAAATTTCTTTAATTCTTTGTAAACAGTCTGAGTTAAACGCCCGTAACATTTCATTTGGATCAGTATAATCAAAAGCGGTTATCGTACGGATTTGAACTGATCTCTTCTGGTGAAAAGTGGCGTGTTTGTGGGACCAACTCAGTTCAGCGGTGAGCTAGCTAACCTCTCCGGGAGGGTGTCCTGGCTGGAGCGGAAGGAATTCCAGCCACTGAAAGAAGAGCAGAAATCTCTGCTGGGATGCCCCGCTTAAGTTGGAAAAAACTGCATTTTACGATTCCACCTGGAATCGTGACGATATAAATCTTAAATATGTGCTTGCTTGAATGGTCGTAAACTACAAAAACAACTCTGTGGTTTTATAAGTGTTAAGTTAACGTGCCAGTTCTAGCTAGCCACGTAGCTAACTCTCAGTGGGAAGGCATTTAAAATGGCGGAAGGCTGGCCCATTCCTTCGGCCCTTATCTTCATGCTGCTAAGTTTGGGTGCCTGGGCCAGTGAGTCTTGTCCTGCTACTTGCTCGTGTTATAAAACAGAGGATGAGGTTCATATTCTGGACTGCAACAGAAGAAGGCTGTCGATGGCTCCAGTGGAAGTCCCAGATGGGATAACCCAAGTGTAAGTACACATCTGGATGAACATAACTGAAGTTAGCAGAGCTAGTCCTTTACTGAACCGCTGCACTGATTGGTTGCTCAATAAAAGATTGGATAGTAATATAGAGATACAACCAATTTGAATACATTTTAACCACTTAACCAACACCTTTGAGTATTTTAAGGATAGGTAAGATTATTTTTGGAAATATACTCGTTGTTTGTAACTTTTGTTTTGTCATGAAGAAAAGTGTGATATATAAACCTGCTCACAGTTTATAAGGGACATCAGATCTCGAGTAAATTTGTTTAAAATCTCAGTTATGTATGGCTATTTGACTGATGCAACTTTTTCATTTTTGTTTAAATTTGATTTCAGTACTTTGAATCACAATGAGCTGACTGTTTTTCCCTATCTTGGCGATGTCTCCTCAAACATCACAGGACTTTCTTTGTAAGTACAAAATCCTCTTCAGGGTTTGTTTTCAATTATGTTTTTTTGGTCTTTTCTATCAGCACTCAAACTAATTATTAAAATATTCATTGAATTCTTCTGCACATTTAAACAATTTGTAAAAAAATATTTGTACAGTATTTAATGTTGGCTGAATTTTTATGCTTTGTTGGATGTTAGATTAAAACATATTTATACAAAAACAGTGGAAGACACCACCAGAGTCAGTCTTTTGTTATTCCCCCCCCCCCCATTCTTTCACCATGTTAATAATATTTCAATTAGACTAAGAATGCTTTAGTAAGCATTGACATGATTAAAACTAATACCTTTTTATATTTGATATATTTCAGAGTCCACAATCGGATCACTGAGCTGTCAATGCTTCAGCTACAACCATATGTTTCCCTGGAGACACTGGACCTTACATCCAATTCCATCTCTGAGCTCAAAGTTGGATCCTTTCCATCTATGCAGCTGAAATATCTGTAAGTCAAAGTCATCTTTATTATCAGTACTAGGACAGTGTGTGAGACATGCAGTGTTAAAATATGGTTTAACTATACATTGACTTGCTTGTATGACAGTGAATAAGTTTGCAATTGGAAACATTCTGTGTAATACAACAGTAAGAAGATATTCAGAGTATTGCAGGAAACACATTAGAGCAAAGCGTCACATGCTCTTACCAGAGTACTGAAAACACCTTGTTTTGTTCAATTTGGCCTAGAAAGCATTTTATTGCAAAGCAACCATTTTTGTAAATATTTACTACACACAGTATGCGTAACTACAAAGGAAAAAATATTCCTTCTGCTAAATTTGGCAGTAATGTTTTTTCTTTCTTTTTTTTTATCTCATAGTAATTTAAGCAACAACAAGATCAGCGTCCTGGAGCCTGGCTGCTTTGAAAACATCTCCAGCTCCCTGTTGGTGCTGAGGCTGAACAGGAACAGATTGGCTGTGCTTCCATCCAAAGTCTTCAAACTTCCACAACTTCAGTTCCTGTAAGTATAATAAAATGCTGTAAAATTATCACTCAATTGGTGAATTTTAATTTATATCACAGATGCTCTTATTTTACTCAGTTTTACAGTTAGGTTTGTAAGTTATTGGACATTGAAACTTTAAAAAAAAAATACTGCTTCTGTACACAACCGTGGATTTTCAAATTAAACAATTAAGACAGAATTGAAGCTTTAACACACATCGTGCCCTATTTACAGAGGATAAAAAATAATTGGACCGTTGCCTGACAGTTCCATGGGCAGGTTTGGCCTTCTTCCTCATTATTTAATGACAAATTAAGCTGATAGAAAGATAGAATTGTTTCCAAGAGTGTAACTTGCATTTGGCTGCTTTTCCCAGAAAATCTAAATATGAAGTCCAAAGAGATATTGATGCAAGTAAGGGGGGGGAGAACCACAATAAACCAATTTGAGAAAAAGAGCCAAAATTTTATGCGTGGCCAAATCGACAATCTGGTACATTCTTTAAATGAAGGAATGAACCATTCAGCTCCAAAAGACCTAAAGGCTTGGACGACCACAAAAGTGAGTGATTACACAGTTCTTCCCTTGGTTACATAACTCTTTCACAACATCTAGCGTAGTAAAGAGCAATCTTGAGGGGATAGGTGTTTCATTGCTAATGCCTACAGTTAATAGATGCCTTTATGGATGTGAATACATCATGTCAGTCACCTGTTCTGAAACTAACAGAGCATACTTTTCAGTTACTGAACACAAAACCTAATTTAAAAAGACCCAGACACAAGTAGCAACTGAATGCAGCTGCAGCAAACATTTGGCAGAACATCTTAAAGTTCGAAACACAGCATTTGGTGGTGTTTGTGCATTTCAGATTTCAGGCAGGCTTTGTCTGCAAATTGTTTTCAACAAAGCAGTAAAAACAATCCTTATGTAAAATTATGTTAGTTTGTCCAATTATTTCTAAGCCTCTGAAAAAGCCACACTACGTATAAAAATGGCCATAAATCTCAAACAGTTAATGCAAAATATTTCTAAAACCTTTGTAATTAAAAGCCTGCAAGTCTTGAATCACATCTTGATTGTATAATTTTAAAACCACTGGATTTAAAATCGAGCAATGTGGTGTTGTACAGAGGCAAAATTACAAAAAATTGTCCAAAAACCTGTGGATCTAAATGTTCCTATTCGAGAAGCTCTGTTGTGTGAGTTTGTTTTTGTATAAAAACACTTGGTTAAAGAAAATGGATTCTTTGGGTTTGTAGTGAACTGAAGCGGAACAAGATCAAAATTGTTGACAGCCTTACATTCAAGGGGATGGACTCCTTGAAATCACTGAAGATGCAGAGGAATGGCATCACTAAGCTCATGGATGGAGCCTTTTTTGGACTGAACAACATTGAAGAATTGTGAGTGCAATCTTTTGGACTTTGGCAATATATTTAGCAAAAAATGTGCAGCACCTATGAAAAAATCTTGCTGAAAAAAATCTTCCATAAAATGTTCTCACCTATGGTTCCCCCTGCAGCTATGTTAAAGCAATAAATTGATTTAATACAGTTATTTTTGTCAATAATGTCGCCCCCCCAGGGAGCTAGAGCACAACAACCTAACAGAGGTTAACAAAGGTTGGCTGTATGGCTTGCGCATGCTGCGTATCCTGCGGGTCAGCCAGAATGCTGTTGGCATCATTGGACCAGACGCCTGGGAGTTTTGCCAAAAGCTTGAGGAACTGTGAGTCTGTTTGCTTCGTTGCTACAATCCCAATGTAGCTAAGAGTACTCGGAGCAGTTACTGTTGTCTTGCTGCACTGTGTTTGTCTGGGCTGGTTCAATGAGGTCTAGCTTCTACCTAATGCACCATATATGGTGTTTTTGTGAAAACATCTCATTTCATCCTTAAATGTGGACTAATATTACCATACAGAATATAGGGAAATTGTTTTTAGTTAATGTTTGTCATATTTGTGGTTTCTTTGCACAGAGACTTGTCTGGCAATCATCTGACTAGACTTGAGGAGACAGCTTTTAAAGGCTTAGATTTCCTGGAGAGCTTGAACCTGGGAGAAAACTCTATCAGCCATTTGGGAGAGGGAGTGTTCAGTGGCCTGTCAAGTCTGCGCACCCTGTAAGTGCAGTGCCTGAATCTGTTTGCAGTATGTGTTTATTATTTGTGCTCAGAAGTTTAATGAATCTCTGTAAACGAATTAACTCAAGTCCTGTTGGCTCTGCATTCTCATTGAAGGCTTCTTGCAAAAGTAGGTCTGCACTTGTTTCTTTCTACATTTGTAGTTTTAGTTTTTTGTTCTTGAATTCTTTCCAAGTAGTTCAGAGAAAACTGTAGAAAGTACCACTATTTCAAGTCCCCATCTTATTGTAGTGCCATGCAAATCTTTTGTTGTCAATGGTGTACATTTAGATTTAGATTAAACCACTCTGTGTGTATTTTCCATAGATGTATGTTTTTCCAGCTTTGTGTTCTTTGTCCTGAAATTTGCTTACACACAATTGTGATTCTTTTCTTCTTCTTCTTTTTATAATTAGTTAAAATGTGAAAAATATACGTGAGGTGTGTGCATCTCCACCCAGATAGTAAAAGTTTCAGGTTTACAATGTTTTTGTCAGTAGCCTCTAAACATTCATGTTGGAGAGGCTTCACTGTCAGAAGCACTTGTTGGTTGATCTAGACCACATGTTGGCAACCTTCAATATCAAAAGGGCCATTTTAGGCCCTCCCACCAAACAACGGGAGAAAAAGAGCTGCGCATGGGGCTGATGGGGTATTGAGGGGGACTAATGTAATTGGGAGAAGATAAATAAGTACATATAGTGTATGTATTAATAGGGTTGGGGTTAGCTCTAATCCTAAACTGTAGCTTTTCAAAGGGTATCTTTTGGGGTTGGACAGTGAAGTGGCTGGAGAAAAAGGTAGAAGGAAAGATTTTGGTATGAAGATGGTTAGCAGCAGGGAGATTCTCCTTGGTCTCATCTGTTGTTGTATCATGATGTTCTGGGATTGAGTCAGGCAATTTCATCTTCACCACTTTAATGTAAGGGCTGGGCAAGGTTACTGTACTGGAATTCCTGGATAGCACCACTGTTTTGACTGCCGTTAAAGTGCTTTAATGTTACCTCATGTAAAGAATGTGGCTTTATGTGACCATAACTTGCTTTACAAGTGGATTATTTGACACAGTCTAACACGGTTGTTGTTGTTGTTGTTGCTGCTGATCTCGAGCTAGGACATGTTAATGAGAGTTTTTTGGGTTTGTTTGTTTGTTTTAAAGTAAGGGCAGTATTTTAGGTTTAAAACCAAAGCTATTAAAATTCTGATTAGCAAAATATCAGCCCAATTAATCGAGTATATCTTCTTCATCCACAGTTTATCTGTGAGAAAGTTACGAACTCATTATTTGCTGCACAGAGCTCTCTTTAAGCCAGTGAACTACAATGACAAAGGGGTTGCATTTGGGATTTTGACCATCTCGGGATCTTTCATGGGAGAGGGGAACTGGTGAGTGCAGAACTTCTTTCAGAGGTAGCCAGGCATGAGGAAAGAAAAACAAAAGAGCCCATGACCCATCCTGTAAACACAAGGCCTCCCTGGACTTGCAGTGGACCCATGAACTGTCTCAGTGCTAAACAGAGCCAATTATTTCCCCTCATCACAGCGGCAGGAGCAGCAAGCTGTGACATAGTGTGGAAGTATGGTGTCTCAAATTGTTAGTCTTCTAACGAAGAGTCACTGCTGCTGGCAACCCCAGTGGTGGTAATATGTGCTCTTTGTTCTTTGCAGGAGAAGCCTTTAGATGTTCAGCCTGTGTGTACTGTGTTTAATATCTAATATGAGTCTCTTTGCTTTTCAGAGATATCCGTAATAATGAAATCTCCTGGGCCATTGAAGACTCCATTGGTGTATTTGATGGCATGAAGAAGCTAAACACACTGTGAGGGCATGATATGAATTTTAAAAATTGTATTTTTATATATAGTATGCAAGTTTGTAAAATGTTTTTGTATTTAGAGAAATAGAGCTGGTTTATGTTAAGATACTTTACAGTGCATCAAACAAATGGCTGCACAAATTTTCAGAAAGGTTAAATTATATTGTAATGTTTAATATACTACAGATCTGTTTTTAACACATTTGATTTATTTAGTTCTCCAATTTATTTCAATTTGCAGTGTAAGTTGGGTCAGATGTTATAACAGCCTTCACAAAAGCTGCTGGAGCAGTGACTCGTATTTGTAATAAAGGATGGCCTAGGAGCAGGCTAGTTTGAACTGTTCACTTGGCCTCATGTGAAATATCTTTATTTTTCCAGAATCCTACAACAGAACAAAATCAAATCCATCACAAAGAAAGCGTTTGAAGGCCTGGAGGAGCTCGAGCACTTGTGAGTAAAGCCCTTGTCTAATACTTTTTAGCCATGCAGTCATTTTGATGTCTGTTGTTAAATGTTTAAACATAGCAGAAAGGTTTATTGTCCTGTTGTTGCTTTACACTTCTGACAAAAATGGCAATTTGATCAAACTGGTGTGTTTAATCCATATTTGTGTCCCATCTTTAGGGACCTCAGCAAGAATGGTATCATGTCGATACACCCAGAGGCGATGTCTCATATGAAGCTGAAAGTGTTGTAAGTAAAACAAAACCAAACACAGAAATATCCTACAGCTCTCATGCACATGTATTAGCTGGTATTTTCCTGTGTTAATGTTTGTTAGACTGATTTATTGTTACTGACCTCATTAAAAAGGAATTACAATGATTAAGAAACACTGCAGGGGCAGTGATTTACATTTTAAATTGGCATCACTGAAGATTTTAAACAGGGAGTCATTGTTGATCCACCATAGCAATTTTAATTTTGTTGCCCCATTTAAAATCTTTATTTATTTATTTGGTTGGTGAAATTTAAGGCTAAATATAATTACTGGGTTTATATCTCCAAAAGTTGATTCTGTTCATCTGGATGTAGCGTTTTGTGGGAGAAACGTTTCGTCACTCATCCAAGTGACTTCTTCAGTCTCAGCTGACTGCAGCGTGTTTTGGGGTTTAAAAGTCACAGAGACCCGGTGTTTAGAAAAAATGCGTCTCAACTGCTCCGATACTCCTGACACATATGGGATCACTACAGGTTTTCGTCAGGCCAGGACTCTTCAGTCTATTTACACCTACAGGCCAGTGGACACTCTTTCAATGATGAGGATGTACACGTCCTGGACAGGGAGGAACGCTGGTTTGAGCGCGGAGTCAAGGAGGCCATTTATGTGAAAAGGGAAAGACCATCTCTGAATCGAGGAGGGGGCCTAAGGGTACATCTTTCGCCATCTTACAATGCTGTGATTGCAGCCATTCCCCAACTTTCTGTGAATGGTACTCATGGCCATTGATCAGTGGTCTTTGATCAGTGGGTTTTGGTCAGTGGTTATTGATCAATGGTCATGAGAATTTGCATAATTACGATTAAGGAACTGACCTCCCAGCCCAGCCCTTCAGTGGGCTGGTTTCAGTCATTATGCAAATGTACTGTTTATAAGATTGGGGAAACCTGCAGTCAGCTGAGACTGAAGAAGTCACTTGGATGAGTGACGAAACGTTTCTCCCACAAATTGCTACGTCCAGACGAACAGAATCAACTTTTTGGAGATTTACTTTCCTGGGTGATTGAGAATGCATCAAGATACTGGGTTTATACATTCTGTCACTGAAACTACACATTTTTAAAGTTTTTTTTTTTATTCGCAGTTGGCCAAGCAAAGACTTCTGATTTAGTTTTTGAGTTGCAGCAGCCTTTACTTAGTTGAGACAGCTGTCTCCTGTGTGCGAGGAAAGGCAGCGGAAATGCAAAGTCTCTCACTGTTTTGAGCTTTTGATCAACCCATCTTAGGAGTGTCTCTCAAGCAGTGGCTGGCTAAATGCCCCAGCTGCTGTCAAACTGACAGTACTCATATCCTCTTGTTAGTAATTAGTCTGCTACCTTAATAGAATTTAACAGTATCTGCTTTGCAAGCGGATAAAGTGGCTTGGTTTGATAACTTGACTAGAAGAAGATGGCAGCATTCCTCTAATTAAAATGTATTTTTGTACAAAAAAAATAGAGCGCAGTTCTGGAGGCTTTTTATAGCCTTGAATCCAATTTCATGCCACAATTTAGATCCTTTTGCCATGGTCCAGCTGACAGGTTGACTAAAAGGCTTTATAAACAGATTTAGATGTTCACCAATAACAATTCCCTGTGTGTTTCACAGGAATATAGCTTTATTTGGAAGCTATATAAGCTTTATTTAGATATCTGTAAATGGCTCACTTTAAATTTAAGATTAAATTTTCTTTTCAAGTTAGTATGTGGAGGTTTCTTTTCTAAAAGAATAAATTATATTAACTCTCTGAAGAGTGAGTTCAGATGAATCCCTGAAATCCCAGATTCAATTTCCCTTTATTTCCAGTGGTTCAATCTCATACTTCATTAGTAGAATCATTCCGTCTTATATTACTATGAGTCATCTCATGCTTCCCAATTTATTCCTCTATTCTCAGTGTCCTGAACACAAGCAACCTGCTGTGTGACTGTCACATGCAGTGGCTGGGTCCTTGGTTGACAGACAGCCAGTTCCAGCAGTCTGTCACTGCTATCTGTGGCCATCCTGTGAATCTGCTCGGTCGCAATGTCCTGTCCATCAGCCCGGAAGAGTTTGTTTGTGGTCAGTCTTTTTTTCTTGTGTTAATTATTCCCAGCCTGCCATTATAGATTCTGTTGAATAAGCACAAAACATATAAAACAATGTTTATTGGTATATGGAAGAAAAGACTAAAATGAATATTTATTTTGGATGTTTTGAGAGTGTCCAGCGGATTATTTCAGTTAAAAACATCCAAAATACGTGAAAAGTTGTTTTGTTTTTTAACTTGTCATTTTTTGAAAAGCTGTATTTGTATCTGTATACTGTGTTGCATTCTGGTGGAGCTTAAAATCTTATATATATATTTCAGTTAGAAAAATGTTTCTTTTATTTCTTTTGTTTTTATTTTCCCAAACACATGTGCCTACACAGATGATTTCCCCAAGCCTCAGATCACAACTCACCCAGAGACGTCTGTTGCACTGCGGGGAAACAATGTGACTCTGAGCTGCATTGCGTCCAGCAGCAGTGATTCACCAATGACCACAGCCTGGCGGAAGGATGGGGAGGTGCTGTATGATGCAGAAGTGGAAAATTATGCCCGGTACCAAGAGGGAGAGCTGATCTATACCACTGTGCTTCACCTCCTCAATGTGAACTTCACCGATGAGGGGCGTTACCAGTGTGTGGTCTCCAATCACTTTGGTTCCAATTACTCCAACAGGGCCAAGCTTACTGTCAATGGTGAGGATGTGTTATCTCTTTAAATGAATGTGATCAGTGATTGCCAGTTCTTTTTTTTTTTTGTTTGTTTGTTTTTTGGGAGGTTTTTGCGCATCTTGTTCACTTACCCTGTTTAGGCTTTGGGTTGCTGGTTTTGCCAATTCACTGCAATATGTCTGCATGAAGTTGATACTTGTATATAGTTTATTTGTTAAGTAGTATTGCTACCCATTTGACAGTACAGTAACTGGGGGAAAAATTAAATAAGAGAGAGGTACCCTAAGGTTTTATCTCGTTTTCATACATATATGGTATATATCAGTATTTGTTTCTGTCTGTACTATTGTATTCCACCCTTGACTTTCTGTTTTCTGTCTTTCAGAGATGCCTTCCTTTCTTAAGACCCCCATGGATCTGACAATCCGGACCGGGACTACGGCCAGGCTGGAGTGTGCTGCTGAAGGCCATCCATCACCACAGATTGCTTGGCAGAAAGATGGAGGCACTGACTTCCCTGCTGCCCGAGAGCGCAGGATGCATGTGATGCCTGACGATGACGTCTTTTTCATTGCTAAAGTGAAAACAGAAGACATGGGAGTGTATAGCTGTACCGCTCAGAATGCTGCTGGCAGCCTGTCGGCAAATGCTACTCTGACTGTTCTGGGTGAGTCAGCCATCTGATTAACTGAGGTTTATTTTTTTTTTTATCTACTGGGGTCATTTCAGATAACTCACTACTCCAATTGGCTGCTCATTTATGTCTGTTACTCATTACAAGCTCTTGTTTATGTGTTGCCGCCTTGCCAGTTTTAACTAATGATGACGTAAAAGCAAAAATTCCACATGGCCTTGTTATAACATGGCCATGTGGAATATTTAAAGGGGACTGCCTGGTGTAACAGCCGTCTGGAAATCAAATATAGTATTATATTTCTTAATTAATGTACTTGCAAAATGTGACTTGAGCTACTTGCAGGAGTATATAATGACTGACTGTCCAATTGGCGGAGTTTGTGATCAATCATTAAATATTAGCGCTGGAGAAAAATTGTTTAAAAAATAGCACACATCCATCTAAACTGGCCACGGATGACTTAAATCAAAAATGAGTTCATCCTCTCTTCTTTTTTTTTTTTCCCTTTTCCTCTGCAGAAACCCCATCCTTCATGCGACCACTGGAAGACAGAACAGTGGCCCGGGGTGAAACTGCTGTGCTTCAGTGTATAGCTGGAGGCAGCCCTGCTCCTCGTCTCAACTGGACCAAAGATGATGGGCCTTTGGTCCTAACAGAGCGCCACTTCTTTGCTGCAGCCAATCAACTTCTTATCATTGTTGATGCTGGTCCAGCTGATGCTGGGAAATACACCTGCATCATGTCTAATACTTTGGGTACAGAGCGTGGCCACATATACCTGAGCGTCTCGCCATCACCAAATTGCGATACAGGCACAGTGTATGACCAGGATGCCTGGACCACTGTGGGCATCGTGGTGATTGTGGTGGTGTGCTGTGTGGTTGGTACTTCGTTGGTCTGGGTCATTGTAATCTATCACATGCGTAGGAAAAGTGAGGACTACAGTATTACCAACACAGGTAAGTAGTTTGGACACACAGCCATCTGTCCTGTAACATAAATGTGCCTTATTTAAAGCTTTATCCAGAAAAGATGGCTGTTTGTAAACTGAAATGTTTCCGTGGACACTTTGTTTTGAAGTCATGACATAGAACTGAAAATATGTTTCCGTTACAGATGAGATGAATTTGCCAGCAGATATTCCCAGCTACCTATCCTCTCAGGGTACTTTGTCTGAGCCTCAGGAGGGTTACAGTAATTCTGAGGCTGGGAGCCACCAGCAGCTCATGCCTCCCCTCTCTAATGGATATGTCCATAAGGGCACGGATGGTGGGTTATCTGCCCTTTGAGTTTGAAACAGAAAACAATAGTTCCCTTCTGCATCTACAAACCAAACTGGATATTTCAGTAGTATCCTGTCAGTATTTATGAAGGATTTTTCTTGTGCTTTAATGTAAACTTTAAGTGACATGAACCATTTCTTTTAATGTTAGTGGTCTGTTGAAAATTAGTCAGCATTTTTTTTTTAAAGTCTAGTTTAAAGTCTGAGGGTATGTCAACATTGTGATCACAAGACTGCACAGTCTTGTAAACAAGTTGGTGCTGAAATGACAAAAACAGAAACTTCACATTTTATAATGTACCTTTTAAGGGTTCGGTTGTTCGGGAAATTCCAGTGTCTCTTAGGTTCCTATTCCTTCATTTATGTTTTGGATGAGATCCCTGCTGAAATAAAACTGTAACTAATTATCATGTTGCTCCCAGGTGTGTGTTATGGAGACACAGGCAGTGAGGTGGAAACTGAAGGGAACAGCATGCTGCACTGCAGGGTTGGCTCGCTGTTTACTGGCCGTAGCAGTTTCCACCCCGGGGAGCCTCGTGAGGGACTAGCTGGAGTCCCCCCAGGTGAGTGTCATTAACACAAGTGTTTGGGCTTGCTGCCTCACCAGCAACGGTCTTGGCTATAGGTATTTTATTTCTGCACTGACTCTTAAAGCAATTAATTGATTTAACAAATTGTGTTCTGTAGTTATTGTTTTAATGCCATCAACAGCTAAGCCAACCAACCAAAATATTGAAATACAGCTAAACTTAAATATACATAATCTTTAAATGTGTACTGGTTTGTATGCAGACTGTTTTAAAATGTAAAATTCTGTTCCAGGTCTTGTCTATAAAAAACAAAAAGAACTTCAGAGTTCTTTTCAAACTGTGGAACCATATAATCCACCTTTCTTAATAGTTTCTCATAAAATGTATGGTCATAGTAGTTTTGAGTAGAATCTTAAGTACACAGATTATTGTATGGTGTGACACCAGTCATGTGCTTTTGTAATATTTGTTCTTTGTTGCCAGGCGGTGCAGGTCCTCTAGTCATTTGCTCTGACTGCTATGACAATGCCAACATCTACTCTCGCACGCGGGAATACTGTCCCTATGCTTATCTGGGGGAGGATGATCCACTGGACAAGACTGTGCCAGGTCTGAAGGAAAACCTCAGTGAGCATGCCCAGCATGAGGACGCAGCTCTGAATAGCCTCACTAGCAATCAGGACTCTTCTGTCTTTTTCACCTCGCATGATAAAAGACTAAGCAGCCACACTCCTCCTGAGCACTATGGTAAGAGTTGTAAACAAAAATTTCAGTTCTACTTTTTAAATCAATATGTTTACATCCTAAGTTTATTGCAAACTACCAAGCCCTTCCCACTGAGGCAATATTTTGAAACTTTCCACTCCGACATCTAATACCTTCTTCAGTGTTAACAACATATTATTTGTAGGCTCAAGGTTGAATTTTGCAGACATCTTTTTACACATAATGAACATTTCGGACATCAGTTCACATGTTCAATAAATTTGAGATTTTCCAGTGAACAGGTAAAAAAAATACTGGAGCACACCTGAGTTGAGTTTGCAAATGTGGCATCTCATCATTAAAAATGCATGATTCTGAAAGTTATAAGCTAAAACTGATTGTGGAAAAAGTTACTTTGTGAAAGCATAACAACATCTAACTACACATTTAGTGTTTTGGTTTAATAATATGAATATAATATTTGAAAATAAAAAGCCTTGGGTGCTAACAATGAAGGTCGAGGTCAAATGCTTAGCCAACCAAGGTACCAAGGCCCAGTATTTTGTTTTGAAGTTTGAAGACGATTCATAAAAATTGGGCAATATAAAGTTTTTACTGATTTTTCACATTTGTTGTAACCTTGACGTTGAAATCTTGATAATGTTATTGGTATTTAAAATCACACAAAACCTGAAATTATATTTTGAAAACCCTGGATGCTAGATTTCTAAAAAAAACAAACAAAAAAAACAGAAGCGATTAAATACTTCCTTCGGGGGAGAATGATTTTAAATTCTTCTTGAACTTAACAGTTCTTTAAGGTATTGTTGTAAACAGCTATTTTTGTTAAATGTCTTCGCAGATTCACTTAGCAGGTCTTTCTGGAGAGAAGCAGAAAATCTATCTTCGAAGCCACCGCCTGGAGCATCCCAGATCCCAGTGACTGTACATAGGACGCCTCCTCTGACCTCTGCAACTGATGGAGCAGTAGAACAGAGTGAAGCAGAAGTGGGCTATTCACCCAGTCAATGCAGCCAAGACCACAGAAGTGCCTCTAATAGGACTAACCCTCAGGAGCATCCAGCTCCCACATAGGTTTTTTCATTCTGGCCACATTCTGCCTCTGACACTTTGTTGCTGCAACCCCCCCCATCTCACATTCACCCTTCACCCACTACCTCCAAAGAGACTCCTCATATTCTGCCAAAGATGCTCTCTTGTATGTTTACATTCCCCTTTAATCAAGAGGACATACTAGTGTGCTCCAGTGTGGAAAGACTTGCCACATCAGACCGGATATGTGGACAGGTGATTAAAGTGACCTCCTTTCTGACATCTCCACCTCTGCAGGACCTCTTTCCTCCCAGAGCCTCCACTCTCCTTTGTTCTCACCCAAGAGAAAACTATGAATGTATGCTTTAAAGAGCCATGTCAGATGCTGCCATGAGAGAACAGAGACACGGTCGAGTCCTCACAAGCTCTCGTCTGGCCCTGGTACTGTGAGACTAAAATATGTTGTGCCAGTTGATGTCATGCTGGCAGTTTTGTCTCATTATTCCTGGTACAGACACCTGTTGGAACAGCCTAGATGACTTGAGAAGAAGTCGCTAGAATACTGCCTCTCAAGCGGGAAAAATGGGGGTTAAAGAGGGGACAGTGGTAGTTCCCTGACCAGCAGTTTTTGATGGATAATATTGGAAAGACCCTTGAAGGCATACCTACATTCCCACAGCCATCCTGACTGACTCAAAACTATGCTATGGTATCCATTTATGCAAATCCCAGAGACATGACATCAAAATATGGTGTATATTATGAATATATATGGATATATCATATATTATCAAAACTTAGTTTTTTTTCTTTATGTCAAACGCAGTTGATAATTCCATATTTTATGTCTTCGTAATGATGAGCAGTTTGAGGACAAAGGGTACAGTTGTTGTTTTGGTTTGTTTGTTTTTATTTTGTTTTTTTGCACATGAGACAATCACAGTTTTGCTGTCGACCACTTTTAGTTATTGTCTAATAGATGGCCTTTTAAACAAACATTCTCAGTAGCCTTGATCATGTGACATGATATTTTTTATGCTTTTTTTTGTTTGTTTAAGTACAGTATGCACTGATTTGTTTTCCCTTTTCTCCTATGTTAACAGGCACTTAATTTAATGGTGGCAAAATTAATTATGCAGTGTGCATGACTTTTTTTTTTTTTTTTTTTTTAACAAGTCGATTTATCATCATAGTTTATTCTCTCAAAGCTGTTGTTCCTTCTATGAATATTATGTAACCCTAGGTTTCCACTTAGGACTGTGAACATGAGAATGTAATGTATTATTTTATACATGTATGTATGTGTACATAATACTAGTTATTAAATTCAATGTTCTAATAATCCATTTGCTGAGAGGTTTGAGGGATGAGCTGCAGTAGCTTTGAAAACATTAAGCTTATTTGTTTTAGGTTTCTGTTGTCCCACAGCTATCCTCAAAATCTTATGTTCCTTCAGGTAGCAAGATAACATTTTTCTTGATAATGGGGTGTTATTTTCTTAGAATTGAAAGACGGCACTCCCAACAGCTGCCTGGCCTCAGCAAGCTGTGCTCTTTCCAAATAAGAGCTATTGTTATTCTTTAGGTTTGCAAGAAAAAATGCCCCCGTTAAAAGAATGTCCTGTCCCATCAGTTTTGATCTAATGAGTTGTTCTTAAAGTCTTCTAGATTATTGCACTTTGAAGTTGTTCATCTATAATTGTTTCTGAGTGGTATTTACTCGGTATTATTAGAAAATTACACTTAGCTGCCAGTGTATTAGATAAACCTAGCAAAAATGAACGCATTCAAATAGTGTTATTTTGCTATTTGCGTACCATTTTAATGAATTTAAAGTGTTTTTATTTAAACGTTATTAGCAACTGATTCAACTGTGCAGTCATTTTGTTGGGTGTAGTTAAATGTGTTTGTGCTCTATACCAATGTGAATAGAAACATTGCTTGTATACAGTCAAATTGACTTTTCCATAATGATTATACAGTTGAGTAAATGCCTTACCAAAGTTTCTTTTTTAAACTGAACAAGTCTAATGAATAAGGATTGTCCTAACTGCATGAGTTTTTAGTTAGGTGCTCTAAATAAACTGGCAGCTGAGTGTATGTCATGGTCATATTTTTCTAGACTTTTTTTTTTTTTTGCATATAGTTGACCAACACACGTTCAAGAAATGGAGTATTCAAAGGTACTGAGTCGAGGCACAGAAAAAAATCACAAAGTAAAAAGTTCATCTACCGTGCGCATTGTAATGTAGCTTGATGCTGTGTCTTCCATGTAATGTCAGAATATCTCATTTATGTGTCATCAGTAACTTCTCAAAAATGCATTGATTAATATTTTCCAAGAACTTCACCTCCTTGCTGGTACGTGCAGACATGAATTGTATTTTGTTTCCACTTTCTTCTACCCGCACATTCCTATAAATTCCTTTGAATAACATCAACTGTTATTGGCATCAACTTTCCCGGCCCCTCTGTATTTTTTCTATTTTTTCCACATTTCTTTTTTCGGTGGTGGCACATTTGTGTGTCGATGTTCCCAGACCGTTGGTCAAAGTCAATTTCATGCCCCTCTTAAGCGATACAAAAATTTAAATGAAAACTCACTGCGATAAGTTATCCTAATGAAGCTACATATCTGGGAGGCCGAAATCAATTCAGTGTTCAATATTTTTCACCAACGCAGCCTAAAATAATGTGCATTTGTTTTGTTTTCTGAAATGCCCTTTATGACTTTATACCAAAGTTTAGCAGTAACTGCTCTGGCAATATCCAATGCTGCTTTTTGTTTTTTACCTTGTTTCCTGTACATTCTGTAAAGCATGTCTAAAAAGCCTTTTTGTTACATAGCCATTATTCAAACATTAAACGTGAATTCTGATCATGTCTTTTGAATCTTTGTCTCCCTCTATACTTAAAGTGGATTTTCTTTCTTAAGCTGTTGTTAAACATTTTCCAAAAACCTTCGGATGCTCTCTGAAATGTAAATAAAAGCAACACGCTGATTTGTGCATCCCTTAAACAGCATCTTCAATTTAATGCAACATCTCAAATGTAGTGTTGATTTTGGAGAAATTCTTTCATATGTTAGCAGATTGGACAAATTGGTCCATAACTTACTGACAATTTTTGATGTGAAACAAAAGAACCCTGGGATTTTGCCTTGTACATAAATAATAATGAAGACGGAAAGAGTCAGGATCAGTCTGTACAAAAAAATCGTACATCCATACTGAATGGCTGTGACTTTAGAACACTAAAGTGGGACTGCATTAAATCACACTTTTAATAACAACGACCACTACACAGGCTCAGGAACAAATTCAAATGGAACATCACATGATGACAAAATTTCATTTAAATGACTTTGTACATGGCATGGCTGTTAATGCCAGGCAGACTGGTCTGAGTATTTTAGAAACTACAGATCCACTGGGATTTTCCTGCACAAACATTGCTAGGCAGTTCTTAAGACAAAAAGAGTCTAACGTGGTACTAGCAAGGTGTGTGTCAGTGAGCATGAATACCCAAAAGTTATTTACAGAGACCCAGATTAAAGTGCTACCTTTATGGAAGTCTAATCAACTACATTTTCTTAACTGCCATGGTGATGCTACCACGGCCGAATTAGAATAACCAATTAAAAGTAAATGCAGAAACATTTTGACCAAGGTAAAACAAACAAGCAAGCAGAGAACGCAAAATCAACACAGAAATGCACTACCCAAATCCCTCCCAGGTCACTTTCTCCTGGAGTATGATACTGTGGATGAACGATAACAGTGATAATGTTAGCTGCTACTCCTTCATGCCATCTTGTACGACAAGGCAGCTGATTTTATTCAATTTTTTGTTCACATTTCAAAAGCCATCTGTGTGGATATGTGAGTGCAATAGTGCACATGGCATAGGCAACTTTCACATTTGTGAAGGCACCACTAATGCTAGACTGTAAGGATTTCTTTTTATTGTTCATATATTCATACTTGAATTGCACCATAGGTTGCCCTCCATATGATCCAATCCTTTTCAGGAAAGATTGCTTATTTTAGCAAGATAATATCAAAGCACTTTCAGCACCTTTACAGTGGCACAGCTCAGGTTTTAAATTGATGGACTATGAAAGGAAAAATAAAACAAAGAACCGTTAAGTAGCTGGAATCCTATATAAATTAATAATAAAGGGAAAATGATTCAAAATGTAACTGCCATGGCAACTAATAATACTAATAAACTAATCAAATAATACTATAAATAAAAAATAAATAAAATAAAAAATAAATAACTTCAACTTCATTTTATTTACATTGTCTGTGAGAGGAGATGATTATTTTTTATCTACATTTAATATAGTGTTCAGGCCTCTTTTGGAAATGGTTTATGTGAATTCATAATGATATGT
Source organism: Perissodus microlepis (assembly GCF_051167445.1). Taxonomy (NCBI): domain Eukaryota; kingdom Metazoa; phylum Chordata; class Actinopteri; order Cichliformes; family Cichlidae; genus Perissodus; species Perissodus microlepis. Next base: position 29,381,318 of record NC_140465.1, on the reverse strand, counting down.
GACATTGATTGTGATTTTTCTTTTTTTAAATCTGACCCCATCAATTTAATTTTAAATGAAAACCACTTCAAGTAGTAGTTTCTACTGGTTGTTATGGTATTTTTCCTTACTCTGACGGTAGGCAACTTGGAAGAAAAATCAAATTATGTGCTAGAAGGATTTAATTTTGGTTACAAATAACTACAGCACAGCTGTCTTAGAAACGACATGATTTCTGGGCACACCATGGAACGATTTAGAAGGCCACGACATCTATAATCTGGATTTAGTCATGTCAAGCCAACACAAAGCCAGCTAATATGGGATTTTAAAAATGTTAGTTTGTCATAAGGCCTGACTTCAAGAAAAAGGGCTCTTTTTTTGTCCCCACCCACATATATCTAGCAAAATCCCAGGAAACAGTGGAATTGAAATGGACAGTTTTTTAGCCCTTTAAAGTGTAGAGGTTGTTTGGATTTCTGCTGCGCTCCCTGGTCCTGATCAAAGATGCTGTTAATCATCTCCTAGTAGCCGGTGAATTACTCAACACAATGTCCAGGGTGGCAACTGTGTATTTAAACACAGACTTGATGGATCATATCCAGAGAACAGAAACAACTGCAGATTCATAAGTGCTACTGATGGTACAATATGTTCCCATCTTCCAGTCATCCAGTTAATGAACTCTACTGACATCCTTACATGGCAGTAACATTTCACTGTCCTACTAGTCAACTTGACACATCCATGGGAATGGATGTCTGTATGTGTGTGTGCCTGTATGTCTGTGTCTATATGTCAGGTTGGGTATCAGACGCCACCTCTCTGGGGACATCTCAGGCCCTCCAAGGTATGGAGGCCTATCTCCCCCCACCACTTCCCTTGCCAGTGACAGACGCCCTCAGACATCGGTGCGTTGGTGGTTCTTTGTGTACGGGGGTGGGCGTCCAGGTACACACCCGCTCATTCCTTGGTGGCTGCTTATCGGGCCCTGGAGCCTGGGGCTCGCTCGGGCCACTTCGGGGGTGGGGTGCCCTCAGCCTCTGGGCCTGGGGCTCGGTCACTCTGGCACAGCTGGCTGCCGGCGGAGCTCATGTGCACGTCACTGCAACCCCCCCTGGCTTCTGCTCCGCGGCTGCTGAGTGACCCCTCATCTGGGGCTCTCCTCAGCTCTTTCTGGGATAGTGACACGGCTGCCCCTCTGTTGGTCTTCCTTGGTCTCTTGTGCTCTGGGGGCCTCTGGATGTCTGGAGTTTTGATCTCCTCCATACCTGCTTCATGCCCTGGTGGACGGGGCTGTGGCTCCCCACACCCTCTAGCAGATCATTACATGAAGGAACCTTTTAATACAAGCGCGCTCATGCTGTACACACGGGTGCTCACACACACAAACTACACCCTTTTTGGCTCCTACCTCAAAGCACACTGTGCGCTGTCGATATTACGTGCTGCACAATAATGTTTAATATTTACTATTTACTGTTATATTCCCATAGATCATCGTGATGTTGTTTATTATGTTGCTCTTTTTTTCTTCTGCTTGTTTTCTCTTTTTTCTTTCTCAACAGGTGATCCAGGTGATTGATATATGTATTTTTTGTCTGCTTATTTTGTTGGTTTTTGTTTTTTGCCCTTTATCCCCATCCCTCTTCCCCGCTGTTTTTCTTTCCCTCTTTCTTTCTCCCCTTTCTTTTACCCAGTCAAATCTGTCCCGTATTTAGCAAGTGAAAATAAAATAAAATAAACAATAAAAGGTGAATCAAATAGACCATTACGGCAAGGCTGGGATGGTCCATTTGGTAAAGTAAATCCGTTGGGCATCTTTCTTCGCCTTTAGACAATAATTCTGATGGCAAAAGAGCCAAACGGGACAGGCAAAAAAACAAAAAACAAAAAACAAAAAACTTGACACATCCAAACTGTCAAAATTTGTCACACTGTATTGAAGATGCTTTTAAGAGGTTTTCAATATGCCATGAAACAACAGCTACTCATCCCCAGAAATAATGAAACATATGCAAGCTTTAATGTACTTTTACAGCTACACTAAACCACGTCTGCAACATCCTGCACTGTATTATCAACATACAGTCTATTTAAATCCAACATTTAAAGACAGAGGAGGTGTTATACTCTCTCATAGTGTATATCAACACACTTACTTTTATGTAAACGTATGATGCAAAACCCATGTTCTGAAGATGAAATCTGCGGGGCTGGATGTAGGTGGGAGTGCAGTTTTCTCTTGACTAAAAGGTCAGGTTTACAGCAGCAGAGCTATTTATATGATAATAATCTAAATGTCTTAAAGGATTTTTTTATACCACAGGATGTGCTGTAATACTGTTTTTGTTGCCTCTACAAGTAAATGAAAACAGTCATTTCATGTTTTACTGATTTTTGTCAGTTCTTTGTCTACTTTGTCTACTCTCTCCTGTAGTTTGTGTTTTGTGAAAAATGCACCTAAAGGTGCTGGTGCAGAACTGTTTACATCAGTAAGTGGCGTAGTGTAGACATTCATTTTGGAGACCAAAAATTACCCCCCCAAGCATAACTCATTCATTACGAACGCAGGGTCACAATTAGATGTAATTTATTTTGCATGCTTAATATTAGGATTACATGCTTGTGCATTTTAATTAGTCCGATATGACACACCTATTCCACCGAATACAACAGCACGAGTCTCATTTTATATAGAAAATAAGCCGAACTTGTTCGTTTTTTCAGGATCTAAGATGACATCAGGTTACTCTAATCGTTGTTGCTCTGGTACAGTAGCCTATGTTGTTCAGTTCTCATTTCTTCTTTTTTTAAATTTCTATTTTATGTTGTACCGCATCACACCAGAGGATGGAGCCAGCTGGAGAGTCTAGAAAACACTGCTGCTGCTGAGCGTAAAAGGGGAGTTTCGGAGCTTGGCAACATCTCTCTTGACGGTGCCAGGTGTGTTCAAACCTGTAGCAGACAAACGCTCGCAGATGTCTTTCAGCTCAGTCATCATGGGCTGGATCTCAAAAGCGTAAACCGCCAACCGGTAAGCGCTGCCGCCCGTCTATTTTCAGCCTACCCACAGGTATGAGGGATTTCTCATTGACGCACTAAATTTCAGCGTCTGACACTCCACGATCTATCGCCGAGTAAGTAAAAATATACTCTGTTTATATTTTTATTACTACTTCACGTTTTGAGGCTCCTCTACAAGACGAAGGAAAGCGCGGATATGGTTCCAGAGAAGCAATGGAAAGCATGAAACCTTGATTGTCTTCTGGTTAACCATATCGCTGCAGTCAACTCTCCTGTTTTACGCACAAAAAGCGCTCGGAATTATTGAAACCAAGGCAACTGTGCGCACACCGGAGCATAAGCCCGTGGGATGACAGAGCTCAGCGGCAAATTCACGGGTGAAGATAAGCCTCATAAATGTCAAGAAGATGAAATTCCCTGCAGGTCGCGAGAATAACTCACGAGGGTTTATTAGGCCGCATCACTTCGCGCTCATTTAACAACAACAAGCCGAGGCGACTCCTACCAGTTAGATTGTTAGTTATTTGAAAAGGGCACAACCATGTCTAGAACACTGAAGAAGAAGAAACACTGGTCCACTAAAGTGGTGGAGTGCGCCGTGTCATGGGGGAACCTGGGAGACTTTGGCTCCGTGGTGGAGGTCCTCGGAGGAGCAGAGCTTGGACAGTTCCCCTACCTGGGCCAGATGAAACTGGACGTGCTGGTGTGTCACGTAGGGAAGCTTCCCTACTACGGGGACGTTCTGCTGGAGGTGAACGGGACGCCTGTCAGTGGACTTACAAACCGGGACACACTGGCTGTCATTCGTCACTTTCGGGAACCGATTCGCTTAAAGACCGTCAAACCAGGTGCGTCCACTACTTTCAAACCTCATCGCTACTGCTGGTGTGCAACTCGAGTTTCTGTTTTTGTAAGATGAGCGTTTTGATAGGTGACACACACTAACCCTAACTACCCACATGCGTATGTACACCAAGTAATGCAGGACTCATTATTGATGATCATCACAACTACACAAACATTGATATAACTAGTTTTTAAATTCTTTTGGTACTTACAATCTAAACATTTATTAACCACCTCAAAATAAATCAGAAAGGTAAAGAAAAAATATTAGTCTATCCCTGTCTACCCACAGCTAAATAATTCTGCACTTCTTAAAGGACAGCCCAGACTTATACTATAAATCTCCTACTGTCTCGGAGCATCTAAGTGGCCAATTCGACCACCACTTTCTCGGGGAGAGCAAATAGTGATAATGGTAATAATGGAATGTAGCCCAGTAGCTTCTAAGCTAAGTGCACTTACAACAATAGAAAGAAGGCCTAATTACTGCCACCCATTATTCAGGCTTATTTGCTGCCCGTTGGACAGAAGTTGGTGTGGATAACAGCTCTGTGTTTTATCCCACTGTCCCATCATTCCCCATCCAGCTTTCTAAGGATGATTGCTTCAACATCCCAACTCTTGCTTTAATGCTGGGATGGCTTGGTAATGCTGCTGTTGCTGCACCGTGGCTCTGACCCAACCTGAAGAAAAGGGTTTTAGTGACACTGGTAGGGCAGCTTTGTGGTTTTAAGTGAGAGGGAGATGACTTTACTTTGCTACATGCTGGAGCTAGAATGTCTAAACAACAACTACTAAGGCTGTTGAAAAGGTTACATCAGCAGCAGCAGCAGCAGCTGAGTCTCAGGACCTCAGGCCAGAATCCCTGAAGATCAGCTGTATGTGTGCACATGCATACTTGTGGTGTGTCTGTGTGCATGTGAGTGTTTTCATCATTAGAAGTGTTTCAGCATTTTTAAATTAACAATGTTTTATATCTTTTATAAGTAAAAGATTAAATGCAAAACTGCCTAGATCTATGAATACAGAGCCTGTTAGTGTGAATGCACATGAAGGTGTGTGTATTTCATGGCTTTACACTCTGCAGAGCTCCTTACACCATGCTCTCTGCCCCACTAACCAAGGATGATTAATAAAGGGCCTGAAGGAATGATAGAGCAAGGCCAGGAGAGAGAGACACAGTGGGAGAGAGAGGAAAGCAAAAGGAGAGAGACATGAAGGGAGACGGGGAGAAAATCGGCTCTGCCTTTGCTCCAGGCTCGACTCCCACGCAAGGCTGTTTTGGTCTTTAAAGCTCACAGGGACGTAATAGGTGGCAAAGATGGCAAAATTCCTTGTCACATATTTCTTCACTGTCATCCTTACAAGTCTGACCTAGATGCCCATACGCTCATTCATTAACATGCTTTTCACTGTTCCTTTAGCAAAGAGGACCTCACAAAGCCCCCCGGCATCAGCATACAGATGGGATTCTTATATTGTATGGTTACGTATTATGTATCTGTGCACATCTGTGTTGTGTGTATACATTCCTATGAGGTAGCTTCATGTTTAATTCACATCTCTTACATAATTGAGTTAGTGAGTGGATTTTCTCCACTCTGATGGAGGAAATAGGCCTAGATCAGCTGTTACTAGCAAGCCCAGTAAGCCACTTTAATAGTGGACAGCAGTAGCAGACAGAGTCCCTGGGACTGCCAGATGTTCTACTATACTCTTCCCAGTTTCTTCTTGTGCTCTTCCTGTCTTGCCCTCTGGAGCTGATGGGCATCCTACAAAGCTGACATGTGGGGCAGAGTGAGGAGGGAAGACAGAGGTGCAAAGACAGAAATGGGAATTTGAGGAAATGATAGAGGGGAGATGCGAGAAATGATAGAACGTTTCTCGCAGAAATGATAGAGGGGAGACATACCCCCCCTCTCTGTGGGGGGATATGTCTCTCTTAGCCTTTGATCGAAAAGTGAATGTGAGCTGAAAGAGTTGTAGAAAGTATTTCAAGTAGTCTTCTATAGCTTGCTGTGGTGCATTATAGTATATTCTCTAGGGGCTGCCTAGAAGTCTCTTTCACATACATCCTCACATGCATACCCTTTTGGTATTACAATAACAAAGTTCACACTATGCCTTTGCTAAGACTTAACAACATGCCACAAGCTGGATGTGCCCATTTGGTATGTTTGATTAAGCTAGGAGATGCCTTTATTAGAAGCTTTGCGCTCAGAACAGGAATCTATTTTTGCCCATACCCCCAGCTAAAGAGCGGAAAAGATGTCTGATGAAAAGCTTTATGATTGGCATCCCAGAATTCCCTTTCCGCTGCACAGTTATTTTCTGCTGTGCCTCCTATATGTTTGCAGCTTCAGTCACTGTGCAATCAAACATACTTGCAACCTGTAACCATTTATGTGCAGCCGAATAGATGATGACTCTGGCATCAAATGAATAATTTCACATTGGAGTACACAGTGGAGCTAGTGCAACAAGCCTTCATTTGTCTTATAATACTAAGATTAGCTATGTGAATGTATGAAACGCATGTAAACAAGGCCTTGCTTTAAAATTGATGCATCCTGGTTCTTCTGCGTCTACGTCAGTTGGAGACGGAAAATGTAATACATATAGTCATGCAATCTAACAGTAGTCACCAAATTACAGGTTTATTTTAATGAAATGGTAATTGAGTGAAATACTCAAACATCTCTGGGGTGTGTGAATAACATTATTTTGATTTGGAAATGATATTCATTTTATCTTAATTGATTTCAATATTTTTTAATTGTTCCTCTGATAATGGGAACATATCACATCTGCAAAATAGCTTAATTCATCTGTTCCTGTAAGCTGCAGAGTTTCAGAGGCTAATTTTGTTCTTTATTGTCTTTCAATTTTGAACCCAAATTACATAATTGAGTTTGTACAAAGCTGCAGTAATTCTGCTATTGATAACACTTTGTTGCCTGCTCTTGATCACAGTTTGATTTACCTGATTCTACTCATACAGTAGCATTTTCCATTTACCTGCTGTTGATGCCAATAGAGAAAAATACACAGTGACATGAGCCCCTAAGCCCCTGTATCAAGCAGCAATAATGAGTGTGGGTTAATCACATTAATGCACCTCTCATATCAGAAAGTGCCTCTCAATGGAATCATCTTCCTGACAGGCGATGCTTTGTCGTTGCAAAGAGATTTGCAGTTGGCTGCAAAAAATGAGGGATTGAGTGAGAGTGGGAATACATCAGTCCAGAGAGCCTGGTCAAATAACTGGAGACATCTGTTCTTGCCTCAGATATGTTTCTGACAATCAGCTGAATGAAGCCAGAGAGCCACTGTGCACACCGCTCCTTTGGAACAGGACATGTAACAACGTAATTTAAGGCTGAAATAGCACTTTCTTAGTGAGTTGAAACGGATTATGAGTGTTTTTATGCAGATTCAGTAAGACATCAGCTGTGTTTTTAATCTGCTTTGGCTTGGGAACTGATCTTGGTGATCTGTTATTGGATGATCAACACTTTGGTGATTATTTCATTACTTTATAAACTTCTATCGTGATTTTCATTGCTGCTGTTGTTTTGCTTTGTATGCTTTGTGCAACCTGCTTTAGGATCTCAAATAAATACCTGACTGCATTGTTTATTGGAAATAAATATTCTTAATCACGTTGTGCGTTAGTTGGCTGAAAAGAATTAATGAGGAAAAAGTTGTGCTGATACATGCAATAAACTGTAGGCACTGATGAATTTTCATTGACCTCATTAATAATTTAAAATGGAGGTAATGCAGATGATAGATTATAGAAAATGAAACTGCACAAATCTCTGCTGGACACTTATATGAGATATAAGTATAATATTGCATCTGCTTCTGAATTTATTAAAAACATCACAGATCTACTATCCTCAAATGGATGGGCTTAAAGAACCTTACCTGTGGTTTTCTACAGTATGTTTCATGTTTGTACCTAATTACTGCTGTTTTCTAAAGCAGGCTGTAATGTTTCAGTTCTTGTTTTTTCCCCTGACTTTACAGGTTTCCATGGTTTTCAGTTCTTTTAAATGAAATCTAAAAATCACTCCTCTAGAGAGTCTATAAAGGTTATTATCACAGTGTATGTTTTTATTGTTGCCATATATGGCAACAGCACAGTGGCGACATAACTGTAACGACAACAAAAGCCGGCATAATGTTCACTTTGATTTTCATTCTGTTCTGAATTGACTTGGAAAGCCTGAAATGCTACATGGAAATACAAAGCTAAAATAGGGTTTTGTTACTTAGAGAAAGTTTTTTAAAACCTACTATGGACAAACTAAGCCAAACTCAGCTTCTAGCTACTACCATAGCTTTTCTTTTAACTATATACAATAAATATCTGACATCATTGGGAGAATAGGGTTGGGAATCTGTCTCAAGTTGCCCTTTCTCAGTTGTAGCACATAACTGGAAATAGTCTCTTTCAAGGAAGTATTTAGTTTGGTAAGGTCAAGGTGCTGCTTGGATAGAATAGGGCAGGAGGAAGGAAACGCTGTCCATTTGCTGTGAATTCACTGGACAATTACCTGTGCAATTGCCACATGGGTGCAGTCGGACATCACACAGACTTTGTACTAAGGAGCTGACAGGCAAAAGACTGTTCAATTTCTGATCCAAATGGAGTTGTTATTACATGTGTAAAAACGGCTATAAAATCTTCTTGATGCTGCTCAGTTGTCATGGAGCTGAATCTTTTCACTGTTGATATCATTCTATTAAAAGAGTGATCTCCAGTCACCACGAGAGAAGTGTTTCGTTATCAGACTTCTATGCTAGGTATTGGTGAATATAGCAAACACCACAATCAATCATAAAGTGGCTCAGAAATCTGCTTGATACCATTAGCACTGTAGGATAAAGTTCAGTGATCGACTTTGCTGTTGTGTCATCTGAACCAAAGCTGTATGTCTTAAACACTGAAGAGAGGAGTGGAGCTGTCAGGTGGTCACTGCATAGTGGTGAGTTGGTCCAGATGGTGGGAAAGGTTGTTAGATAGACTTGAAAAACTCAAACTGGGAACTTGTGGTGTGCCTGTAGGGTCTTTATCTCCCATATTTGGAAGGATTTCTATGACATCTTGGAGGTGGGTGGGGACTTACTATCCAAATGGGCAATGTTTAAAATATCCATTACTGAGGCGGCTGGCAAGACCTGTTGTTCTAAGGTCATCCTGAGGTACCGAGGACCTGCTGGTGCACGCTGGTGGTGAGGAGGCCATCAGGTTGAAGAAGAAAGTTTTACTGGCTTGGTTGGCCTGGGGGGATTTCTTGAAGCACCAGCCAAAAGGGTTGCATCCTCAGGAGTTGTGAAAGCAAAAACTTGGGTGTGGTAGGAGTTTGGTGGAGACTGTGGAGGAGCATATTTAGCAGGCCATAAACAAGCCAACAACTCAGGAAGGTTAAACAGGGCTTGGCTTAGGGCATGTTCAGTTGGGGAGGAGAACTGCTAACTTAGACTGGAATATTGTTGGGCCATGGAAAGAGCACTTTGAGGAACTCGTACATCCTGCCAAAATGTCTGATGTGGAGGAGGCAGAGCCTGAGGACTTGAATGCCTTACCAGTTACACTGGTAGAGGTCACCGGGGTAGTTTAAAAGCTCCCTGGGAGTAAGACACTATGACTGGATGAGATTCATCCTGAGATGCTGGACACTGTACGGTTGTTTTGGTTGATACGCTTCTTTAATTTCACAGAGATCAAATATCTCTAGAGATGCTGCTCCTGCATGTCAACAGAAGACAGCTGAAGTGGTTCAGGCATCTGGTTAGGATACCTCCTTAGTGCTTCCCTTTTGAGGTTTTCCATGTACGCTAAACTGGGAGGAAACCCTGGAGTAGACCCAGAACCGCTTGACCTGGGAATGCTCAGGGATCCTTCGAGAGGAACTGAAAAATGTGGCAGGGGAGAATGTTTGGAATACCCTGCTTAACCTGCTGCCAGTGGATGGATGGGTGGATGGTTGAATGAATGGATGGATGCATGGGTTCCTAGTCACAGTTTGAAGTAACATAAAATACCGATGTAGTTAATAGGACAGCTGGGGAAATCAGTGGAAATAAAAGAGTGGGAAAACTAGAATATATATATTAATGGATAAAATATTCTTGTACTAAAAAATAAATACACAAATTGGAGTATACACAAATAGTGTATTTATTGTCACAAACACCACTGCAATAACACCTGTTCTAAGTTAAATGCACAAGTTTTTTCTTGTTGGGGGAGAGAGGTTTAAACTCAAGAGAAAAAATCAGCTAGACGAAAGCTTAAAGAATCAATTTTTACACTGCATCCAGAGGGAGATGTAATCATTGGTTCCTACAGTTTTTGTGCTATACCATCTTATACAAATTAAGATACTAACGTTTAAAAAAAACATTGGACCTTGTTCTAGAGGCAAAGTCAGGTGATAGCCAAAGTTAGCAGGTTGAAAATGTCAGCCATGACAAACCATCACATTGTTGTTGAAATGTATATGATATTAGTTTGAACCTAAACAGTTGACCGTGTGGGGTCTGTGTTTAAAATGCTATAGCAATAACCACCCTTATGTATAATAAGGTTAAACACCATCCACTTGTGCATGGTGATTAACGCAAGTTAAGAAAAGTGGTTTTGACAGAGAGACTTTAAAAAAAATCTAATTTAAATGTTATTTAAAGGTATATAAGACAAAGAACCTTTTAAAGCTTACTCCAATCAGATGCTGATGATCTGACACTTGCGATACTTAACCTCTACCAGTGAGAAGCACAGCAGCAAACAATTTTTTCTCAAGCCATCCTGTTGTTTTAATACCACTATGCTGCGAGCATATCACCATGTTTATCAGCCAGCGTGAGTCTGTTGGTGCTGCACAGGGACATTTGAGCAAGACAACCAAACAATAAATACAAGACAGTTGCAACAGCACCCGCGTATGACAATTAGCAGGAGTGCTGTTCCAGCCTTGAATATTGTCAACCTTCTAACCTCGCCTCATTAATGCCTCATTAATTTCTATTGCTGCCTCTGTACTTACTTTCCCTCTTCAGTTTTGCGTAAGATGTATATATTTCTATAAGAGTTTTGTCTCTTAAAATGTTGTACAAATAGGTGAAGCTTTAAGACATAATCTTTCAAATTTGCCCAAACTATTTTAAATTCTTATCTAAGTCTATTTTTCCTTCAATTAATATTTTTGTTTTTGAACCCATTCCTGCTTTTTGTATCTGTTTGGCCTTTTACACTATATCATCATACAAGGCACTTTGCTGATATACAGCCTGTTTGTCCTTTGTGACTCTCATCAACCATCTCCCATATGTGCCTAAGGCAGCTGTCAAGTTTGTAGTGAAGTGCTGCTGTCTTACCTCACGCAAGCACTCATGCAGAGAGAAAGAGACAGGCAGAGAGAGAGAAGTGTTTTTGTAAATTCAGATTACAATGATGTGCATTAATTTTAGAGATGCACCTATTACAATTTTCTTAGCCAATTCCTTTTTTTTTTTTTTTTTTTTTTTTTACAGTTTGTCCTGCCAGTACCGATTTTGCAGATTCGATTTTTCTTTTTAAGAACTAAAACTCACAGCCTAAAGAAAAAAACAAATTTTTTCTTAATGGAAAATATTATTTTATGATAAAAGAAATTAAAATCTTTAGTTTCTCACAAGTTACAGGCTCTTCTCTCACTGAAATAGTTGAAAATAAAGTGCTCTGCTTTTGGAAGAAGGTACAAATAATTAACTCAACACAAGTTTCTATACACTAACCTTTAACTGGCATATTTTTTTTACATTCCCAAACAAAAGCAGGCACAACAGATTTATATAACAAATGTCAGTAATACAGTTTTCCAGTATGTTAAAAAAAATTCACCAGACAACATGACATTGATTCCTTTCTCTTTTTCATTCAACTCTATAATTTTCCTCTTTACTGCTTTGATCCTTTGCTCGTACTGAGGCTGCTAGCTTGTGGGTGTGCCACCCTCCCCCGTGTGGACTGTGAACACGTGTGCCACTATATATGGAATATAAATTTAGTAAGACTCTCTCACTAAAAGCCTAAATAGGTACTTTTTACACAAACAATGAATTTGTCCTCATATTCATAAAAGACTTAACACCAAGAAATGTGAAACCCTGTTAGGGAGAAGAAATTAATGAAATTTCCAACATAAAATAAAGTTATTTAAACTAAACTTTAAAAAGCAAGCAACGTCTAAAATGATGATGCTGTAGATGTGTTCTAGTTGTACATTTCTCAATCATTAAAGGGCATCTTGATGCATTCTCAATCATCCAGGTAAGTAAATCTCCAAAAGTTGATTGTGTTGATCTGGACGTAGCGTTTTCAGTGGGAGAAACGTTTGGTTACTCATCCAAGTGACTTCTTCAGAGAGGAGGGGGACTAAGAGTACATCTTTCACCATCTTACAATGCTGTGATTGCAGCCATTCCCCAACTCTCTGTGAATGGTACTCATGGCCATTGATCAGTGGTCTTTGATCAGTGGTTGTTGATCAATGGTCATGAGAATTTGCATAATTAGGATGAAGGTGACCTCCCAGCCCATTGTTCCTTCAGTGGGCTGGTTTCAGTCATTATGCAAATGTACTGTTTATAAGATTGGGGAAACCTGCAGTCAGCTGAGACTGAAGAAGTCACTTGGATGAGTGACGAAACGTTTCTCCCACAAAATGCTACGTCCAGACGAACAGAATCAACTTTTTGGAGATTTAAGGGCATGCGCATATTTTTTTGAAAATTATTTAAATTATATGAGGTAAATTAATGTCTCTAATCACAAGAAGTTTTGGCAAATGTGTTTCTTCTGCATCCAAACCAAATGGTAGTTTTGTTTTTTGGCAATGTAAGATATCAAGAGCAATATCAGTGCAGTATTGCACCATTTTTCTAATAATGTTACTGCAAAAGCAGAGCTGCCAAGATCCCATAGCATCCTATGAGGGCCCACTCTCTCATGTCTCAAAGTGTGTTTGTGGGAGTGGAGGAGGGGGGAGCTGGCGAGGGGAAGGTGGGAGGAGGCGTAATGTGACTACAACACAAACAAGCGTAAAGTTGCTCCCACCCCTACTCAAAGTCCTCAATAATTCATTTATACCAGAGCGGGATACTCCACTGTGCATGTGCGTGTACATGTGTAAGTGCGTGGCATCTTGTGGTATTAGTGTAAAGCTGGAGGATACAGTGAAAAGGCATAGCATGACTCCTGGTCTCCAGCCCTCTCATTATTCCCACTTTAATCAAATTGGTGCTGCTCTTGTAACACTTTCCACTAGCACCTGCAACAATCTCAACGCAAACAGGTCTCTTGATTAGATGGTTTAAGGCTGGAACTCTGTATTTTGAGATCAGTGATAAAGAGTGTTTCATGGTGATTGCTGTGCAGATGTGAAATGTACAGTGTGTATACAAATCTTTGCAGTAAGGCTTGTATTGAGAGATGCAGAGGTGGTTGAAGTGGCTGATAAACTGTAACTTCTAGTTAATTTCATCAGAATTATAAACAACCACCTTTGAATTATTGGTTTCTTTCAGTTAAAGATTAATATTAACTAAAATACACATCTGTATAATGGGTATTGTGGCAAAGTTACTGATACATTCTGAAGAACTGAGTCTAAATTGTCTTTTTTGCACCTGAATATATTAGCTGACATGGAAGAAAATCTGAACTATTTTAGTTATGTCTTGGGAGAAATAATTCTTTGATTCTTTGCTGATTTTGTAAGTTTGACTACACAAAGAAATGAACAGTCATGTTTCATTTTAGTGGAATGAGACAGGATATCTCTTCATCCATCCATCCATCCATTTGCTACCGCTTATCCTTTTCAGGGTCGCGGGGGGTGCTGGAGCCAATCCCAGCTGTCATAGGGCGAAAGGCGAGGTACACCCTGGACAGGTCGCCAGTCTGTCGCAGGGCGGATATCTGTTCATGAGTGTTCATTTCTTTGTAAGGGAGAAAACTTAAAAATCCCAAGGGAATCAAAGAATTATTTTCCCCACTGTATATAATACCAAGCGAGCAGAGAGTGGTGGATAAGGGTCATAGTGGCGCTGTTTAATGTGTTTGGGAGAGAGAGGGGCAGGGAATACAGAGAGGATTACTTCCACTCAAATCTATCCTGTATGAAAAAAAGGGAAAACATTCACAGAAGTTGCATTTTCTACACTGTATAACTGTGTATCTAATTGAATTTGCTACAGTCGCTTACAATAGCATCGGTCATAAAGCCATAAAGCATACAAATAGCATTTGGGTGTTTACAGTATCTACAATTTCCTCTGGGATATTTTTTATCTTTGTAAGGTTCTGGGGGATTTCGCTTCCTCCCTGCCTTCAGTCTCTGTTCCAATTAAAGACCCTGTTGTCTTCTTAAATGCCTGTTAGCGCTCATACAGCGATATAATGACTAATTCTAATCCTGGCCCCATAAATATGTATTTATTGCGGGGTTATAAAATCACGTTATATATCTGTTGTGTTTTCTGTGCCCCAATAGTAACAAATTATTTGCAGTTGGAGTTGGGCTTTACTGCTGACTGAGTAGACGAAGAATAATAGGCACTAAAAATGGTCATTTTTTGCTTTGACCTGCATCCTATTTGGCCTCATTACCCACTGTTCCTTCTGCCTGCTTTGTAAAGAACTCTTTTCTCTGCTCCTATTTCCCCATCACTATGGCCATGAGCCTTATTTACTACATGAAATTGAAATCTGTCATTCATTGCTCTTTTTCCGAATGAACCGTGGTTTATTTATACAGTAAATGCACAGATACTTGTTAGACAGCACCATTACCTAATAATATCATAAAATGGTCTAAAACACTGCTATTATTTTGTCTCCTAGAACCCAGAGAAACCTATGTGTTACAGCATAATACCAGGAATTAAAATAAATCCTGAAAGGATAGTTTTTGTAATGTGATAGCACTAAAATTATTATTATTTTCCGAGTACATCAGTCACATCCTGCAAATGTGAAACTAAATTAGAGGAAACAACATAAAGGTTTGGATGTGACGGTGGCTTGGATCATCTTTTGCATGAGGATCGCCGTTGTCAGTGTCAGCAGATTAGAGGAGATGGCTGGTGAGGAGTCACTCAGACTGAGAGGCTTGTTTATTTTACCAGAGGCACGGCAGCCATACGGCCGCTGACTGACCCAGCGCGTGAAGGACGTTATCTTTATGCAACAATGATTGCTACATGCAGTTGTCTCTGCACCCCCTTCAGCTGCACTCAGTGATTGCACATTTAGCCAACATGTCACTTCCCACCTTCCTATTATACAAATGTGCATTATCCTCAACATGGGGTTTTATCACTGCAAGATAGGGGCTCAGGTCACCTCTAGACTGCTCACAGGTAATGGGCCTTGACATCTGAATTAGTCTGCTCTTTCATAGGGTGATTAGCAAGTAGCTTACGATTCTGGGGAGATGTTGATAGGCTGACATAAACAGGCAGGGGTGATGAGCCGGTGGGTTGCTCTCTCTGTGGCTCATGATGGGAGGCTTGCCAGTAATATGGCTCATCATGAAGTGGTCACGGTATGGTTTTGCAGCTGACAGTGGGTGGGATGGAGGGGGTGACTGGGGAAAGTGCGATTACGTGTTTACACTGGTGATTTGGCCACTCGGAGTATATAATTTTCATTAGCCAGTACTGCAGTCTGAGGATCAAGCCGATGACCCCGTAAACTTTATGAATAGCAGAGCTTTAAATTTTATACCAAAATCCTTTTCCTGTCTCTGTATCTTGGCTGTGTGACTGGCGGCCCAGCTGTTACGCTTATCCTTCCCCCAGCTCTTTTATTATTCCTTGGCTGTGTGATTCCCTGTGTGCTTGTGGCGGCAGGGGAACGGCTGGCTTTGTAGAATCTTAATAGCGGTGAGCTAGTGCCAAGCTTTCCATTCGCTGCTCGCTGCAGGCGTGTGACTGAATGCCAATGAGACATTAGTGTTGAAACAGGATGGATCAGGCCAGGCCATGGCAGGCAGTATCTGAGTGGCTGTAGAGCCCTTTACCAGGTGAAGTGTGCACATGTCGGCTCCCAGAGGGTTCACAGCAAGAGGCGCTCTGTGTCTCAGGGTTATCTCAGCGCACCTAATCATCAGAATGCACCATATCTTGTGCTTCTCTGTCAAGAGTGAGATAATCTAAGTGCATTCTGTTCGTCTTTGACTCAGTGTTGCTTTCTCTGTAACATACTGCCCCAGAAAGTGAAGATGTTAGATTAGACCTGTTAGATTCTGATTCAGTAATTATATGGAGATAAATTACGTTAAAGCTGGGGACCACTCTCTTCTCTTCTCTTCTCTTCTCTTCTCTTTCAGATCAGACTGGGTAATAAATATGATGATAATTTACCAAAGAATGCAATCATTTGTAAGACTGTTATTTAGGCTTACCCTTGTAATACCACTGTTTGTTTGGATATAATCTCCTCACAATTGCTTATCACCACAAATTATTTATTGTTACCTCAGTATAATTTTAAGGCCCTGAATAAAAAGTACATCACTGAAGACAGTATTATTAAACTGCAGTGATAAATGAAAAATACGTTTGTCTTGCCCATCCTTGCTGTTTGGTTTTTAATTGATGTATAGTCTCATTTTGTGTCTCCCCTGTGTTCATTCTGATCACATAAGTAATCATTGGGTTAATTAGATGGTTGTTGTTGCTGAAATGCTTAACCAGCCATCTGGATGGAAAAAAAATCATGTTTTTCCAAAGGAGTTTTATCCCATTTTTCAAGTTGCACCTCTGCTACCTAATCAAAGCAAAGATGGCAGCTTGCCAGCTACCTGGATTACAACTGCAAAGGCAGGGAAGACTGAAGCATGCTCGTGTAAGTGTCTGTGTGTGTGTTTGCGTGTGCATGTGTTTTATCAAGTCATGAACAGTGAAAGCAACAACACTGGACCTGTTAATGGAGATCTGCTTTACTTTGGTTCTCTGTGTACATGCACACACGCCCATTGGCACTTTAATTTGTCTCTTTCGCAGCATGCACGTGGTGCTCCACATGACGCAGATGTTATTAACAGTGGGATGGAATGATGGGTGGATGTGAAAGGCCCAGTTACCCAGTCACTGCCTAATCTGATTACAGACAGCTTTGCACGGTCATCCTGACTGGCTGATGAAGGGCATCAGAGGAAGGACAGATGGCCGATGGTTGTTAACAGCTGTGGTTAAGGCTATTGTATAATATACAGTTTTGGTACTGGTATGAGGGCAGCAGGTGCTCCCATTCTAGTAACCGTACCATCAACACGGCCATGTGGTGATTTTTAAGCATTTGAGATGAAGAATTCTGATTCTACAATAAGATGTAATTTATCTTAAAAACGTATCTTAATGCATCAGCCATTAATGATTTACATTTTCCACAATTCACGTAGCCAGTTTGGCTGGCATTGTCTGTAATGCTGCTTCCCTCACTGTATGCAGAAAGAAGTAGGAAGACAAGGGTGTTTGTATTAGATTATATATAGAACACGTTTCACAGTTGATTAACAAACTAAAATCAAGAATCAGAGTGGCTCGTGCTGATTAACATTGAGTTCGTTGTATTTTTCAGGCTCTCTAACCAACCGCTGTCAAAAATGTGACTTCGTAGCAGTTTGTAAGAATAATAGGCGGAGACGAGTGGTGGCAGCTGCTGCTGGAGGAGCTCTCTGTCAGATTTGCAGGGAAATAACACTGAAATATTTTTCTCTTTTCTCTTTTTATTGTAAATGTGAAGAAAATTTGTAGGATTGAACTTGTAGATGACCACAGGACACCGATAAGGATGTTTAAACCCATTTATAAGACCAATTCCGTTTCTGCAAAAGTTAGGATACAAATAATTAAAAACATATATAACTGAACAAATCGAAACATCAAATATTAAACTGGGAGTTTTTTGTGTATTATAAACTGTATATCCAGCAAATGAGGACATGGGGATGTTTACCACTGTCTTGCATCACCTCTTATTTCAACACTCTCTAAGCATTTGAAACAGAGTACAATAGCTATAGTTTTAAAAGTCAAAATAATAGAGAAGTTATTTTTACTAGGCCCTGACACATAAAACACTGACATTTAAAAATACTTTACTTTCTTCTTTATATAGTTTGTTAGTATGAATTTCTATGTATCAATCGTTCTATCTATCTATTAATGTCTGTCTGTCTGTAACATGTACATATAGACTGATAGAGATATTTAATGGTGTGATAAAAGCTGAACTGGATTAAAAGCATAATCATGTACCTCTGCATTATGGGTGACAGTAATTGAGAATGCTGAAAGCTTTCTTGACGTGTTTAAGGATTAAACACCATCAGCGACAATGACCATCAACATCTAATTTAGACTTATTTAAATATGAAACATACTTTCGTGAAGTGGCTGTTTTAAATTAATTATATAAAATTATTTAAAATCCAAGCTTGCACAGTGTCTGTGGATGGAGAAAAACCTTAGCATCCAAGCTGTAGAGATGAAACTGCCCAGTATTTTAAAAGGAGCAAAAAAAAAAAAAAAAAAAAAAAAAAAATCACATTTCAAAGCATAAAATAAACATCTGAAATACAAAGCTGTTGCAAACTAAGTAACCATAATTAGGCAGAACAGGTTTAAAATTTCTAGGGCATTTGTTTTGTTTTAGAGACAACATAAAAGCTAGCAACATAAAAGTTTGTTTCTAAGGTAAAACGCTAAGCCTTTGAAATAGTTTTAACAGTGTGGATAAAAAGAGAGCAAAATCTAATTTGACATCATTGCTGCTACTGCTGCTTCCCTTTTGTTTGCTTACTGTATGTGAGAGCTTTGAGGATTTGTTTTTTCACACTGGGATGCGTCAACATCTTTGATTTACCCGCATTTGAAACAAACTTTAAATCATATAGTTGTTTGCACTAAATATAACATGTCAGTTCTGTATATAGCATGCATTAAGCGTGAGTGCAATCATCACTACTCTGTGTTCATGAAAGCAGGTGTTGCTGACAGGCTTTTAGCCTGCCTGTGCAGCAAATTGGTCAATAAAAAGTAAAAATGGAGCATTCTCCTCTGCTAACTTTCTTCCTTTGTTCAAGGACTAGCTGTTCTCTGCTCTGTTGCACTCTGGTCTGTGTCTGCAATTGTGTGCGCTATGCCAGTGATGCGTCACAAATTGTGGTTATACCTCTGAAATTTTGATACAGATCTGTTGGTTCCCTCTTTGTTTCGCCTCTCTGTTTATGACCTCATCATCTGCACAAGTCCGGGCCTGTTGTGTTGCAGACGCACTTAGTGAGGAGTTAGGTTTCTCACATAACAATTGTTTAGTTGGGGGATTCGAACAACAGTGAAACCAACAAAAGACTTTATTGTATAAACTGATACAGCATCAGGTGACAGAAAGCTGCATATTTACAGGCTGCAATAATGAATAAGTGTCTTGATTTTCAGTTTATTTTCCTGCTTATTCAGATGGAGATGGGATACATGGTAACATACGCTCCAGCCTAACATCATCAGTGATGTGCGTAATGTAAAAAATGTGTTTTTCTCCAAACATTTAAGGTAACACCATTACATCAAAGATGCCGTTAGTTCAGGCAGGTCACAACTGATCTGATGCCACCCACAGCAGCTGATAGCTCAGCTGATAAAGTTTGCTATTTAAGTTCCTTTAGTCTGCTCACTGTTGTTGAACATTTCAAGCCACTTTGAAACCCACATCCAGTCCAGCTCCACCTTTCATACTGTGTCTTACTCAGTCATATCTGTTGTCTTACTGCTGCCTTCAGGCATTCTTGTTTATATACATGGGAAGGTGGGAAGATCCAAGAAAAGAGCTATACCACCAAATATGAACTACTGCATATGGAAATAATCTTATTTTGACTATACCTGATTACCATCCATTCAGTTCAGACATTAAATGTATTCTTTTTACTGTCATATAAAACAAATAAAACTAGAAAAAAATGCTTAAAAATTAAACTCACTTGCATTAACTGTGTAATTGTTTAAGCTGTTGTTTGTATTTCCCTATGAATAATTGTAAACCTCAAAACTGACTTTTAAATAGGTCAAATTTTGGATGCTAATCTCTGTTAAGCTTAGTTATTTACTACCTCAGACGTTGTTGTTAGTTTTCATACTGGGGGATGGGTTTGCGCTTTGGCGCTTCAGGCCAGATGATGCAGTGTGGCATTATGATCTCTCCTCTGATTCAACAGACTGAGCCAGTTTGTGTTTTGACATGGCTGACTCTGACCCCGAGCCCCAGTCTGTCTGGATGACTGTTTTTATACCTGGCTGAGCAGGCCTGCCATTGGCATTCACCCACACATGAATGTACCTACAAGCAAATCCATTCACATACAAGCACACAAATGTGTTCACATGCACACAAAAAACTTTTAGGTTGGATGTGGTAGAAGATGGAAGTCGGCAAAAGGCAGTCCAGCTGTCCATCAAGCTGAGGTTTATTTTCACATAACTTATGTAGTGTGATGGGTAATATTTATTTTAAAATGAGAACCAAAGCCTGACAAGAGCGATATTAATTTTATTATGGCGAGTGTGTGATTGTGGCTGTCTCCAGGCTGACATTTGAACAGTTAATAAAACAGAAAAGGCTTCTTGGATTGGAGACCAGCAGAGGCAATGCTTCTAAAAGTTAATTTAAAATATGAATGATGAAAATGACATTTTTAGCTCTCTCCGATATTGTGAAATGAGTGTTCAGACCCATCGTTTCCTTGTTTGGTGCCGTCATACTCAATAATGCATAGAATCACTTACGAGGATACATTTTTGAGCATTATTAAATTAAGGGAAATCAAATCTTGCGTTTAAGTGAATCTCAAATTACAGACTCCTCTCTATTTTACACTTCATATGATATTCAATTAATAAAAAAAGAATGAGTTGTAAAGCTTGTATTGTTTCTCTCTTCCTCAAAACACAGAAACAGCCTTGCGTGAAGAATCCTGCTGCCTAATGTCTCACAGTTCTCATAAATGTATTTAAACTTAAAGCATTGTTGTCTGTCTCAACAAGTCAGTTATATATATTCACCCCAATTAGATCCTCTGACCTGTAACGCTCCTTTTGGTATAGGATGCCCATGTTTGAGATCATTTGAGATATCACCTCAGGAAATGTCTGTGTTTACTGAATGTGATGGAGTCAGACGCCTTCTGGTGTTAAAATCTGTAAAATACATTTTAAAAACTCTAAATCTGAATGTACCAACTGAAAGAAGTCATCGGTTAGACAACATTACAGCTAAGCTGAGATGGCATACCATTAACGTTCCCATCTTGTCACGCTGTCACTAACTCGACTCCCTTGTCATGGATAGATTGATGCTCTTGTTGGGTGAGGCTGCAGATAAAAGAGATAATAGCTCCTGCATGAAACTGCGTACAACAGAATATGTGGATATGTTTATTTTTTTGGCTCAACCAGGTCATGTTTTTGAAAAGGCACGCTGTTCCCTGACACCACACGGAGTACCGCAATGCAAGGAGTACTTTTCAGTTATACTCAAGACAAGGTACCCATTTCTGCAGTGGTTATCTCTAAATCTGGGCAACTCATCCATGAAAATTACTTTGGTATAAGTCACAGAAAAGGCCAGAAGAAAAAATTATATTTATTTTTGAGTGAACTGTCAGGAGTTGTGAATGTCCGTCATAAAGCGCCAATCCTTTTTCAAGGATACGTTTCATTTTGTCAGTCAAGTTAACTTTGCTCCTTTGAAGACCCCAGAATACATTAAAAAAAAAAAAAACTAACTAAAAAAAAGGAAAAAGTAAACATTTTACTCTGGAGAGATTTGTGAAAAGAAATAACAAAATCCAATTTTCATATTGATAAAAATCCCATTTGGTTTGAGCATTGCAGACTTATATCTCTATATTTGTGAGTCAGATGCCCTGGGAAGACCTCTGCAGTTTGAATTTTTAGGTTGTATTAACAGTAAAAGGATGCAAGATTGGAAGAACAATACAACCCGGGAAAAGAGTCCATTTGGCAAGCTATTTCACACAATGTCCCAGGCTCACAGCCGCATACCAAAGCAATTTCGTTTCTCTGGAACACAAACAAAAATTGATCTGTGTAAATAGGCCGGATTACTGTTGCACTGGAGGGGCCTAACAGAGGAACACAGACAAATATATCCACTTATCCTTCTGTCCATCCATCCATCTATCCATCTGTCCATTCAGCCGTCCAGCGAGACATTTTTTTTTTTCTGACAGGGATGTTGCTCACTGTGACAGGCTTATTGACAGGCCAAGGAGGAGCTCAGGATTATGGGAGTAGAGGACATCATGAGTGCTTTTCAGACTGATGTGGAGGGTAAGGCTTACATGTTGTCAACAGGCTGAACACACCTCAGTGGCATGTGTGGAATCCATGCAGCTGAACTTTGACAGAGAGCGAGAGAGCTTTTCTGATGAAAACCAGTTGAACCAGTAGCACCTTTAGACATGCACCGTTGCTGCTGAACATTTGGGTTTATTTATCTGTGTGGAAGAAGGATAGATGTATGTAAGCTGATTTAATTACTTTACTGACCTTTAAAAAGGGGTGGAAAAAGCTAATAAATAACTTCATGGTCTGGCTGCTACTGAGAAAAATAACAATTCTGTACATGAAGCATTTGTTGTGTATTCATCTATTGAGCTTCAGTAAAGCTCAGCTTCAAATGGCAGCACAAGTTCGCAGTGTGACAGGTTTGGATATTGAATATGAACTTTGCATTGTACACCGAAGGACTAGGGTTTCATATTTTTATGAAACTAAATTTTTCTCTGCATTCATTATATATGTGTACATGTAGATCTAGTTAAATTGGGTGGTGGGTGGTTATCGCTGTCCCCTCACAGCAAGAAGGTCTTGGTCAATCGAGCAAAACTTTACTGTACACTAACTTTAATTGAACATCTTCTATCCAAAATAAACTGTACCTGTGTTCTTACTTTACTGACAAGCAAGTTTGTCTTTTGTTAAAATTTCCACTCCATCAAGCAGCAAGCTTTGAACATTTTTTTTGGGGGAAAATATTTAGAACTCAGAGGTTTTGACAAATATATCTAAAGTCAGACATTGCTACAACACGGATGAGCGATTACATTACTTTCATCTCCCTTCAAGGACATGAACCGGAGTCTGACAGCCCATATAACTTACAGCATTCAGGACAGATCCAGCCTTGGGTTATTTGTCAATTCAAATGCATGTGTGAAGATACTAAGTGAAGAACCCTGATTGATGTCTGTGCTTTAAGTGTTTTCATGGGATTCATGTCTTAATTCGTGTTACTGCTTATAACTGTTATGGGAACACCTTCATAAATAATAAAAGCAAGATGGAGAATCAGGTGTGGATAAAGTGACTTGATTTATTTGACTGTATTTGAATTCCACAGCATGTCTGAACCACAAGGCCCTACCTGTCTCTGTGTACAGAATGCTCTGAATCATCCTCCTTTATAAAACCAGTGAGTAAGCCTTTGGTATTCTGTTCCACCCAGCGACACCAGTTGTGTTTCCAAGTTTCTGAGCACTCAAATGGATCCTTCCTACAAATCCCTCGCCGGCCTTCTTCCCCTATAAACTTGCTAAAGCACATGTTTGCAGGGAGGGGCATTGAGTTTTTAAAGCAAATTTTACAGCCATATTATGGTAGTGGATTCATTCTGTGAGGCTTCCAGTTTATGTCTAAAAAGCAATTGTAGCTGTGATAGTTGGATTTCATTTTCCAGCAACAACCAATGCTCGCTTATCACTCCTTTTACTTTGATGCCGATTATAATAGCTTTACACAGGCATAGGAAAAATCCAAGCAGCCTATTACCTCTACCTGCATTTAATTTGCCTAAGCGCGGAACTAAAATACTAACCTTACCCTGCACCCCTCAATATTGCACTACCATTACAAAAAAAATGTTTTACCAGAGATGAAAGAGAGAAAATTAAAAAACAAACAAACAACAACCTTGGACTATACTCCCTCTATAACAAACTTGTAAATACTAAAGATCGTGATTTTGAAACACAGGAATTCACCATTTCAATATTTTCAGTATAAAAAACCTCTGAGAGATTAAATTGGGAAGAGTCACATATTTTTCAGACATGCTTTTTTTTTCTTCTTCAGGTTAACTGTAACTCTAAAGTTGAAAAAAGCATCCCATATTCAGTGCTTTTTTGATAGAGGAAAGTGACAGATTGCCCAGTTCTACCTGATGTACCGTGCTGTGCAAAAGTCTCGAGCTACCCCTCATTTCTTTTGTGTTTTGCTTCCAACGAGGCAACTAGACATGCTTAACATTGACCTATGAATCATTTAAGCATAAAAAAGCACCTTACTTAAGTGATGAACTAGTGCTATGTCCACATATAGGAGATAAATTGGTAGTTAAACAAATCTATTTTAGGCACTTTTGTATGTGCAGCATGTCCCAAGTTGAATCTCCAAAAAAAAAAAAAAAAAAAAAAAATCCCAAACAGAAAAAAAAATCAAGGAATAAGCTTGCATCCAGGAGTCTATGTTCATTACTAATGCTCATGAGGGAAACACAAAGACATTAGACACTAATGAAAAACCTAAGCCCTTCTTACTTTCCACACAGAGATCAGAAGGCTCTTCCAGGAATTTATGATGCTATTTTCTGGAGAGTTAATTGGTCAGTAGGTGATGATTTCAAACCTGTTGATCTGTAATCTGATCCATAGCACACAAAGTTACACAAAGCAGGCATCACTATGTAGATTTACCCAAGTAAAGAGTGAACCACCTTTGTAGAACAGAAAACGCAGGTAAGACAAAATTCTGTTTCATATTACATTCCTCATGAGAAAGGTACAAAACTGAGTGTCTACAGTCTTCTGTAAAACACAGACAGGGCTCTGTCATGGTTTGAGGCTGAATTTCTGGCAGTGGTATTTGTGATTTTGTCGAAATTTATGGAATTATGAATCCAAAAACTATTGTCAGATTTTGAACCACCATGCCTATCCATGCCACGTATCTGGAAGGCTTCTGATTGGAAACAGCTTCATTTTTCAGCATGACAGTGATCCCAAACGCACTGCCAGTGCAGTAAAAGCATACCTGGATGAAGGAATTATATTACTGTGCAATATTTAATACGTGCTATAATGCACACTGTATATATAAAATCCTTGTTTATTCTTGAATATGTATATAGCAGCAGAACTGTGCACCCCTCCCTCTCCTTTTTTTTTTTTTTTTTACATGTCTGCACTGGGTAGGAGTTGCTTTTATTCTCATTGTACATGTGCATAGTGAAGATAAAAGGCATTCTATTCCATTGTATTCTATATGCAGTAAAGTACTGGAAAAACCAGGAAAGAAGAAGATCACCGTTTGTTTTGTTGTGATATGTAAAGCACTTGTTTTTTAAGTGCCAACTTGGTTGAAGTCATTGTGGAAGTGTAAATAGCAGCAATTCCTGGAAGTGAGCCACATGTTAACGTGCCCAACTTACCAGCATTAAAAACATGTTTAGATCCTGGAACAAAAAACTGTTTAGAGTGTCGTGGATACAATAGTTTCCACCTTCATAACAACTGTTGGAGGTGATTGGTGGTTTTTTTTTTTTTTGGTTTTTTTTTAAAAACTCACCTGTTTTCCCAATGCAAAGTTAGGGGTGAGGCTGCTTGTTAGGCATGCTGACACAGGCAACAGTTATTGATACCTGCCTGCCAGGCCTCACCTCCTCAAATTGTCACTGAACTAGATCTCTTGGTCTTGTTTGTGGTGTTACTTTCTTTCCAAAGATTTTTAAATGGAATTTCTAAATGAATTTTAAATGAAAAGTGCGTGCTTTAATTTTTCTGTCTGAAATTATTGTATTTTATTAATTAAATTTATGAATAAAGCTTACAAACCAAGACCAACCTAGCATTATCTGATAACTTAGTGTTTCACCTTCGTAAGTTTATTAGGCAACTTCTGGCTCCCCAAACCCCCCCAAAATGGCAGCAGTCAATACCCTAACACCGAACACCGTGCCTTCAAAATGTGTAACATCAGATATTTTATTTCAAACCAACATAAAAATAATCAGGCAGATATTATTAACACATTTAAATGTATATGCATATTATTTATATGGCTAGCTTAATCTTTTCTGGTGATTAATGACCATGTAATGCATGTCATAAAATTTTTGCTGACTGCTGACTTCTTGCATGTAAATATACTCTCTCCCCCTGCTGGCAATGCAACTTCTGCATGTGTGTCCATTTCAGGTTTTTTTGAGGCAAAATGTGAAATGGACACTGGCGTGCCTATTACGAGTTTTTTTGCGATACTGGGTCAAGCTACAGCCATCTTTTCTAGAATGTATGTCTATTTTAAACAGTTTTTTTTTAAATGTACAGTAAAACTTCACATGACCTCTTTAAATAGCTGTCAAACTGATTTAAGACACTTTACTCATTCTAATGTTACTGAATAATGCAGGATTGCACTTAGAATATAAAATGTCATTTTTCCAATCAGTTCTTCTGGTTGGATGATTAAATTAAAGTAGATCTGTTTCAGGAAGGAACTTGTGTGGCAAATTTTATTTGTAAAGCTATTATGTAAATACATTTATGCTTAACATAGGTCTTTTCTAAATATCCGTATTTAATGCTTTGGACCAGTTTTAGGATTCTGAAATTAATTTTCTTGACTTTGATGAGGCCCTTTTGAGGAATGCCACTAATAAAAGTAATTTAAAGAAAGGCTTTCGCTTGTAGTCGGCTGTTTTCATAATGTGTTCTTTTATAAACAGATAATTAACAATAAGACTATGCAGTCTACTTGCTATCATATTTTAATGGAATGCACTGTTGATAGAACAACTTGGTTAATGTGGACTTAGCCCTCACATCAAACCTCCTCAAATAATAAACACAGTTTATAACCCTTTGGCAGTTTCATCAGAAGTGTAAGGGAAACTGAGAAAATGGTAAAAATTAGCCACCTCGAGTAATATGTCTGGGCTAACAAAAACCTAACCCATCTTACTGAGATTAAAATGAGGCCTCATGCAGGTTTTTACTTGTGCTTGCATCATCCCTGAGAGGCGAAGCTGTGGTTGAAATGGCGGACCCCTGGCTAGCCACCGCCATCCTTATGCATCAATTTGCAAGCAATAGCTCCTCCCCTTTTATCTGGGCGTTTATTCCTGAGCATTTCTATTATTGGGCTCTCCTGCATTCATCTGTCAGCGGATGCTCCGTGATACGAGGTGGCAGGCCACAGAGGCACTGAAGCATTTCCGCTCCAAGTGCCCTCTCTCCCTATTTTCCCTCCTCTTTTCTTTTTCTCTGCTATCATCCTTTTTTTTTGGGCTCTGTTCATCTCTTTTGCCCATCTGGCCCATCCATAGACAAATACATGCAGACACACATACTATGCACACATTAATTGTGGTCTAAGTCACACACGAATAAGAGTGCATGCACACATGCTGTTTTGTTTTCACTATTTCAAAGGGCATTGCATTTCCTTAGATTTTCATTTTCTGAATGCGTACTGTAACCCCACATATCGCACTACTTGGCTAACTCTAAATATTCCTGTCATCCTGACCTAAACCTAACCTTAACCTAGCTTTAATCCTTTAATAGCTTTAGAAATGTCCACAATGTGACTGTTTATAGAAAGGTTTATGTCCCCACAACATAAAGAAATAAGCACACACACTCTCTCTCTGACATTGCCATAGAGAACTGTACTAAGGTATGCATCTGTGTTGATCCCCTTGCCCTCGAGTTGAAGCGTAAATCACTCAAGCATTGCCTGTAAAGAGGAAAAGGCTTTTTTACTCATAATTCTTAATGCATGCTTACATTGTACTTGCACAGATGGAATTGAGCTGTGCACGTGCAGGCGTTTTTGTAGGTGGGTGAATGAACATGCCCACATGTGTCCTGAGAGCTGACAGGAAGAGAGGGTTGAGATAAACAGTCCATTGTCTGTTGCAAAGCTGGACGAGAGTGCAGGGCTCTTGTTAAAGGCGTAAAAAGCTGAAGTGAATAACTAGATGCGCCTGCCCTGCTGTTGACTCAGAGGGAGGATATATCCACCTCTCTAAACCTGTATTTCCAGATCCAACATATCTTACTTGGTGTTAACAACCGTTAACAACTGTTTCTTCTTGTTTTTTGTCCATCAGTGATGCAAGAAGTGATGAGCCAATCTGAACAAAACTTTGAACTAACTTTTTACATATACTGTGATTGTTTGTTTGATTGGACTAGAATGTCGCAGCCCCCGTGAATGAACTTCAGTTCTTGCTGGGAGATGATGTTTGTGATGGAGAAATTTTCACAGCATTTTCCTACTTATTTACATGTAGATCCAGCACACCAGCACATAAAAAAGCCCATTCACTAGAAATATTCATAGCATGTTTGCTGTTCAAGTGGGCTCCTGGGTATTTATACTCCTATATCATCTCCCCTATCGCTCATTTAATTAAAAAGTGATATTAGGAGATTTTTCTAAAAACATTTTTGCTAATGTTGAGCTGATGGTTCAGCCCACACAATCCTCTAGAAACTCTAACACATCTTCTCACCTGATGACCCCAACTGCGGAGTTATCAGTAAGCTTCTTTATAGGGCTTTGGAGCGTGATGTCACGGGGGTGGCCGTGGAAAGGATTTTGGCCCGATCCGCCATTTTGGGGGTCTAAGTGAAAAAGGAGCGAAAGCATAGCCATGGTTCGTTCTTGCTGTGTGGTTGGCTGCAATGTTCGATCGCACGACCGGCAAGAGAATAAGCTTGAAAAGGGTTTGTCTTTAAATTCTTTCCCAACCTGGAAGCAACATGAGGCAGCTCGTGTATCGATGTTACCAAACGAAGGCGTCTAGCCTGGATAGCAGCTGTGAGACGAGTTCCAGTTCTCTTCCATCTCCAAATATCTGTTGGTGCTCCAGACATTTTCATTCCGGTAAGTTCTAAATATGTTCATATCACCCTTTATAGCCTATTAGTTTTATTTTCGATGCGCTCTGAGCTCATAGCAAATTAGAAAAAACATCCTACTGAGTGATTTTGCAGAACTACCTTCTATTTATAGAGTTGCTAATTATTTGGCATTATTGCAGCAAACCAGCCTATGAAATGGATGAAACATCATGACTGGGTTCCAGCGCTACACAAGGGACCTGCTTCAAACATACCACCATGCCAATCAGATCACTACTTCCATGTGAGGGTGAAGAGGTGACCCTTCTGGATAAGATGGTGAAGGTTTGCTGCGTTTGGTGAACAGTGTGGTAGTAAAACCAGGGAAAAATGAAACCTGCTCCTGTTAAATATTCTTAAGTCTTGTGCTGTATAAATAGCGGTATTTTTTCAAAAGATACAGTAAATAAAGTAATGTTAGTAGTGGGTGATATCATGTAAACACTGTCATGATTCTATGTAAACATTTTGTCATTTGTAAACTATAAATGATATGGATTCTACACTGCAACTGATGTGATGTTCTATAAAGTGGTTTTAATTTAAAAAAAAAAAAAGAAGCAAAAATTAGTTTGTTTTTTTATTCAACTTTTGAACAGTGGGACTCAGTCAGTACATATTCAGTAAATGCAAATTATTTACACGGCAGTGCACTACAGGCATAAATCTAGACCCCTAGATAAAACATTATGGCATTTAGCAGTGACAACTCCTCCACAGTAGCAGGTGGGATTTTTCTTTTTTGAGGATGGCTCCTTTTACCTGTCACTACGGATGGTCTGTTTATGTTTTGATCAAGAGCCTTTTTTTGGGCAGCTGAAGAGGAGAAGTCTATCTTATGGCCAACCTCTGGCTGTATCTTGGTCACATTACCCAGCAAAACCCAGTATGCAGGTTCATCTGTAACAGTCCTTGTGCCACAGATCAACACTGCTGCTTCTACATTAAACAGAAGAGCAGTGACGTGGGTGCAGGTCTCCACGACTCCGGCCTTACAGGTGCAGTGGGCGGCTTCAACCTTCCCTGTGATGCTCACAGTGACCCATGGCTGCAATGCTGGTTCATTCAGTCTTTGAGAGTGCAGGACCTGAAACACACACAAAGTTCATTTAAAGACAAGAACTATGAGCCAAGGCCGACATAAATGTGTTTTATCTACTTTATCATAAATGTAACAAAGTGTTTAGAAAGTTAGCACATACATGTAATTTTTCATTTCTTTATGTGTCCATCTATAGAACGCTGCATGTTATAGTGTAAATCTGCCTGTTCTCTGTCAGAAACCTGCCTGCAGAAAATGAACCTAAAGTATGTAATGCAAGGATGTCATCACTTTAGAGATGGAGAAAGCATAAAGTGACAATTATGAATCACTTAATATGATAAGGAGATTCTGCAGGTCATTAATCAATGTATAAAATTAAAATAAAATGTATTTTTAGTGACACAAGATACAAATATGGAAGCAAGATGTATAATTAGGATTATTTATAATAAACATTAATAAATCATTGCAATTTCTTTAACCATAGAGAATAACTAAATCCTTCAGGACAATGTCACGTCAATGCACTGAACTCACTATGTTATCCACCTAACAGCCTCCACATGTTCTCACTGTAATTTCCCCTCATGAATGAATTTATGCTGCACTAATGTGAATGTCTGCAGGGAAATCAAACGCATTTTACTCGCAGTACTCGAGCTGACTTACCTTTGTTTGAATGACGACTTGTACGCGCTGATTCCACAGATAAGGTACGAAATATATCAGGCTACGTCAATAGCGGTTGGTCTTCAGGGTTTCTACTCCACGGCCGTATTTCATACGGGTCCACATTTCCAATGCACGCTATTTTCTGCAAGAACCGCCGCTTCGCCTCTGAACGAAATCGGTATCTATACAGTCCATTCTCTTTTGAGCTGCTTTTAAGCATCTTGTAATCGTCGTTCCAACACAGTGTGTTTGTTTTGATTCGTAGACCCCGAAAATGGTGCCGCGCTCCCACAATGCATTGCGGCGTGACGTCAACTCCAAAGCCCTATTTGAGTCTTTGTGTAGTGCCTAGAGTCCCAAACGCACAGGATAAAGAAAGAGGGACAGAACAATCCCATTTGATAGCATTGTCAACTACATTCACTGACAAAGGCAAACTGGAGGGGGTCTAATCAATGTTCGAGCAAGGCTGGAGGTCAGCGTTCATTGTCTGTAGTTGTTGTCATCACAAGCCTTCTTTGGTACAGTGACCAGGCTGAACAGCACAGGGACTTCCTGTAGCTCTAACCAAAGGTTAGAGAGGTGCTGGATCATGACACACAGTATGAAGGTGTGTGCATTAACACCCTCAGGCAGATACCCATGTGTCCTTGCCAGGTGGAGTTACTTAGTGTCATTCTTATATTTTCAGCAGAGATGGTCAGGAGATTGGAGATGTCTGTTGCTAGGTGGTTACTGTCTGTTAAAGTTGTAATTTAGTGCCTTGTTTTTCTCTGTATTTGTAGGCACTGTCTGAGGGTTTGAATTTATCCCTTTTTATAAATGAAGCGTCTGACACGTGTCTTAACAAAGTCATGCAGAACTTTTCCTTTTGCCATGCATTGTCCTTCTTCATTCATTTATCCTCTTTTATATTTTGTGTGTGTGCTTTTTTCTTCATGTTCTCTCTCTCAACTGTTTGCATTTGTTCTCCAAGGTGAAGCCTCAGGGAACACCAGAGTTCAGATGAGTCACAGATGAGGAAACATCGCTAACCATCACTAAGACTTTAACCAATTATAACTAACATGAATTGTATTTTAAGTTAGTCCGGTGAAATATCTTGATCTTTAGTGGGACACATGGCTGGGTGTCATTACTGACAAAAGATTGATAATCAAATGATAAAATAAAAAGAGTTTTTCAATCAAAATGGACCCCAAAGGATGTACAAAAAGGAAAAATAAAAGAGAGCCTAGTCTAGAGCCTTGTGGTACTTTAGGGCAGATTAGTGCAATGAAGGATGACTTCTAATGGAAGCTTATGTGCTAATGTTGTGCTCACAATTTTCTACTGCCCCCGAGTGGACAAAACGTCAATTGTTTCATATCTAATGAATCAGGATTTTGGCAACATGCTACATCAATATTAAAGAATATCTCAAATATGGGATATCTTCTCTTATCTTAAACTCAAGCTGACTATTTGAACCAGTGGCTTTGCTTAGATTGGGGAGCCTGTTTTTAAGCTTTATATTTTCAGCTAAAATTGCGATACAATCTGAGGCCTGTGGCTGAAAACTGTTTTCCACACAAGATTTAAGAAGATGCAAATATGAGCTATTTGCATGTATCGGTAAATTATTACCTTAATCTTAAATGACAGTCTAAGCAGACTTTTTTTTTTTACAGTGAAGATATTATTCACAAAGTTCGATAGTTATCAGATATATCCTTCAGTGATGAAAAAATCTCATCTCCATCTGCTCTGTCAGGCTGCCAAGATCCTGCTGTAGATTTCACGTCACGTACAATCAGCATGCTTTGAGCCACCGGCTCACATTCACTCTTTGAAGTAGTCTGCTTTTCCCTTCCTTGGTCCTTTCTCCCATGCCAATACTTCCCTCAAAGCTGTGTTCCCATCAGTCCCTGCTCATAAGTGGGCCATTGCTTCAACTGTTGTGCAGCATTTAATACGGGATAGTGCTGAGGTTTGTGATAAACGCATACACTGGGATTTTCTCGTAAGCATGCAATTTTGAACCTCAAAGTGGTTTCTGTGTGTAAATGCAAGCCAAAGCTGCAAATGAAATGCGTTCATTCATGCGCTTGCACAGATGTTAGATCTTAATTTGAATAGTATTTGGCTATGACTGATAGACATTTGATATTGGTCGTGTGGACGTGAGGTGCCTTGTATGATTTGTGTTTGGCTTTTCTCCCATGTAATGCATAAATGCAGAATTGATCTGTTTACTTCACCCTCAAACGCAGCGCTTGTGCAATAGAAGCAAAATAAAAATCACTAAGCAGTTACCCCTGTTTTTCAGTAAATAATGGCATCACTTGAGTCATTGAGCCTGTATGTAAACTAATTTCCCATGTAGATAATTGTATTGCATCTTTTTACAAAGACGGAATGCCAGTACATCTGCATTTGGCAAGAATAAAAATGCAGAATACTGGATATCGTTTTTCCAGTTTCTAAAATAAGAAAATATCTGTCTTATGTTAATTTTAAGCTAATCAATCAAACTAAAAGCTACAAGCCTTTTAGTTAATTAGTGTTAGCTGTTTTATGATGACTTATTTATATCACTGTGAACAAGATGATTGATTTTTGGAGGAATTTAAAGATGTAAGTTGAAGACCTCTATTTGTTAGTAGTGTCCCATTATCAGGGGGCTTTGGAGCTTCAGTAGCGATCCACAGCACTGATTCAAAAGTTGTCCTACAGTTTAATTAAAGGCATTAATTTTTAAAGATTCTGATTTTATAACCACAGCACTAATTAACAAACTAAACACACACACATACGTTATGTTGAGAGCACAAGCCCTCATGCTGGCATAGCAGGACAAATTTGCTTAATTTGTCACCAACAACCTGTTAAAAGAAAGTTGCTAAAAGAACATGAGAAAATACTAAATCCAGTGATAAAGTTGCTAAGTAACTAAGCAACAATGAAGTGAGCCAAAATTGGATGATAGGTGCTGCGGTCCAAATACTTAAATGTTTGAGTTGAGCTCTAATTTCCTTTCAAAATAACTTGTTTTTTCTGCCTCCATAACATGACAATAATCTTTGTTTGCAACTCATGTGAAGGCAGCTTAAAAACTCATTGTTCAGTAAAGTATAGAACAGATTCCTCTAAAATTGACTCCATTCAACAAACAAAAGCCTTGCCGTAATCAGATCACATATAATGTTGATCATTGCATCGTGCACTTCCTAAACCATAGCTGGCCTAATGGGACTTCTCATCTGTCCTGGTGGACTCTCTGCTTATTGACTTGTGAGACTCAGAACATGACTCGCATCGCATACGTGTCTAATAGATTTGCAAGGCATCATTTCCAGCTCCTGCTGAAATAATTAAGTTGACATTCTCTTCCCAATGCAATTAACAGTGAGTGCTGTCCAATCTGTGACCTGTTAGATGTTTGATTTCATGGACTGCATCTAACATTACAAGCCTAAGACGCAGGAGGCAGTATGAGAAACTCATCAGGGATACATGGTGCTAAGAGGACGCTGCCTGTGAGGCATATCTGGTTCACTTAGCTAATTTTCTTGAGGTGTTGTGGGCTCTGCTTGCTTGTGTACAAATTGCTGTCATAATGCTGTAAATTACCCATCTTGCACAATTGATTGTGCTTTTAAATGCTTTTTTAAAGGACTAAGATTTGAACATTGACAGCCTTTTGCTTCATATCTGTAATATACTGCTAAAAAGGTCATTGTCACTATTTTTCCTGTTTTAGTTCCTTCTGTGTTGTAATTAAATGTATCCGTGCCCTTTTTTCCCCCATCTGTGACATTTTATGTGTGTCTGCACACACGCGTTTACCTTGATGTACAGTAGATCAAGCAGCTCCTCAGCTCAGTCTGAATGGCTGAAAGCGAGATGCTGTGAAATTCAGATGCACCGTGTGCTGGAAGGGAGGCAGCCTCTGATGTATTTTTAGACAGGCTAAATAATGAATGCCTGAAAAGACTGCTAGGACCTCAGCTGCCAAACCTTCCCCTTTTCTCTATGCTCACCTGCGTTCTTCTCGTACATGTCTTGAGACGGAGGGTAAGAAAGAGGGCGTCTTCACCTTCACCAAAGCAACCTCCTGCTTTTGTCAGCAGCTGTCACTGGGAATGGCAAAAGATCACTTAAATGTCTCATCTGAATTCACTCAGACTTTTACTGCCATTAAAGCCGGGGGAATATATGACAACTGTGTGAGATTACTTCATGTCACCTGCTTTAATGCAGCTTGAACCTCTTTTATTTCTCATCTGGTTATGTTTGATATGTTTCATAAAAAAAGAAAATCTCCAGTTAATGTTAGATTGCTGGTATTATACACAACATCTTTTTTTGTTTGTTTTTTAAAGGCTTTGTGAAAGACACAACAAGAATAGGAAACACCATTTTAAGATGTACATAATAATTTTAATGTTTAGTCTAAAAAATAAGGAACTAATGATTTTCTTTGGGGCTTTCACCATTCAAGTGACACAGATGTACCGCTGTACTATTGCGATTGTTGATCATTTCTGATACTAGACAATGAATAACCAATTAATTAGTCATTTACAAGCCAGTCCGTACTGAAAATAATTAGCTGCAGATCTAATTTTATAAAAACATGCTGTTAACTGCATTTGAAATTGCAGTGTTGTTTCCACTCTTCCGACTTCTCATTTAAACAACACAGGAAAAAATGGAAGTATGTCTTGATGGTGTTTTTTGAATATAACATTTTGAAATAATTCTAACCAGTCAAGCTGAACCACTGTGTGTGTGTGTGTGTGTGTGTGTGTTGTGTACAGTATGTGTGTGAGATTTTCAGATGGCAAGACATGTCAAAATAGGGCCCTTGGAGGAGGAACCCTGGCTGAGCTTCTTCACAAACTAAATGTCTTAAATTCCACTCCATAAATGCTGTGGGGCCGATTAAAGGGATGATTACACAGGCAGTGGGGCACTCATTAAAATATACCGCAGATAACAATGGCAGTGTCATCATTTATATTCCCACTGCTATATCATCACCAGTTTTTGCTTAAATATAGGCAATGTTGAAATATCTTATCTTAATATTACCCTGTGTTTTTCACGTCTACTTATTTCTTTACATCGATGTGAAAAAAACATATTCTATGTATTCCTGAGAATTTTTTAAAAATCCCTCACTGGGGGTTTGCTCCTTGATATCTCTGCTGTAAAATACAAGCTGGGATTTAGTAAATCTCTCATCATGAGCTCATTAGTCGATGCTCGAGAAAAAAAGATGAGAGATAGTTGTGCTGACTCTGTAGGAGCCCCGGAGGTGTGTATGAGTGTGTGCTTGAGTTTGTCATTTTGTGGGGACATAAATGTGTTTACACAGCCACATTGTGGGGACTCTCTTTTGGGGACAAAAACAAGTCCCTGTAATGTGAAAAACTGACGTTTTGGGAGAAGACCTTGTTTTACTTTAGGATAAGTTTACTCTCATTGGTCAAAAAAAAAGCACACCCACTGTCAGTTCTAAGGTTTTATATTTCAGGGCACGAATAAAAATGTATCTAGCCCCTAACAGGTATTAAAGACAACATCAGATGAACAAAAACACATGAAATTACACACCATTACATATCATTATTTATTTAACAGAAATTAAACCAGAATGAAGAAGTACACCCCGTGATTCAGTAGCTTGTAGAACCACCGTTCACAGTAACAGCTTGAAGTAATATTGTCTGTGTGACTTAATTAATTTTTTAAATCATTATGAAGGAATTATAGGTCACTTTTCTTTACAACGTTGCTTCAGTTCATTGAAATTCCATTTATGCACAGCTGTCGTGTGGTCCCACCATAGCATTTCACTTGGACAGAGGTCAGGACTTTTCATCACTGCAACAGTTTGATTCTTTTCTTTCAAAGTCTTGCATTGTGTTGTTGTGTTCAGATGCAATTTTTCAAACCTAAGCTGTGCTGCTGTGTTCTTTTTAGAAAGAAAAGGCTTTTTTCTGCTAGCAGCCTTTCCAAACAAGCCATGATTGCTTAGTCTTTTTTAATTGTGCTGAACTTTAACATTTAACATACTAACTGAGGCTTGTAGAGTCTAAGATGTAGTTCATGAATTTATTTTTCAGTTTCTCTGAGCATTGAATGTAAAAATAAATAATGATACTGTGTAATATATCTTATTTTGGAGTTTATTTTGGATTTTAAGACCTGCTAAGAACAAGATTATTTTTACTATGTCCTGACAAATAAAACATTGACATTTAAAGAGGATTTACTTTCTTTTTTAATATTGTTTATGTTATACATTTCCATATATCTATCTAGACTGTATATTTGAAGTTGTAACTGGAAAAGTAATGCTTGTGTTCAGTGTTCATTTTATAGGAACTGTCTGTGTGAGCTGCTCAACTGTCAGCCACAAGGATTTTATCTGTATTTCTTTCTGGAAGTACCACCATTGTACTGTGATTGATTTCTCAGTGTTGCCACAGTGCCAGCTGACCAGCTGAGGTTAGTCAGGCAGGTTGAGCAGTTCCACATCATCATTCTCTACCTGCAGTATAGTAATGGTGAAACTATCATTTTTCAGATAAAAAGACTTGTTCACTGTGTTGGTTTTCTTTAGAGTGCATTACAAAAGAAGAATTGGGGCTGAAACAACAAGTTAATTGGATTAGACAAGTAATTAAATGGAATGATAATTAGTGTGGCATTTTATATAATGCTTTTCTAGTGTTATTAATTAGCCAAAGAATTTGTACACTATAAGCCAAGTACACCCACATGCACAATAATGTTGTTCTTTATGTATCACAGACTCATAATTTGGGGTCCAGTATTGACTAAGGACACTTCAGCATTCCTTAATTGAATAATTATGGCAATTATTGACAGTAACTATTACTATTAAAGATTTAAAGATTGGTTTGTATGTATTAGTGATGCACTGATAAAAATAATAAACCAAAGACTGCTAGAGAATGCCATCAGTCAATTGGCAAATAAGATTAATCAATGGCAGCCACTAATGCTCTTTCTTTCTTTTCTTTTTTTAAAAAAAATGTATATAAACAGATGTGCAGCAGCTGTCATCATTTCTCTGCTACTGCAAAGAGAAGCAGCAGCTGCTCTTCTTTTGTTTCACATTTACCAATTTTACTTCTTTGATCTTTGTTTTTCAAACCCATATCTCTGAAGCCTTTCTCTTTATTATCTCCATGTCAGCACTTCACTCGATGTAGCTAAGGAAGGCTGTATGTGTCCTGAGGGCTCTGTCCAGCTTTAGTGTCCCACTAGTCAAAGCTAAACACCTGTCACTTCACAGCTCTGCTTCCGTCCCCTTGTCACCAGCAGCACTGGGGGTTTGATGGGCCTTGTCCCGGCCTTTCAGTGTCAAGGCATATGAAACTCAGAGGACTTTCCCCTTCCGTTTCCTTTTACACACACAGTGAAGCAGATAATCTAAGAGTTTGTGTTTTTGTGTGTGTATATGTGCCTTAATGAGTTCTCTCAAGTTCAGTTTAAGATCTGTTATTTGTGTTGGTGCACTGACTGATCTAAAGATTTTTATTTTTTTTTAGTTTTAGTGGCATAATCAAGATGACTTTATACTAATAATCTTAAAGAAATTAAACAGCATAAACAAATTCTGATCATCAGAGTGCTGCGAGCTGCGCAGCTGTGCCGTTTTGCTGCCCTGATTGCTGTGGTGACAGTTGTAAGAAATTGCATCATTAAAATAACCACTTTGTAGGGTGCCCGCGTTAGTGCTCATAAAGATGTTTAGCTCTATAATCTGCTTATCCCATGATAACATCCTAGAGAAGCTGGCTACTAAGTTAACGTCTTAATACCATAAGAGGAGATTTACTCGGCTTGGTTACAGTGACCAGCTTTTAGTTTGAAAATCTCTTTACTGTGACTGCCATATCTTAGGAGTGAGAAGGGAAACATTTTTGCTTGTAATAAATATTACTCCGTGTGGCTCTAGAATTTAGAAAACCTAGAGCTTTAAGCCAGCGTACTGTACTTTAAGTAAATTTTAAAAGAGACTGGGAATTTTAAATCACGTGAGACCAAAATGTTGATATAAAAGAACAAGAGCTTGTCTACATTAAATAAAGACCGCAGGAACAAACCTCATAATATACTCTAGTATTGAAAATGTCATGATATCCATAATGCATGTCCTCACACAGAGCATATAGGGTGCAGAAAATTGTAACTGTAATTTCAGAGCTATATCTCCTTATATGTTGCAGACATATATAAAACAAACTAACAAACAATAAACAAAATTGTGGTTTTGCTGTGGTTACCATAGATACCCAGTGTGCTCTACAGGACAGAGACTTCACTGACAGAAATTTTTAGACACCAGGCTTGTTCCATAAGAGCAGAATAACAGCTCTATCAAACAAACAGCACCCGGCTGAAAACACCAAAGGGGCAGTGAAGTACAGAGAGAGCAATCCACCTAAACTGAGAGGCTCTCAAACATTTATTACATCATATTTTGTCATCTAGAGCAGCTGAAAGTGTTGACATCTCAGAAAGCCTGAAACACTTTTGTTATACGCAAACCGTGTGAAGCATTAGGCTTCAGTGTAGGTAACAAGTGGAACAAATCCCTGCTATATTCCACTTTACATATACAATGCATTTTGCAGTTTGTAACTATAAAAACACTTCCTTTTCTACTACAACAGTTCATTTTCGTGTGTAATGTTAATATATATTTATTTTTTTTAAATTGAAAAGACCGAAGTCCATAGTGGCACCGTAGAGACTCAACAAATATATAGCAGATCTCACCAAGAACGGAGGGTAGAACAATTCATGGCTCTCTGCTGAATTCATGTGAAAATGCTACTTCGTCAATTCTGTGTAATAGCAAAACAGAAAAATTCCTCTGTGTGGTGGGACACACTAAAAATAGACAAAGTAGCCAAGGACAAACTTTTTTATGAACTTTCACAGGAAAATATCAATAGCAGCAATATAAAGTGAGGCATCAGCAGAAGAAGGAGGAAGGGTGCACTGGGAGTGCCTACAGTGTGGCAACTGTGCAGTGTGGAACTTCTATTATAATGCATTGCTGCAAATAATGTTATGTTTGCAAGTGCCTTAGATAACCAAAGTAGCTTGATAATCAACATCAATCCTGAGCTTAATAACAACTTTATAGACTTGGGGTTAAAATAAATTTTTGGTCATAGTAAAATTTAACATTTTAAGCCATTTTTTAACAGTTATTTGTTTTCTTAAGGTTTCAACCCTCAGTTGTATATTGGGGCAGATTTTTTTGTTAAATGTATTTTATTTTTATTTTTTTCATTTCCAGTGGGTGTTTGCTTTGGTATCCATTTATAGATTATCAGAGGTTTGCTTATCTTTTTCATGGTAGCTTAAAATCCCAGGGCAGCTATGGTTGAGTCAATACCTAAATGATTTTGATTTGAATGTTTATACTGATATCACTAGGGGAAAAAGTGCAGATGTCATGCAACTTTAGTGGGCACATCAATCCAGTGCAAAATGGAAAGGCGCACAGTTGTTTAGAGCAGAGCAAATCGTGTCTGCACAAATGTGACATGAGCAAAAAATTTTTTGCTCCTGGGGGTTTGTGACTCTTCTTCATAAGCATAGACTTACAAGACAGAAAAGGAGGGAACCTATGGAGACAATGTGCCTTGCTGTCTGTCTGCTGGACTATAACATGGCAGGGAGGATTGTGCAAATACAGTTAAAAATAATGATGCTGACTGAACTAATTATATTTCTTGATATTTTGATGTGTTCGAACACTTACATTTAAAACCAACAGCCATTGCTGTGTATTCAAATAAAGAAAAAAAAATGTAATTAACAAATGCTGTAGACAGAATTTTTATTTGCCACTACTGCTGTCTGGCTCACTTTCTGACAGAATTTGGAATGACTTCAGTAGACCCTGGCTTTATTCATAATTCCAGTAGCTCTCTCCTCACGTTCTTCACTGAGGAAGCAGTTGCAGTGGCTGTGTTGTGTCAGGCTATCTGTCTCTTCCAGACAGACTAGTCATGCATGTGGCTCAGAATAGAGCAGCTGGGTTGGCTCTTAGACTGGGGCACTGAGTGCTGTATGTGGTCAAAGAAGAGCAGGCAGAGATATGCCCTGTTAAGCTGAAGCCACACATGGCCCTGCTGAGAGCCTGTATCAACTATTCAGCAAAGCTAGGGCTGTAAGAAGTGGAAAGGCAGTAGTAGAATAAGAAACAGATAGCCAACAAACTGGAAGAACATGACTGAACACTCTGTAGTACTCTGTACATCCTCGTAGTCAGTCTTATGACTAGCTAACCAAAACTTTATAGAACCAGCCTAAGAAAAGCACACAAAATTTTCCAAAAATGCATGTCCTCAAAGACACAGACACTCATTCCACACCTTTTAGATTAAGCAGCCATGTAGAGTATTGTTCTAGAGGCACAGGTATGAGTTTGGAGCTCTGCTGGAGTGCTTGCAGCACCAGAGTGCAGGGCCACAGGTGTTCTGACAACAACAAAGGCAGACCAATCAATTAGGAACATAAATAATCCTCAACAGACTCTGTCCCAGCTTGTTCTGTCTATGATTGATTCTCTGCATGCTACCAATGGTTACAACGGATCATTGGCTCATTATTTCAAGAGTCACAACCTTCAGTTGCACAAATCTTTTAAAAACCAGCTCTTTATCTGAAATAACATGTATACAAACTGAGGATATTGATCACTGGGGTGCGATTCAGTCTGACTTCTCTGAGTTGTGAAAGTGGAGTTGAGGAGCTGCCCGTGAGTGGAGGAGTTGGTAACCAATAGACTGCTTAAGCCCTCAAGCAGTTTTAGTGTCTTCATCATCTCTGTGCCATATGCATCCTGATGACTTGTGCTCCTTCCTTTAACTTCTTATTTTGTCACATCTATTTTTGTTTATACTGATCAGTGTTTCAGGTACCCAGCATAGCTAGTACTTGCATGTTACGTGTCAGGAAGTAAAACTTTGGACAATGTCTAGACTTGAATCGCCAAATGTGTGAAAATGGTTACTTGCTTAAAGCTTTTTCAGTTGCATGGATCTGATAAGTGCTCTAACATTTGAATCATAATGTTCACTTATCCGCTAATTCTTGCAGAACGACTGTGACACTCTTTGGTAAATCTTTATGTATGAGCTACTGATGGGCCAAAAGTCAAGACATCAAGGATACAGATATCAAGGATAGCTATAGGTTTGGAGGTGAAGTACATTTTTAAAAAGCTGCTTCAAACAGATGAAAGCACCTGTTTTGCTCAGCATTCGTTCAGTGCTTGTAGATGAGTGGTTAAGTGCTTGTGCATACATTAAACACAAAATTACTGACAGGAAAGGTTATGTGATCAGAGATGTTTTTGAAGGTACAGTCACTATTCCAATACTACTCCAAGGACGTTCCAGAGTGTTTAAACCTACCATGTCTCTGATACTGTTTTGTTTTTGTTTGTTTGTTTTTTTAATTCAAAAACAGAATGAAAGCCAGTACCCGCTCTTTTTAGAATAATTCATTTATCCTCATAATACAATAAGAAGGCAAATACTAAAAACTACTCTGTTTACTCTGTGTGCACAGATTAAAAGACAAAAGTAAATAGATTTGTTCTGACTTTATGCTTAACTCACAAATTTCTCACAGAACTCCCAGAAAGAAAAAAAAAATTCAATTTCTAAAAAAAGGTATTTTATTTTTGCATTTCAAGGGGCAGAACATTGCAATATAGTCTCACAAACTTCTTACAAGATTATACCTTGATTTTAATGACATTTCATGCATGCCTCTTGAGTCAGCAGTGCCTAGAACAGACTAGTCTTCAGTTAAAACTGTTATTTTCATATCACTCAACATTAGCCTGTCACTCACCTGTGATCAAAACAGTCCAGAGAACATTAACTTACATGTTTAAATCCTGCCTCCTTGGTCAGTGCTCAGGTTATCCAAGAGATGCCTGTTATGAAAAAGAGCCCATGTTGCTGGCTTGTCAATAAAGAATACATCATGACTATACCAGCTGACTTCATGCCTTAAATTGTGAACACGCTACAGGACTGAGAAAGGAGCTATTTTTCTGTATTTGGTTCATTTGTCAGGGCAGGTTGAATGCCCACCCCTCCCCACCTGCAGACCAAATGGAGTCTGTCACTGTTTATTCGTCTTGACTCTGCTCAAGAGTGGAGTCTCTTTCTCCAACCTTTCATTACATCAGCAGAAATAGGACTGAGCTCTCTTTCTCTCTCTCCTGTAACCTTGGCCACTCTGACCAATCACAAACAAGTCTCTTCTCTTTTTTTTAGCCATGCTTGTTATTACTTTGGCAGCTGACACACACAAGTAATACCATGAGAGGTATGGTGAATGTCTCTCTTTGGGGAAAACAGCAGACTAATTGGTTCCATCTACTCTTGAGTAGATGTTCCAGGAGCTGAACATAATCTCATTAGGCAAGCAGCAGCCGCGGGGCTGTGTGGGGAGAAAAAGGCAGTCCCCTCGTCCATACTGAACTGGCCAGAAGCAAAAAATACTCCTATGGAGACTGCTGGACATATGAAAACCATGTCAGCCAGGAATTGCCAGCTTGACAGCTCTTTGTGTATGTGTGCATGTGCATGTTTGCACTGATGTGAATGTAAGAACCCAAAATGGACCTTGTTACTATTTCTGAGACTCCAAGTGAATGACACAGGTGCAGTCTAGGGTTGTTTCCACAGTGATAAGTTTTGCCATCTCCAGTAGTTGCAAGAAAACCTTTGCAAATCCTTTGTGATAAGCAGGATTACAGCACTGACTACTCATAAAATGAGGTTTGCAAAAGCATTAACAGCAGTCTAATTACACTCTAATCCAAAATAAGATGAAGTCTCAGTAAACAGGGGAAATTAAGCACTATCATACCAACAAAAGCCAAGTGTAAGTGTAAAACACGTGAGGAAATCTCAACAAATGGCTAAAATCCTGGTTCATGTGTCCATTACGAGGACAATATTGATAAGAATGGTGCTAATATTAAATGATGGACTCCACAGTCCACTGAAAATGAGCAAATGAATACATAAAGTTTTACTAGTTATCTGGAAGGAGCATCATGTTTTGGTGTTGCATATGGGGTTGCTTTGTCTTCAGCAAAGACATTTTACAGAGGAATATCAGAACACAAACTCACTCTGGGTGAGGTTAGTAATGCAAAAGGACAAAGACTAAAATCAGACAAGTGAAGTAAAAACAGGATGGTAAAAACATAATTCAAGTTTGGAATAGCCCACTCTGACAGTAATCCAGGTTAACGTGAAGCGGCGTAGCAAAAAAAGACATGTTCAGTTTAAAAAACAAACAAGGTTTGCATTGTTAGTGATACCTCATTGTGTTCAATACCTTTGTTAAGAATGCAGCTGTATCTGTGTT
Source organism: Perissodus microlepis (assembly GCF_051167445.1). Taxonomy (NCBI): domain Eukaryota; kingdom Metazoa; phylum Chordata; class Actinopteri; order Cichliformes; family Cichlidae; genus Perissodus; species Perissodus microlepis. The sequence goes on along the minus strand of NC_140465.1, from coordinate 29,337,260 downwards.
ACTAGTTTACTCAGACTTGCTTGTCTTTATTTTGCAAAAATTCTGTTTTCTTGAATGTTCTTCTTGCAAGTGTGTAAGCACTTAATCTTGGTAACACTACAGGTGCCAGAACACTGAGAAATGCATGTGTCTGAGAGGTTATTTGTGCAGAGGCTGTTCAAGGGTTAGGCTCACAGCTTAGCCAAAATGCTTCTTACCATAATTGTCCTTGAAACAGCTCACTAAAAGGACCATTTACTTGGCAAGATTTATGCTTAAGCATTTTATTATAATTTAAGAATGACTTTCTGTTTTGTTCGGCAACTTAAATTCAGCCAAAGAGTTTTTTCAGATGAATATTAAAGAAAAACCTTAGCAACAAAAGTTGACTGCATTTCATTTTTCATTCATGGTAAAATCACTGTGGACATGCATTATGTCTATCCAAATTATAGAGGGATGGATCCTATGCTGTCATGTATGGCTTTACTCTTTGTACGTGCATATATCTAAGTGCAGGAGGTAAAAGAGAAATAGCTTTGAGTGGCAAATACCTTCTACCATTTAGACATGACAGAGGAAAGGCCACTCTGACACATCTAAATCTAGGCAGTTGTTTACTAGAAAATACAGGGTTTATTTAGGCACAGTTTCTTTGAAGTACTTTATTTCCTCTAAAATGTTAAATGTTCACAATTGTTTCTACCCCTATAAACACACTCTTGGTTTTCCATCAATTATTAACAAATCTGCTTTGTAAAGAGCATACTCTTCAATTTTCAGCCTCAAGTCTTGTCACTACCAATCACTCAGAGAGCCAGCGTGATCTCCCATTTGTTTTTCTAATAAAGCCTCTTGCATCTTCTGGCCTTACACCCAGTTATTGCTATGTCAGGGAAAGGAGACCATCATCATCACTAATCATTCTCTCAGCCAGCAGGTCTGACTAAGTACTCGGTTGATGCTATTAAGGTACTTGTCAACAGCACTTTCCAGCGTGTGCAGCCTTTGGCTTTCAATCTAATCAGCCTTGATGGGAAGCCTGCCGACACCACACAGGAAATCTTCACCTCCAGCCCATCATACGTGGGCATTTAATGTCTGTCCTAACCTACCTGCACAATTAGGCATGAATCCAGTTTTCCTTTTCATCTTGTTTTTAATTAATCAAGCTCTTATAGGAGGAGTTGTTAATAACTTATGTTGCTCAGGCACTGAAGAGCTCCAGATTTTTGACTTAATTTATAGTATGGACTCTGCTGGCGACTTATCTGCCTCATTAGACATCTAGTCGCCTGACAGGAAGGATGGACAGGTCTGATCTATTTCGGCTCAGATGAGAAGGCAACAAGCATCAGATTACAATCTGGATTTCCTGCAGTTTTTTTTCTTTTTAACTAGAGTGGCTGTCAGAGTGCTAGCATCCTAATTTCATTGCAAACAACAGTTTTGCAGTCAGGTTCTTCTGCACTACCATTGCCCCTTTGACTATCTGGGTCTGTCTGCTCATTTACCACTTAGTCCTTCCAAAATCATGGTGTCATAACACACTGATAACTTCAGGAAAAATAAATGCAGCTGTAAAATTAAGACAACGATGAGGTTGTTGGAGTTCCACTCCAGCTAATTCATTTTTTTATTGTCAGAAAAATTCAGTCTGTTCTGTCAGTATATATCTCCAAACCAGAAAGTTATTTATTTATTGTTATTTATTGACTCCATTCTTGGAAAAGATGTGAATTAATAGCCATAGATGGATACAACAATAAAAGGAAAAGGAGAAGCTAAATATTTTGCAGCAGTATTCGCCAAATGGAGCAAAGTGTAAGACTGCATGTAGAGACCACTCAGCCTATTAGAGAGGATACACTATAATGCCAGGAATGTTTTTACAAGCCTTCAGTACTTATAGTACTCAAGGACTTTATTACTTGACAGATTTCACTGGGTTTTCAGTGGCAAAAACCCCCACCGTTGAATAAGGCACTGACGAGACTGAACAGTGTGGTACAGTCTTATGTGTCAAATAGATGTAAGTTGTACATATACTGAGGCAAAATTAAGATGCCCATATTTTAGATTTGATGCATGGAACCAACCAAGGTGAGCCTAATAACATTTCTACAATGAAAATTTAAATGACGCTTTCAGCTTTCTGTTTCTCACATTATGCATGCACGATAATAATTGCGTCATTTTTAAAAAGTCTTTATTAGCTGAATTACTTTCACCATAGGAGGGTACTATCATTCACTGGAATGTGCCTCTTCTTTCCCAATCTGAAGAACTATGTTGTTACCATGGTAACCATATCCTTATCAGACTTACATGAGCATAATTTAAGCTGCTGACGTTTATTAGAAAAATGCAGAGTTTAGGAGTGTAGGTCAGAGGAAACTTGTTCAGGTGTCTTTATGTGTGTCTTAACCATTCATTTTTTGGCATATTTATGTCTTTCCACGCTTGTTCAATAATTGTGAAATAATAGCAGATATGGCATCTGTGCAATATTTTCGTGCATGACATATGTGCAGTATCTGTTTAAGGCATCTGTGCAATATTTTGATGGATGCATCTGCGTGATATTTTGATACTGTTGATATTTATTTTGCTGCATGTGTTTATAGATCTGGCTGTGAGTCCCTAATGATAATGTTAGGTTTATACCTGCTGCATGGAGTGCATTCACTCTTTACTGCCCGAGAAAAACATTATTCTTCTGCTATAAAAAGTAGATTAAATAGGACATGAACTTAGTGAACTTAGTCATTTTAACTGGACCTGTTGTTGCTCATTTCCAGCTACATATTTTTATTCTTAGACTCTACTAGAGCAGCTTGAAATGAGTCACCTTTCAAAAGAAAAAAATAAACTTATTTGTCTTAAACTTCTGGGCCATGGTGCAGATCTCTGCTTGACTGAAACAAGCCTTTTTAGCTCCTCTACCTTTTAGGTCACCCTCCATTTAAGTCAGATTTTTTTCTGATCTGCTGGCGCTCACAAGATGACTATATTAGGGATATCCCTTCTCCCGCTATCATACAGAGCCAAGAGTGGGGAAAAAAGACTGAAACCTAATGTTTAAAGCGTGAACTTTTCAGATCACAGGGGTAAATTCCACATATGCTGGCCTCATTATTTGAAACTTTGACCAAGTTTTGTTTTAATATGTACCGTTGTAACAGTGGGAGGAAGTAAGGAAAACATTATGGATTCAAAAAATCAATTACACTACTTAAAATGAAACTTTAAAGTGCTTTTGTGTGAATGGTATCATCAGTGCCATGAGTTAACACAGCATGTATATAATTCTGCAAACACTGATATAATTATGATACACATATACAGGGAGTGCAGAATTATTAGGCAAGTTGTATTTTTGAGGAATAATTTTATTATTGAACAACAACCGTGTTCTCAATGAACCCAAAAAACTCATTAATATCAAAGCTGAATGTTTTTGGAAGTAGTTTTTAGTTTGTTTTTAGTTTTAGCTATTTTAGGGGGATATCTGTGTGTGCAGGTGACTATTACTGTGCATAATTATTAGGCAACTTAACAAAAAACAAATATATACCCATTTCAATTATTTATTTTCACCAGTGAAACCAATATAACATCTCCACATTCACAAATATACATTTCTGACATTCAAAAACAAAACAAAAACAAATCAGCGACCAATATAGCCACCTTTCTTTGCAAGGACACTCAAAAGCCTGCCATTCATGGATTCTGTCAGTGTTTTGATCTGTTCACCATCAACATTGCGTGCAGCAGCAACCAGAGCCTCCCAGACACTGTTCAGAGAGGTGTACTGTTTTCCCTCCTTGTAAATCTCACATTTGATGATGGACCACAGGTTCTCAATGGGGTTCAGATCAGGTGAACAAGGAGATCATGTCATTAGTTTTTCTTCTTTTATACCCTTTCTTGCCAGCCACGCTGTGGAGTACTTGGACGCATGTGATGGAGCATATTGTCCTGCATGAAAATCATGTTTTTCTTGAAGGATGCAGACTTCTTCCTGTACCACTGCTTGAAGAAGGTGTCTTCCAGAAACTGGCAGTAGGACTGGGAGTTGAGCTTGACTCCATCCTCAACCCGAAAAGGCCCCACAAGCTCATCTTTGATGATACCAGCCCAAACCAGTACTCCACCTCCACCTTGCTGGCGTCTGAGTCGGACTGGAACTCTCTGCCCTTTACCAATCCAGCCACGGGCCCATCCATCTGGCCCATCAAGACTCACTCTCATTTCATCAGTCCATAAAACCTTAGAAAAATCAGTCTTGAGATATTTCTTGGCCCAGTCTTGACGTTTCAGCTTGTGTGTCTTGTTCAGTGGTGGTCGTCTTTCAGCCTTTCTTACCTTGGCCATGTCTCTGAGTATTGCACACCTTGTGCTTTTGGGCACTCCAGTGATGTTGCAGCTCTGAAATATGGCCAAACTGGTGGCAAGTGGCATCTTGGCAGCTGCACGCTTGACTTTTCTCAGTTCATGGGCAGTTATTTTGCGCCTTGGTTTTTCCACACGCTTCTTGCGACCCTGTTGACTATTTTGAATGAAACGCTTGATTGTTTGATGATCACGCTTCAGAAGCTTTGCAATTTTGAGACTGCTGCATCCCTCTGCAAGATATCTCACTATTTTTGACTTTTCTGAGCCTGTCAAGTCCTTCTTTTGACCCATTTTGCCAAAGGAAAGGAAGTTGCCTAATAATTATGCACACCTGATATAGGGTGTTGATGTCATTAGACCACACCCCTTCTCATTACAGGGATGCACATCACCTAATATGCTTAATTGGTAGTGGGCTTTCGAGCCTATACAGCTTGGAGTAAGACAACATGCATGCAGAGGATGGTGTGGACAAAATACTCATTTGCCTAATAATTCTGCACTCCCTGTATAGTCCTGGGAGATAAAGGATCTGATGCAGGATCTCAGCTATTGCTAGGACTGCACTCTGGCAATTCTCTGGACAGAAACCTTTAATGTTGTCGCTGAAATCTGCTAGAGCCACTCTTTAGGTTTACAGCTCCAAATGCTCCTATTATTGCTGGAACCACTTTGAATTTTACCTTCCATATCTGCTCCAGCTTTTCCTTCAGAACCTGGTACAGTAGTTCTATTTTTATGTCACTTTGTCTGGTTGATTGATATTTAAATAAATTGAGTAAAAATTTGTGGATTATATAGATGCCACTTTCAGCTGAGACCGGGACAGTTTGCTCACAAAGTACTGTACAATCGATTGGGACATAAAGAGTCATCCAAAGAGCTCAGGCTTAATCCTTAGAGGAATGAGCAAGCTGCTTTAACAACATGTGGAGCCAGAGGAATGTTTTGCTCAGGATGAAGTCCTGACCCAACTTCTCTGTTGCTGCCTCCTGAGGGATCAGGACCAGGACATATGATACTGTACTCATTGTTTCTAGTTTATTTATCCCGCAAGCTGCCTCGGCCTTCATGCTGCCTCACCAGCTCTGCTCCACACGGCAACAAAATGATTCTATACAACTCTGCAATAATGCAAGCCTATTCAGGGAGAATATTTTCACACTTGCATGCTTTGAATCTCCTCATCTGCTCAGTGTCAGGTGTCAGGGGTTTTCCTACATCGTCACAAATCTCTTACAGTTTACTAAAGCTCAGAAGTTATCTGTGCAAATCCCAGTAAAGGTCTTCCCCTAAACTCCTGTGTTCAATCACTTCAGCTTATTTTCACAGAGGCAAGGAGCGTTCTCATTAGGAACACAATTATTAGTTCAGTCATACCATTGTCTGGCAGTGTTATTGGCAGTCTAAAATGAATTTAAGTAAAGAAAACAACTCTGATTAAGCCTCGGTAGCAATCACTTGTTTGTTTCAGCAACAATAATTGAGCAGTCTGCATAGGAATTTAATGTAATTCAGATGGTAACATTTGAACTCAAATAAAATATGAAGAATTAGAAATATGAAATGATTCATCCACCTTGATTTCTCCTACAGCTAAAATGAAAACTTGTCCCCTGTTACTGTTAGGACAAAAGAGGATCACTGCTATTATTTCTTTTTTTTCTTTTTTTTTTAGAATTAATAGTTTGATTATTGTCTGCTAAAATTAGGCCTTTTTTCAGTTTAGTAATTTAATTTTCAGGCACAAGAAAGTTTTGCTGTGTACACACATCACTGGCTCAAGCAGATCTGGTGAATCAATCGATAAATGGCAGGGATTATGGTTTCTAGATCATTTGAAGAGTTGGCACATGAAATTACCGTTACCTGAGAGGTAGTAAGTCAGATAAGGAATGCAAGAATACTATGGTTAATTGTCTTTTAGGGTTACATGTTACTGAAAGCTGGAGAGGGACATTAGAAGGTCAGTGAGGATGCTTGCTCGCCGTGGTGAGGACCTGACCTTAATGTTGGTGTAATGTTTGCTCTGTTGCTTTCATCTTCATAGATTCTTGCAAGCGAAGTGTACTCATTTTTTACAATTTCTTTTTCTTTCTTTTATATTTGCTCTTGAATACCTCAGTACATGTGTCCTGAACAATCACGACAACTGTAATGTTCTCAGTGCTGAATCATCCCTTCTACTATCTGTCAATGTGCATTTTGAATCAAAGAACTGGCATTATGAGGGGAAAAAAATGTTTTTTTCTCTTTGTAAACTTTCAAACTTTAAAAACAGTTTTCTTTCATTGGTGCTTTTAGATCACCGGAGCGCAGAGGTGGCTGTGTTGTAACTTCACTAATTGTTGCAAGGTTGCATTCTTGAAGTCTGACACTGACTTGTTTATGCCTGCGTTGCTTTTGTTTTGTTTTTCTTTTATTTTTGTAGGATCGGCTGCGATCATGTTGAAATTCCGCTGAAACATAATTCCACTAATAAAAATTGACAGCAGCTGACTTATGTGCTGTTCTCAGGTGAAAGCGATGGCAAACACTGATCTGAGGGGATAATAAAAAGGGAGACGAAAAGGATTACATTGAGTCAGAGTTTCAGTGTTATGAAGGTGGTTCCCTTTTTAACCTTTTTATCCTGAATACATAGCATATTTTAAGCACATATTGTATATTTTATTCTGCATAGAAGTTATTTATTGTGACCAGTGCTTACCTTTCCTTTAACACCGATGTGGGACAGCACTCCAGTTTTATGCTATTGTACGACTACGCAACAATAGTAGTGGAGTTAAGTGTGTGATGGCATGCTCAAAGTGAATAATGCGCCCCCAACCCCCCCTAAAAATGTTTTCCTCATCATGTGACAGTGTTATCCCTAAATGCACTTTCTGAGTGTAAGACTAAATAAATCTAGGTTACAGTTTAACACCTGTAATGTGCTTCTGTTATGTTAAAAATAAATGGCAGCAATGAGAGCACACTGAGGGGTAAAATAAATATTCTCTTATGAATTTACAGTTTTTCAGCAGAATTGCTCTCTTGTCTTGCAACACCGGTAGCTATTTTTTCACCCTTCATAGCTCTCCACAACCTGTTGTTCTAACTGACGTAGGCGACACTTGAGCACTTCTTTTTGCATGGAGGAAAACTCAAATGACTTGTCAAATGTCCTCCTTTATGAGTGTTCACTGGACCTGCTACAGAAATCCCTGGTTAATAAAGAAAGTTGTAAACACTGTTGTGATTCCTATTATCTCTGACTAGCATTTTAGGTTTTGTCGAGCGGTGAAAAGCTAATGAAAAGATAGCCTGGCGATGTATTTTCTATTGAACATCATTCACTGCGAGGTAAACTGAAATATTTGCAGTTTTGTGGCTCTGCCATGTTCATTTATCGGTCACTTAATTGATGAAAGGAACCTATTTTTCCTGACACTGTTATTGCTGGTTGAGTCACACTCTCTATATGTTTATCCTGTTATCCAGGGTTGTGAGTGGTCTGTGTACAAAGTGCTGCTAGTGTTGAGGTATGTAAACATTATGCTCTGAAAAGGTGAACAAGCATGCTCCTACACCCGGATCCAGCCAGTGTAGCATACATCTATACATCAACAGTAAAGCTTCTCTGCCTCAGTGTCACTTAGATACTTTTTTTGTGCATCCTTCTGGTGTAAGTCCATTAAATCAAACAGATAATCTGTTGTCTTGCCTAAATGTAAGATGTATGTTTCAGTTGTGGGTGGCTTCTGTCAGTGCAGATATAAAAAATGCAATTGAAGGACAGTGCAGTTAAATAACAGAGAAGTTAATTGTTTTGTAATATGTGTTTGACAAAAAAAAATGTCTTATCAAATGTAAGTATGTGTCCCTCTGTTTTTGCCATTTATTTGTGTGTTTACTTAGCTTACTTACTAGCTTACTTTAGCTTTCCAGATAACTCGGTACTGGGTAAATGAAGATGCCTTTGACTATGTTCTTTAATGTCCCATCTCTTTGTATTAACCTTGAAATCCACTGGTCCCCCTCTGGGGCTGTATGAGGACCTTGTCAGGCATCCATTTTCACTGCTTGTTGGACCAATTTGTGGCTGGCATTAGGCTTTCATTACAGGCCTCCCAGTGCACGCACACCTTGTAAGATGGGACTTAATTAAGTTTATGCTTTCGCTGGCAGACCCAGGGGCTGGCTGCTTGCTTCTGCTGCCGATTGTTGATTTATGTCGAATCCTCAAGGACAATCTGCTTCCTCTGCCACGGAGCAGGGCAGGAAAACAAACAGTAGTTCACTGCCAGCTGTTTGGGGATCATATCTCCCAAATACTGTCTCAGTATTCCATTTTTTATCCTGTGTCAATCCCGTGTCATTCGTTCTTTTGCCCTCCTTTGAGTCAAATTTAGGCTACTGAAATAGCTAAAGTTGCAAACGCTCGATCCTCTAGTCGCTGTTAATTATTCTACGCCGCTTCTTTCTCAAGTGTTTTCGAGGATTCCTAGAAGATACTTCATGTTCTTTTCATGTATCTGCGTTGATGGGTAGTGCGCAAATGCACTTCAGATATTCACTTAACACTCATCAACCATATACAGGGAGTGCAGAATTATTAGGCAAATGAGTATTTTGTCCACATCATCCTCTTCATGCATGTTGTCTTACTCCAAGCTGTATAGGCTCGAAAGCCTACTACCAATTAAGCATATTAGGTGATGTGCATCTCTGTAATGAGAAGGGGTGTGGTCTAATGACATCAACACCCTATATCAGGTGTGCATAATTATTAGGCAACTTCCTTTCCTTTAGCAAAATGGGTCAAAAGAAGGACTTGACAGGCTCAGAAAAGTCAAAAATAGTGAGATATCTTGCAGAGGGATGCAGCAGTCTCAAAATTGCAAAGCTTCTGAAGCGTGATCATCGAACAATCAAGCGTTTCATTCAAAATAGTCAACAGGGTCGCAAGAAGCGTGTGGAAAAACCAAGGCGCAAAATAACTGCCCATGAACTGAGAAAAGTCAAGCGTGCAGCTGCCAAGATGCCACTTGCCACCAGTTTGGCCATATTTCAGAGCTGCAACATCACTGGAGTGCCCAAAAGCACAAGGTGTGCAATACTCAGAGACATGGCCAAGGTAAGAAAGGCTGAAAGACGACCACCACTGAACAAGACACACAAGCTGAAACGTCAAGACTGGGCCAAGAAATATCTCAAGACTGATTTTTCTAAGGTTTTATGGACTGATGAAATGAGAGTGAGTCTTGATGGGCCAGATGGATGGGCCCGTGGCTGGATTGGTAAAGGGCAGAGAGCTCCAGTCCGACTCAGACGCCAGCAAGGTGGAGGTGGAGTACTGGTTTGGGCTGGTATCATCAAAGATGAGCTTGTGGGGCCTTTTTGGGTTGAGGATGGAGTCAAGCTCAACTCCCAGTCCTACTGCCAGTTTCTGGAAGACACCTTCTTCAAGCAGTGGTACAGGAAGAAGTTTGCATCCTTCAAGAAAAACATGATTTTCATGCAGGACAATGCTCCATCACACGCGTCCAAGTACTCCACAGCGTGGCTGGCAAGAAAGGGTATAAAAGAAGAAAAACTAATGACATGGCCTCCTTGTTCACCTGATCTGAACCCCATTGAGAACCTGTGGTCCATCATCAAATGTGAGATTTACAAGGAGGGAAAACAGTACACCTCTCTGAACAGTGTCTGGGAGGCTGTGGTTGCTGCTGCACGCAATGTTGATGGTGAACAGATCAAAACACTGACAGAATCCATGGATGGCAGGCTTTTGAGTGTCCTTGCAAAGAAAGGTGGCTATATTGGTCGCTGATTTGTTTTTGTTTTGTTTTTGAATGTCAGAAATGTATATTTGTGAATGTGGAGATGTTATATTGGTTTCACTGGTAAAAATAAATAATTGAAATGGGTATATATTTGTTTTTTGTTAAGTTGCCTAATAATTATGCACAGTAATAGTCACCTGCACACACAGATATCCCCCTAAAATAGCTAAAACTAAAAACAAACTAAAAACTACTTCCAAAAACATTCAGCTTTGATATTAATGAGTTTTTTGGGGTCATTGAGAACATGGTTGTTGTTCAATAATAAAATTATTCCTCAAAAATACAACTTGCCTAATAATTCTGCACTCCCTGTATAGTCTAAGCTTTTCTCATGACGCTGGAGGTTATCATCAAGGCATGAAATCCTACCTGATCACAAACACGGCTTTTCTTTCTCCTGGTAGGATTTGCAGTGTCATTGTCTGGGAAATATAAACACAGTGTGGCAGAAAGATATCATAGTATTCTGATTGACAGAATGTAGCACAAACAATGGGATACACAGTTAGGGATGGTTTTTGTTATGTGCAGCATCATGTTTCTTTTCAGCTCTTTTCTTAATATGACTCAGTAAAATACTTCTAAATATTATGAGTGGCAGTGTGTCTCTTTATGTCCTGTCCTTATATCTGTTTGGCTCAAGAATTTCCACAGAAGATCTGCATATTGTTCATTATAAGGAAAAAGACATTTGTCTGTGCTGGGCTCCTCTTTGATGTGCTCTTCCCTTGCTGTCAGCCACAATAAATGAGATTCATCTAAGAAGCCAAGCAAGACAAATAAATCCAATAAGGTTTTGTCACTCACTCTGTGTCCTTCAGTGACGTTCTCTCCTCCTCTTTCCCTCCTCTCACGCCTTAGCTTGTTCCCTTCTCCCTTTATTCTTTTGCTTATTTGTATTCTCTTTTTGCTCCTCCCTAGTGAATCATAGCAATTGTTTACCTTTTCAGATGGAAAAATGGTGCTTGGTTTAATAAGCAAATGTACCACTCCACCACACTGCCACCTCAGGGAGTCTTAAAGAGAGCTCGACTGCTTAGCATTTTTGTCTGTTTTGGAAAGTACTGATGCTTGTGTAGTGCAAAGCCCAAAAGAGTGACAGAGTAGCAGGATAAGGTCTGCCAGATGCCAACAGCACATCCATCAGCCACCTTCCTGACACATCTGCCGTGCCGAGGTTCCTGCTCTGAAGTCTGGCAGGCTGCAAGCTTCGCACAGCTTGTTAATGTACCACATTACGCTGGGCACTGGTACAAAAGATGGCTGCTCCTTTTTAATGTGTGTCTGCTCATCTGCGACATGCTTGCACTACATTCAAGCATAGCCTTGGCATAGGCTCGAAGAGCAGGATCAAACCTGTAGCTACACCAGGAAAACACAGCAATAAAGAAAGAGTTGGGTCTATGCCCAGAAGACTCTTTGTTCATGTCACAGGGTTACTTGCACAACATGTTCTTACACAACAAAAAGCGACTCAGACAGAGGAAAGAGAATGTCACAGATTACAAGTATTGGTGTGCAAACTTTGAGCCCATCTGTGATTAAACTGCTTTTTGACACTAATTAGATATGTTGATGCGAATGCAGCTGGGACAAGACCTAAAGGAGCGGAGCTCTGTGCGGAAAGGTTGCTGCTGGTGAAGCTGAGAGGTGAAGTGAAAAAAGTTTTTTGTAACAGCGTGAAGAAGCCAAGCCTGTGTCCTCCCCAGCAGAGGATTCCTGTCTTACTAATTGGCTTTGATTCTAGGGTGTAGTGTAAGCAGCGGTGCTTTGAAAACCTGGTGTGTGGTGTGACTGAGAATGTTCCAGGGCCCCAATACAAAGACATTGCATGCGTTATTGTTTTAAAAATGGATTTGTTATTCTGGCTCACCCATCCGTGACTAACTGTTCCTATTTGTTTGTTGGAAATGACGGCACAAGTGTAGCAGCATGGGGATATACTAGCTTCTTAGTCGACATTCCTGCGAGAATATTCTTGTGAAACACTGAAAACAACACTCAACAAGCTAATGACTGGTTTGACAGAGTAAACAGACAAATCAGCCCCATTTAAATCATTTATCCGTGTCACAGATATGTTTGTTGTTTTCATGATATATTAAAGATATAAAAAAAACTTTAACCTTTTATTTTTTTCAACATTTTTAGTTAAAATACAAAAATGTTATGAGCAACCAAAACTCTTTTAAAACAAAAATCACACATGGAGCTTGGTGGTGGTTTTGCTGAGAGATTTTTAAAACCTAGTGTATGGGAAGTCTTTCTGTGAGGTGAAAACACCGCAGCCTGTAATGATATTTAATAATCTCAATTGAAACTGCAGGATGTTCTTCAAGCACGTGTGCACAGTAAAATCGCATCGATTTCATGATTAGCTGCAAGTGCGGTTTTAGCTTTCGTCGCCTGACTCACTGAATAAACCAGATGTGCATTCTTGCGTCTCTGTAGAGCTGTAAAATAAGTCTCTGAACATATCGAGACACCCACAGAATCAGGATCCATTAATCAAACTGAATGAATATGCAACAGGGACTGCTAGGATGCAGCCTGCTGTCTGTCTGGCTAACAAGGGTGGTATCCTGCAGCTTCCAACTGAAAGAAAGATATCTTTCTTTTCAATGGACTGAGCTCTGCACAGGAGGCGTGCCATAGGCTATGTGCTGTTGCTCTGCATTAACTCTCTCTTCTCATTCCTTCACTGTATCTGCTGTGCCTGTATTCATTTCCTCACTGACCAGCATCATTATCTAATATGCATCCTGCTTAATCATGGGAAGCTAACTCATTTCCTTACAAAAAATTATAAATTATTATCAAGCACCTAAAATGGGACTGCTGAAGAGCTGTTAATTGATTATAGCCCAAAGGAGCTCTCTTCGCAAAAGCAGTTCATAGGCAAAGTATTCCTTTTAGATACACTTGCTTCAGTTGATCAGCACAGCCAAGTTTTGATAACTTAGCGTTATGTTGTGTTGTATTTTAAAAGATTGTCAGGAATACACGATTAATTAAATCTCTTTTGGTTTGACAGTTGGTCTGAAATGTTTCACAAGATGCAACCTTTAAGCGTTTTTTGAAAACTGAAAAAAAAAAATGTTATTTTTAGACTAATTAACTGACCAACGACAGAGAAAATCATTGTGGGGGGCTGTCTCTAAAACCTGCACAGCAGTAAAGAACAAGGTGCTAAAACTTGCCCTAATTCTGATATGCTCTTTATGTGTTAAGTAGCAAACCATGATTTTTCTTTATTACCCTCAAATTTGTAGCACTTTTCCTGTATTTAACAAAAAAGACACTACAGTCTAACTCTTGTTAGATTAAATAACTTGAATATTGCAACAGTAAAAAATTTTGAGGCGTCATACTAAGCTCTGTTGCAGCTCTTCCTTCGGGCTACATTGTGCAGATGATGCTTCTGTAGATGCCAGTGACCTTTCTGCTCTTAACGTGTTAGTTGTCCAGACAAATAACCATCATTCTACATCAGTTACATCTGTTATAGCAATATGAAATCACAACTGCGACGTGGAGAGGACCGCAAAGAGGTTGTCACAGTGTAATCATAAATGTTAGATATGGCTTTAATTGGTGTCATCAATCAAGGCAGTATTAACCTGGTTACAGAGAACAGTTATAAAGCTGTTTCTGGGCTTCTTTCATGCAACAGCCAATAAGGACTCTGTCTCCTGAGTGCTTGGAGGAATTCTCTTTCTCAGCTGCAGGGCTTTTCTGTGTTGAGGGCTTGAGAACCTGTGTTATTAAAAAGACTGCTATCTTCCCACTGCCTTTTGAGTGTGAGTCACATGAACAAAAAAACACGTAAGCCTGGCTTTCCATGTAAATCACCGAGGATTACATTCAAAGTGACATACTGATGATCAATATGTCTGTGTTATCCCCTTCTAAAAAATCTCACAATATGGCTTTTGTAAGTTCATCTCCTCATTCTCCCCCCAAAAATCTGACCTACTTTAAGTTGACTCTATTTTCTCACTGTTTCTGTGAGGAAGAAGGGGAATCTGGGGGTGGGCAACTGCAGAGCTCATCTCCCATGCATCTGTGTTTTATATGCAGTCTCAAACTTGTAACTGGCACCATTTTTAGAATATGTACACTCTGTGATTCTTGCATGCCCCTAAATCTAATCAATCACTGTTAAATCAGGTGGTATTGTTTTAAAATTGTGAACCTTCTTACTTTATTAAAAATGACTTGTTGTCTTGACTATACTCACTTAGAAAATTGCTAAGAGAACTTGTTTCTCTCTAAGAATTGAAGATGCTTCACAGAATAGTGGCTGTGATTCTCCTTGTGGTTAAAATGAAGCTGGCAGATTTTGATCTTTGCCATTACTGTTTCATCACATTCGTCAGACCAGACGGGCAACCACAGAGCAGAAACAGCAGCAAGCAGGTGACTGGTGTTCCCATTAGGCTCCTATTCCCTTCAACTGCTGAGACACACCACAGCGTGAGAAACATAACTGCCACTGGAGACAAAGATCTTGTTGTAATAGAACAGCTTTCACAAAAAAAGGAGCCATCAGAGTCTGGCATGTACCCTTTAGATTCGTCATTGGAATGCCGTCTATTGCAATGTTAAATGTCCAACGTGGATGATGAGTCATTAAGAGAAGGCTGCAGGTTTTGGATGTGTACACATTCAATCCATCAAGTCAGGTTAATTCAGACAGACTGCAGAAGAGTAAAACCCATTCATATGTCTGTATACACACATAGACATTAATCACTACACCATATCTCATTTATTATGGCAGATGGAGTGAGTCTCACTGTCTCTACAGGCATCTGCTATAGGGAGGAACTGTGTGCACTGTGTGAAATCGAATGCATCCTCTGGCCCTGATGAATCAGACGGTGAAGAATGTGTTGGTCAGCTGAGACAACAGGTTTTAATCCTGTCCAGCATCATAACCACCACAGGGACAGTGAGCCATCCATCTACTTTATTTTGCCACCACTATAGATACGCTTAAGCTAGAGAAATGCCTGCGGTATCCTGGAACTATCACCTATTGTTTTCCTGCACTGTCGTATATTTATGCATCTCCTTGCCAAAAACTGTGCAGAATTAAACACAAACTCTTGACTAATTGGCCCCAGTATAAACCCAAAACAATACAAGAACGCGTTAATATGCAAAACTGACCAGGTTAAGTAGTATGAAAATAGAAGATAATGATTAATAATGACCTCTTTATTCGTTACGTGGCTTTTTAAACGGCGGTACTGACCACAGGAGTATATGATGAAAATACCTCACAAAATTTTCCTGCCTTGTTTTGGCAGGAAAATAATAATGTTGTCTGAGATATGCAAAGTGGCAAAGTTTAAATAAGCAGACTGCAAATATGCACTAAACTGTGCTCTTTTATAGCTGAACTTTCATCCACTGAAAGCCTGGGTTTCTACGGTTTCTACTCTGCATTAATTTGACAACAACTCGGTGACACTATAAAAGATAACAGTAAAATGTCATATATATCTGTGTCAATGTCATGTATATGTGTGCGTTTCACTCTGAAACACAAGTTACTGTAACTGTTTCCTGTAGTTCTAGTAATGTAGCATAAAACATAGAAAATCTCTGCTGTAATGCTTAAAAAAAGATTTTTTTTAAACCTGTTTGATCATTGCATTTTACATTTGTAATGATCAGCTCGTCACTTGGTTTAGGAGGGGATAAACAGAAGTAACCTATGGAGCATCTTAGCTTGATTGTGATTGGCTGAGGCACCCGTCAATCATCCGAGGTGACGCTCTTCACTTCAGTTCTCCCAAACATGCCTGGCGTTTGCACAGATTTGGATTTTCAAGGCTCAGTTGTGGAAAGAACAGTGAATCCAATTCCAGGATTATAAATAGTTCTTCAAAACTGATGGCTTGTAGTCTGAACAGACACATTACTCTACTCAGGCTGCTGCTGCCTCTATAGGCAACCCACACCACACCATTATCGTCGTCTCCTCGTCTGGTTCAGTCCATCATACCTTATATCTGCTTCTGTCAGTTCCACGGCCAGGAGACCACATTATTCCACCTCCATGAGTGTTTGAGCTTCAAGGTTGTTCTGAGTCTAGTCAACAGGAATGACCTCTGGCCAGATGTCAGTTGACCTTAACCTCTTTATGCAGACATTGTCATTCCCTCTGGTGATGCTGCCAAAACAATACAAGTGCACAGAGAACTACAACTGTCTGCTGGCAAATTTGTCAATTTACAGGGTTCATTGCTTGTTAGTTAGGAGTGTATGAGGCGGTGTTTCAGTTAAGATAACCATGAGAGTATTTTTTGGGCTTAGTACAAATAGGCACCACAGATTTTGTTCTTGTCATTTCTCCATTTGTAGGAGACATTGAGCAAAAAAGTAATGGAGTCCCTGTGGAGATGGGCAGCCTATGTGGCTCTCCTGTGGTGTGGGAGTTATACTAGATAGATAATGTCACGGACCACTGCTTAAAGAAAAGGGGGATGCGGGGGGACAGAGAAGAAGATAGAGATACAAAGGCATATGAGAAAGAGAGAGCAGGACTGCAGATAGGAATCACCAAACAGAAGCATGTGGAGCATCAGTGCAGTACAGTATATACTGTACATTTATGCAGCTTCTCTCTTACTCATCACATACTCTGCAGTGCTTAGCTGGCAGGTATTAAATTAAGCAGAACTGTCATTCACATGCTGTCTCATGCTCATTAACCTCATTGTGCATTAATCGCTCTCTTGAAATAATTGTCTGTTGAATCACTGACAAGGGCATATTACCTGCGGACTGATTTTTGTTTTAAATTTTAATTAAGCGTCTACCCTTAATTAAAGAACTCTTTCTAAACTGCTTGCTTTGCTGAATATACAACATAAAATGAATTCAAAGAGCAGTTGTCATAAGGGATGTGGGAAGTGGACCCAAATGAAGGAATCTCAGGCACACCAGGTAAACATTAAACTGACCTTTTTATTGAGGTAGGAAGCCAAAGTCCACAAAGTGCAAAAAATCCACAAAAAGAAAACAACTTGAATCCAAGAAATTCCACAGCATGACCTGAACAACACAAGGGAGGTTACACAGAAACACTGACAGAGTCTAAATGAAGACCGAGACTACTGTGTATATATACACACGGGAGGTAATCACGTTAATAGGAGACACTAGTCTAACAAAATACAGCCAAAACCAATCAAGATCAAGACATGGGGAAGTAAAATCTTGCCAAGACAAAGACTTGACAAGATATAAGAAGACATTAGGAAGCTTAGACTAATCTAAAGCAAAAAATGAAGTATAAACTAGAACTGTAAACACTGACAAACCAAGATCATGAAATATCAAGAACTAAATAATACTAGAATCCTAGAATACAAATGGAAATACACAACAAACCTGACATCACTTAAAAATATTTGTAGTTCAAAGAAACGCATAATTCAAAAGACATAGAAATCCTAACTACAACTGCAGAAAGAATAGAATTCACAGACCATGACAGCAATTTTTTATTCTTTTCTTCTTCTTCTCATTTTTGATTCTATACTTTGACACTCATAAAGAAACCCTGAATACATCATAATGATTGCTAGTAAGTGAAGAAAAATGTGGGTGACAAGCAAGGACGAGAGCTTTGATGGCAATATTCAGAGCTTCTTTTACACTGTGTCTGCATATGTATTAGTCCCAAGAGAGGCCACACAGTTGCTACGTGCCTCCCTGGGAGCACATAGAAATGGGGCGGCATGCATGTACTTGTTCCCTACACAGATGGGAATACATCAATCCACAGGTGACACACACACATACAGCAACACTGTGATTTACTGTAGTGGCAACAGAACTGTAGGTGTGTGTGTGTGTGTGTGTGTATGCGTGCTTGTATGTGTGCATACATATGTGAGTGAGACACCGTAAGTAGGTCATGCATCCCAGAGTGAGAAAATAGATTCACATTCAACTTAAATCACAGAAAACGAGTTAGGATTCTTTCACCGCGATGAAAAATGTTTTTCAGTTACCACAAAGGGCGACCTGCTTGGCTCATTTAGCGGGTTTCGAGGTCGTACTTTTGTTTGTGTGCAGATGCAGTTTTTTGTGTGTATGTTTTTACACATGTAATTATGTTCTTGTCTTACTTTATGTTCTTTAAATGAGTCTGCTGTTCTGGCCAACAATTGGAGCTTGCTTTTGATTTTGGAGGCACAGTTTCAGGTCCTGTGGCGGTGTGAGGGAGGAGGGAGCACAAAGCTCTGATTGGACAGACTCCATTTTTACACACACACAAAAAAATCTGGAAATCAGAGATGTACTGCACTGAGTAGAGGGTAACCATAACCATAGAGTGGATGTTACCTTTCAAGGTACTGTGGTAATAAAGACATCATATTGTGTGTGTGTTGGTGAGAGACAGAGAGCTATAGCCATGTAGTGTTAATACCCTGGCTCCATCTATGCATTGATGAATAAAAAGAGCCTGTTTTATTAATAAACAGACCTTCTTGCTGTCATCTCACATGAAGAAGGCTCTGAGTTCAAGGTGCTGCAAGACTGACGCCATTCTGTGTACAATATACATGTTTTGCATTTGCCTGTCCACATGCTTGGGCTTGGTTAACTGGCAAAGGTTAATGGTCCAGGTACAGGCTCAAGTTCACCCTGGCTGGATGAGCAGTTAAGAAAATAGATGGATGATTTATAAATAGTAACATGAGTTTATTCATTCCTCATCAGACGGAAACTGCAGACTAGTAAACATGTTCTAGTTGGCCTTTCAATGATTTCAAAGGAATTAATTTGGTTTAACTAATCCATCCATCCATTCTCTTCCAGCCTCCATACAAACTCATGTGGTCTGTGTTTGCGAGCTCTCCCTGTGCATGCTTTAAAACTGCTAAACTAATTGCTGGTTATAATATGACCTTAGAGTTTGGATGTATGTGAGAGTTTGGAGCTGTGAGAATGATGATTGTCTTTCTCTCTGTGTTGGCCCTGTGATGAACTTGTGGCCTGTCCATGGTGTACCCTTCCTCTTGCCCTATGTCAGCTTGAATAGTCTCCAACACTCCCATGACCCTAAAGCTGTGTTCACACTGGAAGCGTTTCACTCGTCGCACATCACTTTGAAGCTGATGGCTGTTCTTCTGTGGACATTCTAGGTTGCTGTTTCCAAGGTGACCTCCTATTACTACAAGTCCATACGTCAATTAAAACTCTTCTTCGCTCTAACTGGCAGTTGCTTCAGTCAATAACCTGGAATTTGAGAATTCCAAATTCCTGATTCGTTTCAGGTTCCACCGACTTCCTGTCACTTCTGGTTATTTCACCCAAATGTCGCTCACTTACTATAATCTCTGGTTGCCACGTCTTTTACTTCCTGTAAAATTTAAGTTTATTGTCATATGCACAGTAAAGAAACATGTTTCCGTGTACAGTGAAATTCTTTCTTTGCTGTCTGCAACAGATGCCAGACATCCACAAAATAAAATAATAAAAATAATAAAAGAAATTATAAAACCGGCATATGAGAAATACAGTAGAAATGTAACTATAGACAGACAGTTACAGATAATTAGAGTACAAGTGGATCAGTAGTCGTTCACAAACCATTGCTTTCCATTTTGCATGAGTCCATAGTTGTACCTAAACCCTGACTGAGTTACTACAATAATCACTACCTTGTCTGAGACCTATTTGTGCGTATGACTATTGTCCATATAAGCTGATAACATGCTCGACATTAAAAGTCTATATTTAGTTTTCAACAGTAATGTTTTGGCATTATTTGAATTAATTTGACAACATGAACAGTATACAGTGTCTGCTGCATCTCTTCATTGTTACAGTTAAATCAGAGGAATAGTCTTCTTTTGCACCTATAACCTCACCAAACAGAGATTTCACAGAGTACTGACACACACTCTCCCCAAAACAAGAGTTTTGTGGTTGACTAAATCTGACCTCACTGAAAATGCTGTTGTGGTCGGTCTTAGAAAGAGAGATGACACATCAAAAGTTAAAAGTTGCAGATGAGCCTGACGGAGCTGATGGATTGCGTGACTTAAAGAAAAGCTATGCAGCTGGGTATGTTGCCAAGAATAATCTATAAATTCTGAAAAAGGTTAACGAGCACAACCCCTCACTTTGATTTGTGGTGAAGATTTTTATATTTACAAATAGGAGGAAGCTGTTGTGTTCCGTACAGTGATAAACTCCTAAATGTGGAAGAGTCCCTCATCGTGGGAAGCACTGGAGACAGTAAATGACAGCTTGAAAAACCTTCATGTCTCACGTTGTACCAATTCACTGTTAAATGAGTTTTCTCTTTCCAAAAGTTTGTTGTATTGTTAGAAAATGCCTTGAGGCACTGCTGAATTTGGATTTTATGCAGTTCTTTTATGAATTTCACCCAGCAGCTACTTTACCCTGGCAGAGTGTGTTAACTCTGATTTACTGTTGAGAGTGTGTTGACTCTGGAGCACTATGTATTCACCTTGTAATAAAATGGGGAGAAATAACTACTCTCGGGTTGTATTACAGTATAGGTAAAGGTTTCAATTAAAATATATGCAATGATTGTGCATAGCAGTGCTGTAGCAGAAGAGCAAATAACTGAAGAAAAAAGTATGTGGGAGACTTAAAAAAGAATTCTGCAGTGGAGAATAAAAGCATGGCTGCCTTCAGGATTGTTTAGTTAAATATTGAAATCATTTTAGTGCTAATTTTAAAGTTGGATTTTTTTTTAAAAGCAGTTGAAATTATCATTCCAGTTGCACTGTTTTTCTAATACCACAGATGAATGAATGTACATGGTATGTTAAATGCTTATTTTATTGCTACACTGTGCTATGAAAATAGAAAACTGCTTCCATGCGATTCAGGTGCTCGTTTAATTTTCAGCCTGCCAATAAGGCTATATGGATAGTTAAGCAGCTGTTGGTGTGCTCAATTTACTATTCTTCGTAACAATTATTTATTCATAAATAGATATGGATATAGATATATAACCTCCTTGTATTTGCTATGTTTACTGGGAAGAGATCTGTTTAGGAAAGTCTGCTTCAATACAAACAATACACACAGCTCTTTATGGCTCCCCAAGTCTATTTAATTATAAAGAAAATCACACTATTATTGCTTCCCTTTCATTCAAGCTTGATTCTCTCGAGTTATGACGAATGTTGTTTTGAGTGAGTCGATACCTCTGCTGAGATTCAGATCAGGTTGTTCTATGAAAGATGTTTTTGAGGAGTTAAAAAATCTTTCCTTAGCCTTTATCTGGCAGACAGGTCTAATTGATTGAGAGCTCAGTGGGTTGGATAGAAGCCGCACATATACTACTCTGAAGAGTACTTTAAAAAATGTAGTCACTGAAATCACAGACTGTCTTCACAGATGAAAGTAGCTTCATGATAGTTTTATGTAAAGCACCGTATTGCTAACATTAAAAACATACAAGTGCTTGTTTTTATGTGACTTGCAATCAGCCATGGGTAACGTTTTGTATCTTCCTTTAGATATGGCTATTTTGTCCACTGGCAAAAAAAAAAAAAAGGGTGGGTGGGGGGACCGTAAAGGTTGTGGGTCCTTTGCCCATTTCAGTCAGTATCAGCCTTTTAACACCTTAGTTGGACTTAAAGGTCACTTCTCTAACAAACCTCCTCATACATATTCATCCCTCCGATTCTTCAATACTTGGCTTAACGAAAGCCTAAGCATTTCTTTTATACCATCATTTCTCCCTCTTAAATGGAGGAAACCAGCCTCCAGTCCATATTCTCCTTATTTGAGGCCCCAAGCTCTCATTTCCTCAGCCAGTCAACTCCTTCAAGGAGGCTGAGTTTGCACCTTCAGAGGATCTTAAAATGCTTATTTGGCCTTCAGGAAGAGTGAAGTGAGGAAGATAGAGCTAAAAAGTGGACTGCTGATCTAGTTGGCTAAGAAATGTACTTCAACTCTTCTCTCTACCCTCAACATTACTTCAGCACCATCAAACTACCCCCTAATTAGCAAGTAATGTATTATGGATGCACTTCTAATGGATCTGTAGAAATAACTACACGGATGTATGTGCGTGGGTGTAAATTTGTGCAGATACTAACTCGTAGCTACTAGTGCGTGCATGGCTGATATGACACATGTGCATGCCGCATCAAGTGCCCATGTGTTGTCATATCTACATGTGCATGTGGTTCCAAGCTGTTGCATATCGCCATCAGCGTTAGTATCTGGTGCAGCCCAGCTCATTAAAAGCACCCTGCACTCAAACCACAGGCAAGAACAGAAGAGTAGTGGATAATCTCATGAAAAATGTAGGGGAGCAGCAGCCTTATCTCTCGGGCACTGTGCTGGGGTGGTTTGTGTGCTGCTCCAGCCCTTTGATGTAGTCCATTGATCTCCCCTTGCTGACATGTTCTCCCAGGCCCATGGCTGCACCAGCCGGAGGGGTGATTAGCCTTATTAGTGTAATGGAGGGGAGTGAAGGGCTTTAGAGGTGGAAAGGATGGAAGAGAGTATAAGAGGAGGAGGAGAAGAGGGGAGGAGGGATGTTTGGCCGTTGCAGAAGATCATCAAGCTGTAGCAAGATTTTCTGCTTGTAATCAACAAGAAGGAGTGAGAGCGGAAGGGAGGAGGCCAGCTGCAGCAATACGAGTCACTTGGCGACTTGGTTGGGTTAAAGTGCACTGCAGTCCTTTGTTATACTGCATGCCTCACTGCCATTATTTAACTTCTGTCTCAGAGGACGAGCGCTACTGTAGAATGCAGAATTTTGTCTTTCAAGGAGGAGTCGAGCGGATTTGGCCACAATTATGCTGAAAACTATGAAAAGTCCTGGAGCTCTGAGGGCTTCGGTTTAGCTGCCAGCTGGTGTTTCTGAGAGCAGCAAGCTATAGTAGACATTATTTAAGAGAGGTCAGCAGGAAAACAAAAAAAAAAAATGGTAGCACAAAACCATAGGCCAGTCAAACTGTAGTTAGTTAGTTGCATTAGTGTACTGGCAGTGTTGAGATCAGTGAAGGCATGTAGAAATGAATAAAATAAAAATAATAAATATTTTTTTCTCTCACTGAAAGCTGGACATTTTGCTTAGTGATGACAATAAGTGCTATTGTAGAAAGATGATTTCTTATATCAGACACTGAGTGGGTGCTTTCCCAAGCAAGAGCCCAGATTGAACAAAATGATTTCCTCTGGGGCACAGTAAGGCTGACCACTCCTTTACGTCTTTCCCGTCATTTACTGCATAAGCATGTGGATAATGGCTGTGATTTACTGCTATGCATACACTGCCAATCTAGCCGGTGGAGCGAATTCCATTAAAGTGCTTTGGTTACAGTGAGAAAGCTAAGTGGTTCAATATCCCTGCTTTCCAGACACTGTGTTATCACGCAGAGATGCCTCCCCAGCCACTGTGAAACCAAACATGCATCTCGCAGTGGAGAAGGTGGCCACAGAGGGAGAGACGCAGCAGAGCCTTTAAGAGGAGGCTGTTTGTAGCTGTGGTCAGAGTAAACAGTGTGGAACAATACAGCTGAAGTTGTCCTTTACTCTCTTTTTTTATTGTCACCTACTCCTTATTCGAGCGTGAAGGGGTTTTTGGTACCTGGGTATGGTTTGATTGCTTGTGTATGACTGCAGAATCCTAGGGACAGATGTGGGCATGCCACAGGGCCAAGAAAAACACTGCGAAGCACATAGCTCATGTCGGTAGGAGTAAACTAGCCTGTCGCTCATACGTGTGTCTTCCTCGCTAAAGTCAGCCTCCAGTTCGATCAACCTCACAGTCCTGCTTAGCACACACCTGGCATTCCTGTCCGAACATTGGAATTGCTTCATTAGTGTGAACAAAAGCTTATTACAGATAACATCAAAGTCTGAGATTAATCTATCTAATCTTCTGTCTGCTGCCTGTATTTTTAGTCAAAATGGTAGCTGAAGTAAAATTGAAATTACCCACAATTGGAAAGTCATTACTTTTTAGTTATTTAGTTGTTTAGCAGAATTGTTTCACTTACAGCTGACTGTGCTGTCATTTCAGTTGGGAAAGGGATTTAATTTTCCTTAGAGAACAACATCATTTGAAGCCAACACCGATGCCGTAGCCCTAGCATGCCATCATACTGGTTTTTCTCTGGTTTTAAGCCTGGAGTCAGGAAAAAACAACAACAGTTTCCTCCCATTTACCATTGGCTAGTCCATGGAAGCCTCGGGGGTGCCAAAACCAAGCAAGCACTTTACATCGCAGCCAATCCCGGCCAAGGAATGGAGCAGACAGTCGGTCTTCCTGCTGCACTCACTGACTGATAGTTTTTTAAATGAAAAAATATATTTATATATGTTACACATAACAGTGCCGGGCCAATCAGTTTATTCAGGGGAGTTGAGAAATTTAAAGGTCTGAACCTGGACAATAAGAATTACTTTATCTACTGACTTACTTCTGTTCTGCAGTCACTTTAATCTCAATAGGGTCTTGAAGAGCTTTAGGACAGTGGAAATATTGTCTCTGACAGTCTTCACTTTTACTAATAGTAATAGTGGTAGTAGAAGCCATATTAGTGGTATTAGTATCAATAATAGCAGTTGATGGCGTTTCTGTTTTTCTATTTTATTTATTTATTAACCTTGGCTTATTTGTAAAACATAAACTTCTGTTTTCTCACCACGTTTGTATCTGAGCCCCATATAATGCTCTTCGGAATTGCTTTGGTGGTTGGAAAACTTTTTCAGTCCTAACATTACTCATTACATGCTCCTTTATAGAATGCATATGCTGTATTTCATCCCGGTTGCATGCAACATTACCACCACTTTTTCAAAAACATAATATCTAGGATGGGGCGAACAGTATATTAATCAACACCTTCTAACTTTTTTCTGTCTGCCTCTTTTTAGGAGCCACACATTCACAGATGGCACACAGATGAAAAGTCTTTTTCTCTCAGTCGCTTTCACTCTTTCCCTCTGCTCACTTATTGTCTCTCAACTAACACACACACACACGAACACACAAATTGTCACCCATTTTGCTTCATCACCAATAGGCCATGAAAAGAGACCGTTTTTTAATGAACAGAGTAAACACTAACAGGACGACAGTCTGTCTTTGCTGGGGACCTTTTCTTTTTCCAGCAGGCTGTCGGCCCCTTGTTGTATCACACCTCAATAATCTCAGGTCAATTGCTTTGACCAAAGCACCTGCTGGCTGCAAGATTGCCTGCTATCATTTTAATGGATCGCCACTCTAGATACACTTTAATTATGCCTTACTTCTGACAAGCTGCTAAGTTTTTGTTTTATGGGTTTAAAAGTGTCAGACAGGTTTAGGAAGTTTAAAAGAAATGCCCTTTCTTCCTTTACCTCTTGAAATCTGCATCTGTCCAATAGTACAGGGAGTAAGTATTTGCTGAACCATGACATCTTGTTTTTTCTCTCACAGCTATTTTCTCATGGTGGCCGGGCTCTCGCTGTGACACGATGACAAGCTGTGTCATGGCCCTGTAGCAGGACATGATTTACACACATACTCATGAGGACACCGACATGCAAAGGGCACATGCTAAGAATGCACACACGCTATCAAACACAGGGCCATGAACACCTCATATACCCACTATTGATAGAGACAAAAAAATATAATCAGACACATGTTAGTTTCCCTTAAGTCCCCAAGCTGGAGACTAGCATCGCATACCAGCTTCACTACCGCACACCCGCAATTGTCTGTGACACACATTAGGCGCCGTGGCAACCACATCTGTCGGCCAACATCAGCACTGCAGTGGGAGGAAGCATGTGTGGTCTTTTGCTCTAAATTCAACTGTTCTAGTCGTCTTCTTCCTCCGGTCTTGTCCTTTCTGCAAGTGTACTGGGAGATGCTTCTGTCCAACAAAGTACACTGTCTCCACTTGAGCGCACTGACTCATTTGGTTTTAGTGTGAGCTAGTCTGTGTTTGTTGGAACCACTGCAGGATAACACGAGTTCAAGTGCCATAATTTGTTTTATTTATAAGTCTAGCAAATGCACTGCTTACTTCATTTCTAACAGCTGTGTTAAGTACATACTACTAATGCCACTCTTTGTTTTCCTTTTATAAAGGCGTTCACTGGATGTTTTTAATGCAGAACCATCAATCGCAAGTTAAGCAGAAAATGGCAGAGGTTTACTTTTTGTTTAATGAATCTCGAAGCCATCTACATGCTGCCGGCTAGATACCAGACTGGTCAGAGCAGGAGAGCTCTCAAGTCTCTCAGAGAAAATTTACTGTCGCAGCACTGAAGACAAACACCGAAGGGGCAGCATGTCACGATAACAGCGGCTCATCACTCCACCCTGAACAACGCTTGAAAATCATCCAGCTGTAGCCCGGCGATTATTTCCATGTCAGAGTTTGCATGTTAGTGGCTTTATGATTTAATGAGTGAATGGTGCCAAATGTGGGTTTTTGTGTGGAGAGGAAGAGTTCACATTAGAGAACAGCCTGTGTTGTGGTGATACACTCTCATATTGTATTCTGCCTGCGTGAACGGCTGTCATCCAAGGCAGATCAGGAAGACTAATTCAAAGGGCTTATGCATACTTAACAGCACTCTGTTTGGTTTTTAGCTATTTATTTACACACTGTATCCATGTGCACGAGACTCTCTTTTTCCTTTTTCTCATCAACCTTCAGACTGGCAGTGGGAGCTATTTTTGACTCAGACAAAATGGTTGTCTTAACCATTTTATTTTACTACCGAGCATTTAATTTTAAAGGAATTAGGTAGAAAGGAGCAGTTGCTTTTCAAATTTATACATTTTGAGTCTTTAGAGCAATGAGTTATTTGGTAAATTCAAACATCCTGCTCAAGGATACGTTCATCAAACACTGGAAATCAAAATGGTGCCTCTTTTTTATGAGCAGCTCCTTACAGAATAATGCTGAGCAGCTTCAGCGGCTGCATCGATGCTGCGATGTGTCAAACGCTTAGTACTACAATATAGTATGTGAAAAGCGTGCTGAATAGGATTCTGCTTTCTGGCATATTAATGCAACATGCCACCTTCTGAGTACTGTAGCTAAACGAGATTCAGATCACACACTTGCCCAGCTCGTTTGCCAGATCACCAAGTAGTGCAACCTAACAAGAACAGCAAGCATATATTAACTTCATCCTCTTCTCTGTTGTTTGCCAGTGGCTAAAAGCCAACCCCTAGAGTGACCAGCTGAGATTTTAAGCATCGTGTCCACCGTTGTTTTTTCTTTCCCCTGTTCACAAACATGTTCACACAATGTTAAATAAAACGAGCAAGCTGAAATTAAACCTTTCACTGTTATTCATTGCCTGGGAAAATTATTTAACTTTCAACGTCACACACCAAAAATGCTAATATAGGAGCTGAATCGGAGTAACACATCAGATCTCCCCTTTATGACTGTGTAACCTTGAATATTTTAGGCTTGTGAAGACCTCACTGTGAGTATGATGGATTCTGAAGGTGTGAATTGGACTTTTAAAGCGATGCTACACTCGGAAGTGATAAATGAGCCTGCATGACATGCAACACCCCAGGGACAATCAGTGCTTTAATTGGAGACAGTGGGAGCTGTACTAGCATGCTAAAACCAGGATGGTGTTGATTACACAATGCGCCACATGTGATCATGTTACACAGAGATCATTATCTTAGTGAATTAGATTTAATTATAAGTAGTAAAACGCATTATGATCCTGCTTAAGGTTGCTTAATAACTCAAATACACACCAAAAATGATGAATATAATCCTTTCTCTTACTGAATTCACTCGACTCTGACCCCAGTTGACTTTATAATTCTTAGTGTGGCGATGTCCTCCATTTGTCATTTCCCTTGAAATTGAAAGAATTTGTGCTACAGCTCTGCTGGATGGACAGAAACGAAAAACGGCAGATAGAAGAGGGGTTGTGGCCGGAGACTGCCCTGGCATGGAAGGACGCCGATTTGGCAACATCGACTGTCTCCCTGATCCCCTCTCTCTAATTTTGTCTTCCCACGACAGAGAACACCCAGCCCCAGTCTCCTATCCATTATGCATGGATGAGCTTTATTGCATTATGTTTTTTTAGGCTAACACACTTAGCAAGCTTGTAGCATGCACAGCCCCTCTTCACCAACTCGGTGAATAATTCAAGGCCAGGGCATTAGGCTTGGAATAGAGGAGCTTAATCAAAGGCTACAGCTTTCAGTGCGGCTCAGCGCTGCCCCATTGGCAGTTATAACCTCAAGCTTGGCACAACATAGATTTTAAAAAGGAAGTTGAATTATCAGGCCAGAGGCAGACTTTGGAGAGCTTTGTGAGCTTTGAGAGACTCTTGAGATTGTAATGCAATTCAGAAATCTTGCATTCAGAAAACCTTCTTAGTTTTTATTGTGAGCAGCCAGGACACCTTGTCCTGCACATGCTGCTGTTGAAGAAGCTGTAAAGAAAATTCAGCTCCGCTCCAACCCCTATCTTTTTCTACATTAATCCATAATTCTGATTACTGCCATTTCTTTCTACATTTTTCTGTAAGCATGTTGGAAAACTTACTTACTACTGTGAGTTTTGGAGTATTGTTTAATAATATTGTTATCTAAGTTATCTTTTCAGGAATTTCAAATAACTACCTGGCTTTCAGATTTTAAAACTTCTTCTTCTTTTATTTTTTTTAATCCAGTATGTTAAAGTGTCCAGTAATTGAAAATATCTTCATACATTTTGTTTGGTGTTCACAACTGATTCTAGACTGTTTGGGGGTTTAATAAATGAGTGTTGTGCTCGTTTATGTGTGTGACACAACAGCAGTAACTTCAGTTCATTATTCATAACTATTAAAATAAGTATTCCTGCCACAGAGACAAGATTGGTGTGGACTTCATGGTAAATCACAGTCTATATTTTGCAACAATTTATTGTTACAGTTTTACAAGTAAATCATTTGCTGTACAGCAGAATACTTGACTTGATTTTTTTAACATGACTTTAGTGTTTTAGTCTAAATAAAAGTTTAATCTGAAATCTGAAGTTGTTTTTCAAATTCTGAGTTATTTGCTGTTGGGCCTCAGGCTTCATGGATAAAATTAAGAGCCCAGTCTATACAAAAAGTTGTTTCATTAAAAACCTCTGGTACACTGTCTATTTGACTGGCACAGCTGTTGTTAAGGGCTGTAGAGATGACCTCTCCTTCTGCTTTGGGGAAAGTGAGGAGCTGTGCTAGTGTAGTTAGGATTAAGTGTTACCTTTCTATTATTCAATCCCGATATGACATCATGTCCACTACACTTTGCCATCATAGTTTCATTTTTTCTGCACCCCTTCAGCCGCTCAATCTTATTCCATCTTTGAAACTTTGCAACAACACTCCACCACCCTTCATGTTTCTTTCAATTTTTAGTCTTTTCAGCCCATCCTCAATCCCCTTTGTATGTTATCCAGCTTTCTCTTCCATTTTGCCTCCCTTCAATCCTTCTTTATCTTTCTGTCTTTCTGACTTTCTCTCTTTTTCTCCATCTATTTTCTTTCTTGCTCTCACTTGCGCTCTCTCTCTCTGTTTATCCCCTGTAAAACGCATCCAGGCTTCCCTCGGGGGCTAATCCTGTTGGAAACGTTTCAGGGAAAGCGGATTATCTGTCGGAGCGGCATGATTTTTGGAGAAAGTTCACTCACACTTGATTAAATTAATCATTGTCCTCCAAAACCCCTCATGGTCTTTCCTTGTGGATACTGGTGGAGATAAATAACTGTCCTCAAACAGCATATTCATCTCTAATTAATTTGGGGTGTTGTGCTTTCTATTTAGGTGGAGGTATGGGCCAGTCGGTGCAATGGTGTTAAGTAACAGAGAATGGGTGGCAGAACTGTCAGGAGACTGTTGGCAGAGCTTTTGTAGGCACACAGACTATTTTAATCTACCAGTTTCTGCAGGTTGATGCAAAATCTTTGACAGCTTGATTTATCCTCACTTTTTAATTCACCAGTGGATTGCTTGAAGGGGGCCCAGCATGCTTTTGTTAGAGCTAGACAGAGACTAATGCCTGATTTGGTCTGTGCTTTCATAATTTATATAGAGGTGCCAGCATGCGTCATGCTGTCACCGCAGGTATTTGCTGCAGAACACATTAGAGGAAGGAATTAGTGTTTAAATACAGGTGTTGGTGTGTGTGTGTGTGTGTGTGTGTGTGTGTGTGTGTGTGTGTGTGTGTGTGTGTAGGTGTGTGTGTGTGGCCAGTAGGCAATTGTTAGTTTGTTGTTTATAGCCCATGAAGAGCAGTGTGGTCAATGAAGCTTCACAGGTGGATGGGATACAACATAACCTTGAGATGATGATAAACTTTCCAATTCCCTGCCTACAGCAATCGCTCCCTCTCTCCTTCACTTTCAAACCATCCTTTCAAAGGAAAGCCTGCTGAGGCTCCATTTAACAAGAATATCCCCTCATTACACAACTGCGAAACCTTAAAAGTTACCATCCGTTAAGTGGTTTCATTGAAGGCAATGAAAAATTTCCTTTCAAAGGAAATAATTACAGCTGGTTCTTCAGGGGTGCATGTAGCGGCAGTGTTTATGGAGCATAATTGCTATGCAGAACAATTACTCCGCAGCAACAATTGGTAGCTTTACCCCACATGAGTATGAGGATTAGAGCTGTGATCACCCAGGGTGTCAAGCACTTGTCTGGATACGATTACTGAAAAGGTCCAAGGTTTGGAGTGAATCAGCAGCCCTTTGTGTACAGCATCAATAGTACGAGGAAGGTGCATGCACATATGTGTTTGTCTTGCCCAAAGGACTCAACTGTAAATTTCATTTTATCAGCAACAATTATATTTTATTACCAATTTGGTAATATTGATTAAAAAATGAACTAAATATATCATTACCTTAAGAGATTGATGTGAAAATTAAGTAATTTTGTACCCGTAAGTTTATACCCGCCGTATGTGCAGCTGAAGTTGGAGTAAGTTTTGACAAACGAACACAGATCCAAATTCAAACAGCAACAAGTACTACTTAAAACCTGCACTGTTTACACAAAGAAGTAAATTTATATGGAAGTCAATTGGAAAACAACTCTACTGCTCACTTGAGCTATGACCTCAGTAACCACTTTCCTAATGAGCAGAAACCTGCCTTCTGAACTGACAAGTCACTGTCCAACTGTCCCACGCCTCAGTCAGGCTGATACCTAGCTTGTGATGCCTGATTTTAATAAACCTAGGTGGCTAAAATGATCAGCCCACAGGGTTTGATAATCCAGAGGCTGATGTCATGGTATCTACATTCACATTTTATATACAGCCTACAGTAAATAGAACTTTATGTGAAAATTGTAATAAATAAATTAGAATTTGTGTGTACTGCATGTAGTGGTTTTGTGCTCATCATCTTTTGTGCTTTCATAGCAGGGGCAGGTTTTTATAAATGTGGTCTGGATATTATTGTATGCATATGCCATGTTTGTTATTCATCCTCGCTGCAGTACAGGTTACTGTCTGAAAAATGGCAGCATCTAACATCCTTAGACCGTGTCTCTGGAGATTCATCACGTTACATCATGATCCACTTGCTCAGCAGACATCCTGCCTTTAATGTCTTTCAGGTTTGACTCTTCGGGTCTGGATACCAGAGTTTGTCTGTTATGTAATTTGTCTGCGGGAAAGATGTGGTCTCTTTTTTTTCTCTCCCCCCCCCCCCTCCCCCCCTCTTCCTGCTTTCAACTCCATGCACGTACCTGAGGTTGTCTGTCTTCATAAATCAATGTATCCGTTGCAGATTTCACTGTGATCTGCAGAGTGGAGATTCAGACTTCGATGGATTTGCATGGTTTTTGAACTGGGACATGTGCAAATAGGGAAGAAAAAAATAGATTCCCATGTCTTGTGCACTTGTCCCTCTGGTTCAGAGAGGTTATGAAAACACGTTGTTTCTACTTCACAGACCAATTGCAAGCTGCTTTATTTGTGGTTTGTGTAGATATTTTGTGTGCGTTTACAGGTAGTTGTATGCATTTGCTGTGTATAAATAATTTTGCTCCTCAGGCATTTGCTGATTCAGTGAATAATTAATCAGCAGAAAACACAGATTATGGCTTAAAGATTCAATTCATGTCAAACAGCCATTAGTCCTAGCTGCTTGTGTCAATGCTGTGTTTTAATACATTCAAAATACCCCAGTTTTTGACTACTGGTTGGAAAACAGTTTCATAACTAACACAAAATTGTCATGTGTTGCTGTTACAGCCTTACAAATTGTAGATTTTTTGATTAATTGATGTCTGATAAATTATCAGCACTAATGAAAATGCTGTTTAGGGAAAGATGGTGGCCGTATGCCAAAATAATCTGCAGTGCAGTAAAACGCAGTAATGTTTCAGTAATGTTTTATGGCCTTCCCTTTTTGAACGTTAGACCTTTTTTGATTTTTCTTCAGCTGTTTAGCTTTCTGCTCTCTTCTAATATTTATTGTTATCATCTTCGTTAATACATTTTATTGATGCACTGTAAAATAGCTGCCCCAGACATCTTTTTTTGTTGCTTCTCTTTATTTTTCCCCTGACTTTCCAACCCTTAACATTTTGAACTTGTTAGCACGTCTAAGGTATAACAGGGCCATTTCTATGTGGACAGCCTAGGTGAGATTATCAACAGGTCACGGCACTCACCTGAGCCAGGTTGTCATAGGATCATCATGGGGACTGTCAACATCTCCACCTCTAACGGCTTGTCCTCTATTGCTGTTCTCACGTGTTACCTCCTCTACCATCGAACTTCAGGCTCTGCTGACTCATGCTCCCATCTCTCCAGACATCATGTGTGTCTGAGAGCAAATTTTTCCTGAAGCCAAAATCATGTCAAAGCCTACCCTCAATGTTTGTCTCCATCGACTTCACGCCTTGCAAGTGTCAACACGTAACTGACAGAAATTCCTCGGCCTCTGCTGCAAATTCTTCTTCTCCGACCACTCTAACCTGTCTGTCCTCCTTCCCTACGGAGCACTCTCCTATATTCCCAAGTTTTCCCTGTGTCACATAAATTGAGAGTCAGCCCCAGAACCTGTAGTGGAGACGTGAAAACAGCCCTCTTCTCTTCTCTTCTCTTCTCTTCTCTTCTCTTCTCTTCTCTTCTCTTCTCTTCTCTTCTCTTCCATGTGGTTATTTACAATTTCACTGGAGTCAGCTGATTATCATATTGTCATAGATCTAAATTGATGCACCTGTTTTCAGACCTATACAAAATAAACAATACTAATATGACTAGAATATTTTTGGGCTGGTTGAATGAAATATGCTGTCTCAAAATGTCCCATATAAAGGGGCGTTTTCCCTCAGGCCCCCTCAGAGGATTTAGTACAAAATTGTAAGAGTCATTGCCTTTGTCCTGCCCCTATCCATATGGTACAGGGGCTGCAATTAGTCATTACCGCTAAAAACACCATATAGCTTCTGAAGGAATAGTTCCAGAGGCTTATAAACTAAATGCCAGAGTAGATTTAAACTGTTCTGTTGACATACTGCAACCCAAAACCTTAATAAAGCACTTTATGGGAATACTCAGTGTTATATTGTTTCATTTGAACTTGTTATTCATATGTATATTTTATGAACACAGGAGATTGTGTAAGCATAACCTGACTTGGGCATAAGATACACCAAAGTTAGGTAAAGGTAGAGCTGGATCAAATCACTTTATACTTTTCAAACCCTGAAAACTATTTCAGATTTTGATATTTTTTTAATTATTTCTTGTATTGTTGTCATTATACAATATTTAACTTTTGCAAACTTGTTTAAATTGGACAAAAGGTTGTATTAAAAAATCTTTATGTATTCTCTGTAGAAATGCATACATAGTCTACAATATGCAGCATCATTTCTGTCTGGCAGTCTAAGCCATGTGGTTGCTTTTTTGCTTGGCAGAAACCAAAAAAAAAGAGAGCCACCAATGGATTCTCTACCCTTTAGTACCAAAATCCTGCAATCCCTCAAACTCTCTCAGCCTTTTGCCAATTAGGAGCTCAGCAAATTGTGTTTCCAACTGTTTTCAAGCAGACTCCCCAACTGAAACTGTAGTTATAGCAATATAAGCTCATGATGGGGTTAGCGGTTAATCCCCATCTGCAGATCCACAACCACACCTCCACTGTCTAATCAGCGCAGGCTGCTTTCACCTGTGATTAAACCTCTGTCATTTCTCTTCTCTGTCTCTGTATTATTATATTATTATTATTATTATTTTGGTATGAAGCCAACACGTTACTCACCCTTCTGACTCAGGTCATGGTGCAGACTGCAGCCTTATCATAATTTGTGAGAAATTCTGGTAGTGGAATCATACTTGCACTACTGCAAAGTGTTTACTACAGTAAATACTCAACAAGCAGACATAGTTGCCGAGATATAATGACAGCTTATAGCATAAGGCAACAAGCCTGGGATATAGCTGTTCTGCACTTTAGTTATTTTCAGATTCAGAGCCGATGTAATCTGAGTGTCTGTCATAAACACGGTGGGGATGTATTTTGTGCCATCTTCTTTATTGCTCGCATTGTTATAAATGGCTCTCTGGGTCCTCTCAGTCAGCAGGATTACAGCCCAGGATTAAGATTCTGCACAGTGAGCGAGTGGGTGTGCAGTGAGCGAAGCGAGTTATTGGAATTGCTATCATTATCCTCTGGATATCTCATCATGAACTTCTCACCTGAGTGCTCCTACAGCCGCACTGTATGCTGCACTTGCTGAATGCACACAGCTGCAGAACATTAAACGTGCAGATGTTGATGAAGTTCCACTCTAGCACCCCTTGAGTTGTTTTTCCCTCCTCCTCCTCTATATATAATCTCAAACTCAGTTTGGCTTTAGCTCGCATAAGTTTACACAACATAGTTATATTTAATTACACGAGTTGTAATGAGCACATCACAATCATTTCCATATAGAAAGCCATGGTGTTTACTGTGCATTGCAAATAGCATGTTTTTGCAGTGGGAGAGAGCTGCTTCAGTCCTCTAGTGTTTCCCAGGGACAACTGCAGTTGATCAAAAGAAAGATGATCTGAATCTCTTTTGACTAATTAGATCATTTAAAAGCCATTTAAGGAAAACAGCTCTAAATATTTTTAATTGCGCATTATGTAATTATAAATTCAAATTTAAATCTTTCAGCTTTGATAGTTGCCTTGCCTTGAAATTAGTGTGCATTTTCTGATAAAAGAAATAAATAATAATCACAAAAATGTTCTGCTGCTTTACTGGTAATAAAAAGAAAAGGCTTCAGCCCTATTACCTCTAAAGGGCTGATATAATGAGTCTCATGGCTGGAAATAACAAAACTGGCTCATAAAAAGGATCACTCTTTAAATAAATTGCCAACAGGTCAAAGATGTGTTTCTAATAGTGACATTTATATTTCCTCCATTCAAACTCTGTTTAAAAACTAACCATTGGCCTTAGAAAAGCTTAACATAGTTTTTTGTGTTGCGTGTCCTCATCCTCAGTGTAGCAACAAGGCTACACCGCTAGTCTAACCGCTTTGCACAACTTTTCAATAAACTGGCTAGAAATTTACAGGAGAAGCAGAGGCAGACAGATGTAGCTGCCATATATAAGTGTTGTGATCATGTTAGGAACGTGATGCTGTACTTGGATGAGGGTGTGTGCATGTGTGTCTAAGGTGAAATATACTTGTGCTTTGTGCTCTCTCAACACAATGCACTTTCATAAGATGCCCCAGTGCCCCCAGGATGCTCTTTGCTCACTCAACAGTGAAATGCATGGTATTGGAGGCGATGGACTAGCATTTCAGGCAGCACGGAAAAGACGACCTTTGCCATCCACAAGAAGTCATAATGATAAAACAGAAAGTGGAAGAAGAGTTATTGCCCGGAGAGCAGAATTAGATGGTGAGCTGCACCTTTTGTTCAGTCTGTATATGATGACAGATGCATCTAGATTGACTAGTCCTTTGGTCCGGACGTTGGGAAGTTGCTCTTAATGACAACGCGCTGTAATGAGCTGGATAATAGTGCTGAGTGTCACACAAATTCTAACTGTCTCTGTGGTGACACTTGCACAATCTTGCTCTCTTTCGTTTTCGTTCTGTGCCAAATCTGGTGATGTGGCTGCTGTCTGAAAACAGCTAAGCTAGCACATCTCATCACCACAGCAACAACTACGGTTCTATTTCAAGCTTATCTTTTTTCTGGGTGTGTATGTGGTTGAATTAATAATATTATCTTCCTCTGTCAATCTGTCAGTCACTTAAATTCCTCACAGAGAGAGAGAGAAACAGTGAGCCAGAGATTTCCCGGTTTCCTGTCCTCGCTTTGCTATGACCCACATTAATGAGCACTTTGTAGTTTGACTATCTGTT
The DNA here is from genome assembly GCF_051167445.1 of Perissodus microlepis. Classification (NCBI taxonomy): domain Eukaryota; kingdom Metazoa; phylum Chordata; class Actinopteri; order Cichliformes; family Cichlidae; genus Perissodus; species Perissodus microlepis. The sequence goes on along the minus strand of NC_140465.1, from coordinate 29,300,670 downwards.
AGTTACCACTGAGGAAGATGACTGTGATAGCCCATATTTCTCTCACCATTCCCCAGTGGCTGGCAGGATTAATGGCAAAGCTGCAGACTATGGCACTCGACAGCCATCTTGGGTTAAGGATGACTCAGATCTTTTTGCTCACTGTAGACTCATTAAACATCAAAAAGAATTCCTCATGAGCTCAGTAGATGCAATAATGCACAGATTTTTTATGCCATGTTGACTAAACAGTACTTAGGGTTACAGGTTTGCACTTAGAGTGGCTGCTAGAGTACTTCTCAATGCACTTTATGAGCTACTTCTGTTTATGGTGCCTTGGTTTGACACGACAAAGAGGAAAACACACTGTGCCATTAGGTCTGAGGTGATGCAGAATGAGAACCCAGGCTTTTATTTTATGTTTCTGACTGCCTGAGCATGTTAGTCAGCTTCCACCTAATTTCAGTTGCTAATACATTCCCTTTCTTACAGTTTTCCCTGGGTTTCAATAATTGAACATGCCTGGCTTGGCTCTTGCACCACAAAAAAAGAAAAAAAAAACATGACTTCACTTTTATGGAGACATGATTTGACAACAAGCTTGGGATTGGACAGACCGTCCCACAAGCAGAGAACAACACAGCCCACTTGAGTCACACTTGTTTTTTTTGTTTTTTTTAGATATAACTTGAAAACTCATTTCTCTCTTGCAGAAACAGTGTTTGCATCCATTTATGCCAGATGTAGTTTTGCATGTGAAACAGGTAAAGTGAAGAGAGGCAGTGAATAAGAAATGCACATCAGCCAAACCATTGGCTTTTCAAACTGAGCGGCTCAGAGGATGTACATTACCGCAGGGAGAAAAAGAGATTGCTGAAAGAATTGGATCCACTGGGAACAATAAAAAATTGACCGTGCTGGTATGCTAACAAGGCTGTCAAGACTGAGTCTGGCAAGATTTATTCAGAAATCAAAACACCATATTAAATACAACATGGTAAGATTTTTGCCAGGAGAAAATAAAGCTGGTGAGGCTTATTGATCCAAATTTATCAGTCAAATCCAAAATATGAAAAATATTTTCTTGCTCTCAAGGCTGCTATCAATTAAAAAAGAGATGATTCAGTTTATAAAGAAAATTCTGGCAGTGCAGCTTGCATTTATAGCAATAACAGTAACATAAATATCTCAACAGCTGGTAGAGTTTTGTGAAATGATGTGCAGACATCCACGATGCCGCAAGGTTAAATCTTCATGGCATTAGTGATGTCACCAATTTCCCTCCATGAGGTTAACATCTGTGGTTTTAAGTGAACTGTCTACACCGCTGGATTGATCACCAAAGATCCAAATATCTGTTATCTGCATTTCACAAGAATTGCTACTCCTTTGAGATTATTAGTCAGATGTTTATAAAACTTCCAGTTATGATCACCAAATAGCCCTTCATCCAAATTATGCTAAAGTTCAAGGTTGCATATGAATTATGATGATCATTAGCTGGATGAACAACAACGTCACTGACGTTCTGCTTTCAGTGTGGTGCAGATTTTAGTTGAATGAATAAATACGCTGTTATTGAAGACATGTTGCTTGAGCATGATGCTAGACTCTGATGCCAAGCGAGGATCTACAGGGGATGTGTTTTTTGTGTATTTCTGTGTCTATATCTTCAGCTGCTTCATTCTGCACAGACCACATTAATGATAGAACAGAGGCTTGGTCCACAGACTTCTCATTAAAGACAGAGTAAAAGTACAGACATGAAATGAAGAGAAGTAAGACTGTGGGGGACTGTGAGACAGCAAAAAGAGAGAACTACAATTAAAGGTCGAAGCTTTTGGAAACAAAATAGGTAAACTAGAGCAACAATGTGTCTCTCAGCACCTGCAGGCTAAAAGTCTTCTTTCCTCTCAACACTTCTTCATGCTCTTTCTTCCACTTTTCATTATCTTCACTTCCCACCCCGCCCCGCCCCCCGTCTCTCTGGGACCAGGACATCTCCCGCCTCACATTATCACAGCACTGCTGCTGTTGATGCTGCTGTTAATTCGCACACCCCAGCTCACTCCCACCACTGCACTTCTGCTGAGTTGGTCTGATCTTGCCTTTACTTTACAGGAGGAAGGTCATTCCTCCATCTCCTGTGTGGTGATGGACAAGAGAGGGGAGGGGCTGGAGGGCAGAGGAGAGGAAAGCATATGGTTAGTTAACTTTAATGCAGAGGCAGATGTCTCTCTGCGTAGTTGGAAGATTAGTGGGTTGGAAATGTGTCATGCTATGATCATACAAGGGAATATTTGTAGTCTTTATTGTCGAGGGGCCGCAGCCCAGGTTTATGTTACATATGGGATGTGAGCTTCACTTTTAACTTTTGCCTTTTTGATATTGAGGGTGCTTAACTTCTCATTACCTCATATAATAAATCATGTATTTGGATTTCAAAATATTCATAATATATCAGCTAATATATCAGCTTTGTTGATTTTATTTGCAGTCTACTTAAAAGTGCACACACCGTCTACACACTGCCTCTATATGTGCTTGTCTCTGTCACAAAAATAAAGTCTGAAAAAAATAAGCACTGCCTTTAAATAGTTTATTTTGATGAAGTCCTGACATCGTCAAATATTCAAATCTAATCACCTGCTAAATTTTTGTGTATTTACATTTTTTTTCTTGTTGCCTCCCCATGCCCCTCTCCACTCCTCTTTTAGTTCATCCCTTTAAGCTGCTTATGTCAGACTTCTGTCCCCGTGTGGGCACACTGTGAAAATGAGGTGAAATGAAGTGTGCGGAGAGTGGTTTGGGCATGTGAGACCACTGCCTGTTTAACTTTGCATAGCTCTGTAGCCAGCCAGCCAAGCAGACAGACTGAAAAACATGGCTACAGAGTGGCCCATCATGTCCCTCTATTACAGAATCCTCCAGCCGTAGTAACACTCCACATGCCAGTTATATAAGTGAAGATAATTCATCTGACGGTTCTGTGTGAGGTGTGAGATCATAAGCCAGGTTTATGGCACACCGCTTCTCTCGACGGAGTCAGCGAGATCCTAGTCCCACGGACAACTGTCTCAAAAATTGAGGCGAGGCTCTTTGCTAAACTTGCCCCTCAGAAGTTCCCTCAGGCAGTTTTGTCCCCTAAAATGTCCACAAGAAGCTGCAAGGTTAGTGGAAGGGGGTGGGGCTCTGTCAGTCCAGGAAATTTATGAGAACTATGAGGGGAGCCAAACCGGAGGTCTTGCAGGTGTTGATGCTGTAGCAAACTCTCTTTGACCAAGTGCCACAGGAGATAGAGGCAAGCGTGATGTTAGAGGATGTTGGTGACTTGTCATACATCACATGATGAATGGGTAGGGAAGGCTAAAGGGACTAGAAAGATCAAGCTTCCCTGAACTATGGGTGCAGGAGAGCATTAGAGAGAGTGAATTAAAAGTGAAGAGTGTAAGAAACACCTAAGATTAAATCTCAGAATGTGGGGAAGAGTCCAAATAGCACAAAGTATGTCTTTATCATGTTTTATATGTAGTGCATTTACATATTGCATGGATTTTCGGGCTCTTTATGCATACATTTTAATACTGAATTTTCTATGTGCACTTAGTAAAGTGCATATATTTACTGTCTTTAAACCTGCATATAAATTTTCCCCAGTATTTATTTCCTTTTAACTGGAGCAAGACAAATACACAACATGAGACAGGTTACAATATTGGAAGAACCCATGCAGGGGTGTTTGTTTAATTGAGTTTGGAGACTGGAGGGATCAAACACCATGCTATCCAAAGATCTTCTCCCTTTGGTGCTTTGATGATAGTGGTGGAGAACACTGTATACAAACATGTTTAGTCCGAATCTCCCAGTTATTCAGTTGGTATCAGATGTGGTGACTGCAATGCCATAGCATTTCATTCAGCATTTCATTCACATAATTGTCATACACATCATGGGAGTGTTGTTTTCCATCCTGATGATCATTATCATCAGGATGGGAATGTTTCATCAAAGGATAAAGGAGATCACTCTGAAAAAAACTTGATTGCTTTATCAGTAACCTTTTCTTCCCAGACAGTAGGGGATTCAAACCATGTCAGTAAAATGCCCCCTACACAGTAATAGATCCACACAACTCAGTATTATTTCATTTTTATCTGTCACTTTTCTATTACATACAATATGTACAATTATTATAGTGGGAGAAGTGAAACACTGAGCTGTGTCTTTGTAGTTCTGGCTTTCTCTTCATTATAACATAAAATTTTGTACTTCAATAACAAACCAGTGGTTGGATTATAAGCATTTTGTGTTTTAAGCAGACACTGGCAAAAACCAGCAGGTGATGTGGAAGCGGGTGGGTGGGATAGAGTGGCTGCTGACACTATTCACTGTTGGGTCAGGGCATGCGACTAATTAATGTTTTAGATGATACTAGGTTTTACCAGCTAAACTACTTCGTAACTGCGATGAGCGATACCTGGAGCCTCTTCTGGTTGCCTGACATAGTAACTGGTCACTGTTATGATAAAATCTGTTAACAGAGTCAAGCTATTTTTTCCTGTCTCCAGGTGTATTGTTAAACTAACCAGTGAATAAATCTACATTATAGGAGATGTTCCCAACCTTTTTCATTTGAAGTACCAAAAGCATGTTTACTGAAAACAGTTTTGTTAAAATGTATTCTTGACTACTTTTAGTTTTTCATGTGCAGTTACAGTCACCTCTTGTAATCATCCATAACCATTAAGTTACTGTTTCAACTACAATTTCCATTACTTTCTGTTTTAGTATTCTTAATGACCAATTAACCCATCTGTTATGTTTAGTGTGTATACATGCTGTTTGCTAATGTTGCTGATAGATTTACTGTACTTTCTTTTCCTGTACTACTACAGTATTTCTAATATTAATTTATTAATTTTAATTGATACCTAAATTTTTTAGGCGGTTTAACCGTTTATTCACTTTTTGCCACTTTCTCATCTATTCGATCCATTTTACGTGGACTGTTTGCTCCTTTTTTCTGGTGGTCATCTTCAGTTATCCAATTCATGAGTTGAGGTATTTTTTTGCATTCGCATAGCATATATATGTCTCGGGGCAAAATGCGTGGAATTCATGCCTTATGTTTCCACCAGTGTATAGAGAGAGGTGTCAAAGAACAGCTCAAGACCTGACGACATATTCCTTATTCAGATGTCAGTTAATTAAGTGACAGACAACAGAGATAATGACCTCCCAGTGGACTTCTCCCTAAGGGAGAAGGCCTCAGAATGAAATGTCACAACTGACTCCAGGCATTTGCTCAGCTTTCACTGTGCTTAAAGAGAAACACAATATCATGCATTTTAAAACATGCCAGGCATTTATTTATGTATTTGTCAATATTTTAATGAGATGATTGATAGCCTGTCACGTCTCTATGGTAAAGGGGAGGTAATAACTGCTGCGGGGCAACTTGTATCCTTAAAAAACTTGTACAAGTTGTTATTTGTATGGATTAAATGAAAAATATATTATGTTTTAATAAGGTTTGAGGTGACCATTTAACCATTGCACTAGCTAACTATCTGCTGGTAGTAGCTTCATCTTAATCTTAAAGATGGAGACATCTTCTCATTTATTCCCCCAGGAAGAAAAAAAGTGTATTTTTCCAACACTATTCTGTGGAAGGCAAACTTGGATGCAGGCTGTGGTTATTCTGTCTTGTTTCATCAGAAAACCTAAAGCTTGCGATTCAGTGATTACATCATAATCAAATCATTGGTCAAAATGTGCATATCTTATTAATAAATTAAAAAAATGATTTGAACTTACAGTAACCTACAGATAATATGTAATATAGAATACAGTTTTTAATAACAAATGGTTAGCTGCTTTAGAAGTACATGAGGCATACTTAGAGAGTTGGAACACCATCAGATTACATCACACTGGAATGAAATGAATATCACTAATGTAACTAATGGTTTTTTCTCTTTCTTAATTGCTTGTCTCAGTACTTCAGTTTAAAAGTGACATGACGTTTTGTCAGGCTTACATAATCATTTTCACAGTCTGCATTTTTGTATAATATGCGGACTGGAATTTGCAATTCGCTGAACAAATCTCCTCAAACAGATGCATGACGTGTGTGTGAGAGAGAGTTATGTCTTGAGCTTCGAGTGTTAATCTAATTCTGTGGCTTCTGAGTGAGGTGTTGGTCTATGTGACGATGTTAACAGTCTGTCGCTTCACTAGGGGTGCCAGGCACCGCTTCTGTTTCTGCAGAGCGAGTGCAGATATTTTCTTTGAGTTTCGGAGAGAAAACAGTACTGCTGATGCAACACGCAGCTGAAGGATTCCCATGGGTGACCTTGCTCTTTTCTGACACATCCCCTGCCATTACTTCGTGAAAAAATGACAAGGTAGCAGATGAAAGGATTCGTGAGAAGAGTGGGGTGTGAAGCAACAGCTTAATATTTAAGGGATATGTCCATTTGATTAGACTACTTTCATCCAAAATGGGCGGAAGCCTGCGAACACATGTCACAATATAACTGACAAGAAATAAATTAGGTCCGATTTCCTACCATCAGTTTGACTGCAGCACAGTGAACAATGCAATGGAGGGGGGACTGTCAAAATTGAGGAAACAATCATTTTAAATAAAAGAAATTCGACAGAAATTAGATCAATTTTTCCCCCTTATTATTTTCTTTTGTAGACAGCTACTGTACAGTTTGCTCATCTTTTTGGCTTACTGTAGAGAAATAACCTCCAACTGAGTGGATGGCTGATGGGGTACAATAAAGCCCATTGAAGCCCTGTCACAGAAAAATGAGGCCCGCTACAATAGCAATGTTATCTATGGGGAGGTGCAATGAGGAACTTCTCTGATGTGACAGACTCGCTAACAGTGTCTGACAGGACCCAGGAAACCACAAAGGCCGCACTGTAGCACTGTACTCATACTGAAGTAAACAGATCAGAGCAGCGGGTATGTGTGCCTGGGAGTGCATGCATTTTTGCCCTTTTATTTATCCAGTGAAGTGAGACTGAGCATGGCTACTCAACTGTCTTACATTACGGCACGTTCACACCTACTACCTTCACTGCATCTGTATATGTGTTTGTTGAGGATTGTTCTCCTTTGATTGTTGAGGCATGATGAAGCATTACAGTGAGAAGTTGACAGTTGTGAGAAGACTTTCTTCATCATCAAAGAGTGAGTTTCATCATCCCAAATGCACAGTTAACCTACAATTAAGGGTTCAATATGCAGACTAATATTTGATGTGAAAGTCTTGAGCGCGGGGAGGTTTTGAGAATAAGGAATGATGACACAATTAGTCTAGTGGAGCTGATCTGTGAAGTCCAGTGTTACATGCAAAGTCTGAATGGACTTGCACACATTCCCACAACTTGAACAATGAATCTTGAAGACAATGAAAACAGTCCTCATACTCCTGGAAGAAAATTTAAAAGGACGCTACATCAGGGAGGAAATGAAAGGAAAAAACCCAGTCATAGGAAAAAATATGAATTATAGCATCCTAACCAAGGCATTTGCATGATTTAGTTAAAAATCATAATCAAATATTAAAGGTTGTAGATTCTTGAACATTTCTGATGGTTATGAATTGTCTGAAATCTGCACTTTTTTGCTATGCAAGCCACCCAGTCATCAAAGAAAGCAGAAAGCATCTTTCAGCCATACATTTAACTGCTTTTATCACTTTAGGCTTATCTTAGCTGTGAATAATTTGAGTTAATCTGATACTCCTGTAAGTTCCCTTCTCTGAAAACCAAACTGACATTTCAGTAATAGTCTAGCTGTTGCAGGTTTAACTGCCAAAAAGTGGCAATGCTCCAATTTTAAGAAGAGGCAGTTTTAGTGATTTGAATTTAAATTTGCTGAATTTCTTTATCTGTATACTAAGTTATGAGCTGTCAGTGAGCATATGGAGCACATGTAGTTTGCTGAAAAAGCCTCACTTCCCTATTAATTCCCCTGTGTGCAAGCTGAAAAGGATATTCTGGGACAGTTTTGAGATGAAGTTTCCAGATTGGGCCTTGGTTCACCAGTTTCAATCTGTCTGTCTGCTAGACCAGCTGTTATGCAGCCCTCTTCGGAGAGGCAGACGGAGAACATGCAACCTTTATTCTGAAAAGCCAAGCCCGGCGGGATGACAGCTCCTAAAACTCTGTCAGATGGCAGCGAGGCCTCTGGACATGAGGGGCATTTTGATTTGAGTCAGTGGCCTCCAAAACCTGGAATGAGAGTAAGTTTAGAACACAAAATAATCGGAAAGCGGCACTGTCACAATAATGGCCTGTGTTGGCTTCTGTCACGAGCTGATGAGGAAAAGAGGATTTGAGGGTTGAGTAAGCTTATGGAAATATACCCAAAGCTCATCATTATTCTATCACCCCTCCTTAGTCTAGTGCATCTCCCCTCTCTATTAGTACATATACTGCATCTACAGTAGCGAGATCTCATCTTTAGTCCTTATGATTGGTATTCATAGCAATGCAGAACAGTCTCATGCTGAGCAGAGTTTGGGCTGTGTGCACCACAAAGAGGGGAAAGACACGAAGAGAGAATAGAAGTGAAATGGGGGGAAAATGATTACTTCTCCGTAGTCACGCTGTTTCAAAGCCTACTCTCTCTGTCAAGAGATGAGGAGGATGAGGGCTTGCAGGCAACGAAGATCTCTTCCTGTTTTCCAAACTCCTCATCATGTTCTTTCAAAGAAAAAGTTTTTTTTTCCCTGCTTGTGTATGACGACTCAGAAGTCTTCCTCTGCCTCAAACTTTGCATGAAATTTCTTTGTTTTTTCAAAGGCTTCTGGGAGTTGAGAGCAAAGGCGAAATCTTTTCAGATTTTCTTATGAAAATCTCTGGCGTCTTGCTTTTTTGAGGTTGTGGCATTGCATGTCTTTGGTAAAAAGTTTATGAGTCTTGTGCGAGGTTATTGAAACTGTAAAGACCATCGAGCAACGAGCACAGTTGTTATCATCTGTCTCTTAGCGGTTTGGATTTCCGATTTGTTGCCTCGGATGAATGGATTCAGCTCAGTCCAGTTTGTTCCGATTACTCAGAATGCAACAAACAGTCAGAAATGTAATCTACTGCAGCTTTGCAATCAATTTTTTAAGTGTTTCTAGGCCAGAAATCCCTCTATAGTCTCTTTTGTACTCCAAATCCCCAGTCATCCTAAATGATTACAGTGAATTTCACAGAAGAGATCAAAGTTTAATAATCAGTTTAACCTTTGTTCTCCCCCTCAGTTACATTTTCAATTGTGTAATCAACCTGGACTTAGAAGGCAAATCAACAAGGATTTAAGCTCTCAACTTGAAAGGACAGGTGGTCTCACATAATCTCCATATAAGAATATATTCTGTCAGTTTCTGACTTTTTTTCCCCTTGCCCCCTGTGAATTTTGAGTTTACCCAATGATCTTTACATTTTGTTTCATTAATTTAACCTCATTCATTCAGGGAAGGTCTTACAATTAACCCAGAGTATCAAAATTTAAAAAACTCTTAAGTAGGAAACCGCTTGCTAACCTCTGTACTGCCTTTTCACTGATTAAGCTACCATGTGAGCTACCATTCATTCGTTAGCGTGTCCCTTTATACTGTCTGTATACTGTCTATATAGAATGAATTAAAATACACTTAACTGAATTCAAATGATTACACTTAAAGTACTACTGGCAGACTGCAGCTGGCCATTTTCCGTGCCTTGCAATATCACTGCAGGAGTCTTCAGGGAGTTGCATGGGCTTAATTGCTTAATTATCGACACCTGAAAAGACATCTCTTGGGTAAATTGGTCAAACCATGTTGTCTGTTAAGCTCTTCATGCTTTCATGACAGTGTTTTTCTTATACCTTGATTTTAACTTACATGATGTTCTAAAAATAAAACCCATGTCTTTATTAAGTCGTCTCCATTTCATGTTTCTCTTTGTTAGCACAGTTTGCATCAAATAATTACACAGAACACAGTTTATTCCCTGAGAAAGAAATGTAAATATTGCGTTGAGGCATGAAAGGGTTACAGTTTAATCTCATTTTGTTGTATTGATTACTTTGTGAGGGTACATGCCACTTGGATGGATTTCCTTTTAGGCATAAACTCTTCTGAGAGACTACCACCATGTTTTTATTGACCTTCCTTGCCTCTGCCTCTGTTGATGCAGGAAAAGTATTGAACACGGACCTGCGCCACTACCTCAGTCTGCAGTTTCAGAAGGGCTCGCTGGACCACAAGCTCCAACAGATCATACGGGACAACCTCTACCTACGCACCATCCCCTGTAAGTACACCATTGATGGCATTCATTATACATGGTTTGAATGTACAGTCTACCCTATTTTCAGCGCATGTGCACTTTTGTCCGAAGCACCCTATGGGAACAATGAGGCCGTTCTGTATGCATCTGACAGCTGGAAATATATTGCACGGAAAAGCAGCAGGCCTGTTCCGATTTTATTACGCAAGCCTGAATATGCACACCGCACTCAAATACATATGTACCCTGTCTGCTCCTGCACTGTCAGTCACTCACAGCTCTCTGTCACACACACTACAAAACACACATTTCAGTGTCACCATAGCAACCCGGCCAAGGACATCTCTGTAACCCCCGTGTAACTTATTTACTTCTGTGCCGTATCATCACAATGATCAAAGTCGTATTCTTTCCATAAATATCCCTGCTTTTTCCCTCCCCTTCTCTGCTTTTCCTTGCTGACATTCTACTCAGCGGGGCCATCACCAGCTATTATTCTTTGCTGTAATCAGTAAATAAAAAGGTTGGTACTGTGGACAGTGAATGGGTTTTTGGGTAATAGTAATTTTGACTGAAAAACTGAAAAATATTTATAAGCAATATTAGTCATTTCATTACAAATTAATATATTCCAAAAACATACAATCCCTGTAATTCCAAACAGTGGAAATGTTTCATAATGTCTTCAGGATTTGGACTGGGTTAGTCAAGTAAAATTCGCTTTTACCATGCAGACAGAAACCTTTCATTGGTAAAATGTCACTTTCCAGGAGCTAAGAAAAAGAAGAACACATTTGCAGCCTGACGCCTCTGCATTTTCGAACCTTTTTTAGATAATTCAAAAGGTTTTATAAGCTTGAATGTTCGCCGTTTTTGTTAAATGAAAGCATGGAAATTACCAAAATTAGAGATGAGGCTGTTAGCACAGCAAAGGTGCAAATTAATATCCCGATTAAGGGTTGTGTGGGTTGCATAAATGCAGGCTGTTTGCCACAATGATGGGAACGCCTCTAAAATTAGAAATGCAATTTTATTTCTTTTCTTAAAAGGATTTTTTTGTACTCTATCTGTCTGCATTGCTACTGTAATTTAAAAACAGATTTCCATTTAGAAAATTTGTATTAAATTTATTGTAAAACAGTGAAACACTGATGTTGAATGACGCACAAGGAGAAACTGCACAGAATTTTAAGGCACCAGATGATGTGCTGAAGTGAAACTGCATCGACGGGAGACGTGACTCTGACACGGTGTCTGTAAGTCTGACGTAATGTTTGCACAGATATATTGGCCTAAATATTTACCACGTCATGCTGAACACTGACTCTGCTCAGAGAAATGCCGTAATTGGGTGTAGTCAAGGTTTAAGTCACGTGCAGAGGGACTTCTCCTGAGGCGATGACAGACTCTTAGGCACAGCACTGTCACAAACACGCAGCATCTCAGCACTCGCGCCCCTCAGGGCTGGAAGTTGCTCTGCTTTGTTCAGAGGGGTCATGCAGCACAAGTGTGAAAATTTTCAGAGAGTAAGCTGCTTACCTTTAATATGTATTTTACTTAAGGACGATCCTTCTTCTATCCCTCGCCTCACTCAGTTTCAGAGGTTCTTGTCTTTCTTTGTTTTTCTTTGTGTTTATTCCTCTCATATACCTGTCAGTCATTTTGTGAACTTTGTGAATTTTTCTTCTCAAAACCTGGCTGCACTGGTAGAATCTTGGGTCAGTTACACTCGATGGACAGAAGTTGATTATAGAGCTTTACAAAACTCATTCCAGTAATTTCCCCCCCAGCACTGCTACCTGTCACTCTCACCTGCTCTGCTCTGCACACACACACAACATAACATGCTTGGACTCTTTTCTGTCACCCATCCACACACCCCCAGTATTAACTACCTGTTCAAACACGACGTTGTATATTTTCATGTACCGCGGCGGCGGTCGGTGAGATATTACAGGCTTTGACCACCATTCATCATCCGCAGCCAGTGGGTTCGGTGCATGAGTCTGACTCTCTAATCCCCTGCTTGAATTACTGTCTTAATGAGCAAGAGTCCGGGACTTGCACAGTGACGGCACCGCCATCATTCACTCCCTCGCTCTCGGTCTCCCATCCTTCACCCTCTCTGTTTCACTTTCACTCTTTTTCTGTTTCAATTACCCTTGGCTCCCTTTTTTTTTAAACTTGTTTTTCTCCTTTCAGCTTTATTTACATGGTGGTTTGAATTCATAAAAGCAAAAACATTTGAACCACAACTAATAATTTAAAACAAACAAAAAAAGATCAGTTTTTGCAGTTTATAACCTTGAAATGCTCCAGTGTATATAACCTAGTGTTGGCATTCCAATATCAGGTGCATAAAAACATTTTACCTGTTCCAGAATCAGTTACAGTAGCATACTGTAGCACATGTTATCCTCCATGTATCCAGAATAGCATTACAATATTGAATAACTGGTTGGTTTTACAGCACCAATTCAGTATTTACTCACTGTATACAGAGTGACCACACTGGTATCAACCATACCAGACAATAGTGCAGTGCAACAGCAACACAAGCTGCTTTGTTGAGTAGTGTGAATGGCTTTTTTTTTTAGCCCGCAATACTCTATCTTCTGCTCCCCTGCTGTGTTTTGCAGTTATTTTGCTCTTGCAATTTCACCCTGCAACTCTTCAGCATGGATTCAGCTGGTCATATATTTGGCACAGAAAAGTGAAAAGTTGTGCAATGAGTACTCCTACCCTATAAGTAACACTATGGCATTACAAATGAGGACACATAACAATTCACTGAATGTGTTGAACATGACGAGCTGATGATAAACAAGCACATTTGAGAGCCATGTGTGACAATCATGCTGACAGCAGGCGGATTAGCGGTTGGTTTGTGTCACCATGACAGTGGTCCACTTTAGTTAACTACCACCACACTGCACTACGCTAACACAACTACAGCTGATCTGTGCCATTCTGTTTGTGCAGCCTACTAACACCATAAGGTCAATTCTACTGAGCTTTAGATTTTAGGTTCATAATGCAAGCATTACTTTTAGGCCAGTTATGAAACATAAAACAAATTTTTTAAGAGACAGAAAGAAGAGGACAAGCAATGAAGAGTGGTCTGTAATGGAGGAAAAGGGGGGGAACAGAGACAACACGCGAGCACAGTCTCTGCTGTTTGTGTGTGGTAAATCCCTGAGCCTCCTTGACAGGGTCTTGGGATGGGCTCCATCTCATTTGGACTGTTACGAAAACGCTGGAGGAGGCTCTCAAGTGCTCTGAAGAGAACAAAAAGAGGAGGGTTTTCTAAGAGGACAGAATGCTCAGGGTCACAAGCGGTCCCTTGACTCCCCACCAAGATCAGAGATGGGGAGAAAGAGCTTTATGCCAAACAAACTCTCCGTCTCTCTCTCTCTCTCTCTCTCTCTCTCTCTCTCTCTCTCTCTCTCTCTCACACACACACACGCACACATACACACACACACACACACACAGACTGCACTAGTGCAGGTACATGCACAGACAGGAATGCAGGGATGGATCAACGTGTCATGTACAAATGCTGCTGGACTGACCCCCCCCATTTTCTCATTTCCCAGATTGCTCATCTTCCTTGCTTCCTCTCCTTGTGTCTTAGGTCCTCCCACCAGAGATGTGAGTGGAGGAGGCAAGGAAGGGTTATGAGGAGAGAGGAGTTGAGACAATTAACAAAATAATGCTTTGTTGCCTGTATTTGAAAGTGCAACCAGTTAAATATTATGTTTTACGCAACGTACGTACCTTTTTTAGTCACGCACAAACGGTGAAGGGTAGAAAGCTTGATCTTAAATAACTGACAAAACAGTTATTTAAACAGTCCATCTCTCATGGTTTTTTTTTATATATTCAAGCTGTGAGTCATATCTCTTTTATACACTGGAGGTAAAAAACCACTTCGACAAAGGACACACCTGCCCATCGTCAATTACATCTCCTCTGACAAACCTCCTCTTTCCTCTCTTCTACAAGTGCATTTAAAGAAATGAGACATCCTTCAACGTGGCATACTGAGATTGATTTCCGGGTCACAGGCAGAAGGATGGAGGATAGACAAGACACGGAGCCACAAATTAGAGAAATGAGAAAAGCATTCTGACCTCGCTCTCTGCATGCTAAATGTGGCAACAGCTCATTCCTTGTGCTCTGCCTCCCTGTTCTCCTCATCAACTGATTTTCACAATTTCCCAATAAATCAATACTGGTAGAAGGTAGATAAAGGAGCTGTTATGCATTTACTTTTTATATGGCAATATAGGGTAGTCTGTTTTACAACAAGACATCAGCAGATAGCTAAGTGACAGAGTTTGCCACAGTATATTTTCTCAAAAGGGAATATTCTGCAGAAATACCAAAAGAGTTTGGATTTGTGATGATTCCTTTTGCTTTCCCTGTTCTTTCTTTCTTTCAATTTCAACATCAAAGCCCTAAGCCACCCTTGTTTGAAGTACCATCATAAAACTGTGCACGAACTCAACATGTTAAATTTATGGCCTGCCACTTCTGACTGACTACCTCTGAAGTTCCCATTGTGGCAACCTCGAGTCCAGACGGTTCAGAAAATAGGTCTCAGCAGTTAGACCTTGGAAGACTAAGGTGACAGTTTTTTTTCTAACCAAGATAGACAGGCACACAGCTCTGAACCACTACTCATAACCATAAAATAAAAAGAATAGTTTGACATTTTAGGAAATGGTCATTCAATTTCTAATAAGAGTTTTATGAGAGCGTTGACACCATCCTGAATGTTAAATGCAACGCTAAAGCCAGCAGCTTGTCCGTCATAGTGACAGGAAACTGGCTTTGTACCAAGGACAAATCTGCCTAACAATGCCAGTGAAGTGAAGTTTAGTTTGTATTATAAATGGAGTGTATGCATGTGACTTGTTGTCATTGTCAGGTTTGTAATCAACCAGCAGTTTTAAAGATAAAAGATATTTGGTTTTTAGTATTGGGGGTCAGAATTTAGTGTAAATGTAAACCACCTAAGCTTGGGCACCGGACTTACCTGTCTCATCTGTCTCTTACTCCAAACAGGGATCATCACTCTTCAGGTCACCTCATCTTTGCCTACTCAGTGACTTTGTCACAATACTAAGTAGCTTTTTATTTTTTCAAAAAGACATGTAGCTGCAGATCTAGGAACCTTTTGAACAAGCAGCGCTGTGCCAAAAGCACATGACATAGATCTCCCTACCAAGGGCACATCTCTGAATTTACTTTTTCAGAGATTTCGGAGATGCTTGGTGTGATTTTAATTAAATTTCATTTTATTTATTTAAATCACAACAAAACCCTTCGATAATGATAATAATAATAACTTTATTTATAAAGCACTTTTAAACAAAGTGCTGTACAGCTATTTGAAACTAAAAAGATAAATAAATAAAAGCGAACATAGCAATACAAGTAAAAAACACAATACAAGTTAAAACAGTAAGAATTTTTTAAAAAAGAAGGTAAAGAATTAAGACATGTAGGATAGGGTAAACAAATGTGTCTTCAACTTAGTTTTAAATACCTCCACAGAGCATGCCTGCCTAATATCTTGAAGGAGGAGGTTCCACAAAAATGTGGCACGAAAAGAAAAAGCACGCTCTCCAATTGTCTTTTTTTCTGGCTCTAGGAACCTTTAGAAGGCCAGAGTCCTGAGATTGTAGAGCACGAGATGGAACATAAAGGTGTAAAAGGTCGGAGAGGTATGAAGGTGCCAGTCCATTTAAAGCCTTGTAGGTGAGCAGCAGGACCTTAAAATCTGCTCAAACCTGACAAGGTAGTCAATGAAGAGATCTCAGTATAGGGGTAATGTGCTCAAATTTCCAAGTTCTTGTTCAAATGTGAGCAGCTGCATTTTGCACCATTTGTATGCACAACAAAACCCTTCAATGCACTTCATATTGTATGGTAAAAACCCTACAATAATACAGAGAAAACCCCAACAATCAAACAAGACGATCCACTGTAAGAAAGCACTCGGCAACAGTGGGAAGGAAAAACTCCCTTTTAAGAGGAAGAAACCTCCAGCAGAACCAGGCTCAATGAGGGGCGGCCATCTGCTGGTGGGGAGGGAGGCAGAGCAAAAGACATACTGTGGAAGAGAGACAGAACCTAATGATTAAAAGTAAAGTGTATAAACACAAACCTGAATAAGGAAGAAACAGTCAGTGTATCATGGGAAGCCACCAGGAACTTAGGCCTATTGCAGCATAAGAAAGTGAAGGTTCTGGGTCATCTGATTCAGCCCTAATTATAAGCTTTATTTATATAGTTTGACCAGACAAGCAGCTCCCTTACTATTGTTTACAATACCTCCAGCACCATCCAAAGCACATGCAGCAGATGGTGTTGAAACATTTTCTTGACCTCAGGTTACAAAATTGAAATGAATAAATAGGTCTAACTAACAAAAGGTGAGCTTTAATGAATCCACAGGGCTGATAAAAACAAAACTAGAACCCAGAAAAGCTTTTGAAATATGTGAGTACAAGAAGGTCAAACTGAAGGTAAACAGACAAATTTACAGGGGAACAGATTAAACTGCATAGTCAAAGGAGCTTGCAAAGAAAAGCGTCTGGACTTCTTTAAGTTACTTTAAGTCCAGACGCTTTTCTTTGCAAGCTCCTTTGACTACGATGACCTGGATGACTGAGAACCTTCACAGACATTAAACTGCATACGCACACAGGGCTGACTGGATGCAGGTGAAAACAATCACAGTGAAATTAATGAGGGCAGGACAGGCTACAGCAAATGAGGGAAAAACAAAAAAGAAATACCAGAGATCCACAACTAAAATAAAACAGGAGCTAACAAAAAACAAGACAACAAGGAAAAATAATCAAGTAAAAACTGAAGGGTGCTTCAGAGACCATGATGCCATTTTTTTGTACTTTTTAAACTTTATGTAACCCCAAAAACTGTGTCATTTTGACTTTAGAAGTCACAGCACTACTGTTGCCTTTTTCTTGTGTGTCTAGTGATTTTGTCAGATTACAGTTGTACAATTGTTGCCTTTAATTAAACCAGGAGACACATGTCCTGAATCTTTTATTACTTGCTGTTGATTCCCACTGAAGCTCCAGAGCCTGAGAAAATGTCACTCGGCACAGCCCGAATTTGAATAGAGGAGACTCTCCCCTCTGCTTTAAGCCATGATCCAAATACATTCCTGCTGTGTATTGCTGGGCAATTAACTGCAGTATATCCACTTAACCTTTTTCATTATAGTATCTTTTTTGGAGGGGGGGCTTCCTGCCGTTAGTTTAGCAGTCTCCAACCCTTGTGTTCAAAAGAAAAATATGGCAAGATGCTGCAAAGTTCTGTTTGGATTTGCCACTTTCATTCATCTGCACCCTTAAATCATGAGCGAGCCTTTATTATATTGGCGCAACTGATTCACAATAGCAGGTTTATGGTATATATTGGTGTGGCATCCAGGATGATGGCTTAGGGAGATTCTTGGCAGGTACAACTGTGGCTCAAGTAATTGGGCTACAGGGGACATTTTCGAGGGACCAAAGCCAGCGCCGCAGGCAGACAAGTTGGTAATGAGAAGCAGCAGAGGTTGGCATTCACACACACAATGCAGTGTCAACTGCTTTTGGTAACACAAACTGTGGTATCACGGCAGACTGTAGAAGCAAGCGTCTGTGTTTTGTTTTTTTTCTCCCCAAACTGTGATTTTGCTCCTGCACTGTGCAGTGAAGCTGTCACAGTCCAATTAGGGAGAAAATATGAGTGGAAAAACAAAAGGAAATGGCAACATAAAGTTACTTAATAGGCTATTTGGCCACCACGATCTACAGACCCTTTTCACTACTAATTAGCACAGACTCTACAAGTGCCAAAGAAATACTCTGGAGATGCTGCAGTATATTTCAGTAACATTCCACTATAGTTGTATTGGAATGCCTAAATGCAGTTTATTTTAATGCAACACATGTATACTGTTGCTGAACAGATCAACAGCACACTTAGGGTATATTTGTATTTAATTCAAAATACTTATGTTAATTTCTTGCTGATACTGTGTGTTGCTGTTGCTGAATTCAGAAGTGGTAGAAGTGCTCTTGCTTGGCATTGTGAGAGCATATTCACTTACTAAACTTTTTTCTGTGTTGTAGTTCTGTGTAGTATCGTTTCTGTGTTTCCCTCATCTCCCTTTTCGGCTGCAGGGCTACTCGATTTGCTCTGGTTTCCTCTTACACTGAAATGGGGCTTATTTAAAATTTCAGATTGAATGATTTTCTGAATATAAATGACTGTTTTATGCAAGCCCCCTACAGACTGGTAATCTCCAGGGTTGTTTCCTCATCTCCCTCTTATCCTCAACCCTCTGCCCTTCCCATGACCCTAGAAAGGATTAACTAGGAAGTATCTGCTCCAGAAGCATGACTGACATTCGTTTAGGTGAGAGAAATGTCCATGAAATGCAGGATTGATGACTGGTGGCTGTGTGTCTGCTTTGTTTTGCCTCTCATGCTACCAATTACTGCTGTCCTACCTTCAACTCTTGTGGTTATTTCAGTGGAGTTTACAAGTTTGGTGACACACCACCTAATTAGCCTTGAGTGCAATTGTAGCACATTCCCACTTACTTATTCATGGAATACAGTTTACATAATCCCCATGCTAATGTAATCATTTGGTGTCCATTTTTTTGCCTTGCAGATAATCATCCTCGAAGAAAAAAATTCCCATCAGTACTGAAGTAGACTGTGGCTTCCCCACAGGGGCAAAATATGCACTCAGAATTGCCTTGTGTCATTTGCATTCGAGTTGCCCTCTGTGGCACTGAGTGAACTTAACCCACACCAGGGGGCTACAAATCCCATTGCTTCCATCATAATTCACATCTCTAATTTGCTCTACTGATTTCTGCATTTCAGCTGTAGCCAGTATATGTGCCAAGAAGCTTCCAATAAGAACTTGTTAGCAGAGGCTGCAGTTACTCACGGAGGATTAAATGAATTAAGCCCTCAGTGCTCTACAGGCCTTCATCAGTTATCCATCTTTCACAAGATGGTACCAAGGTCTCTTTGGATTTTCATTCCAAAAAGAGATATCTGCTCTTATCAAATATGTACTGCAGTCTTATACAGATAAAAAGAAAAAAACGCACAAAAACGGCATCTTTTATATCTTTGAAATCAAGAACAGAGAGTAGAGAGTTGTTTTTATTTTGACTGGTCAATTCAGTTCAGAACCTGTTAGCCGAGAAAATATCTTAATCTCAGTTTCTGTCTCAACTGAAACATATTCTACATTACTGCTTTATCTATACTTGTGTTGACTTGTATGCTTGTGTGTTTTTCTTTGCAGGCACAACGCGGCTTCCTCGAGAGGGGGAGGTGCCAGGCGTGGACTACAACTTCATCAGTGTTGGAGACTTTAGGATCCTGGAGGAGAGTGGACTTCTGCTAGAGAGTGGAACCTATGATGGTAGGCATCACGGTGGCATTAAGAATATGAGAAACCTTTCTGTGTGCATGTCTTCGGCTGTGTGCATTTAGTCAGAGAATATGATTCACACTGACAGCTCTCTACAATAGAGTGAGTGTAAGCTTGCTATTCACAGTCATTATGACTTATAGCCTGCCTTAGTGAAATGTGACGAGCGGGACAAAATGTATTGATCAGTGAAACACGATTAAAGACTTGTTAGAAGTGACAGTCAGAGTAGCAGCAGTATATGCAGCTCTTGATATAAACTGCACTATTCAGCTTCTCCTCTCTATGTGTAGAAAGGGGGATGAGGTATGACGTTTGCAGACCTTAAATTTAAATAGACATAGAAATATTGTATAAATAAGAACAATTTTTTTGTAGCAAGGATTAAATAAACTTTACATTTTCCAGGCACTTTAGGACCTGAAATAGTCAGCAGTCAGTGACAGGTGTGATAGGCAGGAAGGGTTTTTTCTTCTTTGTAGCAAAGCATTCAAAGTGTTTGAGCTAAAGGGTGAATTATAGGCCTTGTGTTATGTATGTTGCAGTGATCAGAGGATAGTTTACTCTGGTTAGACAAATAAAATGTGTCATTAAAATAAAACCTATATTTTCATTTTCAATACACATTACTGAGTTTTCCCGATTGTAATTTCCTTTCTAAGTACTATAATTGACAGCATGTAGAGGAAAAAAACAAAAAAAAAATCCAGTCTTCTTTTTATTTTCATTACAAAATTAATTATTAAACAAAACTGCTGGAGGTTACTGGATGTTCTTACTCCTAAACAACTAAAACATAAAGTGCTCTGCAACTAGAAAGAGATACAGATATTTAAATAAAAAGAGTTGCCCGAGTTTTGCCAGATAACAGGTCATTCATCCTTTTCTCTTTTCAGCTTGTCTCCATAATTAAATCTTTTGATCTTTTCACTGCTCATACTGAAGCTTGTGGCTGGTGCTCAGCTCTGGTTAGCTTTATCTTTATCCACTTTTCCTTTGTCAGATTCTTTAATTCTTTATGAAGCAGAGCAGGTCATAATCAGACATATGGGATGCAAATCTACTGATCACAGTTCTGTTGTTGCATTTTCTGTATTAGACAACTTTTTATTCTTCTAAATTTTGCATTTTGCACGGACAGTCGGTGATTTGCAGAGCTGGAAAGTTATTCCTCGTACTTGAATTAGCCATAACTTGCATGCATGCTCATGAGCATAGTTTGCACTTTAATCTGTGCCCTGCAAGTTCGTACTTCATGTCCGACACTTTTTGCGTTCCCTGTTTATGTATCTGTGCCAGTACCTATTTTACTTTTTCAGTATACACTGCATATACAATAGTGTGTGAACGAGTAGCAGCTGTGGCACCTGTTGGTGACTTTTTGTAAACCAGTCAACATTCTGAACCCACCTGCTGACTTCGCAGTCACAAATAAGGAGGATCCACTTGTGTCCTTACTTACAACTCATGCTTTATTCATGGGATAAATCAGCCTCTTTCTTTCCTCTTTCTCTCCTCTCACATACACAGCCGGCAAGGCCTGGCTTGTCACAAACATTCAAAATTTAAAATGTAACTTTTAGAGCTAAAGAACTGTTTGTTTGTTTTTTTTCTTCGAATGTTCATGTGACAGCGCCTTAAGGAAGTAAACATGTCAGCTCCAAATGATATTTTACTGCTAGTAGACAAGCACATTCATGTTCTTTCCAGTACAGAGTTTACACAACAAGGGATATTTCAGCTTGGCGAACATTTGAATGGTTTTTAAGATTTTTAGCATCTTAGCAACAATAAAACATAAGCTGCTGCCCTGCATTCAGAGGTCTCGTAAAGTCAGACGGTTGCAACGTCTGAAGGGATTGCAATGTTGGATTTCTCTCACATATCACAATGATTATGGCAATAACATGATAATCTCCCCATTCTCTTTAAGCTCATTCTTTCTTAGTGCAAATCCAGACTGCTGTGAAATGCGAGAGGATTTTTCTAAATGTTTGAGGAGCAACCTCTGGTCGCATAAAATGGACAATCCCTTCACCGCTCTCATTCCCATTCAGCTACTTCTTGTGCTTCCTGTGAGATGTAGAATTAAAAGATAAAGTAAAATCCTCATCCAGAGGGAGAGAGCCGTAAGGCTCAGAGCAGCTTCCTCTGGATGTGCACAGGTGCTTTTCTGTTTTTTACCATATTGTGCAACTTTGTCTGCATGCATTTATTGATGGTGAGGTGCGTAGTCTGTCTGGACCTGCTGAGGCAGCTTCTTGCAGCAGTCTGTGAGCCCTGTGATAAGGTGTCATTCCTTCTAAAGGATTTCATCCCCATAGCACAGCTGCAGCAATGGCATTAGACACACATGGACACACATACATTGTTAGCACACAATTCCACATCCTTGAACACAGAACAAATCCTGTCCTTCCTTGTGTCGGAATAGATCATCTAAGAATTTGAAGATCAGGTTTCCAGGGTTACCAAGGCGCCCAAAACCTGTCCTTCATCTATGAGCTGAAGTCAAGTGGGATTTATACCTTTTATAAAGAGTTTGACTGTTTGCAGAAAGAGAGAAATGGGGAGCAAATCGAGGAATATAATATAATAGAGAAAGAGATGTAGTTGACAGGCATACTGAGCTCCTCGTCTCCCAGTGGAAACCCCCTTTGCCGAGGAAGCAGGACAGCCTCGGCTATGTGCAGATGTGAGGATTAGCTTCTCAAAAGTTGGAAGGTTTCAGTATACTACTCCTAAGAGGGAACACTCTGAACACTCTGATAGTGGATGCCCCCTCCTCTGCGCGTCTGCTTAAACTCAGTCAGCACAAGCGATGCACGGCTACTGTGGCAGGGAGTGTTGATCTCTAAGCAGCACAGTTTACTCAAAGGTGGAAGTAATCGGATCAAGGAATGTGATTTACTGCATTTAGTTGTGTTTGAAGCCCAGCCTATTTTCTTCTTTGGAAAGGGGAAAATAAGTTCCTGTGTCCTGTCACAGGCCAGATGGGTTCCATAGTTCTGTGAGGACCTCGTGAATTACCTTAAGTCTGTAGTCATGCATAATAATTGAGCTGTGCACAAGTTGCTTGGCTAATGGGATTCTTAGTTAATTGTAATGAACTCCCTGATGTAATGGCCATTATCTTAATGGCTCAAGAAAAACATTTGTCCTCCACTAAGCAAATGGCTTATGGGAGGCAATGTACATATATTTTTAGCCTAAACAGCCTCTCCTTAACTTATTTGTCACAAAGCTATCAGGGATTGTTCTTCTCTCAAGAAAGACTGGATAAAAATGAGGACACAACACACTTGTAATATCCTTCTAGGATAAGATTGTTTCTGCGCATCCAGTCTGCTCTAAAATTGGTCGGATACAAGCTGGACAATCTATGTTGGTTTTGGTCCCAGGTAATCTGGCAAGCACACATATAAGCCATCCGTGCCAAGCATTCACAGTTAGTTTTTTTGGGGGGGGGGTTTGGTCCCTCCTTGATTTCTGTGCCTCTGAGATCCAGCTGGGGGCACACTTTCAGAGTTGAGCAGAGGAGGCAGTTAAAAACTAAATAGGTCTTTACAAGACTTTTTTCCCCTGATAGATGACCTTTAATATGCTACGAGCAGAATTCTTTCATCTTTTGTCAGCCACTTCTATACAGTTGTTTTAGGGTATATTTTGTGACAATAAGTCAGATTTTTGCAAGAAGTGAAAACAAACATTAAATTGGATTTTGAAGCTGACTGTTTGTGGATTTGGTCTGATGGATTTGTTGCTGTGTGTGTGTCTGTCCGTGCATTTGGTAGGATGAAAGAGTGCTCATAACCTTGTGTAGCTTATATTGCCCCTCACAACTGGAAGCTTTTTTTTATTACCAGTAGCTGATTCCACCACCATGAAATTGCTTGCACACACTTGGAAGGAGTAGGTTCACTCATCCTTGCTCATCAACCTCATCACACAAGGATCACAAGTAACATCGGACAAGCTTCCTTTTTTTTATCAGCTTATAAGGCTTCCCTCCATTTATAATGGCAAATAGTGCCACAAATCTCTGCTGATACACTGCTTTCACACACCTCTACATCTGCGCCACACATTTATCAGGGGCCAAGAGACATGTTAGTAAGTAATTAATCACAGAGGTAGCGTCTGGCTGATAAATGTCAGTGTGTGGCAGGAGACAGGCGGGGATTAGCCAGCAGACCCAATCTTTCCCCGCTATCGCTGTGCCACCCCTGTTAATGAAGCCATCTTTGACAAATGCGGATGGCTGTCGCTTAGTAAACAGTAAAGTTACATGTGAGGAGGGGAAGGGTAGGCTTTTATCCAGCCTTCGTCTTCTTTTCAACCTTCCTGCTGCTTTGAGAAAGATGACCATAGCTGCATTAACCCAGTTTGCCGTGTACTGTTGCTGGCATGCCCGAGGAGATGAGGCCTGGCTCAAGATGGGCTCACTTATGAGGAAGGCTGATGTGGTGCTACTGTATCGCTCTGTAAAGCTACTGGAGTGGCTGTGATATTTTTCTCACAGCCCTCTGTTCTTTCTGGCATGCACGATGCTGTCAGCTTTCCCTCTTTGTAAGCGAGCTATAAAAAGATCTGGAGTTGATAAATGCTGCTCTTACAGTACACTGTTTGTGATGCCTGCATGTTCACGCTTAAGTACATCAAAGGTTCATAATACAATGGTCCCATAAGCAACTGGCTCCAAATGAAAATAAGATCAAGTTTATGGAGGCTAATTAAATAGCCAAAGATCTGCATTTCCCAGCGGTATTTCTCTGTATTCTTTATTTAATCAAATTATATACGATGATTTCGCTGAGTAGGCTCAATCTGACGATCGCTTATTGTAAGTAGCAAGTAAATATATGCCTTTACTAATGGATTACAAAAAAATTAATTTGATAATTTTTCCGTATACACATCTGACAGAGCAGCATTTAACAAACAAATAATCATAATAAATGGCAGGGATTTAAATTAGTATGCACATTATTTGTAATCCTAATGGAGGTTGAATAATTACTTATTCAATGCCTAAATTGAGTTCCACATACTGCTCACTAGCCATACATAGATAGATCACCCCATGAGCTAAATGAGAAAATAATTTAACAAAGTTTTACTCTCTCCTGCGTCTCTTTACAGAGTGCTGTTATCCCACTGAATATTTATAATCCGTAACACAAGGTCTTTCTTCATTATGGAAAAAAAGCAAGCTGAGAGATAGATAATTGCTGTATTCAATGATCAGTGTAATTAGTTGCTGGCAAATTCCAAGTGAAGTGATTTTAATGTAACATGAGTGATGACAGCCCTGTGGTGCGGTTATCAAAGGGAAACAAAGCGGGGGGTTAAGAGACGGAAAAAATATGCAGAGGAATCAGACCTCTGAAATTTGTAAATGGTTGACCTTGAGTGCTGGTGTGTGACATTTAGAGAAATCATTTTTGATTTAAATCACAGAAATTGTGGTGATAGTGGCATAGTGGAGGCCCTGTCTGTGTCTTCTGGCACAGCCAAGTACAGTTTTCTTTCCTTTTGGTCTTTTTGGAATATACTCAAGCTTTTCTATTTCTGGTTACATTATTTTAAATGACTTCTTTTTTTCATTTTCCTTTCCTCTGTAAGGTAACTACTATGGAACCCCAAAGCCTCCGGCAGAGCCCAACCTGGTGCAGCCTGACCTGGTGGATCAGGTGTTGTTTGATGAGGACTTTGGTGGCGAGGTCCCCAGGAAACGTACAACCTCAGTCAGTAAGATGGACAGGAAGGACAGCGCTGTACCTGAGGAGGAGGATGATGATGAGCGGCCACCACTGGTCAATGGCTTGCCTGGTAAGTCAATGTCAAAGCACAAAATGTTAGGCTTCAAAAAAAGTGTACGAAAATAATGTTGCACTACGCTCTCCTGTGCAGATTGGTCGTCTTCGTAATTCATTTTGTCATTTTGCATCTCATTTGTCAGTCAAGATTGAAATATTTTGTACTCCTAGATCAAATGGTATTGCATATTATTTTTCTTAATGAGAAGCTCAGGGGAAGAAATTTCTACTTCCGATTTCTTGCTGTTTAATAATAGTCAGTTTCCAGTTCCGTGTTTAGTTCAGTTCAGTAATACTTGACCCTAAAAGACCCTAGAAAACCCTAAAGCATCAAGAATTACTGTTAAGTCTTTTTTAGAAAGGGACCTGAGGACAGTGAGACCTGATCCAAATGCATTTGACAAAAACAGGCCCAGAAAGAGAGCATTCAACAGGTATTGAATTTTTCATTTCTTTGTTAAATATAATCCAGATTTTTGACATAATGACACTTAGATTGAACTCAGTCTGTGCCCTGTCTGACTTGGTTCCTGAGGATAGATTTGGGTTTCTAGTTTTGAAGGGACCCAACCGACATGTAAAGAACTTTAGGTCACAGTAATATCGCTTTCTAGAAATAAAAGAAATAATGTTATCTTGGACTCTATTTTAAACGTGTGATGTGACAGCCCTGTTACCATTAGCGTTGAATAAACTCCCAGGTCACCTTGAGAGACTCTGATCTAGGAGAGTAGGATACTGTGCATGTGATCTATCAGAACAACTCCTGGGCTCTCTAAGGAGTGAATCTGTCCTTAATGCTTACAAGGAGAGCAGACCTGTAGCAGAAATAGGTTACATGCTACATACCATATCCATTTTTTTTTTAGTAGGAGAGAATTAGGGTTAAGATTGAGGCCAGTCCAAGCTGAAAATATTTTTTACACAATGAAACATTGTTTTGACAGTCTCAGCTCAAGCACTGCTTGCTCAGCTGTACAAGGGATTCACAGAAATCCAGTCTGTTTACACAACTGTTCTGTCATATTGAAATCAAACACAAAACAATGCCCAGACATTCAAGAGTTCTTTTTATGGAAAGCAACCAGTCACAAATGACTGCTCTGCTACAGCCCACAGCTGTGGCAAAGAAGTCTCAGACCAACCGTAGATGGAGAGAGTTATGGTCGAATGAAAAAAGAGGTTAATGGAAAATGTGAGCTCTAAGTCTCTGAACTCTTCACTGCAGCTTCCTCCATCATTGCTTAGGCTGTCCTTATCAACCACAGTCCTTCTATAACCCATCTGACTCGTATCGTCGAGTGGGCCCTCACCCTGCTGTGAACCTTACTGATGAGCTCTCCTTCAGGCTTTGCCCTCAGGCTGGTTCTCCAAGTGTCTACATAGCTCGAGCACATAAAGCATCTTCAAACATGCCATCCGCACTTTGTCTTCCTTTAAAAATCAAGCTCAAGTGTGTGCATTTGATTAGAGAGGCAAAAGAGGAAAGTGTTTTAGAAGCTGTAAATAACCAAAATTCGAATGCTGCTGAAGGGCTCTGTAGTTGTTTCTTTTAGCAATTTATAGGCAATATAAAATTCAGGTGGAATGATCTTTAGGAAATGCATCCCCCCAGAAATGCTTTTATTGTGATTTGCGTAACATCTTTTGGCATTATCCTCTATTGTGAGGAGGGTTAGCGCCACATAAAAAGAAAAGGATGAAAACCAGTTATGTTTCAATGCTTTATAACCATCTTCTGAGGAAGGCATGGAGTGCTAAGTGAATTAACAGAGCCTTTGTTGTATGTTTCGTGTTCATTGGCAAGCAGTTTCTCATTAAAGGGGAGTGTCTACAAATGTAATGGAATATATTTTATGTGCAGTTATAAAGTATAATCAAAGAGAAGAAGCCTCAGGGTTCAACTGGCCCTTTCGATGTGAATCCCTGCCTCTATCATTGCAACCCACAGGAAATATACACATACATAGGCACAGACTTTTCCTCACACACAGTTTGCTCAGGCAAATCTAAAACTGCCCTTTGGCGAAGACATGCAAATCCTGTGAGCGACATGGAATCGCCAATTCCCTGCAGCAAGCAGGAACACAGGACATAGGTGTTCCTGCAGGCGAACCTTCTACTCTCTCTGCCTTGCTTTCACTGTCTTATTCCCTTTTTAATATATCCATCCTCCAACGCTCTCCAGAGCACAAAGAGGGGGCAGACTGGAGGAAAGCAGTGCCCAGCTACACTCAGTCCAGCAGCACCATGGACTTCCGCACATGGAGCTCTCTTCCTCGTGACGACAGCTTGGAGCCCCTGCCTTTCAACTGGGAAATGGCTTATACTGAGACCGGCATGGTCTACTTCATAGAGTAAGTGAGACGTGAGCTGTGGCTCAAAGTGATAATGTCTAATACAGGGCTGATTAGAAATTGCACTTTAGTTATTTTAGTTAATTTTATAGAGTTTATAAAACATAATTACACATGCTCTCAGTCCTGGATTATCAGGCAGTGCATCCTCAAATGTAAGTTATTACTCATTAACCCACAAGTTGCCATATATGCTATGTCATTCTATGCTTCTCAAACATTGTTTATTTAATGCTTTTTGCAAAACAAAATATAATTAAAATAACAATTAACTGATTCAGCCCACAAGAATTGTTGTGTGTTGCCTGTGGCCAAAACTATTAAAACCACATCAATAAGTCACAAATATTGACCTTGGTGAAAAGTTCAAATATGTCAGGGCCACTTACACCAGCCTGCTGCCATCAATACTCATTAGCACAACAAATGTGTGTTGGAACTAATACACAGAAGAAAGTAGTCCCAACAAATGCTAATATGTGATCAGTTATTTTAGGAAATTGCTTTGCTTGTTTTGTGAGGTGCTGTTGAATAAGATAAATCATAAGAAGATGCTGCCGCAGGTTAATCTGCTGATAGCTGGTGCAGTGCAGTCTGGATGATGAGGTTTGAAATGTGGGCCGACTGACAACCGGAGTGTTGTTGCTTATGTAAATTATCGCATCTTACAGCTACAGTGAGGTATGCTGCTAAATGTTATGGTAACATGAAAGTGTTGTGTGTGTATCAATTGTCATACGTTTTTTTTTTTATATTTGCTTGTTTCTCATTTATCCATAATGAAGGACACATCAGAGAATCAGAGAGACTTTATTAATCCCAGAGGGAAACTGAGTTGTCATAGCAGCAACTACACAACAAACATCAAGCACTCGTATAAAATGAGTGTAGAAACAGAGATATTGGTAGATAAGTATAGAGATATAGGTATAAATATACATATAAATAGAAAAGTACAAGTATGTCTGCAAAAAGTTCAAAAAATATTTCTGTCAGTTTCAGCAGCGATATTAGGTTTGATCCTCTGTCTGATGATGAGTTGTGTAGCTGAGATCTACACCTCATTTCCTGTCACAGGAAAATTAAACCATAACAGCCTGACAACAGCATAAAAACAACTAAAAAGATGAAAATGTACACAACTGTCCTTTGTTTGGATAGATAGATAGAACTGTATTAATCTCTCAGGTAGATTCCTCTGGGAAATTCAGTAAACTTAACAGTAAAATTCAGTTTAATAGTAAACTTGCAATATTTCTAGGCCTCACAGTGTATCCGATGTTTAAAAAGACAACTTAGTAAAGCTAAAAAACAGACCTTCTCTTAGGGTCTGTAAGTGTGTGTGTTCACGACTTTGTGTTTTATTCACATTTTGCTCTAAGCTACTTGTCTCTGAAGATATCAGAAGACCATTGTGATTTTCCTGCTGATTACACACTCCAGTTGTTTAACACATTTGAGGATAAATGAGTTTGTCATGTTTCACATCACATGTTTTTTTTTCTCCCCTCTGAAAAGGCCACCTAACCATAAACACTGTAATCTGACAGCTGAATATAAAGCAATGGATCAGATGTTTGCTGATAAATTGAGTAATCTTGTGCACAAGAGCATGTTACACGGGAGAATACGGCTGCCGTTTTTCCTGCTGTGATACATCTTTTTTGTTGGCTGCTTGTGCTTCAGCAGTGGTTTCCTTGTTTTCAGAGGTCTTTACTGACGATATTTCCTGGCTTTTATTTTTTTGCACTCTACAGTCACAATACCAAGACAACCACGTGGCTGGACCCCCGCTTGGCAAAGAAGGCAAAGCCCCCTGAGAAGTGCGAGGATGGCGGTATGTATACTCCTTTGCTCAGCTGGTTTTCTGAGGCGTACACTCATTCCATTAAATACTGCACATGCTTTTACACAGGGGCATACTTACATTGTATATGCCCTACATTACATGAGCCATCACTTCTCACCCTTTCTCACAATGAATCAAGCAACCAACCAGGATGAAATATGAATGTTTGACTTCTCTTTGAAATGGCACATCACCTAAGAGTAACCTTAAGCATCGCAGTGCTAAAAGCAAATTTTTCAAAAATCTAGAGCTGGAGTCTACTTTGAGGATTTTCAGACGTGCCTTTTTATCCTTAGGATATAATGTGGGCTTAAGTGCAAGCATAGACAGACAGCAGCCACGGCTGAAAAAGTGGGACCCTTCCAGCTTGTTTTTAATGGATTTTTACAGGCAAACGGAAAGCTAGTGAGTGTTTTTCTTCTGAAAAGCAACTCCAGTGCACTTCCTTGCATTAAGAGCACGGGAATATGTCTTCTAGATTATTATGGCAGTATTTTCATACATATGTTCCGATGCTAAATATTCCAGTCAGGGGGGGAAAGATACACTGGTAACTACCGCTGTTCCATAATGCCAGATAGATTCCCAGACCTCTGCAAAATATTGCGCATACTTGTCCCCTTTCCTTCTATCAGTCTGTTATCTTGTGAGTACCCAATTTGCATCTCCACCGCACAATAGCACACTCTTTTCCTTTTGCAGAGTTACCTTATGGCTGGGAGGAAATTGACGATCCACAGTATGGGACATACTATGTTGAGTAAGTAATGCTGATGTATCTCATTTCCTATCACTCCAGTTGTCATCATCACCACCAGTGCCAATTGCTTTGTCATACTTGTTCGTCTCAGATGCACATAACACACAAGCGTATTTTACCAGCTTGGTCAGTGCACAAGTGCATATTGCACAGCTCTGTGTACTTGAGCGGTGGGAAAATGTAAAGTAATATTGTCTAAAATAAACAAATGGTTGTAGCACATCTTGGGTGAGAATATTCTGAATTATGCAACATACCGAGAGAAAGCCTTTACCTGGAGAACACTTGAAGATTTTGATCAGGATTTTCACATTGTTTATCGGTGGGTGGCAAAATGAAACTCTGCGGGTAACATTGCAGTGACCTGTATATGAACACAAAACAGATTTTTCTCTCATCGCATTCTGTCAGTGTTTGTGTGTGCTTATAGAGTCTGTGTATTTGTCATTGCATATTGTTTGTATATTTGTCTGTGTGCTAAATGTGTATTTGTCATCAACACCCCGGCAGGAAATCTGTGAAACACAGCCATTGTAACAGCAGTAGAGCGAAATGGGGAGATTTTGAACTAGAATGCATGGAAGAAGCGGCGTGGGGGTTGGAAGACGAGGTAGCAATCTGTTGTGTTGAAAAGAAAATGGGAATTCTCGCATTGTTTTATTGCTCAGAAAGCATATAAACGCTCCTAGGTAGAAGTGACATGAGAGAGAAACCTGCACTGTTTGGACAGGGAGTCAATGGCATATAGATGGAGCTTGTACCTGCTAGTGTTTAGCTTGAAATGAGCTCACTATGAAGCAATGGCTCTTGTTTGTATGCCAGGGGGACAACAGGCTGTTTACCTTGTTGTAGGGGAACAGGATGTTTCTGGCAGTCAGGGGTTCATTTCCTATAATATTAAATGGCTAAAAGCCATGGTACTTTCCCCCACATAAAGAGGAGGCAAGTCAGAATTTACTGTATGTGTGCTGTGCTTGTGAATTTGTTTACTGGCACCACTATAGCATCCCTCTATCAGAAAATTATACTTCCTCTAAAAGGATGGTGCATACATAATTAACTGCAGAAAAATGATGCAGTAAGCTCAATAAGTGAGAGATTAGCATGTCTATGGGTGTGCGTGTTTGGATTCCAAGTCTCTTCTCACAAACCTGAACCTCTTTATGTTACAGCCACATCAATCAGAAAACCCAGTTTGAGAACCCTGTCCTGGAGGCAAAGAAGAAGCTGAGCCAGGAGACTGCAGCGATCCAGCAAGCCGCCGCAGCACCTTCTCAAGGTAACAATGCAGAATGCGCCCCCCTCTTTAACTTCCGCTGGGTTTATAAACGTTTTCCACGGTGTCATAACGGCAGAAGCCTGTGATAAAGAGCACAAAGGATCAAGTTTGCACACGTGAAAATTTGCATATGTTGGATTGCTAATGTAACATATGGGAGCTTTGTAAACATTATGGGATAGTTCAGCCTCTTGCATGAGTTTTGGCACCACACTTGGGTGTATACTACATGTAGTTACATGTGTACCTGTAATTATGTCAGAGAGCTTTCTAATTTGTACTGTCATTGCACCTCGTTAAAATCAAGCAACTGCATTATGTTACTGAAGTTAGAAAAAAATGCCACACTGAATAAATTTGTGAAGATCATCAAACTACCCAAGAAAAATGGGAAAACGCCTACCAATGTTAAATGTCATGTGGTTGGTTGGGGTCGAACTGGAGGTGATTTACGTCCCTCAAATGTTCTGAAGGAAGCTACTAAAAAGACGCAATTTAGCAGTGAGTGTGAAAAAATTTGGGGTTCAACTTTTAATTTTCATCACATGATATGCACCAAGTTCACCAAAAAGGACGGAGGGGTTTGTGAGGGTGATTCTGGTGGACCACTTATCTGCAATAAAAGGCCTCAAGGTGTAACAGCATTTATCATGAAAGACAACTGCAATAATCCAAAGTATCCGCATGTCTTCACTAAATATAATTTTTTTAATTGGATGGATGAAGGAGAAAATGAAAGAAGAGAGGTTTGTTGCATGAGTCATTAGTGAGAGGAGTAACAGCCTTTCTTCATTTACTGATCAAACAATATGATGAAGTAAAGCATATGTTTTGTAGCACGTGTATGTTAGCATGTCAAAAAAAATAATAATAAATAACTGATTATATTCAGAATGTGTATAATAAAAATACAGATGTAAAAAAAAAATCAATACACTGAAATCATCTAAAATGACAGACTCTCTGTTGCTTCTGTATCACATATTCTTTCCTGGTTATTTAACCATGTACTACTATTATTTCATGATGCTGCGAGATTATTCAAGAGTACCAGAAGTAATTTAGTCTTTATTGTAGCTTATTCTATTTCTGCACTCACTGTAAATCATTTTGGACACGGGCATCAGCTAATTAGCTAAAATATAATTGTAATTTAATTACTTTGGCCTATCCTCTGTGTAGAGGCCTGACCTTTTTACCTCTGTCAGTGCGCTTTGATAAACGTGCTTTGTGGGAACAGAAAGCAGTAGAACGTCATCATTTTTTGCAAGGTCAGCTGAAAAAAAGAATGAGCCCTTTCTTTCACAGTTTCCTCATGTAACAGACTTTTTTGTCAGCTCTCCAATTATGTTCTTTAAGTTGACAAGCCATTTTTCAACTGCAATAAACATCATGAATTAAGTATGTTTTCATTACAATATATGTATAATAGATTACAGTACTGCAGTAGTGGAAATAGACAAGCGCATAGCGCTGGCAGAGATTCAGGGAGTGAAAGAGGGAGTGTAGGGGAGGAGGCCGGCTTTTAACGGTGCATGTGGCAACAGCTGGTGTAACAGCACGTCAGAGAGGCCAAGTATAATCAGACATCTCTCTGCTCAGGTGTGTAGGGACCGAGGAATCCACCATCCAGCTCCTGATTACTGATTACACAACTTAGTGAGCTGTCAGACAGTTGCTATGATGAAACCTAAGCATCATCAGTTGTCGGTTACACCTCAGGCTACAATCCAGGCACTCTGTTTTCCAAGAAGTTCAATTCCCAGGGAGTTCTATGTGAAGGAAATGATGCATATTAATAGTTTATATACAAATGTTTTGTTTTGTTTTTAAAAAAAAAAACACCACAGGCAAAAATTTGTTTTTTTTATGCAAAGGTCAATTTTGAGATATCAGTTAGTTTTGCTCCATAACATGCCTTCTTTCAAAATGTGCCTTAATTGAGATCCCATCTTGTTTGCTTATGTAAATGTAAGATTACAGAGTACTTGTAACACATAATAATATTACTAATGTAAGTAATGTAATGTTTTCACAGTACATCATTTTTCTTAGTTGCATTGCTAGTTTAAGCAGTTAGTTTATTTGTATGTTGAACTGTGTTGTGTAATTCTTTCTTACATCATGTGTTACTGCAGCTAACCACTAAAAACACACATGGCTATATGTGTTCGTGTTTGCTTTGTTCTGATCCATTATCTATATTCTTTGATTAAACTAGTAATTTGGTCATTTCCCTGATAGTCAGCTGCTGGCTTTGTAGGCTCATTCCTTTATAAAGACTACTCATGACTTGTACACTCTTGCACTCTTGCAAACAGCCGTTGCTGTTGCTCTACTGCTGCTTCGCGGATGTAGTAAAGAAGCTGTTTCCTCAACTATGCTGAATAATGTCACTGGAGATTTACAGTGAGACTGAGTCACACACAAGAACTCAAAAACCATGGCCGTTTGATGCAGTTGATATGATGGTTTTGTCTGCCTCTGGTGTTTAAAGTCTGCCCACAAACATTGGCACAGAGACCTCCCTTGGACTCTCCCACACAAGTACAGGCTTGTACACATCAAACTCACTTCCTCCCTTAGTTAAACTCACTTCCTCTCTCTTTCACCCTCCTTTACCTCGGTCTATTTCTTCACACACAAATGTGCAGGCAAATGGGTATATCAGCGCTCACTGGGTTGGGGGGCGAAAAAACATCCCATGTTGAGTTTATCAAGCAATTTGAATGTGATTATGCAAATGGGCTTTTCTTGATCCATGCAACAGTGTGGACATCTGGAGTCCACACTGACTGTGATAAGTTACACTCGCTCACAGCCGTTCATGTCTGCAGCGAATGTTTATGGCTGCTGAACTGTTTCAAAGTATGAAAGCGCCTTCATTTGTATTCCTCACACACACCCTTGAAAGTTAGCCTTTATAAAACTGAAGGAAATGAGTGGGGAAAAGTGCATCTGTTACTTTTCAGCCAATTTACAAAGTTCTTGCCATTTTTAAACTGGATATAGGGATGGGCACATAGCTATCAGATGTGACTGTTCAGTCATCGTGTGTATAGAAGCTGCATAAAGATATTAAGAGATACAAGTGAAGAACGCAGCATGCAGCTGTAAACCTTCATATCCATGTCTGTTAATTTCAGGTAAAGTATTCACATACACACAGCCCAAAGAGCTTTGCAACGTTTTTTAGTTTCTAATGGTAGCACATTATTTCAAAACAAGCATGTAACATTATACAAATTATGTATTTGTTAACCTGTCAAACTGCAGCTTTTTCAGCTTTTTATAAAAGAAACCATTTCATCTTGAACAGTTTACAAAATGTACAACCTCACCAAGTGTGATTAGGCTTTGAGATTTAGTGCCACCAACAAACTGCAGGTTGTGATCTATTTGCTAGATTTGTTGGCGATACGAAAAATCAGAATAACACCAAATCCTTTGCTTGTTGCTGAATACATTTACAAATTCTTAATGAAATAGTACTCCGACAACTACGTTTTTAACAAACATGGTGTCAGTGTAATAATGTTTGAGGCTGCATTTACTTCATACATTTCCTGTTGTTGTTGTTGTCATTCTCTTTGTGGTAGAAGTTGTGATAATAAGATATCTATCACTGAGAGTTTTAGTGTCGTACAAAAGTCGTAATTTTCTTTTAGCTTACTGCATATGTGTCTCTTGGGGATGGTTATTTTGCCACAGTTCATTTATCTTCAAATATAAAGACCCCAGATAATGACAGTACCATCACACTCTCTCAGTATATAGCAGAATCACAGAAATATTCCCCATTTGTCACCAGCTGGTTTCCCTTTTACTGTTTTTGAGTCAGAGCTATAATGCGGTCCAGGCCAGAAACCATCAAGCAGCAAGCGAAAAATGGTGTGTCCATGATCTAAAGTGCTGATACCACAGTAATGCCAGATAGAGAAGCTGCCCATTTAAATGCAATGTGACCCTGACAGTCGGTTATCTATTGTATTGCGTATGCCACAGCCAAGCTGCTCGTCCATATTGATGTTGCCACTGACCTTAAGTTGTTCCTTTTTCGAGTTATAAAAAGTCTACAGTGATAAACCTTTTTTTTCTGAGTCACTGATTGCAGTAGGGAAGGGATAACAGAGTGGTAAATTGGATACTGTCAGAGGTACTATATCAATGTTCAGCTCTATAGTTTTCAAATGAAGGTAAATGAGTGTATCAGCTTCTATAGCTGTAATTTTAACTCATTTTATCTGTCTGACTGTGCAGGTAGGCAGGGAGGTGTAAAAAAGGTCTCTGTGAAAGGTTTATCTAGTTAAGGCTTACAGATTATGCCTGTTAATTAGAAATGACTAATTACGGTGTTGATCCTCAGCACATAATGTGTATAATTGAGGTTCAGTGCGGACACGGATGGATTTTGCTATCTTTCAAGAAGGCTATGGATTTATTAATCATTGTTGCTGCCTTTCATGTTGTGTATTGTTTTGTTATTTCGCTTGTGTTTGATAAAAATTGTATTCACTCATAATTTTATTAATGTGCATTCTCGCACATGCTGACACGTAGATGTTCTGCACAGGTAAAGGTGGTGCATCTGGCTTCACAGCAGACCCCAGCCAGCTGAAAGGGGAGATTTACCACACAGCGCTGAAGAAGAGCTCCCAAGGATTTGGATTTACCATCATAGGAGGTGACCGCACAGATGAGTTTCTGCAGGTGAAAAATGTGCTCAGCGACGGTCCTGCTGCCCAAGACAAAAAGATGGCATCTGGTGAGCAAAACCTTTGAAAATGTGCTCACAATTTACTACAGAAAAGGACCAGTAAGAGCTGATACACTTATTCAAATAAACATTAAAATCCCATTTAGCTGGAAGGGAGATCCATGTGTTCGCTAATTTCTGCAAAGTTGTTGAAAATTCTTTTGTAGCTAACGTGTACCTACTGTGTTACCATGATGCACCTTCAGGTATCAATTTTACATCTGTGGTCTTCACTTAACCTAACACTGCCCCATGAGTTTCAGTAAATAAAGCAATAACAACTTTAGCATTGTCAGGGGCATTGTTTTATAGCAGGCTGATTATGGTGGGTGTGAAACCATCTAAAAGCTTTATTGTTCAGGTTCTGATCTTGCCTTTGGGCTGTCTACATAAACCAACAGCCATGAGGCTGTGTGTGATGGTTACAGTAGTATGATGTGACAGAAATCTACGCCTGTCTCAGCTCCTGTTGTTGAATACTGTTCAGGTCTGTTCAACAATGTAGTGAGTAAAGAGGGGACAAGAATGAAGTAGGAATGAATGAGATAAAAGGAAACTCAAACGGTACCAGGAGCTGCCAAAATGAAAATATGAGAGAGTAGTGAAGGGGAAAAGGACATTTCAGAGAAAAGCACTGTCTGGCAAAAGGAGAAAGGACTCCTCCAAGAAAAGTAGAGAGGTGATGTCTAGATTAAATACCACGGGATTAATTCTTTCTTGTTACATTCTTTCCTTTCTCCTTGTCTTAGGTGATGTGATTGTTGAGATTAATGGGGTATGTGTGCTGGGGAAGACCCATCCAGAGGTAGTGCAGATGTTTCAGTCCATTCCCATTAACCAGTATGTGGACATGGTTCTTTGCCGTGGATACCCGCTTCCTCCTGACGTTGATCTAGACAGCGACGATCCTCTTCCCCCTCCTCCTCCGCCGCCGGCCACCCAGCCCCAGCAGGCTCTGCATGGTGGAGAGGTGGTGACAGCTGTGCCCCTGATCAATGGACAGCCACTGCTTGTCAAAGGTGACGTCCTCCATGGCTCCTCACAGGAGCTCCACTATGTTACTACAGATGCCAGTGGCCGTCCTGTTGTGGCTGCCCTGCCAAACGGGAGGCAGGGTGGAGAAGCAGCCACAGCGATGCTCCAACCAGAGCTGGTAAGCGTGCCACTGGTCAAGGGGCCTGGTGGATTTGGTTTTGCCATTGCTGACTGCCCTCTGGGACAGAAGGTGAAGATGATCTTGGATGCCCAGTGGTGCCGCGGCCTGCAGAAAGGAGACGTGATTAAAGAGATCAACAGGCAAAATGTGCAGTCGCTTAGCCATGCACAAGTGGTGGACATCCTTAAAGATTTACCAGTGGGCAGCGAGGTCAATGTACTGGTGTTGCGAGGAGGTGAGAGACTGAAATAACAACACATGTTTGCACTTGTCTGTCTGACTCACCCTCATGCCTGTCTTTCTATCTGCCTAACTTTTTTTTGTGCATCTATAGATTATGTGGCTCACTAGCAATAGATCCATATTGTCTGTTCTTTCTCAGCAAGCAATCTTTGTTTTTCCTCCTCAGTGTATCCCTCTATTATTCTTATGCTTTTATGCCCTTGTGTGTGTGACATAATATGATATTACTGTCAATGCAACTCCAACAGTGCCCATGGGAGGTGAGGTCAGCGTGTTGATACTGAGAGGAGGTGAGGTGGTGTTGTGGCTGGTTGGGGGGCACTGACTGACTACACACTGTTGTTCTGTAGAAGTCTGGGTGATGCCACTTTGACTGCGATCTGTGTAAGGTCACCACAGCAGAGGATGCTGCCTTTTTAGCTGAATAGATCTAACAGTGCCACTGTACTCTAACTCTTGCAAATGATGATCAGACTCAATCCATCAGAGTCGTATTTTCTGGCATGCAGACTCTACATGTTTAACATTTCTTGAGCGTTCCTTCTCTTTTCTTTCATTTAATCTATATCTTTTTATGACAACTCCCACTGAGGTGTAATGCTTTCTGTTACAAGTGAGTGAGCAGGAATTACGTAAGTGTGGGGATGTGCTTTATTCCAAGTAGCAAAGAGAGGAGAGTAGACACCCTACAAATGTCTCCTAAATCCATCTCCTGCCACCCCAGGGATTTACTGTGCTAGTCGATGAACCCTGGATTGGCTTTGATCATCAGCAGAGCGAAGGAGATCTCTGCATGCCTCTTAGGGATCCATAGCTAAATGGCTGTAGAGGAAACGTCCTCAGGGGCTTCCTCCCCATAGCCACACCTCGAGCCTCTGCCTCATATCCCAGAACACCCACGCTACGTATGCTCACTCTTTTGACGCCATCACCACTTCCTGCTCCACTGACGCACTGCACGACCCCACAGTTAAAGCAGAGCTGGGCTCAGCTTCGTCCAGCCTGTCCAGTTAAAGCGCTAATGCTAGTTTTAACCCTCATTAGACAATTGCCTGTGGCTTGGAAGAGGATCCCTGTGCTCCTGTTTGTGGGATTGGTGGGCATCAGTGCTTAGAGAAAGAATAGAAGAAAAAGAGTTGTGTGGGAAGGTGTGTGTCATGTGTATGTATGGTACAGTTGTCTTATTTCATGCCGTTGATGACTCTGATGTTGGATTGGGAATTTTGCAATGAAGCGGAAAAACAACGCTGTGTCTCCCCTTTTACATCAGGCTCCATTAAGCCCTCATCAGCCGTGTTAGCCCAGCTCCACGGGACTCCAGGCTCTAGAGCAGTGTTTGTTAATTCACTTAAAGCAGGGCGTTGAGATGGGGGGGGGGGGCTCAGATGGAATATGTGGGTGTGCTGTACAGTGAACAGAGAGCAGGAAGGGAATCTTCAGTCAGTGAATTATATGCATGAATCTCTAATGCCCTCACCCACTCTCTTACAGTTGATTTGTCACCTCTTCAGCACGTGTAGTATCTTGATATTTCTTATGTACCTTTAAAAGCACATGAATGTATATTCCCTAATGGATGATTCTTTAGTGAGCACAGCTCTCGAGTTTAGAGCAGCACTGGTTTATTTTTATGCTAACTCTCTCTGTCAGAGAGTCACTGCCATCTGGTGGACAGTGACTCAGTGACTCTTGTTCCAAATCTTGTTTTCATTTCCTAATACGTTTCTGTTGTCTGTCTGTGTCTCTCCATAGGTCAAACATCGCCTGTGAAGAGTCTGAAGCCTGTGAGTAAAATCTTATCTTTGTCTATTTCTTCATTATCGTTTCCCCACGGGGATATATCCCTCAATTTGATTTCAAAGCGTTTTGTCCTTCAGCCTAACCAGCTTCTGTTGCATTGAATTAAATGATAGCAATAAATTTGAATATTGATTATGTTTCTGGGCGCCTTCTTTTGTTTGCTCTGAAAAACAATCTTAATTACTTCCTTTCTGTATTCGTAGTCTTACGGCTATTGTCAGGGGACTGCAATGGTAATGAAGCATGGATGAGCCTCTGTAGATATCGTGGTATTATTAATGCAACAGTTTTAGATAAGAAACTTGCCCTTTCTGCCTGAAGAGGCCTGTCATAGCCTTTGGGGAAATCTTTACTTTTTAAAACGTATTGTATCCAAATCCCTTTGCTTAGAATTTAAAACAATAGGAAGTAAGTAAAGTGAAACCGCTTGATGTTTTCATAAAAAGTGACCTTTATTGCTTTTGTAATCTATCACCATTAGATGCTCATCCACTAGCTTTTGATAATGAGCCATATTCTACATAAATGTTTTCATTTTTTGAAAACATTAAGCAACATGTGTCTGTCAGAGACAGGAAATGACGGCCAGTACAGAAACTCTGGACATTGTCACAGACTCGGCACCTCAGGCCTTGCCTTACCACTCCAACACAAGCACCCTGCGCTCTGCCGATTCTCCCAAACGAGATGCTACAGAGATATACTTGAAGTCCAAAGCTCTTTTGGAGAGCAGACGTAAGTTTAGACCAACATCACTTGTTCATATAATTTTGTAAACCTTTTGTCATTCTGGCCAGCTTTAAACACTAGGAAAATTATGCCCACAGAGCCTCACGCCAAAGATATAGATGTTTTTCTGAAGCGGGACATTGAAACAGGCTTTGGCTTCCGTGTTCTGGGAGGAGAAGGGCCACAACAGCCAGTAAGTGTATATATGAGTGTCTTGAAAGCTAATTTCTGGTTAAAATTATACACATTTATGTATTTATTAGACACTGATCCAGTGGTCAGGGTCTGTTATTAACCCCATATCAGAATGTATTTCCCCAGGTGTACATTGGTGCCATTGTGCCTAATGGAGCTGCAGAGAAGGACGGGCGTCTCCGAGCAGGAGACGAACTTATTGGCATCGATGGCGTGATGGTCAAGGGTCGTTCGCACAAGCAGGTTTTGGATCTGATGACCAACGCTGCCCGCAATGGTCACGTTATGCTGACTGTTCGTAGGAAGGTGATCTACAGAGGTGAGTAACAAGCCAAGCAACACCTGGCATGTTTGTCAACTTTTTGTAATTAAAAGTACATTCAGGAACTTTATTGCACTAGATTTTA
This sequence comes from Perissodus microlepis, assembly GCF_051167445.1. Lineage (NCBI taxonomy): Eukaryota > Metazoa > Chordata > Actinopteri > Cichliformes > Cichlidae > Perissodus > Perissodus microlepis. Next base: position 29,259,571 of record NC_140465.1, on the reverse strand, counting down.
TAATTCATCAGATTGGATTTGAGTAAAACTTTAATGTGCCCAAGTTTGCTTTATAGGTAGTAGTCCAACACATACACACATACTACACAGTGTAAAAACCTAATACTGGGTCCAAATGTACCAATGTCACCATAAAAAGTGAGGGAGACATTTCAAATTTGGTTTATTATTAATATCTTACCCAAGCCATGCAGACTAAGAGCAGGCAGGAATCAAACCACCAACCGATTAGTAGATGACGAGCTCTGCTTCTGAAGTACAGCTACTCCAGACTAAGACTGCTGAACCAGCAAATCATCAAAAATAAACAGTAACAACATGTTAATAATGAATGCATGCATTTAAACTGAGTTACATGAGGTGTAGCAGGACAAAGAAAAGAGCACTAGGAAACATAGAATGTGTCTCGGCACTTGCCATGCTTTTTCGTTTATTCCAAGTAACATTTTGGATATTTGGGATTAGTTGAGTTAGAGATCTTACACAAAACATTTATCCTGTTACCAAGATAGACACTGTCCAGCACAATCATCATCCATATTTTGTAGACCTGTAGACCATATAGTTCAAAGACAAGACAATTCAAATCGTCTCAGATTCCTCAAGGATACACACCTCAACACTCAAATTTTAAAAAGAAATGTTCAAGACAGAAATGCATTAGCATCTGTATCCTTTCATATCAGATGCGACAGATGAAGATCCTCAGGAAATGGCTCCGGTGCTGGTGAATGGTTCTCCCAAACTACCTCGCCTACCGATGCCGAGTGCGCTGGACCACGAGTCTTTTGACATCACACTCCACCGCAAGGAAACTGAAGGCTTTGGCTTTGTGATCCTCACGTCCAAGAGCAAACCCCCACATGGAGGTGAGTTCAGTCTTTTCAGTCAGCTCAGTTCTCGTAATTCAATTAAATCAAACATTGTAGCATATTTCTGCATATGCCTTACTTAGGCTGAAGAAGTTGATAAGCATGTACATTTAACTAACCCATTCAACAGCCTCTTAATACACTTGGTTGTTGGTAACATATACAAAAAATGATAGGTCTGTAATTATTATTATTATTAGTTTTATTACAAATATATCCAAAAAATGGCTAGCTTCTGGCCTCAAGAGTATTTTTTAGAAAATTGAAAGACTTTTTTGTAGATTGAATCAAACCCTGACAAAACTAAGTAATTGTGGGACCCTTCTTACTGCCATTGTGTTGAAAAAAGACAGTAAACAGACAGTAAAAGACAGTTTCCTAATGGTCACTCTGACCGAGTCTCATATGTCTTTATTACTGCCATTTCAGTTATCCCACACAAAATTGGCCGTATCATTGAGGGCAGTCCCACTGACCGCTGTGGCCTGCTGCACGTCGGGGATCGTATCTCAGCAGTCAATGGACGCTCCATCATCGAGCTCTCTCACAATGACATCGTCCAGCTTATCAAGGAAGCCGGCAATGTCGTCACCCTCACTGTGGTTCCCGAGGATGGTGAATATTTCTGAGGATGGTGCATTTATTAGAGTAGTTAGTGGGTCTGTTCAGTTCAAAGTGGCCTTTTATTGGGACATTAGTTTTGCAGCCAGGTAATCAATTAAATCGAGCCTTCATAAGATATAAATATTTTATTATCCATATTAAAAATTCAGTTTCAAACTGAGATAGTTAGAAACTGAAAAATTAGACCCCTTCTTCACTGAAATGATTGTATGAATAAAACTAAAGCAAAATACCTGAGAATCCCTTTACTAGGATATTTTAAGGCTTCATTGAGGGTTGTTAAAGGGAAATAAATGCAAAACCTTTAGCTTAAAATGAGCTTGTTAGAAGAATTCTGTATGTCTGCTTTTTTCAGTATTAATATTATAATATACTGATTTTAATATGTTGTTAAAATGTATTTTAGAGTACAAGGGCCCTCCATCTGGAGCGAGTTCAGCAAAACAAAGTCCAGCTCTTCAGCACAGAGCCATGGGGCAAAGATCAGCACTACAGGATGAGCGGTAAGGATTTAATCCCACAAAAGAAAGCTGAGAAACTGCATAATTCTTCATGCATGTTTAGCGTTAGTAAGTTTTCTTGCAAGTGTTTGATTTTTTTTAAGTTATGTTAAACAGTCAAAAGTATAAGAAAGTTTTATTATGTAATGCTGAGAAAGTGTAGACGGAGGAGGCAGCAAAAAGCTCTTAAATTGAAAATAAATTAAATTATGGTTATGGTGATGTTATTTTTTAATTACTAAAAACCTTAACGAATTCTTATAAACCTCCAGTAAAAGTCTCACCACAATAACTACTGAGCATGAAATAAATCGTGTACGTGGCAATGAGGTTGTCATACCCTCAGAGCAAAAAGCCAGAGAAACTATAAAGACACCGGTGTAATAAACATAAACATGTGTAAGATGATAAGAGGTGTCGTGCGAGTGCGCGCAGGCCTTTCCTATTTAACATTCAGCATTAAATTTCACTTTGTTTTTCATAAAAGCTTTTTCATTTGTTGGCCTGCGGCCTTCTGTTTACAAGTATCACTGAAGGAATTAAGTGCATATGCTGTTTGTTCTAGTTATAACCTGGACATGGAGGAGAGAAAGGAAGGAGTCAACTGGTCTGACCACAAAACTCTTTCACTTGGTGAGACGGGGACGCTGTGTGTGACAGGGCCCAACCAGGTAAGAGCCATCCCCTTTTTTTTGTCCTTTCTTGTCTTAGAAACTATCAGAAGAGGTTATTTTGTGCTTACACCATCTTTCACAGGTTTATAAAGTTCATGCACTTATAATACTGATTCTTTTATGTAATTTTCAAGTCATTATGGTCAAAGAATAAACTATAGCATCTCTAATATTCTCTGATTCTCCTAATGAGGCATCACTGATTTCACAGCAAAAGATGTATGTTAGTACACTTGTATATGTCTAAAAATGAGTGTTGTCTTCATGCTGTAGGGTTGTCTGACAGTGGAGTTAGAGAGAGGGCCCAGGGGCTTTGGTTTCAGTCTGCGAGGGGGCACAGAGTATAACATGGGCTTGTACATCTTGAGACTTGCAGAAGATGGGCCTGCTCAGCAAGACGGAAGAATCCATGTGAGTGCTCCTTTTATTGCAACGTTTAAATGGACACTGCTGAGTGGTTGATATCACTGTCACACAGCTGACAAGAAATTACAAACAAAAACTAATAGGGGAAAAAAAAAAATCATAAAACAAGATTCAGTGCAATCAGTGTATTGTTTTGGAGCTCATTTTATTATTCTCACCATTGCTACATGCAGCATGACATGCTATTATAGAAAGCATTCCTTTGCAGAAATGTAGTGTTGCACATTTAGTTTGTGAAGGGGAGTCGTAAATCAAAATATAATTTGTGTCGCCTCGCGTTGACTGAGATTAAACTAATGAATTGTGTTTCAACAAGTGCCACTTGCAGTGTTGTAGGGCATGCGATGTTTTCTGCTGTGATCTGTGCAGCGTTTTGTTGCTTTCGTTGTGAAATGGAATTCCACGCAGCAAACAGCGAAGCGATAAAGACGATTTTGGTTTAGTTCTTTAACGTTTTTTTATTCGTGTTCATCATCATTTGTGTACTGCGTATGTCTCCACCAGTCTACCCATCCATCTAAGCAAACATCCATTTTTTAAGTTTGTGGCTGTTAACAGGAAGGTCACAAAGCAATTGACCCTGTATTTTCTCTTCATATGGTGGAGGTTCAGCAAAATTAGAATTTTCCCATGGGGATGATACTATCACATTATTATTACAGGAAGAGAATGGAGTAAAGTTCCCTAGTGGAAATCAATCCTAGGCCTGCCAGACTGATCTGTGGGCACGACTTTTCCTGCATCAGGATGAAACAGAGTTCTCTGCACTGTGTAGCAACTACTGCATTTTTATTATTTAAAACAAGCTTCTTTACTCATTCAGTGATCTCTGCTTCTCCGTGAAAGCAATGCACACATGTACCTTTGAAATAATGAAAAAGCTGATTTCCCATCGGTGGAAAGATCATTGAAAGGGTCATCTGAGAACATATTCTGATGAGAAACAATAGCTCTTTTCTTCTAGTGAGGGAGTCAGTGTGAGAGTTGGTCCAAGGTCCTTTGTAGAAAGAATGACTTTCTGATACAAAGGGATCACACAGTGGTTATTTTCTCATCACTTTGTTGCTATCATTTCTTCCCGACACAGACAATGCTCCCACACTGTAAAAGTCAAAGGGTTGTGTTGAGGTTTCCTTGGAAATTTTTTGTCTTTGAATCTAAATCCCAGCCTGCTGCACAAACAGGCTTGTTCACTCTATCTGATTAGAGTCTATCAAACTGACATGTTTACAAGCTTTATCCTGAGTTATTTTGTCATCTCCGATAATAGCAGGTACCTCCAGGGTATTACAAAACTGTGTGTGTGTGTTTGTGTAGGCAGATGTGTGTATGTGAGAAAGGGAGTGTATGCATGTGTGCATGGCATAAAACTTTAATTTTGTGTTTCAGCAAGTGTTTCAGTGAATTTGACTGGCAAAATATGCAAAGTGTTCATAGGTATATTTTAGTATTACAGTTAAATTTTCTGAATTACCAACAGGTTGGAGATGAGATAGTGGAGATTAACGGGGAGCCGGCTCGTGGCATTTCCCATACACGGGCTATTGATTTGATCCAGGCCGGAGGAAACAAAGTGGTACTGCTGCTGAGACCTGGGGCAGGTCTTGCTCAAGATGCGAGTGAGTACATCATTTGAAACTATTCAGTGCGCTGCATTTGATATGGGCAAACTTTGTGCTTGGAAATGTTGTATTATTACTCAGGTTAGAATTTTTGGGGTGGATTTAACAGTGCAGAATAACTGGAAACTAAAGCAGGTTGGCAGTGGCTCAATGACATTTACAAATAGACATAATTGTAGACGTACGTGTGTATGTGTATGTGTGTGTGTGTGTGTGTGTGCGTGTGCGTGTGCGCGTGTGTGTGTGTAAGGATTTAAGGGTGTGGGTGTTATTTTCCTTTACAGTGCAAAGACAGCTCTTTCCCCATCATTCCAATATTAATGCTTGTCTAAACTTTCCGTCTGCTGGCTGTAGCTTGATACTGTATTTAGCTTTGTTATGAAACTGGTATGCCAAAGTCAGCCTGTTCCTTTAATATTTTTTCTAATATTTACATGAAGTTTTAGATAGAAACTAAATTGTTTTATTTCCTAAAGAGTTTAGCTGCTATTTCCCAGTTTACAAGGAAGGAACACTGTCAGTAGTTAAATACATGCACAAACAATAAATCCACCTAATGATAATTACTGCATCCATTTGTTAGTTGATGGAGCCTGTTTTGTATTTAAGCCCTCATTGATTTCAGTGTGCTTTCTTTGCTGTGTGTGGTTTTTTTTTTTGTTTTGTTTTTATTTAGTCATTAACTCTCTAACTGTCTGCTTCCTTTGGCGTTTCTTCTCTTTCCCCTGATGCAGGTAATACAGCTTCCTCTACTGTGTGCTATTACACTGAGCACCAACACTAACACCTTCACTGCTTTTACTGGGCTCTTCTCTTTTACCTTGGTAAATTTTTTCCCACATGCTTTCCCACCTTTACCTCTATATAATATCATCTTATTTACTTTCCCTGTTATTCTGAATTTAAGTATTTTGTGTGACATATTTATTATCCTTGCATACCTATGGTCTCCTCATGTAAAATTTGTGCTGCTCTTGCAGGTCGACGTGATCAAAAAGTCATTTCACCCACAAGCTATTTTGGAGAAGTTTTCTCTGACACATCACCCCTTTCTTCTCCATATCCCACCGGGGCTTCCACCTTTGTTTCCTCTCCTTTCTCCAGCAAACTGACGCATTCTCGCAGCTGGAGCACACTTTCTCCACAAGGCCGCAAATCCCGCAGCAGCGGGGGTTTAAGCTCAGTGGAGGAAAGTGTTGAGTGGGCGGACACGGAGGGAGAAGGGCTCCTTCCCACCTCCAATGAGCATGTGAAGTTCTACAAGAGGACCAGGCCCACGAACAACTCCAGAGAGCTAAGCAGCCCAAAGAAAACAGAGGAATCTTTTCCTAAAGCCAAAGAGCAACTACACAGTCCCAAAAAGACTGAGAGTCAGGCACAGGAAGCAACAATGAACAGAAAAAGGGTGCCTATCACACAGACAAAAACGCAATCTGCCAGTCCTGGGAAGTCCGCTCACGTTGGACAGCAAGTGATATCAGCCCTGCAACGCACCGAGAATCAACAAGGCCTTCAGCAGAGATTAAAGGATTCATCCAGTAGAGAAAGCTTAGGTCATGAAAAGAAAAATGGAAAAGGGGGGAATTTTGAGATTGGAAAATACCCTCAAGGATGGGAGATGGAAGGGAGAAGAGAAAGGACCAGGTCTCTCCATGAGAAAGAAAGTTATAAAAGAAGGTCGATTGGGGAATCTCACCGCCACAGGACATTTTCTAGTACACTAAGAGAGAGCGAGAAAGGTACAGGTAAAGACTCAGGGCAAAGAGACGTTGATGCCAAGGGCAAACTTACAGAAAACAGGACTACGAGTAAAGAGACTATTAGCAAAAGAGAATCACCGCTGTCTTTTAAAAATGTATGGCGTAGGAAAGGTTCTGTGAATTCACCAAGAGATGTAAAAGGAAGAGAAGACACATTTTCTAAGTCCAAAGAAGACAGCTTAAAGGACAACTCTGTGGCCTCTGTAAACAGTATTCCAGGAGCCCTACAAACCCTGAAGGGACCTATTAGCCCTGGCCCTTGGAAAACGCCCAGCTCAGCCAAAATCCTCTCTGAGGCAGAAGTCCTCCGTGACCCTTTGTGATGGAATATTGAATCACAAGGACGTGAGCTGTGCCATGGAATATTTTACAGTATCCTCAGTGGATTATTTTTCTGAGTTCTTCCATAAAACAGAGAAGTGCAACATGGTGCCACATTTATCCATTTTAGACTGTGGCCAGATTTGTATTGCGGGAGCCATGTGACATCACATGTGGCATGTAGCAGCTCCCCTCCGCCTTGTCTGCTGCTTTAGCATCTTTGACGTGGGACTTCAGCATATAGGACATGCTCGGGGCCTTGTCAGACCAGACATTCAGAAATGTGAATATGTGCCAATCCCGCGAGCCTCCTGTGGAACGACGACTACAAACAGTGCTTCACCCATTACAATGCAATGACCCATATGCAAAGAAAAGAGAAAGGCCCTCGCCTCTCGTCTGTAGAATATACAGTGTGACTCATCTAGGGTTTAATTTTGCTCTTAGTGTCATTGTTGAGTATTTCAACTGTATTTTTCTTATCAGTTTGCTCAACTGCATGCAGTCGGTCCTTCTGTTTGTTTTACTGCACGCGTTCTGTACATCGCTGAGGATGAACCCATTTCTTATTTATAATTTTCATTCTGATCACCAGGCAAATACAGCAAGTGTTACTGGGTAATCTAGACTGTTCTATGGCTATAGTCTTGACACACCTTCATACAGACAGTATCATTTAAAAGACCAGAAACTTGTGGTTTGAGATCTTGTTTACCATGTGTATGATAACTAACCAGTGTGTAATTTATTGAGGTAATAGATGAATATATGTATATGTAGCTGTACCAAGCCATTCCGCATTTTGATAAAGACTTTCAGAAATTTGTCCCATGTTATTTGAGCTTTCACCTTATTTCCAATGTACTTCAGTGGTAGGAATTACCAATGAAATTTGTAGTTCATGAAATGTATAGATGTAACGTGCAAACTGCTGTACCAAATGTTTAAAATTGCTCAAAATGTGTCTCATTGTGAAATATAATATATATGTATATATATATATATATATTTGAATGTGTGTTTTGCAAATTCTATCTATTAATTCCATTGCACCGCATCTGCCCTTGTAGCACAACAGATTGACCATGAGTTGTATTTAATTTGTGATGTATACTTGCTACCAAAACATTGCATTTATTATTGGTTTTTTTTATTTTATTTTATGGTTTTTTTTGGTTTTTTGAAATGATCACTGTTAAAGGGGGAAATGGCAATTTATGTAATGCTGTGCAAGTTCTGAATCATGTCTCTGGTTGTTTTACATTTGCTTGTTGATGAAAAGATAAATGAGGGTTTATATTGTAGGTACTGCTGTGTGATTATGTGCCAGGGTAGCTTGAAGGATGAAAGAGGCCAGAGAATGATGTGGTTTACTAAGATACCGAACAAGCTGCTGAAATAAGGCATGTATACAGAAAACTCTCCACCTTACATATTAAAGGGAGCCAATAGCACAGAGAAGACCAGTGTAGTTTTATAATGTGCAGTCTATAAAAATAACAAATAGTCAGATTTCACTGTTACTTTAAAGAGGACATATTATGCTGATTTATAGCTCCATACTTTTATGCTTGGACACCATAAGAGTCGCTTTGCCAATTGCCTAATAATAATACTCGTTTAAGTTATATTGGGCCGCTGTGTAGCATTCAGGTCATTCTCTGTCTGGAAAAATGTGTTTTAGTTCCTTGGCCCTTACCTTTATGCCAATTTTTTTCTTATTGGCAAACAGAAACAGCAGGTGGGAGGGGCTGCTGTGTGTCTTTAGCATTCTTTCAAATAAAAAACTGTCTAAAAATAACAAACCATTTAGAGCAGTCTGAGCTTTTGGCTCACTTGGATTACTTGTGTGTACAATGACCTCATTATTTGAGGTTTGTGCCAGACAGAAAATGAAGAAAAGCATAATAGGTCCGCTTTAAAGAATTTTTGAAGTGATACGCAAATATACTCAACATACTTGCAAATACAACTTTGAAATAAACACATTCAGATGAGCTCAGGGAAAACTGAATTGTAGCAAATGTGTGATAAAGTCGTTATCAATGAGAGCTGAATGGTGGTTGAAGTCTGTGATTGTATAAAGGAGTTTTCAGGTTACAAATCCCTAGAGGATGTACTTTGAGCCAATCAGTGGTAGGCTTTTGTGCAATAGTTTGGTTGGTTGAATGAGTAAATCCAACCCCGAGTGCTGAAAAAAGTTCACTCTGGTTCAGAATCAGATAATATCCTCTTTTATTGTATGTCCCCTGCACTGTAGTACAGCTTTATGCTTTCATTTGAACAATTTTGTTTGACATCTCTGCATCATACTGTGGCCTTGCATTGCTTCATTAGAAAAAAAAAAAAAAAAGAAAAACACAATCCTTGTGGTATCTTCTACATTCTGTAGGAACAGTAGATGTAAATGTTTGTACATTGTACAGCACCTTTATAAATACTTGCCGAGTGCTCTTTTGGGGAGAAAAAAATAGAGGTATATTAAATCGCTCCATTATTTTTTTATGTAAAAAAAGAGAAAAATATTTAAAAATGGATTGAAAAGGATAGGCTATGACCTTGATATGGTATTCCGTTCATGCACTGAAAAATAAAGTTTTGCTGAAAACATGTTTCTGGATTTGTTGTATTGAAACTGAGATGCACATAAAATGATCGTCATCATCTTATCTGTATAAATGTAAAGCAAATAACAATTCAAGTGTCACACTTTTGACATCTAAGTAATTTGTTGCATATATGATGCAGAAGTATAAGCTACTGTTACTATGGCAGATTTCCAGTTGTCATGGTAACTGACTGAGCTATAGTTTTTCAATTACAAGAGAAGCTGTATATATTTCCAAAGCCATCGTGTCTCATGTGAACATATTTAGAATGAGAATGTGAATCTGCTCAGAGCCCCGGTGAAATCCTAAGAGTGGCTTTGAATCCTCTATAAATTTTAGGCACCGTGAAAGGAATAAATCATAAGCTCTAAATGTGGTTAGATGTCCTACCATGCATTTTACACAAAGCTGAAACACTTCAATAGAAGGGTCATAATGTATTACAAGTGCTTCGAAAAGATTTAACTGCAAATTCAAAGTTGTAAAAGAAGTACATGCTTGGCCTAAGAAGTTACTTGTACTAGATTCTTCAAGCAGTAAATCAAAGTTGGGTTAACTCCAAAGAATCACAGATCAAATATCTATTTCAAAAAAATCTAAGCAAGGCTTAACAGTGCCTTTTTTCTGAGTATTTTGTGTCAAATTCATTCAGTTAGAGAGTAATGCCTAAGATTTTCACTACATGCATTTACAATTGTTCATATACAAGCTTCAGCTGAACTCTTAAGGGTGTTTTAACTGTTAAAACTGTATGTAAAGTACTGAACCTCTGCATCTCAATCATGCTAAGAGTTTCCCCTCTGAGAACAGCTCAGCCATTGGAAGAGCAGCTTAAACAATGAGTGGATGACTTACAATTAACTTAATTGTTTTAAACGGCTGAAAATCATCATATCTTGTGCTCTATTTTTGGTACTGGGATGAAAGAATGTGTTGAAGACAGGGTGGAGCTAGACTTTCAGTGTAGAAGCAGCAGAACATTCCCAAGGAACTCTTCTGATAAGATAATATTTAGAATCACAGTTATTTAGAAGAGGCTTTACTTAAGAAAAGGTACTAAAGCAGTGCACTCAAAAGGATTAAGTAAAAGTATGTTAGTATAATAAGGAAACCATACTTGATGTAGAGCAGGAAATGGCCCTGATAAGTCCCATTATCATTCCTTTAATGCCCGCTTAATGTTGACTCAAAAAGTCGCTAGAATTTCCTGTTAAAAAAGACCAAATTCAGAGCAGAAAGAAGCCTCTTTAGAGCCTGTAGGAGTAGAAGTAGTGACCATAAACTCATTAGGTAATTTTTTTACTGAGGTCTCAGATCAAGTGGAGTAAAGAGCAGTTTTCCCAGTGACCTCCATGCAGTAGGAGAGATTTTTGAAACCAGAAGTATCGTCCCCTGTTGACCAATATAAAGAATAGTACTTTCAGGAATTAGGGATTGGTTTGACATCTTTGGAATCAGAAACTACACTCAGCGTTTATATAGGGTGTATGATCATACGATCATTTTAAAATCTGCAGACGTTTTAGTCTCTCTATGAAAGTCCAATACACAACCTCTCGTATTCCAGTATACATGAAGACACTCTTATAGGCACTTTTATAAAAGTAAGCCTCCGTAGAGGATGTGAGGAGGTGCCCAAAAGCTACAGAAATTCATTGACTTTCAACATCAAGCAATAAGGGATGAAGTAACTACTGGGAATATATGTTATTACTTTCTTATTATCAGTATCAATATTATTATTATTATTATTATTATTGAAAAATCTGTTACAGTGGTTCTAATACAGCATAACATAAATGTTACAGACACAAAATAGATGAAGAAAATCTAATAAAAGAAGTCTTTATTGTATTTTACTGCATGTTACAGCAACAACCTCCAAGTCCTTATTATAGTGGAAAAATAAACAACACACACTTTATTTTGTCACTTAATAATTTAATTAGTTACTCTTAATAAAAGTGACATTAAGCTTGTTGAGACTATACATTTTGATGGATCACAGCTACCACATTTCTTAAATTGCAGTTTATCTTTTTAGCACTAGATGTCACTGAAGGACATTAGTTCAGATTCTTAAAATTTTTTTCCCGCCAGTCATCAGTTGTTGGGTTTTTTTCTGAATGAAGATTCATTATTTCTTGTCACCATTAATGACAGTAACAGAAAAACAGATGTTGTGGTAGCATGAATGAGATGAACATTTCAATCCTGTAGATTGATTAAAAACAAAAAATGTGATACTGAGGGGAAAGGCATTTCCAAATGAGAACCTTGCATGCGCAGACCCGCCATGGCATAGATAAGACGATGCTTCAAAAGAAAGGTGGAGTTAAACTGTATGATAATGCCACTGTTCACGTCACCTTATTGGTATGTCTCAACATTAGAAAGGCAGGTGAATTATTCAGCAGTGTGCTGTAAAATTGGCACCCTCTTCTCCATATTATCAGACTTGATGAGAAGCAGATGGGGGCTGCTGAGAAGGGAGGTGTCTTAATCAGTCAACATGGTGTTCTCAGAGATAAGAAAAGCAAAAGAGACCTGAGCACAAGACGTTGCTTGTCTCACAAAAAGCAGTTACCCACTAATGCTACTTTTTGAATATTCCTTAAAAGGGAATAGGGTGCACCACATACTTTTTATAGTTTACATTTGATTGATTTTACATCACTGCACTCACAAATGGGTTGGGCCTCTAATTTCTTTCATTAGTTTACTTTTTGGACTGATGCAGGCTGCCTCACTAAAAAAATTGATCCCATATGCTGGTGTTTTTGCACTTCTTAAAAACAAACCCAGTCTTTTACTGTATAGATACGGGCCACTTGCTCTTTGTTGTCCTGTTTCTAAGTGATACTTCTGGATGGTTTCTCCGGCAACTCTTGGGTGGAAAAAGAGGCAGCCCCTGTCAGCAGTTTTGTTGGTGAGCTTGGAATTTAGACAAGATTATGAGGCAATGAGGCGCAGTCCCCTTGTTGAACAAAGCCCGTATCCATGGTAAAAATCCAAAGCATTTAAAGTGACTCAGACTTTGACTGTATAGAGTGCTACGAAAACCCAGGGAATCCCCGATTTCACAACTTCAGCCATGCCTTTCCTATTTTCACATTTTTGTTTAGTTAAAGTTCGCACCCAAAAGTGGGTTTTTGTTATAGTAGATAATGTCTACCACGTATTCCGTTATATAGATTTATTAGAAATAACTGTTTTCACCTTTTGAGGACCCGTGAAACAAAAAAGAGGTTTTAAAGATACAGAGAGGGGATGGCCGATTTCTTTTCCAAGACAGTCATATAATGTTTCACCTTTTCCCCTCTTTGTACTGTTTGGAGATATCACCGCTCCTACTCTATTTGCAGGAACAGATTGGGCAGTTGACTTGGCAGTTCGGGTTGCTGCCAGTTGCAAAAAACCTCTCACATGTATATATAGCGTATAAATTTAGCAGAACTTCCTTTAATACTTCCACAGCATTTCAAAATAAACTAAACTATTTTTACGTTATATTAAATCCATATTTCATACGCATATAATTATGTCTACATATACATACACACATACCCATACCCAATATATACACACGCATGTATATAAAAACATGTGTGTCTTTGAAGGATTTAAACAATAAGACTGTACATAAAGATTGTACATTAGGCCTAAACGTGAGTTGTTTAAAGGCTATGAAGTGTACAATCAGTTGTAATTATATGTGCATATCTAAACATTTAAACATGTAAAACTGAACAGTAAGAATTTGCACGTTACCTGAGTTGTTTACAGAGTGTGAAATGTGAAGTTGTATGCGCAGGTTAGCATTCAGAAAGCGACAAATTCATACACCAATATTATATTTTAAAGAAAATCACAAACATGTACTTACCTTAAAAAGGCTAGTTTCCTAATTCAGTCGGCAGGTTTCTTCTGGAGAGGGTTCTTCTTTCTTCGAGGCTTTTATTGTGGAGGAAATTACTTCACTTCCGGTTACACGTGCAATACAAACAGCATGACGCGTTCGCAGACAGCAGAGTAAGTGTTGACAGTCTGAGGAGCGGTTCAGGTCTCCCTCTTGCCTCTCTGAACAAGTTGCGGTTAACGTAAGGATTTTCCAGAGTTGGACCAGGATCTTTTTTGTCCTTCTGCGACATGGAAACTCTATTGGACACACAGCGAAGACTCAAGTCCCTGCTATTAATGTACCTCTTGGTCGTAAAGGCAGCAGGTCAGTAGTAACACCATTCTCGGGGGAGTCTGCTTAATGAGATAATAATTATCAACCAAGTCACAGGAGAACTCTAACTAAGAGAGCCATGCTACATTTTTTTACTGTCTGAGCAAGAGGAAAAGAAAAGTCGCCAACTTCTATGAATATCTCTGAAATGATCAGCAGCTGTTGAGATATTTACAGTTATACAGTTTTATACATTTCACATTGAATACTACTAGCTGACACGAATATTTGAAATAAATTGTCATGAGGAGAAATACCTACTACTCTACCATACAGCGCACTCCTGCGATTATTTTGAAGTAAACAAATTTAGAAAGTGAGAAATAATATTTTGAGCGAAGATGTCAGTTAAGCTAAGACTACCAAAAAGTAGAAAGTTTTTCTTTTTCTTATATTTTTTAGTAGTTGTTTGTTTAGTTCAGTTTACCTGGGTTTACTTATCCACAACTTTAGATTTAGATTTATTAATGACCTCTTAACATTTCCAGTGGGAAGACCTACTGAAATAAGAAATCCATGGTTACTTATTAACACTTCCATTACCAAGAGGGACAGGTGAATGCCTGGTTCAGCATTATAATATGATAACATACTATACCTAGTCTGTTGAGAGAGAAAAAAAATAGCCACAATTTGTTGTTCAAACAACATATTTAACGTCTTAATACCCTCAAAAGTAAGTTTAACATTTATTTCACCTGCTAAATATCTGATTTACACTAAGTTGAAGCACATATAATTGAAATCAATCTTGGTATTTTTAATTAGTCACAAGTGGTTACTCGTTTTCTTATTTTGTAGAAAAAAACAACATCAGTAGCAACAGAGATCCCTGTGATCACGTGTTAAATACTATGTATTTAGTAACCAGACATTCCCAAGTTAGAACTCAATCTGCTTAAATGGAGTGTAGTTCCATGACCAGATACCAGTACAAAGCCATAGCCATATATACTTACACATGTTGATACATATAAGCATGCACACACTGAGGCACCATACATTGAGCCATGTGTGGGGGTGGCTTTATTCCAATGAACTAATGACCTCTGCGAGCACACATACATTACAAACCTACATACAACCATCACAGCACAATGAACCTACAGTGAACCATTTTTTTCTTGTCATTTTGGTTAAGTATTCCTTTTATATTATAACAGCAAGTATCCATTTACAAATGCCAAGATTAGTCAACATTTCTTCAAACAAAAAGGCCCCTGTGATGTACATTTCATTACTATGCACCAACCACATATGTTTAGGCTTTTTGAAACCAGAAAAGAAAGTGACCCAAAATTCTAACTGTATACATTAACACACTTATCAATATTACAGCTTTATCAGCTATATAGCTCCTGTATCAAGACACAGGAGAATCTCATGGATTATAATGAATTTTTGATTAAATTAATATTTAGAAGGAAGTTTTAGTTCTTGTTGTTTGTTACAGCCTCGTGAGAGAGGTAGTAAAGAATAAATCTAAAAGTAGAATTTCAATGTGGTTTAGTGTACATACAAATGTGATGTAATGTAGGTGGCCTTGTTTTCATATTTTTTACAAAACACACAAAATAAATTAGAGTCTTTTTTCCAGAGATAATGTGAGGATCTTCTCTGGAAAAGTCATGACTGATTAGTCAGTAGGCTCAGATTTCATATCTACTGATCGCTAATCTAACCCGCTCTGCGGTAGGTTAGGTTTGGAGGATAAGTTATATTGCGGTAAGATATACTTTAGTAAGAAGTAAACCGCCTTTGTAGTACAAAAAGCACAGGGTTAATCAGATTTGTTTTTAAAATCAAATTGTATCTATGTAGATATGTTGGTAGCAACTTTTCCTGTTTCTATGTTTATTTTTTGTTCGCCATTCAGACATTCCACAATCAATCTCTACAATCTGTGCATGTCAAAAAAAAAAAAAAGCCAAAGCAGGTTTTCACTGAATGAATGAATAAGGCTTTAGTTCTTGGCTGCATACTCTAACATCTATTTCATTTCCTCTTGGGGTTCTCTCAATTTAAAAAATAGACCTGCTCCAAAACCTTGTAAATTTAAGCTTACTTACATCAGTCTAACCCTTTGTCTGTTATATATATATAGAATGATCAAATACATTGTACACCTGCATTTGCATTGCAAAGACCAAAGACTTTTGTAAACAAGCACCTGGCTTTGGGCTTTACACTCTCCCCCTTTGTGTGTCTGTGTTGGGAAATATTAGGAAATATGGGGAATCTCTTCCTGTGTGTGCAAGAAAGAAAGCATGCAGGAAAACACATTTTTTTGGGGGGGCAACATTATTGTGGTGGGGCGTGGCCGGCGGTGCCGTGCAGGTGCGTCCGCCCTCCCTGCACGGCACCGCCGGCCACGCCCCACCACAATTATCTCTTTTTTTCTTAAATATTCATTGGAAAACTTAGTATTAAGAATTAAGTGCATCTCATCACTAAGGGTATAGATTTTTCTGTATTATGATGATAGGAACCTATATTTTCAGTGTTTTTATACAAATAACAAAATGTGACTGAAAATAAGGATGTTAACACAAACTTCACCGAAGGAAGTTATATTATCCCTCTCCATTAGGTTATTTCTAAAAGTTGCCTTACTAAAAAAGCGATTTCTGATGAGGAATTAGGATCGACAGATTATTTTCATTCATGTCTTCCACTAAAGCCTATAAGTTATGTATGATATTGGCTGAATTTGTCTTTACATTTTTAATCATTTTAATCAAATTTTCATGTTTAGTGTTTAACTGTCATGATTACTGATTTTAAACCATTTTTTTTTTACTTCCAGGTGACTGTCCTAAACCTGAGGGAGGGAACAATACTGTCCTAACCAATGAATCACTTCTAAAGAATGTTTTCCCAGAGAATGTCATGGTCACGTTAGAGTGTTCTAGTGGATATATTAAAGAAAGCGGCTCTGAATTTATAACTTGCATTAATGATCAATGGACTGAGTCAGAGCTCATCTGCAAGAGTAAGTCTTGTCTACTACTGTTATTGTGTGAGTTAATGTACAGCCTGAAACACCTGTAGTGATATCTGTTGTTTGTTTTTTATGCTACAGAGAAAGACTGTGGTCAACCTCCAGCAAAGCCACATATGAAGTTTGATACAAGTGGGGGTACTCTGTTTGGTGCTCTAGTAAAAGTAACTTGTGAAAAAGGGCAAGTATAAACCTGTTTCACCTTCTCATACTTATCTGGTTGAGCATTGTGTTAAAATATAAGAAAATCCAAAAAGAAAAATGCAAATCATGAAGTAGTGACATACAAAAATAACTAAAATATTAATGTTCATTTCCAAACATTGCATTTCTTCATGCTGTAGTGCTAAAAGTTGTCTGGCATAAAGTACTGATAAATGACTGATGTCTGTGCAATGGAATGCATTGACTAATGGAAAATATTTCTAAAGAAAACAAAATACATATGAAAGACAAATAGATTGGTTGTCATAAGATGTTACTTTGTGGTTTCACTGGCTAGAAACTTGGCTCTCCTTCTAACAACAGTGATTGATTCAGTTGTAAAAATGTTTTTTCAGTGCATTGCAATTTCATGACTGTTAAGGATTAACATTTCCTTAAATTAACAAAGCAGCTTTGTTTTCACTCTGTCTTTTTACAGTTACCAGATTAGCGGATCGAGCTTCAAAGAGTGCTATGATCAAGGGTGGAGTGGCAAAGCTTCTTGCGAAAGTAAATGTCTTCATTTGTTAGCTATCAGTCATAGAACTGGTCAAAACTGTTACTTAATGTTTCTAAGATAAGCATTTATTCAGAAACATTCCTCCAGTCCTCTGTTCTGTTACTTTTTTTCCTCAATGTCAGTTATTAATGCCACTATATATAAGGAGTAAAATGTGTTACTTTGTGATCATTTTGTGATTTTTTTTTGGAGTAAAGAGGTTTTTCTGTTTCTCAGTTATAACATGTGACAAACCTGCAATAGCCAATGGCAATACTTCGTGGGATTCTGAAGCTGACTCAGAATACAACAATACCATACGTTATACCTGTCATGAAGGATACACCCTCATAGGGAGTGATACTGTTGTATGCGATGAAACTGGTGAATACAGTCCTGATCAACCTGTATGCAATGGTAAGGCCAATGCATCAGTGTGTTTTACTTGTTACTTTTAATGTTATGATGCAAAGCAGGTTGAGGTGATCATAATGTTTTGAGAATATTACATTATTTGAGGATCATACAGATGTTTTTGTATTCTTCAACGTCGTTTTTACGAATGTTCTTTATACTGATCACTTTCAAACCATGTCATATTATCGCTTATGTATCAATTTGCCATTATCTTCAGCTTTTAATATTTACCTTTTATAAATGTTCTCCATCCATGTAGTTTACCTACTAACTGGCACACTAATTCTAATAATAACCTAACATTGTATTAACTAAAGCATAAATTTTCCCCACAAGAGTTGTTGGGGGGGGGAAGCTATGTCAAGGAGCAACAGCTGCTGCTGCTGTGCTTTTTCATTTTAGTTTTTCCTTTGACATGATATGAAGGAAAGTGTTTTCTGTTTTTATTCCTATTTGACAGAAGTGACAAGAGCGCCAGCTACTACTTCTCGACCACAAGGTATATAAAGAGAAATAATGGATAACAGTGGTTTTACAGAATTATATATATTGAAATATAGAGAATAATTATGAATTATGTGGTTTTACCTCTTCCATTAAAAAGCAGTTTTTCTCTTCCTCATGCTAGTTGCCATAACGGATTTGACAACAACTGACGCAAAAGTATCCACGTTTTCAGATTCCTCTGCTGCACCCACAGTTCACAGAACTCAAACTGTCACAACCAGTTCAATACCAAATCTCTCAACTTTACCAAAAGGTACAGAAAAACTCTGAATTGATACTGTTTAATCACAGGAGCATGAATTTATTATGTGCATGTTGCATGCATCTCAGAAACAACTTTTCATATAGACCTACTGTTATCCTGTTGATACTTAAAAATTTAAAGTGAAAACTTAAACATTTCTTGAAGCTTTGTTGAAACTTGGGGAGAATTATTCTATTTGTGCTGTTCAAAAGTTTTCAGAGGAAAAGCTACTTCTACCGGTATTCTGTCAACTACATCATCATCCTTTCAAGGTAGAGAGATGTCTTATAAAGCACTCAAGCATTTGAACCTTCTTTTTTTTAATATTTTGGCCTGTTTTTATGTTACATTGACTACCAAATTGCATATTGTACACCACTGAATGTCATTACTTTGTGGAAAGAATATAAAGGTTCTCAAAGACTTTGAACAACATAGATTGTGATACTTTGTAACTGATTATAATGTCTCATGAGTTGACAGCTAATATAAAGCCATGAGATAGGTCGGTCATAGATTATTCATGTGTATATAACACATTAATTTTTTAATACTAAATTTACTTAGTTAGACTTTAACTTGCATAGTTTAACATTTTTGTGCTTGTGCTCTCTGCCTGAGAACACTAAATTATGAAATGTGAAAATTGTGAAGTCTATCTATCTATCTATCTATCTATCTATCTATCTATCTATCTATCTATCTATCTATCTATCTATCTATCTATCTATCTGTCTGTCTGTCTGTCTGTCTATCTGTCTGTCTGTCTGTCTGTCTGTCTGTCTGTCGGTCGATATATAGATGTATCCTTCTTGCCCTAACAGTTTAAACTGAATACTAAAACTGTGGTTGTTTGTTTGTTTTTTGTATATTTTTTTGCAGGCATGCATGATGGGAATGTAAATACTGCCACGGATAGTGGTGAGTTTTTTAACCCCAGTTTTAATAAGAAACATTTATTGTATTTTTTTCCATGTGCGTTTAACCTTGCTTGTCTTTTTCCAGGAACAGTGGCTGCTGTGGTCATTGGTACTGTGGTTTTGTTAGGTAATGTATATTGTTTCTTTTGGAATTTATATAGTGCATTTTGTTGTGGAAATGAGAACAAAACCAAAATGTTCTTTAATGGGGTTTTTTTTGCAGGTGTAATTATAGGTTTTATCCTATTGCACAAGTTTAACATGAGAAGAAAAGGGTAAGTTCCATTTTTTTACTCTTAACTTCATCATGCATGGCTTACATTTGATTTTACTCTACAGGGTGGGCCATTTATATGGATACACCGTAATAAAATGGGAATGGTTGGTGATATTAAAGTCCTGTTTGTGGCACATTAGTATGTGTGAGGGGGCAAACTCCTCAAGATGGGTGGTGACCATGGTGGCCATTTAGAATTCAGCCATCTTGGATACAACTTTTGTTTTTTCAATAGGAAGAGGGCCATGTGACACATCAAACTTATTGGTAATGTCACAAGAAAAACAATGGTGTGCTTGGTTCCAACGTAACTTTATTCTTTCATCAGTTATTTACAAGTTTCTGACCACTTATAAAACTGTGTTCAATGTGCTGCCCATTGTGTTGGATTCTCAATGCAACCCTCTTCTCCCACTCTTCACACACTGATAGCAACACCGCAGGAGAAATGCCAGCACAGGCATCCAGTATCCGTAGTTTCAGGTGCTGCACATCTCGTATCTTCACACCATAGACAATTGCCTTCAGATGACCCCAAAGATAAAAGTCTAAGAGGGTCAGATCGGGAGACCTTTCAACTGGCCCACGACGACCAATCCACTTTCCAGGAAACTGTTCATCTAGCAATGCTCGGACCTGGCACCCATAATGTGGTGGTGCACCATCTTGCTGGAAAAACTCAGGGAACGTGCCAGCTTCAGTGCATAAAGAGGGAAAAACATCATCATGTAGCAATTTCAAATATCCAGTGGCCTTGAGGTTTCCATTGATGAAAAATGGACATGCGCCGAGCGCTACGCTGTGGGCTCTTGGTGAATGAAGCTAGGACAGCCACTGATCGTTCTTCATTAGTGACAGTTTTCTTGCGTCCACATTTTGGCAAATCCAACACTGAACCAGTTTCACAAAACTTAGCAAGCAGTTTGCTAACTGTAGCATGGGAGATGGGTGGTCTCGTAGGGGGTCTTGCATTGAAATCTGCTGCAATGACCCGGTTTCTGCGTTCACCAGATATCAACACAATTTCAATCCGCTCCTCATGTGTTAACTTCTTCGACATGTCAATGGCTGTGAACAAAGAGAAACTTGTAAATAACTCATGAAAGAATAAAGTTACGTTGGAACCAAGCACACCATTGTTTTTCTTGTGACATTACCATTAAGTTTGATGTGTCACATGACCCTTTTCCTATTGAAAAAACAAAAGTTGTATCCAAGATGGCCGACTTCTAAATGGCCACCATGGTCACCACCCATCTTGAGGAGTTTGCCTCCTCACATATACTAATGTGCCACAAACAGGACTTTAACATCACCAACCATTCCCATGTTATTACGGTGTATCCATATAAATGGCCCACCCTGTATATGCCTCTGCTACTTCTCTTTGCATGCTCTGCTTTTTTGACCTTTGAATATTTAGAGCTGTATTTTCAGAACCTATATGGACTTGTACAGTAATATATCGTCAATATGCTGCAGCAGTTTAAATCTATCCACTACATTTTAGTCTTTGAAATTCAGATGTGCGTGTGTGTGTTTCCGGACTGCTGAGGAATGAGGGAAGTCAGGAGGAAATCCTTTAACAAAAACAGCTGTGACATACAAATCAGCAAAAAAACAAAATCTCTTTGTTTGTTTTTTTGCTGATTTGTATGTCACACCATAAGGAATCAGAACATTTGTTATAATAAATTTAGCAAATGGATGGATAGATATTTTGCTGCTTATGCCCACAGAATGCATATAAAAGATGGACCTAGCTGCCTTTACATCTCCATTAGTTTGTGAAGTACCACAACAACCTGAGCATTTTTACCTTCACCTGTCTTTTTTTGAAATCTGACATGATGAACATAGAGCAGATATAACTAATAAACTGACGACACAGCATATGATATGGCTCATATGGGTCATATGGCTCATTGTCAATCAAAATG
This sequence comes from Perissodus microlepis, assembly GCF_051167445.1. Lineage (NCBI taxonomy): Eukaryota > Metazoa > Chordata > Actinopteri > Cichliformes > Cichlidae > Perissodus > Perissodus microlepis. The sequence continues at coordinate 29,237,920 of NC_140465.1, read as the reverse complement.
TATCAAAACCACATCACATTAACATAAAGCAATGTTATCTCCCCCGGCAAAACTGGCCTATGACAGGAAAACAGATGACATTGTTTTTATGTAGAATACTTATATAGACATACAAAGCAATAAATATTGTTCACATTTCTTTGCAATAAAGAGGTTCAATTCATGTTTATTGTTTTTGGGAATTTGTTTGATTGTCAACAACTGTGTTTATTGAATGGTTGTCCAAACCAATACGACTAGGATCGCCTGTATAAATGATTGAAGAGTAGATATCTTGCTAGGTTTTTACAACCATACAACATGATGTTGTATTCAGTAAGATGTGAAACTATTCAAATTCAATTCAATCTTACAGTCACCTCAAAGTGTTTTATATGGTAAGGTTACAAAAAAAACCTACCTGACAAACAAGTGATTAAGACCAAAAACTCATCAGCAAAGTGTTTACTGATGAAGGGATCCAAAGGGTAGGTTTTTTTATTTACAACTGAGTTTTCTTTTGTGGTGACAAGAGTCTTCCTCTACTAGCCGTTAGAAAGAATGTAGGTTTAAAGTGCTCAGTCATTAAACTGTTCAGACATTAAGGCTACATTGATCTCATATATACATTCAATGACAGAGTCATTTTGTTAAGTAATTAATTTCTCAATGTTGAATTGACTAACACCTAACACTTTTTATTGCCAATTAAGAATGCAATAAAACTAATACATTTTTAACATAAAAGTAATATAACTCCATAATTCTGATGCAAATTCCTTATTTAATGGCACCATAGCTCATATGACACCAGAGAAGACCAGAAGCCGGGGTTATTACACTTCCAAAATCTTTAGATTCCCTGCCTCACCCAGGTATCTGTATAAAACCATCAAAATACACCAGAGACATATTTAACCATTTTTCTGTCTGTAAGTTTAGGTTGTTAATATTAGTATTGCTAGTGTTGTATCGAAGCCTAAAAAAGAATGATGCATCATTTCCCTTTTTGCATTACTTTGTGAATGAAGGTCAACTTAATGTTTTGTTTTTTTGCTGTTTTTTTACACTAGTTCCCATGGAATTTCACCTTTATGAAAAGGCCCAAGGATGTGCCATCAAACTGTAACAGTGCCTCTCTGAGTTGACGGGGAAAGACAACTCACTTTCATTGTTGCCGCACTTCATTTGGCAGATAATCCACCCTGCTGAGCTTACATAGTTAAAGTATCAAACTTGGATTGCCTTTTGTAATATTATATTTGATTTTTGCATTATTTTAAAACTAATTTGTAAATATTTTATTGTACTTTATTATTGCTGCTTATATATTATTTATGTTATAAAACAGAGTAAATACAATAATGTTGTTTTCTTGTTGTTCTTGCGAAAACATTTTTTTGTTTGCAGCTTTTGATCAATTTTACCACCATAACTTTACATGTCATGTTATATATTAATGTGTTGTTTCATTTGGCCAGAAGAAAGGAGGTTAGAAAGGGATGCAGTGCATACAGTGTGGTTAATTCAGTCAGTAGAATGAAGTGGTGACTTCTAAAGATACAATCAGCTGCATTCTTTGCCTCCTGACTTTCTTTTCATCATTGTCTATTGTTGAGATCTAAGCTGGGGAAAAAAAGAGTAAACGGCACTCCCATGAGAAAAAGGCTGTGTAGTTTTTTTCTCATTATGTTCTTTAGTTTTTTTCCTCTTTGATCAGGCAAGATTTGGCTCTATTAAATATGAAAGGAATTTACAAGACCAAGGAGCAAAATTGATTAAAAAAAAACAAACAAAACATAACTGAATGGGTTCATTGGACGGATTGAGAAGCTGTTGTGAAAATGAAAATAATCTGCTAGATAAGAGAAAGATTCTATAACCTAATTTTTGTTGTGCATGCTACTATTATGCAGGTTAAAGAACATGATGAAGTCTTCATCACACCTTAAAATGTAAAAGTTTCTCTCCTAGGAGGAGAGCCTCAGTGAATGCATTCACTGTCATGTCAACAGATTAGCACAAAGCCATTATGCTGACAAGGGTGTGGATCCATACGGAGACAAGCCCAAAATAAAATGTGATGATTCTGTTTCATTGTATCCTGCTCAAGTGTTGTATTTCATTCAGTGTAATACTTCAGCTCTATCTCACGGCAGGATACGCCTTCATTAACATAGTTGTTTGTCTTAGTTATGCTGACAGACATTTAATTATCAGAGGGAAGTGGTTTTTGTTTTTCTCAGAAACCTTGACAATCTTGGCAAAAACAACAATTCACCATAAGACACCTTAAAAATGAAATTTACTATATTTATAAGGTTTTCTCACTGGTCAAATGTCCACTTTGCGTTGGACTTTTTTGTATTAAAAGGATACATCTGAGGAGTCTGTTTTTCTTATTGTAACAAAAACAAAACTAACAATTTTTTGTCCTATAAAAGTTTTTCTTCCTTTGAAGCCATTGTTTGTTGAGCAAAACAAAAATCACGTCACTGAGACATCCAGTCGCAGTATGTGACAAATAAACAACTGAAAATCCCTCTGCAGAAAAAAAAATTAAATAAATGCAATCCCCCATAGCACACATCACTGTCTGTCTTCAGTTGCCCGAGGCATTTCTGGAGCAGCCATCTAAAGGGGTCGTCTTATTGATGTATTCACAGATGCTCCATGATTTGTCTTAAATTGTGGCTCTTACACTCAATAAACGTTGTCCTCTTTCTGTTGCTCATATAGCCTCAGGGTGCTGGACTTTGGGTGGCGACTAATATACTCAGGGAAAAAAAAGAAGGTAAGGAAACAAAATAGGTGTTAGGATTGGAATATTACATGAAGAAATGTACATGCTAAAAATACTAAAAATATGTCATTCTATCTCATTACTAGGCAGTTAATAGGACTTGTACTCTGTTTTTAAAGAGATGTTACTGTCATGAAATTAAAAGGACAATCCTTATATAAGGTGCATAAAGAAACAGACCCATTTAGCTCATTGCTAGATGGTTGTTAGGCAACACAGTAATGCTATATAAGATTTGATATAGATACGAACCTTCAAGGGCCTCAGATTTGCATGTGTGTCAAGTGTGGTTGCTTAACTCCTAGGCTAGCAGGAGTTGGGGGACAAATAAACAAACAAACACAGAGACATGTTTGTTTTTGCAAACCATCCACCAACTGAGTCAAAACCACAGATATGAAATGAAAAGAAAATTCCTTGGATTGTCAAAGTAATTCTGTTTCCTGGCACCTAAAGCCTTTGCACAATTTAATCATCCATCCATCAAAAAGTTTTGTAACAATTTCAGACCAATAGTGCCACCCCTAAAGCCATGCTGCTATCATGATTAAGAGTGAAGAATCTCATTGGGCTTCTCCTTTGAACAGAACATTACAACAAACCCTCTAACAACATGATGACAAATCCAGCGTCTGGGGAGGGATGACGCATGAGGAACTCACAATATTGGCCAGTCTTTTAAAAGGCTTAGTCACCTAGTTGTTATCAAAGTGGCTTACCCTTTAATTACAAGCCTTGATCCTTTAATTCCCACCAGTCTTGTGATTTTCAACAATACTCATTTGTGCAGTTAACAAAAACAGTTTTCTATCAAATTTTCATAAATTGACCAGCCAACTTTACCGACCCTCTTCTGTAGCTTTAACAATCAAATAACAAATACAGAAGTACAAAAATGAATGGAAAGTTGAAAAAACAAGTGAAAACAGAAAACAGGCTGGTTGTCTTTCGTGTCTGACCAAGTGTTCCACTCACCAAAATGTGTAACATTTATTCTGCCTACTCTTTAACTTTGTTTTTCCACTGACCTGCCACACCCATAGTGGCTCTCTATGTATCATCACTGTCATAAAACCTTAAAAAAAACTGTCACTGTCAGAAAATCTTTAAAAAGAACCACAAGAGCAGATTTACAGGAAAGAAAAATAAAGGAAGGAAGTGATAAAACCCTGGCTTTCTGAGTTCCATGTGCTATGCATAAGGTTATACTTAAAAGTAACTCCATTAGCTCCTCTTGATTTTCCATTAGACTTCCATGAGCTTTTGTCCTGTTTGTGAAGAAAAAAGATGTGGTCCTGTTATCTCTCTTCATCCTCTTTGTGGGTTTCCTAATAGTTTTCTTTCTCTTTCTGTTCATATAATAGAAATTCAGACATTATTAATTTTAGTTCATAAGCTTGTTATGTTATTGTCAAAAAAAATCAAACATTTATTTAGCAAGTTTTAAATCAAATGGACAAGTGGGCTTTAGGCTGGCTCCCATCACATGAACTTCTCAAGATCATAATTAATTTTTGGATTATGTCACAACACAAAGGGGAGGAAATGTTTTTGCGGATGAGGGGCACTGGGTAGTTATTTTCCAGCAACATGGTGAAGCTGGGGGTGGGGGTGGGAGCACTGTAACAGTGGAAATGATGCAGTTTTACACATGAGGTAAACAAGAAAAGGCAAAACGTCAGACTGATAAAAACGTGTAATTGTGAAGTAAACCACTAGCCAAACAGGAAGAGAGGGCATGCATACTTTTGTTTATGATTCGCGTGTGTTGTCTAAAGCACTTCCAGGGCTACACAAAATATGGTGGGAAATTAGAGAGTGGCTTCGGCATAACTGTTTTGTGGTGGAAAGGAGAATGAGGAAACCCCTCTTTAAAATTGTTCTCATGAGTGGGGCGGATGGAAATCTTTAAGCTGAAGACAAGAGATAAATGGTTCCCACTGAGGACTGAGAATTAGACAAAAAACAGATGTTAAACAGGGATGCCCCACCATCTGCATCACACTGTAAATGTTTACATGCTTTTGCTGCAAGCACCTTCAACAATATGGAAACCATTACTGTTAGTTATATTAACACTTATGATGTACTATATTACTTACAATGAGACTTAATAGTTTTTCAGTGTAGTGTTGCTTCTAATCAGAAGCATTTTTTTCTCTCTAAAGGCTTTTGTACAACTTTTTACAAACTGTGGACATTCTAAACAGTTAAATGTGAGTCAAGAGTTTTGTGCATAGGTTATAGGTTATAGAGGGAGTCTAGGTTATACTCCCTCCATATTTTTTCTAACAGTAGAGTTGGCTCAGCTTTGTGGATTTCAGAGGGCAAGGACGCTTGCCCACCATTTCACACTGACTTTTAGTGTGCCAAATATCAATACAATTTCTTTAGAAGCTGTCATCGTCCTGAGGTGTTGTTTTTTCTGTTTTGGACCATATTACATATTTGTTTCTACTGTATTTTTTCTCATTCTTACTGTTAGGGTTCCTATCTCTGTCTCAGCTGTCCTCTGACCACTTTCTGTTTTACTTTGAACCTTTCTCTTGTCTGTTGTTTTGATTTTACTTACTGTTTTTCCCCCCTTTCATTTTTTCCACCTAGCTTTGTTCCCAGTTTTTCAGGTGCATATGAGTTTGTCATCGAGGTTTCTGCTTTATTTGCCTCTTTTTGGATTTTGACTTGTACTTTAGCCAGTAAAGGCTAAAGGAAATTGTTTGTTTCCATCTGCCTTTGTGCTCTGCGTGAGCCCGCTCATCAGATAACAGACTCAGCTTGATGAAATGCCTTACAAGTTGTTTTTGCAATAGTCCCTAACATTAACATTAGTATAAATACAGAACTAAAATGTCAAACAGCTTTGGTGACAGATATCTGAAGCTTGCTAATGTTAGTTAACATTGGCCGCTGTAAACAAGTGGTGATTCCAGACTAATCAAAGCTTTACAAGCCAAGTTTTGTTTTGTTTTTTTAAGTTAATGACAACAACTTCTCATTTTTAAGAGGTTATGATATTCTCTTCTTAGTCCATAAGTGTTGTCTTGGTAATAAAATGACTGCAGGGCTTCTAAACATCGTGTCTGCCATGACCAATCTGTCATTTGTCAGTTTTCTTCCTGCAGCTGCTGAGGTCAGGGGCAAATTATATAATTTTAAGCAAGCAGTGATACTAGTCTTACTAGACCACAGAACAGGGCTTGGTCACAAATGGATGAGGCAGATGACGTCATGTTTAACAAACTCCCTATGACTAACTTTTTCTTTATAGTGGAAGTAAAGTAAGTGGGTGAAGTATGTTTTTGTTTGCTGTTGATATAGAAACTCACTCTGATGACGGCTTCATCTCCCCGGTTTCCTTCTTTCCAGACACAACAGATGAAAATAAGGTCAAATTGAGATTTACCCCATTGGATGACAGCCTTTCAGTAGCCTCTTTCATGCAATTTTATTTTACCTAGACTTCACACTTTTTTTGATAAGGCTAGCAGCAGGAAATCAATAAAAAGCTGTGTTAGATGACACCACTTAGCGGCTAACCCTGTTACTCTCGGTTAAGAGAAAATGTCAGAGGAGGATTTGGGAAGCAGTAAGGAGACCTTTCAGCTGGTGGTGGTTCAACATAAGCAAAGGATGTTAGAGGTGGTGGCAGATCTGTAATTCATGAACCTAATAGTAAATCCTGCCTAACATTTACTGAACTGTAATAAGTGTGTTACCTGACTGGTCAGTGACTATAATTAATCATTCTGTAGCTCTTTTAGATATAATTCTTAAAGACAGTATGTCCCCATACTTACAAAGAGCAAAATTCAATTGGAGTAGCTGTTGTCAGAAAGAAACAAAGAAAAACTCTCATTGGCAGCCTGTGCACTTTTTTATCATGTCAGTTTTGATACTTCACATAATATAGTATGAAATATGACTCTTTAAGTGTAAATAGGTGGGTAACGAGAAAAAAATATCTATATAGTGGTCAAATTTAGTCTGATTTGTGATGTAAATACAGACTTAAATTAATCGTTATGTCGTGGTTAGATTGATTCCTGGCAACCTACTATTAACCTTTTCAAATTATGCATTTCTGAACCCTCTTAGGTGAGGTTGTTAACCTCACCTAAGAGGGTTAATCACTCAGAAATTTTAATTAAGAATTTTCAGTAATTTATTCAAAAAGACCCCAGTTTTAATGCATGTGTCAGCTACGTGAGGTGTAGAGGGTGAAAAGGTTGCCATTTAGTGGCTTAATGTTTTAGGCTAATACTGGTTCTTGTTCCCCATCTAGTGTCCAGGTAAATGAAGCGCGTGAGAGTCTGTCAGGCACGTATTATATGATTACATGCAATAATTTAGCTTAAAGCTCATAAACAAGAAAAACAAATCCTGCATGAACACTGGATAAACTGTAGGCTATAATTAAAAAATGATTCAGCGGCTGATGCTGAGCTTCTCTCTCCCTAAAAACAGTATGGTGTTGCTACTAAATTAATCCAAAAAGTTTAAAAACAAAATATATTACACATAATTAGATAATATTGATAGTGTTAGTGTCAGGCTAAAACTGTTTAGAAAAACTGTCATGTGCATAATTTAAATGCAATACACTGTTTCGATGACTAAAGGACAGATGTACATTTTAAAGAACTACATGAACCCTATACCACAACATCTGGACCAGTTAACCACTGAAGCATATAATCCCTTTTTTATGTTCTTGGAAGAAACTCAGAAGACATGTCTGTAATTTGCAGATAACATGGCTGAGTGACTGGAACATGGCAAAGGGTCTTTTTTCCTTTTTAATCCTTTAAAAAAGTTTTGCTTCACCCTGCACGTTTCTTCTTGGTCTCCTGAATGAACAGGGTTACTCAGAAAATCTTTCACTGTCAGTTCAGTTCAGTAATATAACACCAAATCACAACAACAGCTGCCTCAACAGGCTTTATATCATAAGGCAAAGACCCTACAATAATATACTGCTTCAAGAATTCTTTATTGGCAAGCCTGGACAATTCTGAAGATTGTAGAGCAATGCTGCCATCAAGTGGAATTCCATCTGCAACTGAAGCAAAATCTTTGTTGATAGTCCCTCCACATTGTAACCGATTTCAAATGGTGCTAGACATGATGGAAACTCTGAACACCAGAGGAAAACGGTCAGCCTTGGTAAGAGGGGGAGGGGGGGTCTAGTGGTCAGAGAACTGGGATCAAACTGGTGTTTTTTTTTCTGATTTGCTGAGCATTAGGATTGGAATATTACATGGAGAAATGTACAAGAAATCTAGAGCTACATCTAAATTTATGACACAAACAATGCAGTAAACTTTCTGTCAACCTAATGAAGAATACGGTTCAGTGACATCATTCCCGAAGTGTGTTCCCACTCAAGAACACCGATTTCAAATGGTGCTAGATGGGATTTTGTACTCTAAGACACCATCTGAAACCAGTTCCCTGGGGAGGATAACTTTGAGAGAATCCACTGTCTGAAGGCATGTCCTCATCTGAAATTATAAAATAAAATAAAATAAAATAAAATAAATAGAAACACTACTTTTGAGCACATCATTTTACAGTTGATTTGGCCAGTGTCTGTGGGAACACAAAATCAAAGCAGAGTTTCTGGCACGTGTTGTGTTTGAGAATGAGACGACAATGAAGTTCATCAACATGCTGAATTTTCATTTTAGCAACTGATTTGTTCTAATACTGTCAAAGCACCTCAGCCCACAAGGTAGTACATTTGATTTGTGTACAAATAAAAATAATACTAATTAAATTTCCCATTAGGCAGATGTTCTTTCCTGAAGTCATAGCCACCTGCCCAGTGTAATTAATGATGCCCTTTGAAATGGCAGTAACACTAGTTTCACGAATGACAGCTTTTTGTTTTGACTACATTATGGAGAAAAACATTTTTTGTTTTTTGTTTTAAGGCACTGATCTGTGGCTTTTTCAGAGGGAGAACTCGTGCTGTGGTGCTGAAATTACATCAAAGCATTTTTGATGGACATCCCTTTAACTTTTAGATAATGACTTTGAAACAAAAAAATACAACTGTTTTCCTTATTTATGATGAAACTGACTCTTTATGCTAAGTACAGCTTACTGAATATGTGCAATATGTGCTACAGACACATTTGATTTAAGTTCAAAGATTCAAGCTAAAAAGTCGCTACTTTAGAATTAAAACTTTCCAAGTGGAGACAAATTTAAATAAGAACTCCAGACTCAGGAAGATTCCGACACTGAGAGCAACGAAATAATTGATGGACAGAACACTTCAGAATGACACAGCAGCTCAGTATCTTGCATTAGGAGAGCATCAGGTGATCTCAATGTAATAAAGGGCACAGTAGCAGCTTGGCACCAGAAACGAACTCTAACAAAAATTGTCGATGAATCATACTGTGGAAAAATAGATCGCTGCAGCTCCCTGTGGACTTCTTTGTAATGCACAATAGGATACTGTGGCCTCTCCTGGGTCTGCCTCAGGCATCCAGTCCTGCTCTTGGTCCAAGTGGAGTTGACTGTGGTGCAAAATGGGAAAAATAGGTCCTGAAATAGGTAAGTATTCATTAGTAAGAACTCCTGTTGTTCATCCCTATAAGGTATGCAGAGTACATAATGTCCATAGGGAACTCATTTGAGACTTTCTCTGTTGCTGCTCCTGGTTTCTGCTGGAAATGCAGCACAATACCAAGACAAATAAAGTGAAAACTCACCACGTTCTATTTGTGGGTCGAGCATGAAAAGGCTGGCATGATCCTGCACTATATCAGCTCACTGCGTTCTGCTGATGGGAAAATGTGACGTAGAAACTAATCCCAAAACCATCATGTGTTTTTCAGGCATAATTTCCCTGTCAGTGAATCTCTAATCCTCCTCACTTGTAGTTTAATGTCTTGTATTCACAAACAAAAGCAGTTGTACTATACTGGCACTAGTACTGTACTGGCACTAGCAAAAAAAAAAAAACATTAGGGAATATATGGTGGCCAGTGCTATTATGCATTTGTGTCTAAACAAAATGCAAAGCTATTGGTTTTGACAGGAACTCACGGTATTTACATGAATACAGTACCAGCTTCAGGAGTAACTCAGGCAGACAGTGTAGTCTAAAGGCCGCGACACTCCTTTCATCCGTCTTTGCCCTGTTTATTCTGACTCCTCCCACGCCACAGTAATAGCAGTGAACTCTGTATCTACATCTGTCCTGATCGCTTGTTCTTTTTACTACAAGCTCTTTTCGCCATCTATTGTGTGTGCAGAAGCTGCTTTCAGCATCGAAGCAGTTTTTTTCCCCCTGCCAAGTCACCTGACCATCTACGGCTTGTTAAAGGCGCATCACTCCGGTTTGAGTTACACAACTAGTGGTTTAATTTGAAGTCACAATTTCAAGATGCATGCGATCACCACCTTTACCTTTAAAATCATAGGCAAACTGCTTTAAAAAAGGATTACAGGTAACATAACTGTGTCCCAGTGCGTGTGTCGATATATCGATACACACACACAATCCCAATCTCAGCAGACTGTTAATGTGTCACAGAGAGACACTGGGTTGGGCCAAATTAGAGCAGGTGACGTAAAATGAATGCTGAATGCCTACATATGTGTGACACCGTGTGCGTGTGACAGTGGGGGGAGGGGTTGTGTACTTGTGTGCACGTGTAAACAGGGTAGGTGGTTAATCCTCTTACAGATTAGAGGTCCTAATTTATCGGGAGTGAGAGGGGCAAACTCATCGAGGTGATGTGTTTTTGAACCACCCTTAACAATTGGGCTGCTTAAAAAAAACCTACAGAATATTTTGGTTCACAGATGTGAATGTATATATGTGGAGTACACAACACATTGGAGAGCTATTTTAATTTGACTTTAAAGTTGACGTTCACTGCTTTTTGATTTACTGCCATTAAAGGAGCTGAGGCAAAAAAAAAGAAAAAAGAATCACATGATACCTGTCTGGAACTATTAGACCTCATCTGCTGTTGATTTTTTTTCTGTACAGACAATGTCCTAACAGTTCCAAATATTTGGATCTTATAAAACTTGGATGTCTCCTCCTATGTTGCATCACCTTCACTTCAGAGCAACAAATTGAAAAATGTTTAGAGAGGTTAGAGCCATAACGCGTTCAGATGAGCCTGACACTTTGTTTATTGGATCTGCTGCACAATGGGTGGGAATAAATGGGAACGCCACAGGCGGAAGACTTGATTTACACTTTATCACGTTGTCCTGGCTCCTACTCTTCTTGTTGGGATGGGAAATATCAGATGTCATGGTGGTAACAAGAGTGGGTTTATGATTTAAACAAGTAGAGAGAAAAGTATACACAGATTTAAAATATTTTAAACATGGCTGTAAAAACAAATTAGATTTCACTTTCTGAGAGAGGTGAAACCAGGTTAGTGTTCCCTGCTGATAAGTTATTTTGGACAAAAATACTGAAAAACACAAATAAGCTATGATACTGTTTCACTTTCCTATATTCGTTCAATCGTATTTACAGTAGTTAAAAACAAGAAATATGGAGGCATTTAATGATGGCAGGTGCCTGTAGACTTGTGGGTTCCAGCTGTTTTTGCCTCTTTCACAGCACATTAGGTACTAGCAGCTAACAATACCTGCAAATGAATGCTGCCTCACACTTATCTATTAATACATCATCATCTGGCAAGGCCAGCAGTGCTCCAAGTTTAAATTTAGCACTGTCATCTCTCGGCTCTATGCCACCTCCTATTCTGTAATCTGTGTGTAGGAGGGATCTGTTTTAAGAGGCAGTGGGTCGCTCACTATTTTCTCTGAAGGCTTATGTGGGCTACAGGTGATGCTGGCCCCCTGCTGTAAACACATCCGTCAATGGATTCACACGGCCTCTCTCGTCTTTGAAAAGCACCTCTTTGCCGCATCCATTTTTGGACCAGCCGAATCAGCTGAATTGCATTTGCTCCGGCTCTAAAAGAGGGATTGTTTTGTAGTAGTTTTTGGTAACCTCTCTGTTGTGAAATTTCTCCACGAAGTCTGAATAAAACTGGGTTGAAGGCTTCTGTTTGTTTGACTTGAGAACCATCGCCTCCCCCCAAAAGAATGGCAAAATAACTATTGAGGTCACGTTTCCTTGTCTGTGAAAGTGGGTCGCTTCTGCTGGTCAGCCTTTTAAGACGTGGTAAACATTAAGACTACACGGGGCCTGATTCTCACACCAGAGAAGAATATTCGAATGACCTCTGGCAGCCTTTAAAACCTAATTCAGAATATATTACTTGATTCATATTTTCAAGGTAATGCAAATGAGCCTTTGTGATATTTTGCTTTTAGGCCACCCTGACCCTCCTTTGGTGATCAGATTGTGCTTTCTCCCGTAACCTCTACCTCAGTTTTAAACCAACCATAATGACATTCCCTAGGGAGTCAAGTTTCTATTCAGTACACATAATTAAAGTTCAAAAGGTCCCCTCCCGTTCTTTGTCTTCCTCTCACTTTCCATTTCCCTGTCAGTGGTTTCGCAACTCATGAGGTTACTGCTGATTCACCCATTGAGTGAACAAATCCACTTGACAGGATGGTGTTTGCTCTGCCTGTGTGTCTCATTTTCACCTGGTCTCTGAGAGGCAACGAAGCACCTTATCTTCTGTCCCTTTGACAGGTTAGCAGTAGGAGGGACCACACCTTTCTTCACTGAGGTCATAAGGAAGGTAGGAGAGACCAGCCGCCTCAGTGCCAACAGCAACAACGGTGTTATCACATCAAGCGTGTCAGTGTCCTATTGTGCTCTGGCAGGGGTACATTACAAGCTCTAGTAAAGTGTGACAAATCTGCTAAATGGCTCCAATTTACAGTAACAGCGATGATTGCAAAACTATGACTAGCAGCTTAAGGCTGTGAGTAATTTATTTAAGTTTTATAATCCGGTTATCTTTGACCATGCCACCAATATAGCGTAGGGTTTAGTAGGCCCCAGAGATAAAGAGGAAAAACACCGAGTGGTCATTCGAGAGGAAAAATACCTGTGTGTCAACATCTCTGCACAGCAAATAATATTGCCAGCTATTGTATTACTCAATAGCACCCCCTATGTTTTGGACATACAGCTTGTTTTTGAAAGATCAAGTGCACACTCCCAGGTTACTATTAAGGACCTCCTGGGATCTCTGTGACGCAGCAAATGTTGCTTGATACCTAACCCTCAAATCAAGCTGCGTCACCATTGTGTTGCTTACTAAACGCTCAAGTTTTTATTTCCTCTCAAATCCCCCAAATAAGAGCACAACACGTATATGTACACTAGTCTTTATTCAAAACTGCACTTTAATGATGACAACACAATGAAAAATGAGGCCACTGGCTGTTTAATGATCGTGCCAATACGAACTGCGTAACATCGTCCTCTCCCACAACAGGATTACGCACTATCCATCTCTTGCGCAGCATCCTATTCCGAGCTCTTCCTTGACACGCCATCCCTGTCGACACCACGCTTTGTTTACATCCTCATTTTAACGTTAAAAACAGTCAAAAGTCAAGTTTCGGAATGAGCTCAACTACGCTGTTATCCCTTCGCAGCACGTTCAACCATCGCAGCGGAAATTCCCACTGGATTTCAAGTGGCTTGTCGGAGTTCGCGCTGACGCAGTTTAATTTACCTGTTGTCATATCGATGATGAAGCACCGTGATTTTACAAAAGTGTTTAAAACCGCTTTTTGCCATCAAGCCTCCGCGCCCTAGCCTATAAGACTGTGAAAGCAAGACTTTTATTTTCTTTCGTCATTCTTTACACTCTCACGATAGCACCCCTGGGCTTTTATTCTTACCTTTTCATCCAGCAATCCAGTGGTTATGAATTACATAGTGGTATTCTCTACGCAACATACGCAGTATTATGTCGCTTTGGCCATGTAATAGCATAAATAACTTACGTGTTTATCCCAAGCCTGTCTTCCTCCCGTGGCGAAGGAGTGTCACTCACTTCCCGGCCGGTGGCACTCAGACCCTGTCCTCGCTGAACGATCAGTCCATCTGATTCAGGTTTCGACGTTACTGTCGCCATTATCAATCTCAGACCGCGCGTTATCACAGTGTATTCCCCTAACGATTTTCCATAGCGCAAGACGAGAACCCCGCCCCTGACACTCCCCCGGTTACTGATTGGCCAAGCGGCTGGAGACTCTTTCCTCATCGCCAGAATCACATGTGGCTGACGCATGTTTACAAACATCGGTGAAATCACATGGTAATGGTCGCCGTTTTACCGTAAACTACCTCCCACTGACGCAGATACCAGATGTCGTGACGAGAGCCTGTTACGAAAAAAATGAAAACAGCAAGTAGAACATATAAAGGATATTTATCATGTTAGATATAAAGAGTAGAAATCGCTGGTACACTTTACCTTTGGGGGGTGGGGCGCATTTCTGTATAAATTATATAGCTTTTCAAAAATTGTTTTCTTCTGCCCTACTCCCGCTAATGTCGCACGAAAGTGGACGTGGGTTATACTTTATCAGGCAATAATTGCTTAAATTTTAAATGGCTAAAAAGATATGAACCATGATCATTTTAAGTAATATATTTCATAGCTGCTACACACAGACGAACCTATATTAACATCCACATCAAATTATATAGAATGCTTAATTGAATGGCCTTGTGTTTTGAAGTACTCTCTTAATAAGACTAAAGCCCCCACCCCCTTTTTTTTCTTCGGAAAGGGACCTCCTAAAATGTTTTGTAACATAACTGATCCTGCAGTAAGTTGTAAGGTTACAAGAAAAAAACAAAAAAACAATCGTCTACATTGCAATGAGCATTGTGTCACAATAGATGGCACCATATTCATGAAATAGTGACTTGGTACCGTGAGGTTATTTTTTGGGTGCATTATACTATATCAGAAGTGAAATTCTAGACATTCACTATACATCTTTTGTGAGTAACAGATGACTTCTATCCTATAAACATGCTATATTTTTTTATACCAAGATTCGGGCAAGGAGCTGCTCAAATGGTAAAAACAAAACCATAGACTGTGTGATTCTGTATCTGCCTTTGGAGCTACTGCAGTTTGTATAGTTAGGTTATTATCAGACCGAAGAAGACATTCATTCTAATTTAGGCGGTAAACGTCACAAATCCCGTAGCAACCATTACTCTGACGTGATTCACTGCTTCGCTTCACTGCACTTTACGGTAATTGTTATGTCATGTAGCTTATGTTTTGGTGGGATATTTATGGCAGCTGAGACTAGTTATTAAAGTAATTAAAGATCCCACTTTTACACAGACAAACAAAGCCATCCTGGTATGTATGTTTAAAGTGGTAGCTGTTTGATTAGACTCGGTTATTTTGACTTTTATTACACCTTCCGAATTATGTTCTTGTTTTTGAGAAAAAGTGAAAAATATTATTAATTTGTAAGAGAACAAATCTGTTTTAGTCTCAGCAGTGTTACCAGGGCAGCTATGTGGTTTAAATACAACCTCTCTAAGTTTGATATAAGTTCTTGTTTAAGAGCGGCATGATAATTGACTGAAGGACAAATTCCCAGTAGATGGAGACACAGCTATCATCTGAAAGGCTAGCTCAGTGGTATCAAACTGATTTCAGTTTTGATCTGTTGTAGATGGGAACACTGAAACTACTGTCCAATAACCTAAAAAATAAATAGTTGTGCTTTCTTTAAATGTTCAGAAGATTAAGTACAATCTGAAAACATTCACATTTAATTAATTCATTCTATCCGTAGCAGCCTGGGGTTTCTTTAGAAAAATAAGTGCACTTTTGAGCTTTATGACCTAAAGTCATTACAGAGATGCTCATCAGTGTAACCACTATGGTCTACAGAACATCGCTGATGTGTTTGTCAGTAAGAAGTGAGTAAAACTGTGGTGATGATTCAGACTCCTGCTCAACATATAGTTTGCAGTTCTTACAGTAACTCTATTGATGTCGCTATTCTTACCAACTTGCAACACAAAATACGTACACACCTACATACAAACTTATATATTCCTTCTTTGCAATTATTGCACATTTTCTTCTATATGGTGGAACAGGTTGAACACTTTGGCACACCAAAGGGACTACTGGTCCTGGTTTCTCATCCCTTGTTAGGTCATCCACAGAGTGGAAAATATAGGTTGGTTTTGCACATTGTGTTATGTTTATAGGACAACTGTCACATTAAATTACAAAGACATCAAACACAAACTAATTTATTGTAGCTTCTTTAAATCTAAACTAAATTAAACTAAATCAAACAGGATATAAACTTTGGGTTTGACTGCGAGCTAGAATGAGAGATTTTAAATAAATGTAAAAGCACTGACATTTAACATGTTTTGATATGTGCAATGATGGACTGATGTGGTCTTCTTTAGAGTCATTGCTGATCTGCTGCCAGCCAACACTCCACTAACCTTTCCACCCTCACGGCTTTACAGCAGCAGCACAGACAATGGAGGAGTGAAGCCCGGCAGGCTGGGTAAGTGAACCATTACAGTAGGCATGTAAGGGCTGTCAGCATGTAACAACAAGGGCTGATAAAGGTCACATCAGAATGACAGCAATGGTTAATTTGCTGTGGCTGCACATTAAAACACATATGAAGTCAGGCTTTTCACACATGCAAGCCCGCTCTCCAGTGTATCTGGACACTGTCAGGTCACTTGTTAACTAAAGCTACATTTAAACTTTTAGTAAACCGAACTAAAAATAAGAAAGCACTGAAATATCAACTAAAATCTAGTGTATTTGCAAAACTAACTCAAGTGAAATGAGAATATATCAGAAATTATTCAATCAGTGTTGATTGAAATACATTAAAAAAAGCTTATGAGCTACACTATCGGTGGATTTTCTCTCATCTGAGATACCAAGTATACCCTCTTCAGGGTACCACAGATCAAGAAATGAGCAGAAGGTAACATGTCATGTCTAGCGTTTTGTTAAATTCGTCACAAAAAACATACAGTGTCTTTTAAGAGTGTTTATTATCTATTTGAAAATAACAATCTTTTTTGGAAGTAATTAACATGATGAGGAAAGAAAACAATGGAAGGTCCTAGAATAAAGGTAGTTAACTATTTAATTTTATATAAGGGAAATTCTAGATTCTATATGTGCATTACAGTTGAATCAAAACACTTCACAATAATGATTGCTATCTATCTTTTTTGCAAAGACTTGACTATATCGTTATCAACGCAAATATGCATTTTATAATAAAGATTATATGTGTAGTAAACTACAGCATTACATTTTTGCAAATATTCAAGCTCCATTGTAGCAGACAAAGTTGAGTCTGTCTGCACAGTCCCAGCTGACCAAGTGCTGCTCATCCAGTGAGAGGGCCCCACAGCGGTGAGTCCAGGTGGGACACTGAGGCATCTGGTTTTGGTTCTTGGCCTGGTGCTCAGCAAGGATACGATCCACCCAAAGCCAGTTGCCAGCTAGGTAGCGGAGGCTGGTCCACATGTTGTTGGTTTCGGCTGTTCTGCTTGTCGCCATGACTTGAATCAGATCAGAATATGAGTGCAAGCTGAACAGTTCCATGCCCTTTATACGACAGTGCTCGAGTGCTTCCTCCCACGTCTTGTTTTCTTTCACCAGGACCAGGTGGCTCTTAAAGCAGAAGAAGAAGAATTTGTCCTCACAATTCTTTTTATGCCAGCCAGCTTGGTTTTCTACAACACATCTGTTATTAGGATCTATAGGGTCCTGTGGATCCCAGTTAAAGAAAGATGCATTTGTCCCCCCTGACCACTTCCAGTTATCACTGTCATCCTGGTAGAGACCAATCCAGGTACCTGTTTGTACCGATGTCAAAGAGGAAATGTAACTGATGAATAATTCCTCTTCATACTGGTTACCGATTGATGACAGATCAGTATATTTCTCTCTGCAGTATTTTCTGGCATCAGACCAAGTCATTCGTTCTTTGACATAATAATTATTACCAAAGTAGGTGCAGAGGGTCATCTTGAAGAGACCCATGAGAATAAGCAATCTGAGAGTGCTTATCTTCATGTTGAGTGGATGTTAGTTTCTTACTGTGGAATGACTTAACTCTGTTGGGGACTTTAAGGAACTTGAAGGAGCAGCAAGCATCCAATCAGAGTTCATTTTAGCCTGGTATGAAAATGCACAGGTGTACTGAAATTAATTGATGGCATTCACAAATAAGGCTGCATGGAAAGTATTAACTAATGATTATAAGGGGTTTGACTTTGTTTAAAATTTTCCCAGTCATCTGTGCTACTCATTCAGGACTGATAATAGAAAAAAATTGGTATCATTCTGCCCTCTCTGTGGGAAATTATGGCATTAATTAGTTGCTCAGAAGTTTTTGTTTGTTTGTTTGTTTTTTAATACGCAGATTTTGGTTCTTGGATTCGAATGTGGTGTTGATACTAGCCTGTAAACGTGTTAGATAAATAAAAAACATTCAATTTTAACAGAAAAAAAACTGGTGAGACTGAAAATGATTGAAAATAGTGTGTTTTGTGTTGCCCTCCATGTAATTCACATGCAAACTGAGGACTATTAATCCATGCAGTCTGCTAATGATATGTTTTGAATTTTTCATTTGTGCTTTTAACTATGAAAATTTACACTACAGCATTTAGTCATGCAGGCTGCTTTCTGCACTGCCTTAGTCAAAATATTGATTTGCATTTCATTAGGTAGCATGACTGAGAACCCTGCATAATGTAATCACAGGACCACTGTTAAACTCCTTTCATTGCCTTTATTTTGAAGAATTTGATCAGTATGGAATAACTAGAATTCTTTTTCTTCTTCTTAATAACAGGAAGAAAAAGAAGAATTTTAGTTATTCCATTTTTGTCAAATACTATTGTATTGACTGCGATAACATTAGGGATAAAATGTGTTTTTGGCAATTTATTATAGATGGAAGTAAATGTGTAAGCATACCGCAAGGTTAACACTGGACTTTTTTTGCACAAAAACTGCATATAAAAATTCAGCTAAGTAATAGGTGGATTCATTAAAATAAAAATTGAACTTTCTCCTATGCAGATGGAAAGTACAGAAAAATATTGAATATGTTAAAAAACATCAGCTGTGCATTAATGCAACCATTAAAACAGAAAAATATTTGTCAGTCTAAACCAATTAAACTATGACCAGTGTTCAGTTAAAGGGGTTTTGTTGTTTCCTAGGCTAAAGTCTAAAGCACTAAAGCAACTATGTCAATTTTATCTCAAATTTATATAACATGAATAGCCTGGCAACATTTTTATACATCAGTGATACTAAAGGTCCAGGCAGCGTGCAGTCAGTCAGTTGACCACGAACTCCTCTGTATATTAAAGTATTGTAGATTAAATGTGAGACCATTACACAACAATATGCAAGACTGTTAAAGTCCTGGAGAAAGGATAAAGTGTTATTGTTGCAAAAGGTGGTTCTACAAGTTGTTGAATCTTGAGGTGTACTTAGTTTTTCATGCACTACTTTGGAAATTTGAATTTTTTTTAAATTAAACGATAAACTACATAGTATAATATGGCATATGTTTTTTTGTTTTTTTTATCCGAGGTTGTGATTTTAAAGCTCAGTGCATGCCGAGCCAAGCTCATGCTGAACGGATAGTATTTCCAGCTATCTGTGTTACCCATTAAGATCAAATAATGAGAAGACATCAAGTAGTGAGTCTGAAATTGTGTATTTTTCTGCCTTTGTACATACAATTTCAATAGTCACTGATTTTCTTTTGTCTTAATATACTGAATGCGAATATGAAGATACAGATAGAAATATGTACTTATCTCTCAGATACCATTTTCCTCAATCTGGTCTCATCTGGGATTGAACTGTTTTGGTGGCATTTTCTATCAAGCTTAAAAATTGTGTTACTTTTACATGAATTGTTCAGAGAGTCCAGTTGACAATTATACAAGCATTAAAATATTAAATGAGCTCTCGAGCTTGATAAAAGATTTTATCTGTGTTAGTGGAACTGTCCTCTCACTTTACTGCACATTTAAAGACATCAGTTTTTGTGGTGGAGTGTTCAATAACTTTAAAGAATACAAAGAAGTAGTTTATTTTACTTGTTTAAGGTCTTAAATGTAAGGCTCCAGACCCACATGCAACTTATTTGCCTTTCTCATGTGTCTTCCTGTGACTTTGACAAAATGAGTATGAAAATTTTTGCTGAAGTTTAATTTTGTACTATCAGCATTTAATTGAGTCAGTAGCATAAATACAGATAGGATTCAAAGTGGCCAGAGCTTTATTACGGCTCTTTTTCAAAGTAGCCCTAGATATACTTATAGAAATAATCTTCCTCCATTCCCAGTTCCTCTAATTTGTTGGTAATAAAAAAAAGTAAATACTAAGCAAGCAATTGTGGTAAGGCAACATAACAGGAGAAGATATACTTTATTTATCCCAAAATCTGGAATGTCTTTTGTTACAACACATAAACAAACAAAAAAAAGTTCAAAACAACAAACAACTATCGGCGTATATTTCATGGAATTTAGTAAGTATTGAAACTGACTTTGATGACTATTTTGTCATCACAATTTACATGCACATTACATTTTAGAACAACATAATCCATTTATGTTTGTAAAGCCATAGATATATCTATAAGAGCTGATATGTGATTTCGTAGTATAGATTATATGTATATCACACTGCACTGACACAGTTTATCCTACAACAGATGGAAAGGTTTACAGTAGCAGATAAAGTTCAGCCTGTCTGCACAGTCCCAGCTGTCCAAACGCTGCTCGCTCAGTGAGAAGGCTGCACAACGGTGAGTCCAGGTGGGACACCGAGGCAGCTCCTGTTGGATTCTAGACTGCTGGTCGTCAATGGCCCTATCCACCCACAGCCAGGTGCCAGCTAGGTAGCGCAGGCTGATCCACACATGGTCAGTCTCCGCTGCCTTGCTTGTTTGCAGGACTTGAACCAGTGCTGTCTTAGAAAGTAAACTGACCAGTTCCATGTTCCGGCTGCGACAGTGATCGAGTGCTTCCTCCCACGTTTTGTTTTCTTTCACCAACACCATGTTGCTGTGAAAACAGAAGAAGCTGAATTTGTTCTCACAGTTCTTTTTAAGCCAGCCAGCTTGACTGAATACAACACATTTTGTGTTTGCAGCTGCATCATTCCCTTTTGTCCAGTTGAAGAAAGATGCATTTGTTCCTCCTGACCACTTCCAAGTGTCATGGTCATCACTGTAGAGGCCAATCCAACTGTCTTGTTGAAGTGATGCATCATCTTCTTCCTCTGAATCTGAATGAACAAGAGAAGAAAGTTGAAGCAGTGCATCTTCTTCTTCCTGATTGTTGATTGAAGACAGATCAGTGTAGTGCTCTCTGCAGTATGTTCTGGCGTCTGACCAAGTCATTTTTATGCTAACATAATGATTGTGCCCAGGGAGGATACCAAGGGCCAATTTGAACAGAACTGTAAGAATGAGGAATCTGAGAGCACTTATCTTCATCTTGAGTGGATAAGAGAGTTCCCTACTGTGGAATGACCTTGTCCTATCAGGAGTTTTAAGGAACTTGAAGGAGCAGCAAGCATCCAATCACAATGCATTGTAGGCTGTTATGAAAATGCACAGGTGTACTAATTGAGGGCAGTTACAAATAAGGGTATTACGTAAAAACTATGTAATATAGTTATGTAATATATACATATATGTATATATGTACATATAGTTATGTAATATATACATATATGTATATATGTACATACGTTTTAAGTAATGATTTTATGGATTGTGGCAATATTTTGTGTTATCAACTTACACCCTGGATAAGAACACTGGGTATTAACTCTAAAGGAGGGGCATGTTTGTGCCCTTCGTTGTGGAAAGTTGAATCCGTATCTGGTGTTGAAACTGTCCTGTCAGTCCCAGCTTCTTAGCATTAAGCTTTCTGTTATAAGTTGTGTAAGGCATGCATTAACTTTTGAGACAGCATAATTCAAAAAAATTACAAAAAAAAAGAGAAGAATATAAAAACATCTCAATCTTGAGATTGAAAAGTATTTAACATTGTGTGTGTAATGATGGAAATATTCTTTCCTTGTACCTTACATGCAAACTCAGGGCTATTAATCCGTGCAGTCTGCTAATGATATGTTTTGAATGTTTCATTTGTGTTTTTCACTATGGAAATTTACACTTCAGCATTTAGTCATGCAGGCTATTTTCTGTACTGCCTTAGTCAAAATATTGATTTGCATTTAGGTAGCATGACTGAGAACCTTACATAATGTATTCACAGTGCCACTGTTAAACTCCTATTCCTTTGCATGTTCTTTTAAATTTGTTCATGTTTACATTTGTAATATAGTCAGTTTTAGAGTAACAATCAAGATAATTGTGTCCTCCAAGATGCATATTGAAAAACAAGTTTGTGCTAATTTAGTGTAGATGGAAGTAAATATATAAACAGCCTATAAACTAAAAAGCCTGAACTGGACATTTGTGCTCAAAAACTGTTTTAAACTGAGCTAACTGCACCCAATTTTGTTAACTAAATGTAAAATTTTACATTTTAATGGAATGTGATCTAATTAATTTACTTACTTTTATTTACCAAGTATATTTATAAATTTCAGTGGCATTTTACTTTTATCGCTTCATGTTTATGAGGGCCAAGAATAATTGTTTTGAGTGTAGTAGCTAGCTTACTAATAAGAGACTAGAAACTGAGGATGTACAGTACAACTCCATATCTTAAAAATCACATTCTTTGTTGCGCCATCCATTAGTCTGCACTAAAGCGTATGTGTGTTACACGTGTCTGGAGTATGCAAGTCCTTAATCCAGTCGTTGATTATTTCCATTATTTCCGAAATGTTTGTGAATATTCCAGTGTGGATATGTGTTGTATTACTTATAATACAGAGACATATGTAGAGTCTGTTAAGTTTCAACTTGGAGAGATAAAAAAGCAGACACACCAAAAGGAAAGTAAGGAGGTAAGCCTTGTTTTAAGATTTCCACAAGGTTAGAGATAGGCAGATAGGAGTTACAATAAATGTCAAGTCTCCTAAAAACAACTTTTTTAAAAAAGTATGGGACTAGAGGTGTTGTGAATTTTAAATCATGAAATGTTTCTATTCATATATCAAGTAAAAACAAAGAAAAGGAAAGAAAAACACAACTCGGCTGAAAACAGCCTGCAGTGATATTGTCAAGAATCACAGTTTATAAATCAGACACAGGCACTACTAACAGAGAAAGCAAACTTATTTACATGTGTAGTATATCAAAAAAAGAAGCCAGTTATTTAAAAGAGAAACACAAAATGTGTACGTGTCTATCAACAAGGTGATAAGAGCAGCCTTGGGAATGCTGAACTGACGTGTGCCAATGACACTGATTGTATTTGTCATTGTGTCATTTGTTTTCCTCCCACTTTTCCCTATAAAATTGACCTGCTGCTGTGCTTCATCATGTTCTGAGACAGAGTAGAGAAGATCTTGATTTGTTGAAAAGAAAAATTAAACAATCTGTACATTAGTGAAAACCATGCAACCACAAAAATAGAAATGCACTTTGTTCTCTGAAACAATTCAACTTTGATCAGAGGTCAGTTAAAAAATTTGAACTTTTCACTAGACTAGAGTCTAAAGCACTGAGGCAACTGTGTGATTTTCAGCGGACATTTACTGACATGAACAGCTTATTAACATTTTTATACCTCAATGATACCAAAAATCATGATTGTTGCTATTTAATCATTTTCTATGCTTATGTTATGTCAACAGATTTTTGGTGTCTGTAATAAATGGAAATATGGCTTCTTTTTTTAAATTGCAGTTTGACAATTACCTGTATATTAAAATAAAAATGCAGCCAATTCAGTTAATTCAAGCCAAAACTGTTTAGTTTATGGCAAATACAGAAGCGTTTCAAAAAAAGTGATGGGAGAGTGTCAGTCCTTTTTTAATAGCCGAGTCAAACGGTATAAAAACTGGTCACCATTCAGCTGCCTGGCTTCACTGTTTCACTGCAACACAATTGTTGGTTGAAATAACAAAGCATCTTCTGCTTCTTTGTCACGAATCAACATTATATGACATATATGACATTATTTGACTATCCTACAAAGATTGTTTCAACTATATTAAAGTCAAAAGACAAATCCCAGTCAGTCAGCGTGCATAGCGTCTCTTGAATTTGGCAAAAGTAAGTATTCCCAAACTTTTCACATTGGAGGAACAGTCCCCGCTGTCATTATATTGTCAGCAGGGACTTTGTCGTTGTTATCATTCAGAATGGCATGGATTGAGGAGAGAAAAATTTTTGAATTTATCTCAATTTGCACACTGAGGATGAGAGACCAGTGGGTCCCAGAGGATGACTGGCAAAAGAGGTTGAAGGTGTCGTGATTCACATCTCTGTGTCAGCCACGGGGGTCTGGGTGGCAGAGTGTCCATTGGTAGTGGGAGTAGCGTTGGTCCCATTTTCTGGAGGAGACTCTCCATTGACAGTGGGCTTATCAACTGGCTCCTGGGGCAGGGGTGCAACAGACACCAGTGTATTGGCCTGGTTCTCCTCATCAACCTGAAAAGACTCGGCCTAAGAGAGAGCACAGAACCAAGACTTCATTTCATAACTTATTCTGGATTAGGAGAGCTTTAACACAGGCCAGCTACATTTTAACATACAAGCCACATGGTGTGTAATTGAAAATCGATTTGTTTTTGTGGGAGTTGTTTAAATAAGCACATTCTCAGTTATTGAGTACTACAGTCTTAGGGTGTGTGCTATTTCCTTGCAGTTTCCACACATACTTGCTTTATTATGTTTCTTGGCGAAAACAAAGTTTGAAAGTGAGATGGTTTTTACTCTGTCAGTGAGACGTTTGTGGCCATGACTGAAAGCACAGCATCAACAAGCTGTTACACCAGCAATCACATGGATGTGCCACCATACGTAATGAACGTGATGTTCTTTAGACAAAAAATTAAACCATCTGTATCCCCCAGGCAAGAGGCTGAAGCAGAAACAAGAGAAAGCACCACCTTAGCTTGCTTACTCTATTAAGTCAGGAATTGACTGTAAGATGTGACCTCACATGTGACCTCAGATCAATATGTACTTTTTTTTTTCTGGAAAATTTACAGTTACTGTGTACTTTGGTTAGATCAGGTCAAAGGTTAATTTCAGCTATTTACTCTTAAAAAACATTAACACAAACCCAGGTAGGAAAGTCGGTATAACTGTTATAATTTACTTCATTGCTGCTTTTAAAACACAGCACCCACAGTGGCTATCATGTGAAAAGCAACTATTAAAAATCGTGGATTTTTGGCAATAAATCTACCCACCAGTCGGACTCCTTTTGAGTTCTTGCGGTGCGTCTTGAGGTAATAACCAGCTACCAGCAGTGCAGCCAGCAACAGGCCAGTCAGCAGCAAGGAAACCAGTACCAACTTTGAGTTCTTTCCCCAGCGAGGAACAGCCTCCTTCACATCAGTCTGATTATAAAAAACGTGTACAAAGTAACATTAGTTGAGTGTTCAGTCATAATTACAGCACTTGTAGAAAACCAGAAAAAAGATCACTGTAGAAACTGAAGTGGGCCCCATGAAGGAGTTATGTTTTTAATATCTATATTTTTTTACTTGGAGAAAAAGATCTCCATTATCCAGTGACAGAGCCTTGTCTAATGAGAGACTTTGGGGGAAAACAGCTCCAATCTTTCTGGCAATGTATGCATAGTTGCTGAAATATATTTCCTGGCTTCAAAGCAGTGTCAAAAAAGATGCCAGTAAGCAGATAGACAGCATAATGAAAAATGAAATGTGTCAGAAAGAGGGAAATTGCTTATACGGTTGTTCAGTGTATGTTGGAACAGGGAGTGAACTGTAGAGTATGACAAATGCAGAGAAACAGATGGGTGTAACAGGCACACCCATAACCAAATATTGTTCCCTAGGTATTAGAAAAAAATGTTTTGCTGCTGACAAGTGGATTGTTTGTGGGGTTTGACACCAAGTGTCAGCCTGATGCCTTTGAAAAAGTCTCCAAACTCTTTTCGTATTTTTCCCATGAGTAGCTTCCTGTCGAGTTTGATTATGAGTCAAGTTTTAGTGGCTCTTTGGTGCCCTCGTGCTATTGCATAGGTTTGAATCTTTATCTATCCATAACGGATAAAGTGACATTATGACACAAAGACAAAAACAAAAGGTAATTGGCACTGAAACTACATCCAAATTATACGACTATACTGACACTTGTGTGGAGTATTTCTGCAATATAGTGTACTCTAGGTGGGACTTTACCTTGTCTTTTATGTTGTCGTTGTTGAACTTGTTAGCCATCCCTGTAACATCATCTGTAAATACACAAATATTGGTGTTTTTACTGTCACAAGGTAGACATAACCAGAGGGTGCTATATTGTTGGACAAGATCATTTTTTCTTTAAAAATTTATTGGTGTTTTTTAATGTTTAAGGCAATAAAGAAGATGACATTAATGCAGATTTTGCAGGAATTATAACTCCTGCCAGCCGAAACATAAAAAGCTTATCATGGGCTTCATCACTGAATATCAAATTTCAAACTGAGCTTATTAAAATATTGGTACTGACCTTCAACATATTTCCCAGACACAAGGATTTCATCTGAGTTGTTTTCCTGATAGATCTCTAGTTTACAGTCCTCACTACATAGCTCTTGTAGAACGCTTTGAATTTTCACTTTAGATTCCTCCTACAAAAAAGATAACAAATAAAAGGTAATTAGCACTGAAACAGTTTTCACATGTCAAAATCTAGAATAAACATGAAATTCATTGCTAATACCAAATCATTAGCTCCCTTCAAAATCACAGCACCAAACCTTCAGTATCACCTTTAATCTTTCTCTCATTCCCTAATCCCTTCACGCTCAGTTTCATTTCTCTTTGTCTTTAATCCAGTCAGGGCTATCACAATTCTGTGTGCTACCTTTTCATGTAATCTGATCCAAACAACAGAATCTACCACACCGTAGCAGCCCTTTATCTCAGTTCAAAAAGGAACAGATGGCAGGACACAGTAACAGACAGCCAGGGAATGTGTACGCTTATCTGATAATTCAATTTTTATTTCAGTTTCCCTGCAGTGGCACCAGAATGGTTCAGTTCCATAAATGAATGCACTGCACTAGATAAGCCTTTCAATTACATATTTAGCTGGATAGCCAAGACCTTATTTTGCAGGTCCATCGATGTTTTATATGCAGTGTCTCATATCAGGAACTTCGCATGCCATTACTGAAATACTTTACTCTTTAAATAACGCAAGGGTAAACGCCTATATACCCTACTCTGTTTCAGTCCCTCCCTGTGAGCAAGGTTTACTCTCTGATCTGAAGCACGGTTCATTTCAGATCTCGGTTTCATCCTGTTTATAACCATAGCAGCATAAACTATACTGCTCAGTTGTGATAAACTTTACATGAACCATTGTTGTTGTTTAATTTGCTCTAGATTAGAGCAAAATTGTTCCTCTGAAATGACAGTGAAAAACAGAAATCCTTGGTAAATGTCTTTGACTGGTGGCACAAGAACCCCCGATGTTATTTTGCTGGTTACAGTATATTCTACAAGGCATTTGCTGCTCAGGCTACATGAGAGCTGTAGCTAACTGAAACCATATCTAGTGAGTTCAGACCTCCACATAGCTTTGTAGACCTCAAAGCTGTTATGCTTAGACACTGGAGAATGTATATTGCTAAACACAAACACACCCACACACACACCCACAGTACTGCCTGAGGTCTCTTTACATTATTCATTTTACAGTAGCGGTGAGCTTCCCATCATGCTCCCACTCCCTCTGCACTCATAGCACCATACATCCCCTGGATTACATACAGCAGAAATATCTTTGGACATTTCCTGGGCAGCGTTTTTCTCTAGCTTCACTGAGATGTAACAGTTACTGCCTTCAAAATGAGGAAAAATTTCCTGCTGAGCTCATGTTCGCCTGATTGCCAGTGGGAATGGCAACTAAACCAATCCAGGGAATATTTTTCTCTCTAGTGCAGTTGGTTGTTTGTGTGAGCACAGGATGAAATGTATGCAGGAATATTTTAAGATTCTTTGTTTTACTCTCGGCTATTTCCGTCTTATTACCTGTATTATTTTGTATATTTTTCTTCCTGCTACGTCTTCCAAACATTTTCAT
This sequence comes from Perissodus microlepis, assembly GCF_051167445.1. Taxonomy (NCBI): domain Eukaryota; kingdom Metazoa; phylum Chordata; class Actinopteri; order Cichliformes; family Cichlidae; genus Perissodus; species Perissodus microlepis. Next base: position 29,209,953 of record NC_140465.1, on the reverse strand, counting down.
TGTACACCGAATATGAGAATAAGAAACAGAACTTACACAGTTGGAGGATGCCTTGAGTTTCAGACTGACAGCACTTCTGTCTTCAATAACCTCTTTGCTCACGCATCTGACATCATCCTTTGGCACCGGCTGTAAAAAGAGAGAAACCAAAACTCTTAACCTTGATGTACCCTTCTTACCATTAGCTGCAGCATGGCACCAGCCCAATGTAGCCAGTTCCTCTAACCAGTGTTTATACACAGAATTCGATTTAGTGTTGAATTCCTTTGTTGCCCTTTCTAATAATTGTATCATAATTTGATCCTACGTAAAACAATCATCTTAATTCCTATGGCACATTCAAAAACACAATATCTGTAAGTTATTTAAATTAAATCCACTAAACATGAAACAATATGAAACACATAAACAATGGAAATTTACAAAATGGAATAGAATTAAATTTAACTTCATACAATGCAATAAGGAATTCAATATCTTACGCATGTTGGGTGTCCTGTCATCTCTCTGTTTTTAGGTTAATGTCATTCAAGTGCCTAAAAAGTGAAGTATTAATGCGCTCCTCTGCTAAGCTACTTAAAAACATCCTTTTTTTAATGATTAAACTGTTATTGGTTTTCTATCATTTGCTGATTTTCCTTACACCGAGTCCAAATAACATTGTCTTAATTGCAAATATGTTTGATGCTCCCAGAACAAGGAAAAAAAAATCCAAGTCACACTTTTAGGATTGAGCTCAAATATTCAGAGATGACAATTTGTATCAGTTTTTGCTGCGGGGATGACATTTTTGAGTTGATGAACAAATGCAAAGGAAATGTATTTTGTATGAAATCCATCCTCATTTTCTTATGCAAAATCAGCTACCACTAATCCTTTTTCCACATCAGGAATCGTTTGCAAATAACGTCACGCCTCAGTATAATTTGCAACATTTGAAAATTTGATGTAAAACCAGGTGTCCCTCAATGTTCTATGCTTTTGCAGCTATATGTTATTCTAAAGTGAGTATTTAAAGTAGACGTCTTCAAATAAGAAGTAAAATGATTTGTTTTGTCCTTTTTTTTTTTTTTTTTTGTTTTAAATCACATTTACTTGTTTCTATTCAACAACATGCTTTTCTCAGTCTACTCTTCCAGATAAACTTCAAACTAGTAACATTGCGTTATGTTATGACAGCCTGTGCAGTCTTACCTTTGGTTTATTGTTAGGTCCGTCACCTCTTGAAGGTGCTGGAGTCTCTGATTCCAGAATTTCCGTGTGTACCACAAATTCTGTTGCACCAAATGCCTTCTGTGTAGCTTCAGTTTGACTGTAATCATTGTCTCCTGGCTTCTGTGTAGTTGTAGCTGCTGTAGCCGCTTGAGTTCCTTGTTCATCAGTAGGATATACCAACTTTTGACCTTGTGAATCATCATTTGCTGAAAATATAATTCAGTTGACATGGTTAATATGGTAAATAGCCATACAATACACACAGTTTCGATTCCAGGCGTTTGCGTAAAAAAGGTGGCAATTTACTTATTATTAAGTATTGCAGTTTGGTTTGAAGTGTGTGTAGACAAATGAGTGGGCTATGGTTTTAGAAAATTGCGTGAGGTTATATGCACTTCATTCTGAAAAATGATGATATTATTTCAGCTACAGCAATCCATTCAGCCCAGGGGCTTAGGTACACTTTAAATGAACTCTATTAAGTATGTGTCTGTTCGTAGGGACACTTTGCTGCCCTGTGTTTACAGGTCTAAGATTTTACATTTGTTCTGATAATACCTGTATTCATATAAGAATTGTCAGACAACTTGGTATTTTTTTTGCGTAGATTGTGACTCAAATAAAGTACTCTGTTTTTTCTTCTCATAAGTGAGTCCATTTGTCACACACACTAATAAATCTGTACAACAAACCTCAATAAAAGGTATTATTATTATTATGTAATGTATAGTGTTTCTTACCAGGAAATTGTGATGGCTTTTGGACCATGTCTCCACGTACTATCGACGATCCCACAGCCGCCGCCGTTTCTTGTTTCATAGGTTCGTCTGTCTGCGCCATGACTCCTGTTGTTAAATCAGAATGTATGTTAAGTATAGGAAAGAATCTTTCATGGGTTTGTTTTGCATTCAGTTACACAGAAGAAACATGACTTATTGAGTCAGTTGTCCATCATTTTAATTTACCTATGCAGCTGTGATAAGAAAGTAGGTCGGAGCTGTTACCTCTGGTGGCAAATTTAGCCATCGGAGGTAACAGCTTGTAGCATGGATGGAGAATGGTTTTTAAAAGTGTGCTAGCTTAATGTCAGTTATTATCTTAATGCCTGGACTCGATGAGAGCTCTTCAGTGTTCTCACAGTATTATTTCTTCATGTCCCTCGAGGCCTCTGGAGTGATGGAAGATTAGGTAATAGATCGTAGTGCAGTAAATAACTAAAGTCTCAGATCCACGGATCACATCACAAAGTCATTTACTCTGAAATACAATCTTTTTCGCTTCAAGGTTTTAAAAAAGATCCTACGTTTGCAGTCACTTATTTTTGTTTAGACACAAATGGAATGTACAAAATAGTTTCCTGAACTGTATTAATTTGAGAGGAATGGGTTTCTATCAACCTGTTAAATGCCCTGATTGAATGTGCTGCTGAAAGACACCAGGCAGTGATGCCACAGCTTTTTCCAAATTATAGAATTATGTAATAGGTTACGGCACAGTTGTTCATTTTTCAGGAGACGTGTGACTTTAGGAAAAACATCTTTGATTAATTTCAAAACTTGTAATAACCTGGATTGCTCTAAAGACACATTTGATTTTTGTGTTCATTTGCTGCTATGCTGCTGCACTCTGCAGTCACTGACTCGAGCTCTTTATTGTGTTTTTGTTAGGGGTAGGATCTAAAAGTCCATACAGGGTACGCAGTGTTCATTCTATTTTACCCAGCTCTCCCTCTCTGTAACAACAACAGCATTACTTCACTCTCAAAACATTCCCATAATACAGTTCTTCTGCAGATCTCATTACTTCTACACTCTTACTAAGTCATTCCTTATTGTCCCATATTAAGTTTGTGATTGATTTCAGGTTTCAGGTTTGCAGTTGCTCTGTACTGCCCCCTCTTGACCTACATTGACTTCATTTTTGTTTGTGCATACTGTATACAGCTGTTACACATTACGTAGATGAACATTAGATTTCTGTGTAAATTTAAGCTGACATTTTACACCAAACAAAAATTATAAATGGTATATTTAATGCTTACCAATCAGTTGAATTCCTAGTATGGACATATATTCATATTGTAGTTTTCTATTCTTATATAACTCACAGCACCTTACACTACAAGGCACTTTTAACTTTTACATAAATAGTCATACAGTTTTTACTTTCTGTTCAGGAAGCCAGAGTAGGAAACTACTTTTGTACTTGGATACTTTGGCATGGAGAGCATACAAACTCTCTCCACAGACAATATTTAACAATAGAAGGTCACTAGAAAAAGTTGCATTTCCTGCAAAAATGCAGTGTAGTGGAATCTGCTGTAAACAGCTGAAGAAGCAGAACTTTCTGCTGAAAAGAGGTGAAGAAGCTGAACTTTCTGCTAAAAAGAGGTGAAAAAAAACTTGCAAACTGCATTCACACAATTAACTATTTAAAAATCACTGGCATCTTTGTGCCATGCTGTTTTCTAATACTTAGGACCCATTACCAAATGCTGTACTTCCTCCTGGGCTTTTGCAGCAACAACCTTCAGTCGCTCTTTGTTTGGGAGTCACGCTTCCCTCCATTTTTTCTTTGAAGAATGAAAAACATCTTCTTTTGGGCTGAGATCAGGTGACTGATTTGACCATTGAAGAATATCTCTTTTCATTGCCTCGAGAAACTCTTGCTTTGCTTTTGCTGTCATTTTGGCTCGTCATCCATTTACACTGTGAAATGCTGCCTGATCAGTTTTGCAGGATTTGGCTGAATCTGAGCAGAGTGTATATCCCTGTACACTCGATCAGCAGTCACATCATCAGTAATCATTTTATTAGCACAGTTCCACATGCCCGTGCTATAACATTGCCTCCACCGCGTTTGATAGATGATGTGGTAATCTTCGGATTATATGCTGTTCCTTACCCTCTCAATACTTTTCTCTTCCCATCATTTCTGGTAAAAGTTGATCTTGGTTTTTCAGAACTGTGCAGCCTCTTTTAAATTTAGACAAATTCAAATCTTGCCTTCATATTTGACATGTATCCTTCTCCAAATACTTATAGACCTAATTGTAGTTTAGACTAAATATTGTTGGAACATTTGAATAACCTACACAAGATGTGATTTATTATTTATTTTATTTTCAATATTTTTCTCACATTCTAATTTTTATTGGTTGTTGTGTCATAACTCATCTTTCTTTTCAGGTTGCTTCAGCTTTTCTTGGAGTCATCTCTCTGTCACAAGCTGGGGTCTTCATATATGGGACACATGTGTTTACACATTGGTGACACTGTGACACATTTCCACCAACTTTATAACTCATTGTGACACGCAGGTGCCACGAGTACAGTGTAAACATTGTGTGTGCTTATAGCTAACAGGTGGGATGGTAATCTCTAAGGAGTTCCTTTGGCATGATTAGTGTCAGCAACTGTCTATTGCAGCTGTCATGTGAGATCTGTTTTGCACTTTGTCATTGTTTTTAATTGCGTTAGAAAACACATAACGGTCAGTGATCTCTTCTGCATCTACATAAAAATTAACAGTAAATTTATCATATGAAAGTTGCAAATATGAATCCTCTGTTTGACTTCACATGCACACTGTATCTCTAGTTTACTTTCAGAGCAGGGACCATCTTCCCTTGTTAAACCTGTCTTTGAGATCCTTTTCCAGCCTGCGGCCTACAGCTGCCCTCCCTCCAGTCCCTCCATGTCTGGGTGGTCTGTCTGTTTATTTTAATGGAAAGGAGGAGGTTTAGTATGGGTGAGATGGTAAGGCATAAATTAGGTTTTCTCATACAAACGTGACATACAGGCTAAAGCTGAAATGTGTTGTTTCAGCTCTGAGGTCATTTTCTGTACTGCATTGACAATTAAAACCCAGTCAATTGTGTTGTAAAACAAAAGTCTAAAGATGTACACTGTGGCTGATTGTTATGTTTAGTCCTCAGTAACAGTCTGGCCTTTGAAGCAGACTCTGCTGGACGCTGGGGAGATATTGTGGTGAATGAAAACGATAACATTAGCAATATTTTAACATATTTGCTGGATAAAATTCAACTATAATAATGAAGCAAGACCATCTCAAGCACATGTTTATAATTGGCTGCAACACTTTTATAAAGCAAAACATGCGTGTTTAGCTTGAGGCGAAATAACACAGGGCCTTCTGCAACTCTGCCAACATTGCCAGTAAATCCTGTCCAGCTCTCTGACCAGCCATCACTCATTACACGCAAACAAGTTTTCCTGACAGACCAGAAACCAGATGGAATGAAACCTCTGCAATATAATTACCTCTTATGATCAACATTTACAAAAACATTTGGATCTGAATTTGATCGCATTGTTTTTACCTAACAGTGCTGCTTTTTTGGTAGATTCTTTTTACACTTGCCGTCTGCTTTGGTTATTGGTTTAGAGGCAAGTCTGTTATTTAAAGGTAGATTGTAGCCTTGGCCTTTGTGCTGTAATCGATACAGTGGTGTTATATCCGTATTTCCTCCGTGAGGTTAACAGATTTTCTAACAGCATGACCTTTGAACTCACCACCACCTCACCTCTCTTTACCTTTCACACATTCATTCAAACTACAACTAAATGGATCTTTTAACTGGGTTTACTGAATTCTTATGGTATGGTATGTTTTTTGTCTTTCTGTGTTTAATGTCTAGAGAGGTCAAGATATCAGTCATCAGCCGTGGGTCTAGCTATCACTGCACAAACAAGGCAAATGTAGCTGTTGTAATAAACTTAGATTCCATATGTTATTTAGCGTAGGCCCTGACTTCATTGCCCTCTTAAAGATTTTCCCATCAGATTGCTCTGAGTAAAGTCTGCAGTCTGGATATGCTAACGCACACCCCCCATCTCTTGGGACTCTGGATGAAGGAATGTGGCAGGCTTTGGAAGGAGACGAGCCCTCGGTTCCACGCCCTGCTCCCTCCCAACCCTCTGTCTCTCTTCACCCTCTCCCAGTCATGCACAGCTAATCCCAGGCATCCAGCGAGATGAGATTTAACTTCAACCTTCACACCTCCCACAGCATAACATTGCGTAAAGCAGTTTAATTTCTTTCACGATGTTCCAGAAAGTTTGCAAAGATTGCGTCATGGTGTACTGTACATAGGGTGACCAGATGTGTGACCCAAAGACTTTCCCCCCCCTCTTTCCTCCCACATTGTGAGACTGGGTCCCGCATTTTGATTGTTTCTAATTAAGTCAAGGTTCAAAAAGAGACACGTTGATTAAGGCATGTTATTGGTACTGAAATTCCTAAATGGTCACAAGCAGACAAAAGAAATGTAACAAATGTTGCAACAGAAAAAAGGGAATAATGAAATAATACAAATAATACTGGATATGACTATAAAAAAAACGGAGTTTAATTTTCTTTTTATTGTACTTATTTTACGAGGGAGCTGCAAACACTTTGATTTGGCAGATTTTTTTTCATTGATGACCTTCCTGATGCATCGCTCAAGGGATCTGTTTTTCTTTATTGACAGGTTTTCATGTAAATTGTCAAAATGCACCCATGTAACTGCAACCACTCTGCATGCTTCACTGTATGTATATGTGAAGCATGAGCCAGCTGTTGGATGCTTTCAGTGATCTAGCCTTACAAGCCTTTGGCCTCCTGTCCCACCCTGGCTTCCATAAAGTCCTGTGATACATGATCACGAGGGGAGAAAATATAGCATTGTGTGCCCGTGACCTCTGGCCTCTGCCTGCTTCTACTGATGAGAACCCTGTAATGTGTAATGGGGCTTAGTGAGGTGATAATGGTCTACACACATCAGTTAACCACCATGTTAAAGTCCCAGTGACCGAAGCCCCACTAGCCCCCGCTGCCACAAAACATTTCAATACCTTTAATTCACAGTTTGTTTGTTTTTTATGGGGAACCAAAAACATATGTGTATATATATATATATGTGTGTGTGTGTGTGTGTGTGTGTGTATATATACACACACACACACACACACACACACACACATATATATATATATATATATATATATATATATATATATATATATATATATATATATATATATATATATATATATATATATATATATATATATATGTATGTATATGTGTATATGTATATGTATATGTGTATATATATATATGTATATGTATATGTGTATATATATATATATGTATATGTGTATATATATATATATATATATATATGTGTATGTGTATATATATATATATATATATATGTGTATGTGTATATATATATGTGTGTGTATGTGTATATATATATGTATATATATGTGTGTATGTGTGTTGTTTTTGATGCTAAGCGCCAACACTCTCAACACACACACACTGTAAACACTCTCAAAAATCATGATCATACTATATATACTTGAAATAGTTTCTTGTCAGCAGGACAGGGATGTCTTGTGCAGTGGTGAGTGAATGGAAGCTGTGGAACAGAGTAGCAGGATAGATCCATAATGAATGCCATAACATCCCACATGCTGTTTGATCAGCACTGCGTCAACAGCATGCAATGTATAAACATATAAATTAGTTGCAAAACCAAAATCTTTTATGGAGTAATATTCAAAAAAGACTTTAAAAACAAAATTCTGCAGGCATTCTTCAATTCTAAACATATTTGTATCGCTGCAGTATAGTATAAAAGAATCCCTAAAATAATTTCTTTTTAAAATAATTAATGCCCAAACATGGAAGAAAGCTTATTTTACGGTCATTAAGTGGAATTTGCCTTCATCTGAGTCTATCTCGATTTCAGGCAGGATTACAGAATGACAAAAACAGCATTCATTGATTTATTCATAGTGTTGTTTTCTTAAGGGATGCTTTCATAATTTAGTATCAGAGTTTGTTAAGCATACACTATGGAATGTGACACTGGAGCAGAGTCCCGTAGGGTTAAACATGCTCTGCAACTCTACCCTCTTTGAAACAACAGTCTGTTGACCCCTACTATCTTGACCCTCCCCACCCCCTACTGCACCCTCTCCGCACCTCCTACCCTGTCATTTCTGTCACGCCAATTAATAGCAGAAGCCAGGCCATTCTTCTCTCATGGCAGCAAACCAACTGGATCTTATGGTTTCAATCAGGCCAGTGAAGCAGAATCTACCTCACCCAATGCTGCCCAGCTGTAACATTCACCCAGCCCAACCCTGAAGGCACTGCAGCTTCTTATCAAGAGTGTGATGCCTGTTTCTAGGGACCACAATCAGGAAACATGACATCTGTTTTCAATTGCAAGCAATATATCACTCCCCAACCCCTCTCACAGACTCACACACCCACAGTCACTCTCTCAGTTGCACGCTAAAGTTTCACTGCCTAGTGCGTTTATGAAATGAGCCTGTCTGGTTTGAGTGTGTGCAGGTAGATCCTGTTACAGTCAAAGCTGAGGATCAGTTGATAAAAGGCTTTACGTGGATTTTGTCCAGAACAAATTTAAGATGATACCTGTTGAAAATTGACGGGAATTATCATAGCTAGCACACGTTTCTGGGTGGTACTGAATAACAATCATCTTAATGCATCAAGAAGTTGAACTAACTGCACTTAGTCAATGCCCACAGATTCATTCTCTGTATCTGAAATACTGACGTTATAAACCTGGGCACTGTAGGGGGAAAAAATCCCACTGCCAGGGCCAGATGGATGAGGTACTCCTCCACACTTCCTTGTAAACTTTTAGTTTTACAGCAAAAACGTCAACTGGAGACTAATAAACACAGATGCTTACAGCAACATTTCATAACACTTTCATTCATCTATATTCATATAATTAACATCAGCTTTCCCAGCCATAACATGGACACTTATCACTTACACATACTCGGATATGGTGTGACGTTGAACTAGAATTCTTGTTTAATTAATATTAACCTTGGTCATTTATAGGAATTTCCTTGCTTGACTAATTATCAGTATTTCAGTTGTACCACAACATATATAATGAATATCTTGAAGTTGAATCTTAAAGTCTTCTCTTTTTAATGCACTCCAATAAAAGTAACAGTTAGAATGTTAATATTTATTAACTCCAAGGATAACACAATGAACTCATTCCATCCATCCATCCATTTTCTTAATCAGTTATGCACCTCAGGGTTACGGGGAGCTGGAGACGATCTCAGCTGTCATTCTGTGAGAGGCCGGTATACCTTGGACAGTTGGCTAGCCTATCGTTATCACAGAGAAATTACCAATCACTTACACTCACATTCACATCCATAGCCAATTTAGAATCAGCAGTTAACCTGTGAACTCTGGGGAAAAGTTTGGAGTACTTGGAGAGACCCCACCCTCAGTTTCACTCATAATGAGAGAACACCAGACATACAGGCATGGGGAAACATGAAAGTGCCACAAAGAAAGGCCCCAGCCTTGATTTAAACCCAGGACCTTCTGGCTGTGAAGAAAATAGAGTATGTACTTGAAATATATTCGTAGTTTGTTTATGCAGTGATAATTTTCCTCAGTCCTTGCTTCTCTGGTACTCCCTTTTATGTAATTTGTAGATCAGAGCAAATGCTTGGACCTTCTGGTTGTTTTTATAAAGCCGCATTTTCGGCTATACCATGTGAATGTATATTCACTGTTATTACACACACAGTAAACCCAAAAGTACAAAGGCTGGAAACACTTCAAAGCCAACACTGCTGAGAGGACAGTGGAAAACAGTCTGCTCTTATTAGTAATGGATAAAGGAAAACACAATGCCAAGCAAATGAGAATGGTATATATGTTAAGTGCGTGTATGTAGTGTGTGTTTGTGTGTGTGTATCAGCATGTCTACTTGTCACCGCTGGCTCACTTGACACTGAGGTTTGACTTGAGATATTCTGTGCTGTGTTTCTAAAAATGAAATGAACAATCTGTTGCTGACATTTTTCTAATTTTTTTTGCTACATCTGTGACTTTAGTGATTCTTCAAATCAGTTCACAATGAAGTCAGCTTAAACTGTTTCATGAAAAATGAACTCATTGTCCTGGTAGCATGCTTGTTCACAACATCTGTATGTCTACTCTCATTTCATCAGAGTTATATAGTAAACTCATCTTAATTTTATATATAGATAACTGCAATGCTCACATCTCCTCGGTTCGAAAGGCAATTCAGGAATAGGGATTGTTGCCTACGTTTGTAAACTTGATTCTGTGGTTGAAATATGCTTAAGCTTAAGTGGTCTGTTTTTCATTTGTACTATAAAATCTGTTATCATCTTTATTGCTATTCATCTTTATTTGGCTTGCCCATTTGGCCCAGATACAGTGTCAGATGCTTTGAATTAGTAATTCTCATCAGAACACTCTTTTTCTTATCCAACTGGAGAATAAGAGTTTGTATCCCTCCAGATCTGAATTGATAGCCCACTGTTGGTTGAAACTATATGGGTGCAGTTTTATTTTGCAAAGCCGATGCAGCTGCCTCCCTTTGCTGATGACCTCAATCCCATAAGTTCTACATGCCATAAATGGGACATGAGGTTTGAATTAAGTCCCCCAGTGTGTGATTCATTTGCAGCCACAACAGAGGGCACTCAAGATGATAGTAAAGCATGAGCCAAAGAGCTTGAACGAGAGCTGTTTTTGTTGTTTTGAACTTTCCTATGCCACTATTGAATCTTAATATACATTTTCTTCTGCGCATATCCTATCTTTTATTTTTGTTTTGTTTTTTCCTGTCACCAAATGTCTGTTTACTGGTATAAAGCTACAGATACGAATTCTATTCAGAACTGGTTTCAAATGAATTTAAAACATTTGCCACATTTAAATTAAGCTATTGTAGGAACTAAACTTTAGAATAAGTCCTGCAGTGTGAAAAATATGGTGACATCATCACACAAACATGAGTTCCAACTGTCTGTGGAAATTGAACATCCTGATATATCCCCGATGGCTCCCCAAATCTGTTGCTACTTCACCACAGCCTTTTTTGAAATGCACATTAACATGCAAACCCCACACCCTTCTTCCACGCACGCTTCAACTGGCCTCACGTTACAACCAGCTAAATATAAATACACATTTCTCAAAGTCCTTGAAAATCATGGGAACCAGTGCTGTAGAAAAGGAAACATAACACCAGTGGAATGCCCATAAATAGTTCTGTTGTACAGTAGAGTGCAATACAAAAAAATTAACTAGATAATACTTAAAAACTGTTTGGCTGTATACTCAAAAGTTCAAAATAGAGATTTTAACTTGAAATATCAATTCAAACTTCACTATACCTCCTCATAATTTAAAAAAAAAAAATCACTCTCTAAAAAAATCCCTTTGTTTGCCTGGGCAAACTCCAAAGTAACCTTTTTCTGAGAAATATGTTGGGGAAAACAAATCTTTATCAACTGCTTTTAGAATGTATATAGATCTATTTTATGTTGGAGACAGTTAGGATTCCTGGGAATCAAAGGGTTGTAGGGTTAAAACCTGGATTCAACTCAAAGACCATTCAAACAAACGCTGCTCCACCCCAACCCCACCCTTACAGTTCACTCGAATTCAGCAGATGAGCATGCGATCTGAGAATTTGGATTCTTTGCATTTAGTATTTAGTAACTTACCATTTAAAAATGAAACGATGAGGAGCAAAGCAAAAGGCGGCATTATGCAGGGCCTGTGTGTTCTCTGTGCGGAGGATGCTGCCATTCTTGTCCTGAGCGGACACACGTCCAACGGGTGTGAGTAAAAAGAGAGGGAAAGAAGACGAGAAGCTGGTTGAGCCAAGGCACTTTAGGGTTTCCTCTTACCCAGAGCAGGATGGTGTGGATAAAGCACCACTTGTGTTCTGTCAGTTTTTATATAGCCACCCCCCTTCCTGCTTCACTAAGGCCCAGCCCTACACCCCGTCTTCCACTTTAACCCTTCATCTGTGCCCCCACCCTTCTAGCAGGCAAAAGGAAGGCAGACATAGGAAAAGCGAGTAATGAGATCTTGTTGGGGTGTTGTGTGTTTTTTAAAAAACCCTCTGCATTCTTTAAATGCCTCTCGATGTTTAGATTATATGTGCAAAAAAAGTGGTTCAGTGCTTGAGATATCCTTTATAGCAGTGCTGTATTGTGTGAAGTGTTTTGGTGATCACTGTTCATTATTTCATCCATTCTCTGACTGGGCAACAATGTCTGTTTGAACTGTGAACCCTGTCTGGACGGGAGCATTAATCCATTCACAATAAAAGGTGATAGCTCACAATAGGCTGTGACATTCAAGTCCTTAACAGGCTTAAAGAAATAGGCCGTGGAGCAGAATATCATACTCGAAACAAAGGTGCAATCCACTGTTATGTTAATAGCATTAATCCATTTCAGTGGCCTGCAGTCCTCACTACTCGGCAAGGCCATCAATCAATGTGAGTCTTGCCAGTAGTTGAGACACCACAGGATACGCTTAAACCTTTCACACTTCCACAAAGTCCTGAAAGCATCTAGCCCCCCTGCAACTTGAGGCTCTTTGCTTTACTTTTGTTTGCTTTCATGCTAGCTCTACTCATGCTCTATGTGAATTGCACATCTGGAAACACTGGTGAAGGTATGCTAAATGAGTTGTTAAAAAAAAGACCCACCCTAAGGCCAAGAGAAATGAGCAACAATAGTAAGTCGAGGAAATTCACATTCTCAAGGAACAGTCTTGTAACTTGATACCAGCAGTGCCCAAATCTCCCCTGTTCCTGTTTTAGCCCATCCTTCCCCCAGTCATTGAATTTCCTTCCTGTAACACCCCCACCCTCTGCAGACCTCTATCAAACATTGAGCTCAAACAGTGGGATGCTGAGGTGGGCAATTGGCTCCTTACTGTGAGCCCAAGATGAGCTTTTGCTGAAAACCTCAAGAAAGCAGTGGTGTACCGATGGCCACAGCTGTAAGCCATCAGTCATGCCACCCCAGTAAAATATTAATTACACTGTTAGCTAGTTAAGTATTTCTTCTACTTGAGTCCTAATGAATCACAACTTGAGTAGTCAATGACAAGGAACAGATTTTACCTTTTCCTCTCCACAACAGGAACAAAATTATAGTTTTTCTTGCCCATTGTATATGTTTTCTTCTGTAACATTTTATCCAATAAAGTTGACCTATTTCCAGTCATTTAAAGTCCTACATTTTATACTTTGTCTGTCATAGGGAGTTTATTCCCAGCTCAAAAATAATCCTTGCATCTTACGCAGGGCTTGGTGCAGCCCCTCAGTTTATCAGCTGTTTAATAAAACCTGTTTTAGCGTCTCACTGTTAATGCTCTTCTCTAACGTTCTTCAGTTTGAGAAGCTGCACCTTTCAAACAGAAGGTTTAAACAGATGATTGTTGGGGTTGCTGTTCTCTCTGACATTGTAGTAATCAAATAGTAGAAAAAAACGTTGGCATGTAGCATTTAGAGCTCTATACACTAAGCTTTTGGCTCACAAGGATTACTTGTTGATCTAATTGCTAGAATCTTTGGATAAAACAAAGCCTATAGGAAATGTCCATTGTGAATTTTTAATTTATAGTTTCTCTGAACCCTGTGTGTGTGTGTGTGTGTGTGTGTGTGTGTGTGTGTGTGTGTGTGTGTGTGTGTGTGTGTGTGTGTGTGTGTGTGTGTCTCAGTTGTAAGCGCATTTTCAGATGTCATATTCAAGTTTTTGCTTTTTAGTTCTACAAATCATGTGCATACGTCTGCGAGCATGTGTGTTAAATGCTCTCTGAAATGTATGATGCACTGTCTCATGGGCAGAAATACTTTGCTTGTAGTTTCTCACAGTGAGTCCCCTGTAGATTTACCCTGTACTTTAAAGACCACAAAAATCTCAAGCTGTTGCAAACCATTTTGTAAAAATGTGTTGTTTTTTTCATTTGTATGCATTCTTTTCATTTCTTTTCTTTTCATTTCTTTTTTTTCTCATTTTATTCAGTCAACACACACTTGCTTTCACATATACTCACCTCCTTTTGCAATCAAACACAGTAAAAGAAAGCATGTTTGTCTTTTAGGCATATGTTAGACTAGATCATTGTTGGTAGTTAATTTCTCTTTTGTTAATGGTGTTTCTAAGGTTAAAATTAGCCAAAGTGTGCTGAGGAAGGTACATTAACCTGAATTGAACCTGCGTCAGAATTTCACTTCTTTAAGGTGTTTCAGAGGCGTCAGTGGCGTTTTATCCATGGAAACTTGCTTGGTTGTTAATTGGATGGCTCTGATCACTGAGGCTAGTCTGGTGAATCAGATGAGTACTTTAAGCGGCAGATCCTCTTTACTTACTAGAGATCATATTAGAAGGATATTACCTGGATTATATTCTCAGAAGACATGTGCTTCTGAGATTATAAGAAAGCCTCTTTTAGCCTCTTTAAAAAGACAGAAGCTTTCTTTATGGTTTTGTTTAAAATGCGAATCTCAATGGTTGACTATTAGGAATGTTTATTTTATTTTGTCTGAGAGCACAAGAACTCAGGGTGTCCACACGCAGTGGCTTATTTGTGTGAGCTCAGGCAGAGTTCTGAGCAGGAAGCTGTAAAATGGCAACTCACCTAATGTTTTGGGAAAAGCATTTTTTCCACTCATACATAATTACCAGCTCAATTTAGGAGATTAGTAGTTCTGTTCAGACTTTAGTCACAGAAACAGCTGAAAAGCAATTAACACACTTTGTAAAATGAATTAAAGGATTTATTGTAAAACAAAACAAAATAGTGTGTTCTTAATTTAATTTAAATTTATTTATTTGTACAAACATGCAGTAACACAGCCACAAAAACACATACTATGTAATGCAGGTTTTATGGCACTTTGAAAATGTGAGCTATAAAACCAATAAAGCTCACAGATTGGCTACCTAGGAGGGAGTCTGTCTTGAAGTGATTTCATGAGTGCAGGAGAGAGGGAAGCTGAGAAGGAGGGAAAACTTTGGGGGGAGCAGAAGTGGGTGGAGATTTTGTTTCAAACTCCAGCAAATTTGGACCGTTATCTCTCTAGGCTGAGCAACGAGAGCCGTGCAGACAAATAACAAAAACAGTGTCACTCTCCCAAAATGAAATATGCTTCCATTCGGGGCATTTCAGGGATGCATCCATGTGGCTGGGCTCAGTATTTCAGAAACTGCTCATCTGCTGGGATTTTCCCCTCTCTAAACTCTAGAGTTTAAAGAGAATGGTTTGAAAAAGAGAAAATATCCAGTAAGTGGCAGTTCTCCGGGCAAAAATGCTTTGTTGATGTTAGATGAGAATGGCCAGGCTCACTCTATCACTCATCAAAGTGATAGACGGGCAACAGAAACTTAAATAGCCACTTGTTCCAACTGAGGTATGCACCTCAGTTGGATCCTTGAAAGAGATGCAACAGTGGAAGACCACACTGGCTGTCACTCCAGCTAAGACCTGGAAACTGAGGCTAAAGTGTGCAGGGTCTAGTCTGGAGTTTTCAAATATAATCCAAGTTGTCTGTGAAGGTTCTCAGTCATCCAGGTCATCGTAGTCAAAGGAGCTTGCAAAGAAAAGCGTCTGGACTTCTTTAAGTTACTTGAAGACGTTTCACCTCTCATCCGAGAAGCTTCTTCAGTTCTAAGGTCAAATGGTGGAGAGTCCCAGATATAAACCTAGTGGGAGTATCCCCCCACAGAGGGACAAAAGGACCCCCTGATGATCCTCTAATCGCCTGAGCCAAGGTGTGAAACTGGGTGTGGGTCCCAATCAGCCAGAGTTTCGGGTGTGTTCATTGTGAAACCTGGCCCCACCTTATCATGCGAATTCCTGAGGTCAGATGGCCCAGGATGTGAGTGGGCGTTAAGGCGTCTGGGAAGGGATCTCAAAACTGGATTATAGATGGCAGAGAGTTGGTGTCGTAAACCCCCGCCTCTGTTCAAAGATGGTCGCTCACAGTGGACATAGATGGCTTCTTTCACTCCTCTTTCAAACCATCTGTCCTCTCTGTCCAAAATGTGAACATTGGCATCCTCGAAAGAGTGTCCTTTATCCTTAAGATGCAGATGGACTGCTGAGTCTTGTCCTGTGGAGGTGGCTCTTCTGTGTTGTGCCATGCGCTTGTGAAGTGGCTGTTTGGTCTCTCCAATGTAGAGGTCTGGGCATTTCTCGCTGCACTGTACAGCATACACCACATTGTTAAGTCTGTGTAAAGTCTGTGTATAATCCAAGTTGTTTAATTTTTTTTTGTTAACTGTCGATAAAAAAAAGTTACATCCTTACATTCTATAAAATTAGCTGAAATGTATTGTCACATAATTACTAGTTAACAATAACAGAAACTGTAACCTATCCTATCCTGATGTGAACATACATTCTGTCTTTTTTTTGTTAACATGTATGAATACAAAGCCAACAAAAAACAAAGTTAAAAACCAGAGAGACCCTTAAAGTGATGGAAATGTGGAAAGTGTGGAACCACTTACAAGTAGAAATGCAGTCTGCGAGCCTAACTGCTCATCATGCCTTTGATAGCTGTTAAAGAGACGCTGGGGTCAGCATACACTCAGCTTTAACATCACCATCACCCAGAGTTCTTAGCTAACTTTGTGTCAGCATGGAGTCTGTGCAGCTGTTTACAAAGGAGCTGAAGTTGTGTTTGCAGTATGATGCAGTTTTTTTCTGTCCTGCAGAAAATGCTATTGTCCCTTGGTTCATTGAAAATAAAAGTAATGTTCATGTCTCTCTGTTCAAATACTCCTGAATTTTTTTGTTTTTGATTTCTTTTGAAAAATTTAAAGCTATAAATCACTCCACCATTTTCCTCTTCCTGCACACAAACTGAAATCAGCTAACTGAAGTGCAAGTACGCAGGAAGAAACGAGGATGCTTTTTCCCCTCATTTCTAACCATCTGATGTGCAGCTGGTTGAAGAATCTTTGTTACACAAGTAAAGACAGAGCTGTAACCTTAATTGCTGAAATTTAGTCCAGTCAAGATGTTATATTACTGTTTCTCTAAAATATGTAATGTGATTATAGGAACACGTTACTTTGGAGCGTGCTACACCAAACACTGAAGGTGGCTGAATCATGTGCTTGTTGTAACATATCTGCTGAAATATATGCTCATCTCTACCATATTTCTGTGGTATTTGCTTTTTTTATACTTTATATTTTTCTGCTAAAGACTGCTGCAGCCACTGTTGATGTGGCTGCTCAGTGGAAGTGTGTGGGCAAGTAACATTACCAGCACATAGCCAAAGCCACTGTCAGCATAAATACTGTACACTCTCAGTATGTTTTAGCTACTCTAGGGTGTACATAAACCAGAGTTTCCAAATGTTGTATATCATCTACTAACCCAGAAAATGAAATAAAGCCTCCCGTTAACCTGTCATTAGAGCACTGCAGTGATGAGAGGCGGTAAGACACTGTTAATTATATTGCATGGATCTGTGTTTTCTTTTATTTTGTGGGACAACAAACAATATGTGCAGCATTTGGAAAGCATTTAAACTAGAACTTGGACCTGTTGAGAGGCCAATTGGCATGCGCTTCATAAGGGCTACAGCGACGTGTTGGAAATCTTACTTCTCACATATGCAGAAGAGAAAGTCTCTCACTTTTAACTAGTTTAGAAGGTCTACAGATTAACCATAGGGTCTCTGATTGACCAGTCAAAATAGCTTCACACAGAAAAACAGTTCATCACAAAAATTAAAAAAAATCTGGTACTCACTGAAGTTGTACTGAATTTTATCATTGATTATTTATTGTTTTTTCTTTTCTTTTCCCTTTTTGACATTTACATGTATGTTGCTGTATGATGTACATATCTGGCTTTGATGCACAGATTTATGCACACTGTCTTAGTTACCCAAAAGACCTCATTAATTGTATTTATTAGAGTTTATGTATTGAAAAAAATGATACTGACCAGTGATACAGTTGTCCCAATTTATACAATTTATACCTTCACAGTACAGTTGCACTAGTTTCTCTTCTCCCTGTCCTGTCAGTGCTCTTTCTCAAACAGACATAGGTGAAATAAAATCTTTTTAGTTGCATTTATTGCAAATTGATTTGTTACCATGCCAGTGAAAGTTTCCCATGAGTTTATGTTAAACTCAAGATAATAAGATTAAAAAAGTCAGAAGGGGAAGCTTCTTCTTTTCTCAATCACCTCTGTCATCCAAAGATTCCTGACACATGATGCCATAACCACAGAACAACACAGAATTTAACTGAATTTACTAGCGAACTGTCAAATTACCTTATATAATTTTTGGACTCAGAATTGGAATAATATTCAGTCAAATTATTAGATTTCTTTATTTCCTAGTCCAGTTGTCATCAACTACATTTGTCCAAGAGGCAGAATTTTCTCAGCAGGCACTGTGAGGGGCCAGATGCTCTTTTAAAATAAAATGAATATTGTATCCTAGGTAATATATTATTATTTGGTTATACTAACTTTCCTCCTGGGTTTATGTTAGCCTTCGTCAATGTTAAAAGACTCGCATTACTCATACCGCAGAAACCCACTAGAGGGCGACTGCAATATTTTAGACTTCATATGTCTAGCTGCATGTGTCTAGCTTGACAGCTAGACACATGCAGTGTTGTAGTTTATGGAGTACACTGGCAGGAGAAAGGCCTTCTGAATGTATGTCAAGCGTGAAAAATGGCACTCTTGAAGAGCCTTAATAGAAAGTTGATGCAGAAAACTGCAGATTTAATGAAGACTGGTCTAGTGAACATGTATTCATGGTGTTAGTGTTCACATTACAGCTATAGCATACGTATGAGACCGTCTCATCCACTCAGAAGTGGAAAAAGGAAAAAAATTATTTGCATGTTTGCAGTATTTATGAAAAGCTGTTATGTTTCCAGTATTTATCTTCGATGTTAATTTTACTTGTTTCCACAAAGTGACTTCCATAAAGTGCTTTATGGAAATGATTAGGGTTTTGCAGATTTTGCCTTAGTATTTAAATGTAGTTTTAGTTTCATTGACCAGTAACTTTCATCATAGTTTTTGTCAACAGCCTTTGTCAACAATAACTAAATAAATGCTGAAAAAAAAATTCTAATTGAGATCGAATCAGAACTAAGTTGTGTAAAAAGGAGGGAAACAGTATAACAAAAATAAAAATAGACTTAAACTAAAAGAATATATTTGCCTAAGTTATGATTTAAACCAAGTGATCTTTTAATCCAGTTTTGTTATGCTAGTTTATATGTTTATATGTACTTTGTCAAGACATACAAAGATAACTACTGTGAAACGTTTGGACAAACCTTCTCATTTAAGGTTTTTTCTTTATTTTGATGACTATTTACATTGTAGATTCTCACTGAAGGCATCAAAACTATGAATGAATACATGTAGTAAACAAAAAAGTGTGAAATAACTCAAAACATGTTTTATATTTTAGATTGTTCGATAGCGACCCTTTGCTTTGATTACTGCTTTGCACACTCTTGCTCTTGGCATTCTCTCAGTAAGCTTTGTGAGGTTGTCCCCTGAAATGGTTTTTCAACAGTCTTTAAGGAGTTCCCAGAGATGCTGAGCACTTGTTGGCCCTTTTGCCTTCACTCTATGGTCCATCTCATCCAAAACCATCTCGATTGGGTTTAGGTTAGGTGACTGTGGAGGCCACGCCATCTGGTGCAGCACTCCATCATCCTTCTTGGTCACATAGCCCTTACACAGCCTGAAGGTGTGTTTGGGGTCATTGTCCTGTTGAAAAATAAATGATGGTCCAATCAAACACAACCGGATGGGATGGCATGTTGCTGCAGGATGCTGTGGTACACATGCTGGTTCGGTGTGCTTTCAATTTTGAATCACTCCCCAACAGTGTCACCAGCAAAGCACCCCCCCATCACACCTCCTTCTCCCTTCTTCATGGTGGGAACAATGCATGTAGAGACCATCCGTTCACCTTTTCTGCATTGCTCAAACACACACGGGTGGACCCAAAGATCCCTGACTTCTGCACAACATAACTGATGATCCCAACCCCATTAAGAAGGCAACAAATTCCAAAAAGGAACCCTGACAAGGCCCACCTGTGAAGTGAAAACCATTTCAGGTTACATCATCATTAAACTCATTGAAAAAGGCCAAGGGTTTGCAGCGCTTCAACAAAGCAGAGGGTGGCTACTTCCAAGAATACTCTGAGTTATTTATCTTTTTTTCTTTTCTACATAATTCCATTGATTTTACTTTATATATTTGATATCTTCAGTATGTATCTACAATTTATAAATACCATTAAATGAGAAGGTGTGTCCAAACTTTTGACTAGTAGTGTGTGTGTATATATAACACCCTTTAAAGTCTACATATATCATGGTAGTTATACTGTCCTTTTTACATGATGTTACAATCTTTGAATTGGCCCCTTGATAGTCCAGCAACTAGTAATTGCCCACGTAATTGAAGGTGTATATGCAGTCCAAATTTTTCACACAGCAATGGATTCAGAAGGAGTCCAGCTCTGGTACCCCAGTTGGCCTGTGGAGCGTTTTTTATTTTTAATTTATATATTATGCCTCTATGTGTTAGCACTGTGACAGACTAGGGACCTGTCCAAAGTGTAAACTGCCCCTCGCCCTATTACAGCTTGGATAGGCTTTAGTATTTGAGTATCAGTTTTTTTCATAACCCTACTACAGCCTACATATGCTGCACAGGTATCTACAATATTGAAAAAACAAAACAAAAAAACAAAAACAAAACAGGTTCCATGGTGTTTTTAGTATTCTAGTGACATCCCTATGTGCAAACATGGCAAATAGCAAATTATATATAATCATTAGTTCAGTTAATTTAAGGTAATTAAGGTTACATAAAAAAGTTCAAACATAAACATAACCACACAACAAACTGACCATTGTTTAATCACCACAGCCTACCCGGGTATTGTTGATGACCATGTCCATCACTTCATCACTGCAGTGTACACAGTTTCTAATAGTTGCTTGAAACATGATAATGAACCATGTCACAAAGGTCAAATCGTGAACATGATGATGAGTTCACTGTCCTCAAATGGCCTGCACAGTCACCAGATTTCAGGCCAAAAGTGCACATTTGGGATGTGGTTGATATGGATCATGGATTTGCAGCTCATAATGACGCTGTCATGACCATAATAACTAAAATCTTTGAGGAATGCTAATAATAATAATAATGGATTGCATTTTTATATAGCGCTTTTCGGGGCCCTCAAAGCGCTGTACAATTCCACTATTCATTCACTCTCACATTCACACACTGGTGGAGGCAGCTACAGTTGTAGCCACAGCTGCCCTGGGGCAGACTGACAGAAGCGAGGCTGCCATATCGCGCCATCAGCCCCTCTGGCCATCACCAGTAGGCGGTAGGTGAAGTGTCTTGCCCAAGGACACAACGACCGAGACTGTCGGGGCTCGAACCGGCAACCTTCCGGTTACAAGACGAACTGCCAACTCTTTGAGCCAAGATCTGAATGTTTTCAGCACTTCGTTAAATCTGTGCCATGAAGTATTAAGGCAGTTATAAAAACTAAAGGGTATGTGTATATATGTATATGTGAACAAATACAATCTCAGGTGAAAGTACTGACAGTTTTTTGTCACTAATACATGTTTACCCTTTTCTTGTTTCCCATGTCATGTTTTGGAGCCTCTCACATCTACTGTTTTCCATGAAAGAATTAATAATCCTTATTTTGTCCCTACCTGTGATGATCATTTTCACCAGAAGATGGCATTAGTAGACTAGTGTGAGGTCCAGATCAACCAAATGGGCATTAGATCCTTTGGTACATCATTCCTTTGCTTTGTGCTTATAAATATATGTATATGTAATATGTGTGTATATTGCCTTGAACTATTTTCCACTTTGTCCTATAAAAATAATTAAGCTGTTAGTTTTAGGTGGCGAATAAGAGGGTATGACTGTGGAGTTGCTAGTGGACAAATGAAAAATTACTTCTGCAAATTGAAGAAATAAAATGTCGTCATGGATGAGCTCATCTAATAAATCTTGAATGAAGCTGTTACTGATAGCAGTTATGGTCCTTTAGGATTTATTCTACACAGTTAAGAGGTATTCTTTTCCAAGTATAGACAACTTTTCTTTGTCATAAGAGTGAACAAGCATCATTTACATGATTGTGTGCACACTAATAATTATTTAATCAAAGCAGCTGGAGGCTAATGTTTAAAGCACTCAAAAGCTTGAAGGTTGCATTCAAGAGATGCTCAAGGAAATGTGAGCCGTGAATCAGTTCTATTAAAGAAAAGTGTCTTTATTTAATGAATGGGGTGATCTTATCACCTAGCTAGTGCCTTATCCCACTTTATGCTTAAGGACAGTCCATTAACTATTTACACATGCTGTGCTGAATTGTTCGCATTTGCTCAAGTGCACAGAAAGCCCAAGGAGGCCTCCATTCAGCATTCCTTCTGCAGAAAGAGCTGTCTTAAAAATCAGCAGTCTGTGCATAAGGCCAGTTTCCTCATTATTTTCTGACTACCTAGAGAAGCTGATGATCTGTTATATTACTTTACCTCAGACTAATTACGGCAATCAGGCGTCCAAGCAGAATGAGATATTATGACAACTTAAGTTTGTTTTTTTTTAAATGAAAAGTGATTGTTGTCTGATGACAATAGTTGCTCTATAAACTTGTCTTGTACCATCCTATAGCACACAGTCTATCAAGTTGATATCCTGCAGCTTTCTCAGCTGTCAGTGGAAGAGGTCTGAGTCCTAATGATCCTCCTCGAATGTGTGCGAAGGGGAATTGTTGGCAACTGAGTGTCGGTACTCTGACAAGTAAAGAGTGAAAAAGGGCAAGATGAGAGGTTAGAGCCTGGCAGGTGTACAGAGGTCCCTTTTGATACACTGATCATAACCGATATGAGTCCGACAGGTTTGAGTTGTGGAGTCTGGATATTACTGCAAGCCCCCCACACCTGTTTTCTGCTTGTCCGGAGCTTTGCGGATTAAACATGAACAATGCTTATAGCAAAGACTCACAAACTTCATATATGCTTGTCACATGCCGTACTACATCACCACAATCACGGTAGTACAAACTGTACTTTACATACTTTTGGTGTGTTTTATGCATTTCAAAGGGGCTTGTTTACATCACTTTTGTATTAGTTTCATTTTTAGTAAAGTTACATTAGAGTCTTAAGCTCATAGAGAGATGATTGGCTGTTTTTGGCTCATGGCAGTAGTTCATTGCTTCCTGATTAATTCAAAAAGGGGAAGGAACAGCATTATCATTACTTGATCATTCTCCACACATTTGTTTTCTAGTTCCAGGGAAAATATTCCAGCTGGAGGCCATTACTCTACAGGTCTTTGCTGATTTGTGAAGTAGGCTTTACCTTTGTTGGGTCTGGAAATACAACACCCTCTTCCTGTGGAACACTGTAAAGCAACACAACCATGAGCATTTAAATTCAACAAAAAATTAACTATCTTTTTAAAATGGTATTCTGATTGCATGACTAAAAATTTCCATCTGGTAATCATGGTTATAGGCTTATAATAATACGATATTTAAAATAATAACATTGTGCTAGTGTTGAAATAGGCACTCTTTTACTAAATAATGGCTTTCATTAAGAAGCAAATCTAGTAAAACACGTATTAAAAAACCCTATTTAAAAATATTTTGAGACTTTGCTGGAGGGCTAATATTATCTGCTTGTGGGTCAAACACTAAAAAGGATGAATGATGTATGTTCTCGTGGGATTTGAGTTTATCCCTGTGACATCACTGTCTTGCAAAGCCTTCCCATGAAAAGTCAATAAGTTTAATTATTAAAGTGGAATGCTAATGGTCCACTAATACCATAAAAATAGATTATCCAGTTATGTGTGGCAGAGTTTTGATTGGGTTAAAAATGACTTCACCTCTACCATCAGCAGTATTTTGTCAGAGAGAAAAAAAAGCACTGTGCAAATTAAGTAAGTCATATTATGATGATTCTGATGTTTCATGTGGTTAAAAATGCAGAACTGTAAACTATGTATAATGAAGTACGATGAAAGGCAAAGAAGTTAAGTTAAATGTTCTTAAATAAAGACAATATTTGACCTATTACAGCCAGGACTTGGGATGTAGTACCCTTTTAATACAGAGAAAATGCATAATCATGTTCAGCCTGATTATTTTAAAAAGAAATATCACCACAAATTAGACAAAAATGCAAAAATCATTTTCATTAGCTGCGCATTTAATGTATAACAACAGTACAAAGTGAATCTTTTGCTTGCAAAATAGGAGTGTTTTTTATGTACAGTATTTATACAGTAATATATAGTTTAAAAAAACATTACAGCTTAAACATCTGACAGTTTATTGCACAACACATTTATAAATTATCATCATCAAACCACACATGAAACTGATGAATTCTGTCATATTTCAACATTTAACAGGAAATGTACTTATTATTTATCGTAGTTCATCTTGTTCTTGTAGATAACATGATTCAAGGTCTTGTGGGGGATAAATGAACTCCATTGGTACGGAAATGTTAAAAAGATAGCAGTAATACTTCCAGAGACTTTATAAGAAGCCTCAAGCATAAAAAGGCATTTGTTTCCTCATTGTAAATTGGTGAAACAACCAATCAGAACTAAAACTGTGAAGTAGTCGTGATGTCTCAGATTATTATTTTTTTTTTTCTTTTTTTTTTTTACAGTTATGCTGAAGTTTAGATAATTATTTTAAAGTTTAGATATGGCACTATAACTACAGGAGCAGGGGGGACAACGAGCAATCAGGTAAAGTGTACACTGGAATGCAAAATAAAACTGGAATAAAATGTGAATTCTACGTTAAAGCACGAAAACAGTAAGGATATAAAGCGTCACTAGTGCTGTGAAGCAACAAACAGACTTTACAAGAACCCACTGCTGGACCAGTCACATATACCGTTAATCATAAATCCACTCTGTTTAAGAAATATAAGAGCACCTGCTTTACACTGAGCTGAATCCCGATCCAGATCGCCTGTTTTGAAGGTGAAAAAATCAGACTTCAGCTTTTAACCTGCATTTAGTTTCCACATTATGCTCAAAGTGGAATCATTTGGTAAATCAAAAAAGCATCAAGGCCTTTATCTAATCTAGTTTGACCAGATTACTTGACAGGAGCTGCAGGTGTTCTTGGTATCTTGTACACCGAGTGCATTTCAAGTATCACGCTAAATGTAAACAATGACTGATGAGACTGGAAGGGTGGGTGCTGTTGGCCAGGTTAGGCTAATCTGATCCACTTTCAGGCTTATAGCATCATTAATCATGCTTTCTACTGCAGTTCAATTTGGTCCCCACTTATCTTTGAATGGCTGAATTACTGGTCTATTGATCATCACTGTAAAAAAAAATTTCCTATCTCAAATGGGATCTTTTCCGTACAATGGCATGTATTATTAATAGCTTCTACAGGAGCGTTTAATATGAATGAAACGTGAGATATATTATATTTGGCATGAAGAGCCAGGGATTGGGTCTGAAAATATCTACACATATTTCAAATTGGAAAGTAATGATGTCTTGGTGTTGGATTATTAAACAGCCAGACCCTAAACCTATAAGCGACAAATCTGTTGTATACTGTTTCAAAACCCAGTAGTTCAGACAATCATCATTAAATGAAAAAAAATGATGTTTTATGATGTCACATATGATGGAAATCCTCAAGCAGCAAAATAAAAAGTAATTTTGCTGAAATCTTAAGTGTTCTCTCTCTTAAGCCTTTAAAAACTAGACTTGGTGCACGATGCACATCTCTGCTCCGAATGGCAACAAATGGCGATGTCACTCCAAGTTTGTGATATGTAGTGCGAATAAGTGTCCTTCATGTTTGACATATAAAAAGAACTTTGAGTCTTGTCCCATTAAATTGGCTCCTGTCTTTGAGCTCCTCCAGTGACTTTTCAAGTTGAGTCATTCTTTATTAAGTGGTGTTCTCTTCAGAGCCATGCCACACACACACTTAGTATAACCACCGACTACAAAGGCAAACCATTACCCAGCGGACAAGAATTGGCGGAAAATTCAGCAGCCGTGATGGCCTAAATCCTCCTCCTCTCTCCCTCTATAGTAGTGTTTTAGAAGTTGGATGTTTGCCTTTTGGAATTTCTTCTGAAAAATGACATTGGATTCAAAAGTCTTGCTTTGGGACGTTCTGCTGTTTGATGTGTGCTGTGGTTTGCGTATGTACATTTGTACGCGTGTATTTATCCACGTGTAACTGTCAGTTTGTATACAGTAGGTCCATTAAAACTGCAGTCTCTCTGTGCACAACAGTTTGTGTGTATGTGTGATTGAATATATCCGCACATGCATACCAGAAGTCGGTTGATTTCCACATCTGAGAGGCATATGTGTTTATAATTCCCCTGTTATGGTATATTTTAGTGTCTGTGTATCATGTGTGCATACAGAATGTGTTTTTGTGTGTATATGGAAGTATTTAGGATCGTGTGTGTTTCTCAGCTCTCTGTGGACAAAGCTGAGATGATCTGCTCCACTTTATACGCCAGCTTCTGCTTTTGGGCCTGTTCATCCTGCTCCAGTGCCTCAATGATCTAAAACACACAGAGATATAGGCCATAAGGACACAAAGCATGTCACCGGTCAGCTGTAGTAAATTAGCACGTACACGTTATGTCATGGGGTCAGATTTTGTTTTAGATTTTATTTAATTTTTGTTTATGATTGTGTTGTTTCCTTCTTTGTTCTGAATGCATTACTTATGTTTGACCGCTGACTCAACGCTAATAAGTTTCACTCAATCCTTGTTACCTTACTATGTATATACAGGGAGTGCAGAATTATTAGGCAAATGAGTATTTTGTCCACTTCATCCTCTTCATGCATGTTGTCTTACTCCAAGCTGTATAGGCTCGAAAGCCTACTACCAATTAAGCATATTAGGTGACGTGCATCGCTGTAATGAGAAGGGGTGTGGTCTAATGACATCAACACCCTATATCAGGTGTGCATAATTATTAGGCAACGTCCTTTCCTTTGGCAAAATGGGTCAAAAGAAGGACTTGACAGGCTCAGAAAAGTCAAAAATAGTGAGATATCTTGCAGAGGGATGCAGCAGTCTCAAAATTGCAAAGCTTCTGAAGCGTGATCATCGAACAATCAAGCGTTTCATTCAAAATAGTCAACAGGGTCGCAAGAAGCGTGTGGAAAAACCAAGGCGCAAAATAACTGCCCATGAACTGACAAAAGTCAAGCGTGCAGCTGCCAAGATGCCACTTGCCACCAGTTTGGCCATATTTCAGAGCTGCAACATCACTGGAGTGCCCAAAAGCACAAGGTGTGCAATACTCAGAGACATGGCCAAGGTAAGAAAGGCTGAAAGACGACCACCACTGAACAAGACACACAAGCTGAAACGTCAAGACTGGGCCAAGAAATATCTCAAGACTGATTTTTCTAAGGTTTTATGGACTGATGAAATGAGAGTGAGTCTTGATGGGCCAGATGGATGGGCCCGTGGCTGGATTGGTAAAGGGCAGAGAGCTCCAGTCCGACTCAGACGCCAGCAAGGTGGAGGTGGAGTACTGGTTTGGGCTGGTATCATCAAACATGAGCTTGTGGGGCCTTTTCGGGTTGAGGATGGAGTCAAGCTCAACTCCCAGTCCTACTGCCAGTTTCTGGAAGACACCTTCTTCAAGCAGTGGTACAGGAAGAAGTCTGCATCCTTCAAGAAAAACATGATTTTCATGCAGGACAATGCTCCATCACACGCGTCCAAGTACTCCACAGCGTGGCTGGCAAGAAAGGGTATAAAAGAAGAAAAACTAATGACATGGCCACCTTGTTCACCTGATCTGGACCCCATTGAGAACCTGTGGTCCATCATCAAATGTGAGATTTACAAGGAGGGAAAACAGTACACCTCTCTGAACAGTGTCTGGGAGGCTGTGGTTGCTGCTGCACGCAATGTTGATGGTGAACAGATCAAAACACTGACAGAATCCATGGAGGGCAGGCTTTTGAGTGTCCTTGCAAAGAAAGGTGGCTATATTGGTCGCTGATTTGTTTTTGTTTTGTTTTTGAATGTCAGAAATGTATATTTGTGAATGTGGAGATGTTATATTGGTTTCACTGGTAAAAATAAATAATTGAAATGGGTATATATTTGTTTTTTGTTAAGTTGCCTAATAATTATGCACAGTAATAGTCACCTGCACACACAGATATCCCCCTAAAATAGCTAAAACTAAAAACAAACTAAAAACTACTTCCAAAAACATTCAGCTTTGCTATTAATGAGTTTTTTGGGTTCATTGAGAACATGGTTGTTGTTCAATAATAAAATTATTCCTCAAAAATACAACTTGCCTAATAAGTCTGCACTCCCTGTATAGTTTGTCGCATAAATTAGTTGTGCGCTTTTAGCTGACAACAGAAGCAATCTGAAGACACACTTCGTGTTCCTGGAAATTGTTAGCGGCATTCTCAGTAATTCTTTTATTGGTTAATTGAAAATCACCCAGCATATTATCACAAAATGAATTCATTAAATTAGGCACAGTCTGTTTTGTTTTTTGGCCCGTTTGATTACCGCAATCAGCCATGACCTTTTACGAGGGCTCAAAATTAAAACCGTGTTTTGGTAAGTTGTTAGTAAACAGTTGCCTGTCCTCACACCCAGCATTCACAGAACAAGACTGGCGTGTATTAAGAGATGTATTTGTGTCCAGCTGACTAATTTAACTCCAGTAATTACTCTACTTTTGTCTCCATTTTTGAGGGAATTATCTGCCCCTTTAGCTGCTAAAATAAATGACAGTAAAAGAAAGTAATGGCTAAAAGAAGTCAGATTCCTAAAATCAAACCGTGGCACGAGAGACGTTAAAGTGTCCCAAACTGTAGAAAATTGGAGAGTTAGCTTATAACTCTCTGGAAGTTCAATGCAATGGAATCAAGACACTGCTATTTATAAATAAATAAATAATTAATTATGGCTGTTTTGACTTCCAAAATTGATAACTTCAATTGGTAATACTGCAAAAACATGTGGTGCACATTACTGGTTTAAAGTGTATTGACTGGGCCTCACCTCTTGGCTGTATTTGCTGACATATGCGTAGATCTCATGGAGGGCACTGAGCACGTTGAACTCACTGGAGTGAAGGCGAGCCTGTTCAGCCAGATAGGCATTCATATCCTGATCACTGATGGCAGGCAGGCGGTTGATGTCAGCATAGTACCTGAGAGGAGACGCACGCACGCGCGCACACACACACACACACACACACACACACACACACACACACACACACACACACACACACACACACACACACACACACACACACACGCACGCACTGTCAGTGTGGAGGGCACAGTGATGCATACCATAGCTTTTCTTCTCACATGGAATCGGTCTGTTGTGAAAAGAATATGCTTCGACACGGGAGCCTGTAAATCAGAGGTGTTGCAGCATAGAAAACAAGGAAAGCGTTACTCATGCGTTTAGTCATGTAGTAATACAGACAATGTATTCAAAAATAAACGAACACGCTTTTTATTTCCATATGCAGATACACAAACTGAGCCTCAGCAAGAGCCTTAGGAAGATTATGTTCATCATTAAAGGTTTCAAAACAAAAACCCATCTGGACTCATAACTCTGAGCAATTGCATGTCTATATAAAGAATGCCCTGCCTTGCTGCACGCATCGAAGAAGTTTAATTTTATATGCAGTGCACAACTCATTTCATTGTTTCTACATATTTTTATTGCAATTACTGAATTAAAAAATGTCAGCGAATGATGAAGACCTGCCCTTGATCTTTTACTAATATGATAATTAACAAATGAGTGACATTATTATTATTACTTAAAGAACAATTATTTCATTTAAAGACGTATTTTTTGTCATGCTCGTAAAGGCACCATTGAAGATCTAGCTAGACTTTCTAATGGGTCCCTAGAGTTGCATTAACAAAGGTTGCAACACTATTGCTTTATATGGCAAAGGTGTAAAAGATATGGAACTGTGGTGTGATAAAACTTACAGAGTCATGAAAGGCGCTCTGTGCATGTGAGAGTAAATGAATAAATGTGGTGGTTCTGACAAAACATAGTATTGCTGATGAAACCAATGGCAACCAACGTTCTGGTGAGTAGCTGGATGTTTGTCAATGCTCCCAAGTTAGCACCTGATCAATACAGGATACTGATAAAGATATTGATGATTTAAAAATCCAATATTCCAATACATCACAGTTTTAGAGTGGCCGACAAGTGGACAAAGAATGCAATGTCAACATTCTTAACATGGTAGAAGGGTGTTTCTTCCATATTTACTTTTTAAAATTCACACTGATAAATTCCAGTTTATAATATACATCATCTTACCTGACAGCATCTCATAAGAATAAGGTGAGTGCAAGGATAACTTTATACAAAAACATTTAGGCCTAAAAGCTGCCTATAAATATACTTATCTATACAAAACATAATTATAACATAATTATAAAAAAGCCTGCACATACACACCTTTCTACCCAGCTTTTGTAATGTGGTATGTCCTTGGCATAGAGTAGTTTGGTGGAGGGAGAGTCTTTTCCCAGACGATGTTCGGATGTTGAGCAAGAGTCCATGAAGGTTTGGGCCACCACAGACAAACAGGCGTCTGTGATGCTGCTTTTATGGATGTCAAACACGAACTGGGGATTCTTGATCACATTTACCCAGAAGCGGAGGGGAAGGCTGGTGGGGGGAAAAGGGGGAGAAGCAAATGAGCACTTTTCAGAGAAGACTGATAACACTGCTGGCTTCATTAATCTGTTAAAGTGACTGCATTTTGTCATCCAGAAGTATGTCACTTTTACGTTCCCAATGGTTTCATTCAGACATACCAATGGTAGCCACAGAGAATGGAGAAAAAGCAAGTACTTCTTAAAGCTCCGTGTGCTTATCCATTAATGTGACTGCATGCATTCAGACTGGTCTTCTGTTAAAAGTGATTAAGAGTAAATATTACTAGCTCACACCTAGAAAGCCTGTCATCACAGCTTTTACTGAAAAGTGACCTGGGTACTAATTTAGCGTTGAAGCCGCCCCATTCAGATGCTGTCAAATTAATGGAGGAAAGTGAATGAGAGCGGCTATTGAGACAGAAACGTAAATATATATATATATTAGGCTGTGCAAGGCTAGTCTGCAAAAGGAAATCATGAAATGTCCTTTTAATCATCCTTTTAGTGACTTTTTCTTTTCAAAACATGGAGATTAGAAGACTACTGAAAGATAATTTGGAATTACAGATTGTTCCCAGAAATAGGAGTTGCTTCCTTGAGAGCCATAGACCCATACAAGATAAAACCAGATGACCTACAAAATTTAGCAACTCTACATTTTACTATACAATCAAAACAATACTATACAATTCTAAAAAGAAAAAAGAAAAAACAAAGAACAAAAAGCAATTTTGTCTGAAGGAAGTCAGTTTTAACTTTAACTTTTAGGTTAATTTTGATTAGATAATCTTAACAGTTCTGTAAGACTGTGGCTAGAACATGAAAATATATTACGATTGTTACAGAAAGCTATTTCTGTAACAAGCTAAAAGTGCTGCTGAAAAGTTTCTTTTCTTAGGCTGTAAGTAGACAACAGCACTATGAGAAATCAAAAATCTTTCTCACCAGTTGCTCTTCCATGTGTGGCGGACGTCCATGTCATGGATGCCATGTCTGTCAGCCTGCTCATCCAGGAAGTCAAACATGTATTTAATTGCGAGAGGCAGAGCTGTGCCTCGACACACAGTGCTGAACAGAGTCTCAAATAAATCGTCCACAAACTTCTGCAGCGTTCCCTGAAAAGTAACAGAATGGAGATTTGCTCTAAATGCCATGCCAAATCATAGGACCCATTTTCTTTTTTGTTTTTTGTGAATATTTTGTTGTTGTTTTTTTTTTTTTTACAAATGTTGACGTTTCCTACCACAGACATCTACATTAAGTTAATTAGTTAATTTCTCTAGGAATGGATGTGTCACTTTTCCTGTGTTGCAAGTGGTCATGAAAACTTCAAAATCACCAAATAAAGGCCTCCGAGTACAAATGTTTTCTCCCTGTTTGTTTTTTTCTATTCACCGTTACCACAGTTTGCAGCATGTGTTATGTGGTACCTTTGTTGCTAGTAGCCGTGTCAGGTAAATCTCAGACACCATCTTGCTGCCTCGCTCGCCCTCTTTCTGGTCCCCGTGGTCATGGTTCTTGACTAAGTGCCAAACTTTGACACCACTCTCCAGGTCGGGGGTCAGCATAGGCACACGGGAGTGGGGGCTGTCAGGGCTGGTGGGGGTGGAACGGAAAGATACATCCACACCTAGATGGTTAAAGAGTAGATGATAAAGAAAAATGCACAATTTCTAAAATATTTCAGTTTGTAAATGTACATTATATATCTGATAATCACTCTATTAGACTGGAGCACAAACAAAGAGAACGTCACATTGGTTTCTCAGGTCTAAATAAGTGGTTGACAGTCTTCGCTGTAATCTGGAAGTGAGCAGGTGGGCTGTGTGTGTTTTGACTGTATAATCAGGTGCTGTCATTATTTCATCGGTCGTCATAGTAATGATGCAGACATACACTCATTCATTAAAGAGATGGTTTCTATGGTTCTCGCTTTCTGCCACTAAGTGTTTTGTGTTTTCAGCTTTTCGACTTACAGCGTGGCATCGCTTGAAGTTCTTGTGTTTTTAAAAGGAATATATTAAACCCAATGACAAACATTTATGTAAAGTGCATGATTTTATTGAAGTTAAGATCAGGTCAGCTTGTGTTATACCTACTGTATAGAAACGTAAAGTGAAAAGACAGTTCCATGTCAGCTTATATATAAAACCTAATAAACAACATACTTGATTTGCTTTTGTAAATGCAGAATATTTCTTGAATATTTTTTCTAGACTATCATACTTCCTGTATTTAACATGCCTTCTAACAGTGTCAACTAATGTGCTTTACAGCAGATTGATAAGTGACAGAAACAGATGGTGCACCACTACTGTGAGGTGGATGAATATTAAGTATTTGAATTTCCTAAACAGTACTAACCATATCTGCTGATACTGCGTGGGAAGCTGGCTGAAGAAGGAATGTTGAAAGAGGACATCTGTTTGGGCACCAAGGCCACCACACAGCGATCAGATACCTGAAAAACAAAGGTAGAGCCTTGTGAATTTTTTTCTAGCAGCTGCTGGTCAAAAGTAATCATGGCAGGAATTCCAAATATTTTTTGAGCTTCAAACCAAGAGCCAAGGATTTTCACAATTATGACGGAAAGGTTTTGAATGTCCTCTGTGGGCTTTGTAAACTTATAAAAGACAGGCTTTTAGTTCAACTGCAGTCTCCTGTAAAAATCCACTATCATCAGATGAAAATAAGAGGCAGCACAGCATCGACTGGAACAGCTTTATATTACTGTACCAAATATAAATGGCAGGAGAACTCAACACACTGCAGATGCTACAAACAACCAAATAAAGAAATACTCTGCAAGTAGCCCAAACAATGACCAAACTAAAAAAGTGATGGATTCAGCAAAGACATGCATTGGTTGTGTTGTAAACCAAAGTAATTCCAACCATGATGTTTCTGCAGCCCCAGGAAACACTTTTACTGTTGCTACACACAGTGCCTTTCTATATCATATATTTGGAGGTGTAGTATTTGCAGCCCTTTCTGTATTTGTAGTTGAGTTCAGGTCCTTTCTTATTTAAGTAGGTGATGATCATAACTAAATGCATGAAAGGTTTTTTCTAAACTCTCAAATCAATACTTAACTCAACATTGCCCTCCAGTGATGCTCATGGTAACTTAGCTTAATCTTTTGCAGCATGTAAGTAAAGTGAAATATTTATGTAATAGACTGCTAAATGTTTTCACATAACAATACAGGCACTTTTTTCTAGTGTCGGTCCTAGATCCTGTCTGTGGAACAGCACTGGGGAAATGCTGAATATTGTAGCTCTGCTCTATGAGCTATGATGAAGACCGGTCATCCGCTGTATGAGAGAAATTCCACATTCAGACTTAGCTTTGCACTATTCTGCAAAAGCTGCATTATAGCGAATACCAAATTCAGCTTAGCGACAAAACATACATTTCCTAGCTGGTCGAAAGATTAAAAATGAAAGAGCTAAATTGTTTATCTCCTCTAGAGATAAGACAGAATGCATTCTCTCCTCTCAAAACATACTTTTAGTGCAGAAAATGTGGCTTTTCTTTGTCTTTACTGGTCTCTGTGGTTTTAGAAAAGTATGTTTTCTCTGTGCATGGTACAGTTGGCCCAAAGCTGACAGTGTAGATGAACATTTGACTGACAAAGGAACAGGATGACTCATCTGAGGTTAGTGACCTGTGTAGTCGCATTTATGAGCTGGGAAGGAAAAAAAAAAGTGTTGTAAAGAGACGGGCACACAAGTGCATGTTTGGTTGACTAAGTGTGTTTGTGACCACGAGGTTGGAAAAAAAATGTAGGCAGAGATGAGGTGAGTGAGATGAATGTAAATGAGTAATACTTTGCCCTTCATCAACAATATCTAGTGAGCAACTGAGTAATCCGTCTGAAAAATTCTGACTTTCCAGGTATAAAATTGCAATCGTTTTTTACAAGCTTTGAGGTAATTAGAGCTGAAGTAAAGCGTCAGTTGACAGACGTTAATTTTAAAAATGTTTGAGTCACTAAAATGTCAAACATTTCCGCCGTCTCATTTTTCACATGTGAGGGTTTTTTTTGCTTTTGCTTTTATTGCACTTAGTGTTGGTTCAGGCTGGATACAAAGTCAATCTCCAAACCCAATATCCCAGCAAATAAGCTGATAACAGTTGATCTCAGTGACAGCCGACACCAGCTGATTGCTCGAATGATACCCGGCTACTCATCCATTATTTTATAGGGTAGGGTTTTTTTTGTTGCTATCCTTCTGTAAGCTGCTTTACAACCCACCTCCACCCCACATCCTTCTATTCATGCAGCATTTGCCCAAATCATTGTAATATATGTTGACATGATATTCATTGATGCTTTTTTATGTTTTCTTACTGCTTCTCTCCCCGTCTCAGACTTGTATGCTTTGGGGAACACTAGGACATACACATGCCTCACTCTGTATTATAAACCAAGCTGCCTCCCAGTTTGGTGGTCTGCTTAAGCTGCAAAAATTCCCATCTATCTCTGTGCTAAATTGCTGACCCTCTTCCCCTTTACCAATCCATATATTTACACATCACTTAAATTTGGAGAGTGGAGTCTGAACGCCAAAGTCTAACTATATTCTGCTGTTGTAATAAATCATTCATTTCAGATGTGGGTTATCTAATGGAATCCGTTTTATCTACTCTACCGTTGGTCGGAGAAACAAGCAAGTTTTAGCATATCACCTTGATTATAAGACACTGTAACGGGCGCTTTTTACTCGTCTATCAAAGAGAAAAATAACTCTTATTCATAAGCTCAAAAATCAGTTTTTACTTGTAGTCGTGGTATCATTGTTATTAACAGACCTGGTAGTGCATGAGGGTGTTGAGTCTCTTCCAGTCGCTCTCTATCTTTGTTGTGATGTCCTCATCCTGCAGAACCACACGAGCTGTTCTGCCCTGCCGCCACTCTGTAGGAAAATACAATCAATAATAAATGTGTGACATATGGCATTTTGAGAAATGTTGGTATCCCAAGTTTTTGACAGTTACATATTGTCACATGTCGATCATTTGTCTGCCCCTTGGCGCTGCAGTTGAGGTCATGTTATCCTTTCGCACTATATTTTATTCTTTGAAACTCGAAGTTGTCAAGTGTAGCAACCAAAGTGTCACCAAGACAGCTTCCTGTGCATTTCTACTTGACAATTAAAGTGATTGTGATTCTGTGAACAAAATAAAAATGACAGTGTCTTCACAGAGCTTTAAGCTGCCCAAAGCAACAAAGAGAAACTGATCCTCTCCAAATCCCTAGCCTGGAAAAGCCCCTTAGGGTATAACACTACAAGCCCAAAGCACGATCAGCCACTACCTACAAGTTATCTTATTTACTGCCTTTGAAGGTGCATGTCAGTTGGATTTGTGCCGAGTCATTCGGTATTGGATGACATGTTGTGGGCGTAAGCCTAGGTGTAGGTGCACTGTCAGAACGGTTTAACGTCAGTGCTAGAGTGTTGTTCTGATTAGGGCTGTAAACAGGTAAGGGGGGGGTGGGGGGGAGTCTTGACGAAACTGATGTGGAGCCCTTTCTAGATGTCATATTTGGTATTTGGTATATTGTCATTTGGCACGCTCGATTTCTGCTCTGTTTTCCCCAGCTGTCATTATTCCACATGTGATGTGCCACAGAAATAGTGCAGTCTTAGTTTTGCCTCAAAATATATAACACAATTACTGTACTGAAATTATTCCTTCACAATGGGATTGCACTCTGTGCAGCCTCACCTAGATCCATGTCTGTAGCCCGTGGCCGCTGTGAATACGGCATGTTCTTGTACACTGCATCCAGGATCTTCTCCTTTACCTGGGTAATGGTGTCACAGTTGAGCACCTTGACAGGGATTTCTGGGCTGTTCTCATTGTCGGGGTTCACACAGCTCAGCGTCTGGAGTTCCAGGATAGAGAGAAGGGGGAAGAAAAGGAAGGAGGCAGAGAGAAATGTGTTGATTGATACGGAAGTCCTTTCATTACCTGCTCTTCACCAAACTGTCCTGGTGGAGAGCATCTTGGCCAGAAATGTAATTTCACACCTCCAGAATGTGCTTGTGCAGCTCTGGCAGGGGCATTAAACAAGTAATGAGACACAGACTCTCAGAATCTCCGACATGGCGATCAGAGAGGTGTCATCCTGTCGCTGGCTGGCTCTGCCATGCAGCTAAAGCCTGAGGGGGAACCTATTCTGATGGGGCGCTGGAGGAACCCAGCTGGCTTCATTTCAAAAGAAATGTAAAAGAAAGAGACATGTTGCATTAACCAGGTAGTCTTACCTCGTGAATGTACTGGTTTAGCACATGACGGTTAAGCTTATATAGACTCAGTCTAATATTTGTAATTGTAAAGGTAGCTAATATAATACTTTTTTTTTCACTAATTTGGGTGAACGATGTCCAGTGGAAACAGTATTTGATTAAAAAGGATATTTGTTGTACGGGGTTTTGAGGCAAGTGTGTGAACCTCTTTAAAAATGGAATTTCGAAAATGTTTTGTCGAATTTTAAGCTTAACGAAATGGGCATCTGGCTATGCAAGAATGTTTATTTCATTTTATCAAAGGTATGCAAACATTCAAAGCAATCATCAAACTATAACCACAGCCTTGGCATATTCAACATTTCTGGGGATCTGTCAAGGCACTTTGCCAAGAGATGTGCAAAAATTAAAGCAGACAAAAGGTAGAGAGTTTTTTTTCTCTCTCTCTCTATCCATGTCTTTGTGACTCACCAGCGTCTTGTATTCAATCTGCTGGCGGATGAGTTTGTCTTCACTCAGGGAATAGCGTGCCTCTCCTGTGATGGAGTCTATGGGTCCTTTCTCCATTTGCTGTTTGATGGCACAGAACAGCATGAAGAGAGGCTCGCCAGCACACTCCTTTGTTTTGGAAAAGAACCCAGGGATTAGGTTGAAAGGTGGGAGAAAGGAAAAGAAGACATAAAAAAAAAGTAGTGAAGGGAAGGATGGAAATCAGTATTCATCAGCAGAGGTGATGAGACTGAGTAACTGGAGCATGACACATCAAACATAATAAAATTGAGCTTTTATACAAAGCTGGAGACATGTTTGACCTCGCAGGTAACAATTATCCTTCCAGGGTGTTGTTAGAACACATCGATATTAGGCATTTAAAATCACAGCCGCAACAAAAACATGCACAGCAGTCTATTTCAGAATCAATGCAAATAACTTTAAGCGAAGCCATAGTAGCTCTCACCATCTTAGCAGTGAGATGTGAGAAGGATTTCGTTTTACCTTGAGAAATTTGTGGAGCAAGAAAGCAAACCAGTTTGTCAGCATCTTCTCTGCCACTGACTCTGTTCTGTAAGACAAAGAGAGAGTGTACTCATTTATTAGCAAAGGCACCCCTCTGAGAGCTGGAGTGGTCTGATTATTCTTTATAATTTAAGACGTAGACGAGCTTGGCATTGTTGAAACCAAAGAAAAATTTAACAAGGAGAGTTCTGATGATATAGCCGCTTGGTCTCGAAGGACCCAGACTCCAGCAGACTTTAGGTTAAGTGCTGCTAGTGCCCAGCATTTTTGGGTCATGACATAATTGCTTAGAGACAGGTTTGATGGCCACTTTGAGTCACTCTGTTTCTTCCTTGCAGTGTCTGCACTTAGCTACTTTACATGAGTCCAGATGGGTAAAAAATTTATGATTTACTGTCATATATTCTAACTAAATATGTAAAAAAAAAAAATTTCTGTTCCAATTTTTAAATCCGATCCAAGGCCTACAGCATTTTAGCTACAAATTCCGTGTCCTAAACCTGTCGCACTTTTCTTTTGTTCTTACCCAGATTTCAATCTTAACCTGCACTGAATCGACTGTTGACGGCGTCCCATTAAACTTTAGAGTGCTTCCGCAAGAGCTGCATGTTTGGGCTAACAAGTTCTTGTTGTACCAGCTCCCATGTGAACTCATCCTTATATTTAATGAGTGTGCGTCAGATTGTCAGATTGTGAGAGCAACCCCCCCCCCCCTTTTTTTTAAGACCTCATGAAACATTCAGTAGGCCGGTCTCAGCACTGGGAAAACAATCGGCAGATAACCAGAGGTGGAGGAAAAAGGGAGAGAGGTGAGAGAAGGGAGGAAGAGGAGAGGTGATGGGGAAAGAAATGTGAGCTACAGCTGAATGTTTCATGAGTGGCACACAGAAGATAAGTCAGACTGACAACAACTCTGCTGCCGCTGCACTCACTCTTCCCCATTAGGTTCTCCTCCTCTGCCAGTCCCTCCCACTCTCTATCACTTTTAACACTCCTGTCTTTCACCTGTCTGCTCAGGCATCCTGTTTCTCAGACTCATAGCGGATGTTTCACACTGCTGCACAAAACAAAGCTGTACAAAGGTGGGCTTCCCGTTACTGGCCTAGTTATTCAACCATCAGAAGTGCAGCAACTGGGCCGGAAAGAACAATGCACAAAGGAATTATCTATGCCAAAAGATAAGCAGCATTGATCAGAATTGGTCAGGTTTGTGACCAAAAAAATCTCTAGTTTTAATCCTCTCACCACAGAGAAATGGGAGTCCAGTGTTGCGAAACTGAATGATGTACCCGACATGACCTCCCAACCGAAATTTAATGGGCTTTTCAAATTTCTGACTTTCTTGTATGTCTAGCTTTTAGGGACTTTCTTTAAACATTTTGAAGAACAATTGATTTCTTCTTTTCTGCAAGCACAGCTGAGATCTGATTAGAGATCTAAATTCTGCTTTGTCCACAAAAGCCACAGGACTGTGGCTCAGTAGGACCACTCTCTGATATCAATTTAAATAAATGAATTCATGTTCTGTTCTGTCCTGCAGTTTTACCTTAAATTTATGCATCTTACCAAAGAACTGGAAATGAAAGTTTTCAGCTGACAAAAAATAACTCTGTATGTTACACAGCTTTTTGTTAATTGGGTTTTAGCACTGTGAATGATTCTGTTTACCTGCGGAGGAGTAGTTTTGGGTGGTTCTTGCTCTCCAGATTGCGTTCTATAAGATCTGAGAGCAGATGTTTCAGGATGTCTGTGGCGTACTCCAGCCGTCCCTGCAGAGCGGTCATGATGAGCGAGGCAACGTAGCCGCGGTCACGCATGGAGAAGGAGCGCTGCAGCTCCAGTGTGCGTATGAATGTCAGCAGGAAAACCTTATTATTCACCAGCTGAGCAAATTGCTTCAAGGCTTTCTCCACATTCGCCTGTCCGCTCCCTGGCACCTGCACGCATCATGCATTTTTGCACACACAGAAAGGTGAGTGCGCTTATTAGATGGTACACACTCATGGATGAGTTAGAACAGAAATACAGAACAGAGTAAAAATTCTCCTCTTCAAAGGGTCAGTACAAACCAGAATTACTGGTGTTGCTAAAGCCTTTGCCTAGAAGTGAGTGAAGGTTATGCAAATGCGTAGAGAACTGCCCCACCCTTAAAAGTGTAGATTTAAAGGAATATATAAAAATTAATTAAAACCTTTTTTGCACTAAATAAAGCACCTTTGTTATGTGTCAAGTGCAATCAGAGGATTTCTAAAGAGTTAATTGGTTCTTAAGAAGTGCTATAATGTGTACCCTAATAATATCTTGATTAAACTATCTTGACTAAACTATCTAACATCAGCCATGACCTTTACATTCCAAGCTTCTTCTTTTTTTTTTTACACAAAAAAATTAAAAGCCAAATACTTTTTTTTCTCCAGATTTTCTTAAAAACTGAATAGAGAATGCCTCAAAAATTAAATAATTTGCCTATCCTTTGAGAAAATAATGAAAACACTTCTTTCAAATAAATTTTAAGAAAAAGAAATGACTTCAAACCCAGTAGAAGGCTCAGAGATTAATGAAAGCAAAAAAAATCCCAGTATGAGCTGCAGTCAAAAACTCCACTCAAATTAAAAAAATTAATAAAATTTGGCAATAAGGACACTTCTTGTGAAGGTCTGCACCATTGACAGCTTTGCAGCTGTTTTACAGTAGATTTCCTCCTTGAAGTCCCTTTCTGTCCACTTATGTGCAGGGACCTCGAACTCAAAAGCAAAAATCTACTTCTCTGCAAAACTGACTCAACCTTTATGTCAAGGATAATTACTGGTGGTGAGTTTGGTCTCCACAGTGCCCAAGCTAGAAGAAGGCGCCCCAGGTTAGGAGTGGCACCAGTCAATTGTAAAGCCACAGTCTCCACTCAAACTGCTTCCCATTCTCTTCCCGAAAATGGAAATCAAGTTGCATGGTTGGTGTTTTGACACAGTGGAGCAGATTCAGCAGGCATTACAAATGTGCAAGTTCAAGTGGTCTGAACAGGCCTACCGGTCAGGGATGTGAAAATAGCAGGAGCACTGGAAGTGACCTTGAAATAGAGTGCAGTCAAATTTTAATCAGGTATATTCTTTTGCTTTTTATGGGCAGCGGCCCAAAACTTTTTGACCTCAAACTGATGTGAATATTCCCACAGACAGTTTGACAGCTTTGGCCAAAAAGCCAGTAGCAATTATTTTTGGAGTATACTGAAGCTTTAAGGTCAAGACGTCAGAAAAATGGTTGACACTGCATTCAAGTGTTGCAGCCTCTTCTTCAAAGGTTCCTCACCTCCAGTTCTCTGAGGACAGGATGATCATCAATACCGGGGAAGAGAACTCTCATGGCATAAGTGCGATAGTCCAAGTAGGGAATGCCGGCTCTGTCCAGATCACTGGTTAATTCATTGATGTCAGTCTGTAGTTCTGCAAAGGCTGCACATGACACATGTATAAAATGTTTTGCCCAACATTTTAGTAGTGTATGACAGTAATTCCAAATAAGAAACTTTTACATTTGCATCTTTGAAATTCGATATCTATAGCTTGAATATTAGTTATAATTTTGCTCATCTTTTAATTAAGCCACCTTATATAGTGCTGTGAAAAAGCATATGCCTAGTTTTTTGGGGTTTTATATGCATATTTGTCATATTTACATGTTTCAGATCAGACAAGCTTTATTGTTA
Organism: Perissodus microlepis; assembly: GCF_051167445.1. NCBI lineage: Eukaryota > Metazoa > Chordata > Actinopteri > Cichliformes > Cichlidae > Perissodus > Perissodus microlepis. Next base: position 29,168,106 of record NC_140465.1, on the reverse strand, counting down.
GCCTAAGATGATCCGAGTTAATACAAAATGCAGTTTTCAAATGATTCATTTATTAAGGGCAAAAAGTTATCCACAGAATATTTTCCCAAAAGTTTTGGAGATCATCCGGATGTTTTCTGGCAGATATGTCTTTGTTCTTTTTGGTTGTCAGTGGTTTTCAACTTGGAGGTCTCCTATGAATGCCATTTTTGCCCAATCTCTTTCTTATTTTTGAATCATTAATCAATGACCTCAACTGAGGCAAGAGAGGCCTGCAGATCTTTACATGCTGTCTGGGTTCTTTTGTGACTTCTTGGACAAGTCATCAATGTGCTCTTCCATGTTCTCACTCTGGTTCGGTTGAGCCCCAAAGCCTTAGAAATGCTTTTGTACCCTTTTTTAGACTGATGTCAGTGACTCTGTTTCTCATTTTTCTTTCGATTGTGGCATGATGTGTTTCTTTTTGTGATCTTTTAGCACATTCAATTTGTCAGAAAGAGTCCTGTCAAGGCTGAGTGTAGCTAGTAAAATTGAAGTCAGCTTTTCACAAAATGTGGTTAATCACAGCTAATTCACGATTTAACAAAGAGGGAGGATTACGTTTTTCACATCTCAGGTTATCTGAGCTCTCATGTGATCTGAAACATGTGTGACAAATATGCAATAAAATAAGTAATCAGGAAGCGGGCAAATGCTTTTTCACAGCACTGTAAATCATTTTGTACACATAATTCTGACATAAGCTTTTAAATGAATATAATGCAATTATAAATTTCATGTTAATTTGGGAATATGATTGAGCGGATTTAAGATATTTTTATCTTTTAGTTCGTACTGACCCTCTTTGCACTCCAGAGCCACTCTGGATTCCAGATTGTCCATCTGCATCTGCAGGCGCTTCAAAGTGAGGTCATTCTCATGTGACTTCCGCCTGTAGGCCAGCAGAACTATTACAACGATGATGAGGAGCAGCCCTCCTCCAGCTGTGATACTGAGGATAGCAGGAAGGGTGAGCAGGCTGTCGGATCGGATGTGAACCTCTCCTGGAGAGATGTGGAGTCCGCCGACTTGAACCTGAATAATTGCACGATAAAATTTAACGATTTAAAGATTTTCAATAAAATCTTTAAAACATGTTCAAAAAAAAGGCAAAGCCAAAAAATAAATAAATAAAAAGATCACATCAAATGTTAAAGATTTGCCTGTATAGTTGCCTTTAAATAAACTAATATCCAGGCACACACACTTACTTTTCTTTTAATAGCTCTACTGTCAATACTTGCAAGAGTGCATGTCAATAATTGTAGAAGGCAATGTTCTCTACTTTGGAACCTACTAGACCATGAGTGACAAACAATGACAGAAAGCCAACAACTAAGTGAAAGCCTGTCAATGACCCACAAATACAGACAAGCACTGACCTGCAGACAGTGACCCACATTCCTGCAGACAGGGAAACAGATGGACAGACAGACAGAGAATTGCCGGATAGGCACAGAGTTGAAACTGACCAGGACTTTGTGTTGCCCGGTGAGGTTTGGTGGCTCACAGAGTAACTGAGTGTCCGACACAGTAAGAGAACAAGGTGTATCCCCGATCAGCACCGTGTAGTTGAGCCTAGCTCCACCAGATGCAGATGGCACCAGGTTACGTCCCTGCAACATATAATATAAAATTTAAATATATCAAGCACATTTCACATTTTAAGACCAAACAGCTCAAACATTAAACCTAAACTCTGTACTGAGAATCTTAAAAAAAACCAATATTTGTTTGATCTAAGAGATCCAATTAAAACCATGATTCTGTGCATGAGCTATTTGACCAGACAAGTAACTGTTCACCAGAAAAATAGTATGCTTTAGCATCATTCAATGTTTATGCATCAGTGGAGTTAGTGTAAACAGCTATAAGGGCATTCACAGAGCGCATCACCTGCCAGGGCCTAGGCGCTACTTTGCAAGTTTGCAGAGAACCAAAAGTTAATTGGTTTTTCTGGTCCCCATTCTGCACCTTTCCACCAAGTTTTATGAAATTCAACTTGGGTAGTTTTTGCATATTCTTGCTGAGAGACAAAACAAACAGCGCTGATCACATCCCTTTGCCTTGGCTTTTGTCTTGCGAAGAAGGCTTTCTGTCAGTTTCTGTACTGCACTGCGGACTGCCACAGAGTCTATTTTTTTTTTTTTTTTTGCAAGAAAGCTGCTAAATTATTTTAGCTAACAAAGGCAGATTACTTCAAGACACAAACCAATATGCCATGCTGTTCTCTCTTGGCAAACGTAGCTAAAGATTTAACTTCCTTGCAGTGGCACATGAAAGTAAAGGGAAGAAAAGTAAGGCAGAAAAAAATTATTTTAAAAAATACAAAAGAAGTGTTGTCCGTTCTTTGACAGGAAGCATTTGAGTTCACAGGGAGAAGAACATCAGACAGAAAAAGTCAGCAGTTATGTCCACCGTGGTCTGAAATATTTATTAAAAAGGCATAAAAATTAATGGGGAAACAGAGGGGTTGATGTGTGTGGAAGAAATAAAATCTGATCAAATGGGATAAGATTTTTTTGATCACTGAATCAAGCAACAGACTATTTATAGCACTGAGCATAAGGATAGAATTACATTAGGTTATGTGTACTGAAGATAAAACAAATGCTGTTATGAAAGCCACTTACTGTTTTTAAGGTTTTGCCTTACTCTGAAATGGGAACTGAAACTAGACTCATTTCTGGGAAGCTCTCCATCAACTTACTTTGAGTATGATGGGAGCTCCGGGTTTCTGCTCCAAAACACCCGAAAGGCTGAGGGGCTCCAGGTAAGGGTTGGGGTAGTAGACAAAGCTTGTGGTGTTATAGGTGAGCAGAGCTTGGACATTGTTGAAGACAAATCCAAACTCATCCACATGTTTCACTGTCTCATGGTCTGTGGTGTACTCCACCTTCAGAGATGGAGCGAAGCAGCTGATGGTGGTTGTGTTCAGAACTTTGCACACCTGGAGAAGAATCAGATCAGGTTTTTTAAGTTACACCACATTATCCACAACCTGACAACGTAGTGAGTGAAATATTACAGCAGCCAGACTGTACGTATTATGATATACAAGTTTTATATCTTCCAGTAATTATTCATTTAACCTCAAAGGAAAATTAAGTACAGCAATTAATGAAGCACCACTTGTAGGTTTTATATATGTAGGAACCATTTTTGCTAAATAGATCTGAACAGATGTCTCACTTCGTGCCCAAATGTTATACTACTAATAACTATCCTGTTATTTCGAACATCCAGATGTTAGACCCTTTAAAATCCTATTCAACTTGCATATTAACAGAATAATATCTACTAGAATCTGTTTCATATTAAGCCAATCACTCGATTACTAGAGTGCAATTCTGTGGGCTTTTTCGCCCCTATACTTCTTCAAAGTCTCCTTTAAAAATGAGCTGTCCCTTTAAATTTCACCAGCTTGACACCAGTTTCTAGTTAGCTTTAGTCAGATCTAGTTTTGCACAGAAAGCTATTTGAAGTAAATTAAATGCTTTTGTGATTCTTAACATTTTCAAGTAATTCCAGTTATGTTTTCGAGATATGTGTGATAAAGATTCTGCCCTCATTAAATTCACCAGTGACCCTTTTCTAGCAGCCGTTTCGGGTTAAAGTTCAACTTTAATCCCTTCAGATCTCAGCTTTGCCAGTAACGCTGTCGAACATGCAGCTTTAATTGACTGGCTGAAAATTTGGGCTGGCATCGTTAACACATCATTTAACTGGCTCTGGGCAAACTTCTCACATACAACATGTTCCACATAAAAACACCCTAATTTATCAAACACAAAAACTGAAGGTCCTTGTTTTCTCTTACATTCATGCAAGCAAATAATGCCATCATTCTCTCTCTGGCATCTCTGCAATAGTTATCTTTTCTGCCAGGGTGCAGTTCTAAAGCAAATCCATGACTAGCAAGAAGTGGAAAACCTGCTCCCAAAGGACCCTGGTCTTTTGCCAACAGGGTCCCAACACTTTATAACAATCAATCACTTTGAGCGACCTGCCTGAGCAGTTCAGGCGAGCAGAATTAGCTCCATAAATCACCTCCAAAAGTGAGTTGTTCATCCATATCATTTTTTAAATCTTCTTTTGGAATGATCCTTTATGTAAACCTGTTCTAACTTCTTTTTTCCTCCCCAAACCTCTTCCTCTTCAATCACATTATAAAAATGATTATACTACAGCACTGAATCTGTCTAAATACTATCATAACAAATCACAGATTTAGAGTAAATTTATTGACGTATGATTTTTAAAAACTAAATATAACCATAAATCAGCAGTTTTTACACTCACATTGACAGATTCATGTCCAGCATATTTGACTCTGACGCGTGGTTCCTGAACTACATCCAGATTGGTGCCAGTCACGGTCAGAGTGGTGTGTCCACTGTTTAGAGGAAAGAAATACATATTTATTGTTCAAACAAGCACATACGTGCACAATGCTCTCAAAGCAACCTGCTGAAATGCTGCTGCTTTTTCATCATGATTTAAATTAGAATGATAACCACAGAGACATCGGTGTTTTTAAACATTTCCCAGAAAACCTGCATTAATGCAGGCTTGAGGAGGTATAGCTGGGATGGTAGCTCAGGCTTTGTTATTGGACAGATCAAACGGAGAACCAGCTGGCTGCTATTTTATATTCATCCATAACTGCGAGACTGGCATAGCACGAATACAGGTGCTGCTTGTTTACATATCTGCGCTAGATGTGATTAAAATAAACAACATGCTCTAATCTCTGAATAACCTGAACTGCAGTGCGAGCTTGGAAAAATGTGGAAGTAGAAAATCGGAAAAGTGAGACAAAGAGGTCAAAATACAGGAGAGGAGGAAAAATGCTTAAAAAAACTGGTCAGTCGAGTCAGCCTGACAGAGTGCCAATCCTTCTCTTCTCACACTTCAAAGGCTACCTAAGCTTGTAGTGCCTCATAGTGGGAATGTAGATTCATGATGAGGGCTCTTGATTGCAGCTCCACAAAGCTCCTCCTGTCACTAGGCTGAGGGCCAGGGTGTCTCTCTGAAGTCTAATCTGCAGGGACGTAGTGCCGAGTAATCCCACCCTAACTCAAATTAAGTGCCATCTTTTATTTAGCAGAGTCCAGGAAGTGCACCCTTCAACTGCGATAGAAATGTTCATGTAGCAGGTTCATTATTGTAATATTAACTGCATAGAACTCATTCATGTAGAATCGTGAATATTTGAGTCAAAGATGGTTTGTTTGGGGGGGTTTTTCGACTATGATTGTTTATATAGATAACAATGTTGTGGCTAGTGACTTGATAATATCTCTGCAACCCTGACAGTATTACCAAACTCTCAGAATTTCCTGGGAGACTTTCTATGAAGAGCTGTATTATTAATCCCATTGCACCCAAACTGGCTTCAATTCACGGAGGAGTTGTTTGTGAGATAATTCTCAATATATAGGAGTAAATGGAGCTTAACACCTAAATTACCTGCTTCTTGACAAAGAAAGCCAATGCCACATTACTTTGGTCAGAAATGATTAGTTTTAACAAATAATGTAGGGTGCCCTGTTTCTTTGGGTATTAAAAGGGTAGCTGTTCTCTAGCTGTCTAAATTGTCCTCTACGCCCTGGTTAGAGGACTAAAGGACCACTACTCCTCCATTGCCAAAAGAAATAGGAGGACTAGGGCCAAGTGATGGGCCAAGAGGGATTGGGCTTTAGTCAATGAACACTGAAGCTTATCTGTGCAGTGCAGTCCTGGAACAACATCTGTATTTCATAATATTGTCTTGTTGTCTTGGACTTCTTTATGTTGAGTAGTGTTTTTATTTTTTTATCCTTTCAGGTTACATGCATGAGGGGGCCAGAACATTCGAAACGGCTCTCGGTATAAACCAGCACAAAACTATTACTGTTACCACGGTCCATATAATTAAATTAACACCTCTGTGACAGCATCAATAAAAACTGAACATTATAGGCTTCGTAAAAAGGAAACTTTATGGGAATTGTACCCATTTTTTGAGAAAAGTGAATCACACATAGTACAAGTTTTTCTGTGCCACTGACTTTACACATAGATTCACAACTTGTGTGTGGGTGTTGATTTAATCTAAATGAAGTATTGGATATTTATGATTTTAATGCTGTTCAGTTAGCAGACAGAAAACAGTTAAACATGAAGTGCATGAAGTCCTCTTTCACACATACATCATCTGCAACACATTTTGCAACATGAAAACTGTCACTTGCAAGATGAGATCATTTGCACTTTTTTAATTGTGACATGTTCCTCTGATTAGGCTAGTAACAGCGTTTATTCAGTACTTAATTTTTTTCTATGTTACCTGGTAATGCTCCACAGGGGCTCAATGCGCTGTACTGTGGGGTCTTCTATGTACTCAAAGGTCAGACTTCCAGGAACCTTGGCGCGGTCAACACTCAAACTGACTTGCACTGGCCCCGCTCCAGTCACCGATGGAGCAGAGAAGCACACGATCTCCGACTTGGTCCTCCTGGTGAGATTACCAAAAGAGAGATTTATTCATGCCTTTGATTGTGACTGCCCACTCAGCGCTGCAGTGGCAGACTTCACGTCACTATGAGCCATGCACATTACGGTGAGAGGAGAGGATTCATTATAGTCTGTCCCATCTCTTCCTCGTTACAGACACATTAGGGATGGAACACTGTAATTAGAGGGTGCTCAAATTAATGGCTTCCTTGCCTCACCCACCTGACTGCTACAATGTGAGGCATTTTGAACTTTAAATAGATATCTATAAATACACAGAGAACAAAACTTACTACAGTGAGTTTCATCATCTCCTCACTAATCATCAAAGACTTTTAATTTAACGCACAGACACATAATTTTATCAAAGGTGTGCTTTTTTAAAAGAGTGACCTCATACAGTTTTTAATTGATATTAGTGAAGGCTAAATCTTTAATATTGTGCAGAGGCAATCTAAATTTAGTGCTTGTGAGTCAGGAATCATTTTTAATGTGAGATTAAGATGATGTCAAGGGGTTATATTACTCACCTGTATAGCTCACATGTCTGATTACCAAAGTACACATTAACAGTACTGCCAGCTCCTAGATTCTCCCCGACTACAGTGACCTTGGTGCCCCCAGATTCAGGTCCTCGGCCTGGAGTCAGTGCCAACATTGCAGGGGTCTTTGGAAGAAAAAGAAAATCATTCATGTTTCATTTAGCATACGTGCCAACGCAGAATACAATATGTCTTATTAACTGTGTGATTCTGATAAACCCTGTTCTTCCAGCCTTGGCTCAGTAAGTCTCTGTAGAACTAAAAAGTTAAGAGCAAAATTGTTATAAAAGGTAGACCAAGGTCTAATAATTTATTGACTATCAAGGCTATAATTATTTTAAAAACGAGTAATACTACACCACATGCTCAGAAACAGAGCCCTCTTTGGGATAAGGTGCAATAAACCAGAACATTGTTTTCATCAGCCACTAACAAAAATACCACAGTTGAAAAGTCATTCCTAATTATTTTTTAAACTGTCTTGTGCACAGTCTGTGCTGCACTTAAAATGCATTGAGAGTCTTATTCTCTTCCTTGCCAGTTGATGATTGCAGTTGCCTGAACTGATCAAACTGGTTAGCTTTTACCTACAATCATACAAACACTTTGCGTTTATTTTGGAAAAAGTGGACAAGTTACACGTGTTTCAGTGTCAGAGTTACCACAAAGGAGTAGAGCTGGGAAGACTGTGCTCGTAGCTCTGGTCTACATTCGCCAACACACAGCATAACCGGACCTGGAGTACTTCCTTCAGGAGCTGCAGCCATCTCACACACAATCCTTTCAAGACAAAAAAGTAAAAAAACAAAACTATGTATGTGGGTGCACAAAAACACAGGCATTATGCATAATAGTAATAGCAGCATCCAGGCATACACACAGAAGAATCACTGCACTGCATCACATTTGTTATGAAGTGCACTGCCGGAAGATGGCCGGTGTGATTGAGGTAGACTTTCATGGAAGTTGTGGGTCAATACAGAAGCCCATCTTTCTTCTGAATGGGAAACCTATAACAGCAGTATAACTCAAATGATAAACTACACCCCTCCCCATCTCCAGCACGATTGCCACCCACCATTACCTCCGGTTACCATGACAACATAGTGGATTCTTCAATAAATCAGTATTGCCTGTCAGGTCAATAAGATAAAGTACGCCATGAATAAGTCATTATAGCAACTGACCCCACGCTGAAATTAATGGTAGTAACAGCTGTAATGCCATGTTTTAAAGCACTGTTTGTGCCAAATGAATGGCCCTGCCAAATGCACAGCTCTGCACAAGAAACTTGTCCTGCGATACAATAAGAGCACCCAATGAATCGTCCCTGCCCAACCCTTCTATTCATACATCACGTGAGTTTTCCAATTTTCTGCTGGCATGTTTTTTTCCTTTTTTTTACCCCCCCTTTTTTAGAAGGATATAAATAAAGTCCCTGCAGCCTGAGCCCAATTGCATTACATGGCTGTGAGAGAAACACATGGCTAACAGATTGTCCCTCCAGTCAGCGACATGCAACGCATTTCAATTACAGCTGTGCCGACAGCCTTATAACGACAATGACACAAAGACTGTCTCTTCCTTTGGCTCTGACTGCACCAGAGCAATACAAAGACCCATGCACAATCCTACAACCTGATGAGGCATCACAGAGTATCCAGCTTATTCAGAATGTGCTAGTGTCTTTATGGGAAAAAAATATGTAGAAAGAAGGAGATAGGGAGAGTGCACGCATTTATTTAATAGTACTATATCAATACTATTTATTATTACTGGAGGGGAGGAGTTTCTCTTACTGTTCTGCAGTGATGTATCCCTCCTCCTGTGGTGTGCACTGCACTCCTGCCACTTCCACGTTACCAACCAGCTCAGAGAAGGATAGACCAAGGTTCAAGCCCTGGATTGTCACCAGGGTGCCCCCTTCCAAAGGTCCAGCAACTGGGTTCACCTACATAGAAGAGAGGAATTAAATAAATATTCTCTGATAAAGCTTTATTCTTGTACATATTTTTTTGAATAATTCTTGTATATTTTTTTCCACATAAATAATGTGCACTTCCATACTGGAAAAAAAGATGCTATAAAGAGAGTTAAACTTGGCCAAACCCAAAAGAATTTCAATTATCTTACTAAAAATTTGGCTTTGAGCACTGCCTTAAAATATAGACTTTTGGCAATTTTGATCAAGAAATATTGTCCCATAATATGTGGAATAGTAGAATCACACTTTAAAATGGATCTGTGTAGCCTTTCTTTATTCTTGGGAAGCAAATATTAAGTAAATATACCATAAGTCTGTGTGTGAAATGCTCAGCTTTCATAGCAACTGGGTCTCTTCAGAAAACCTTGAAATCCACCATAATTCCAAGCAAACTTTAATGAATAATGCAGTGAATAACAAAGCCTTGAGAAAACCTATTCACAGCCCTTTCCAGTGTCAAGTTAACCATCCCAGCAGGAAACCTTTGGACCTACAGAACAGAACAGGAGCAATGCCGGAGCAACACTCCCTCCACTCCCAAGCAGCGCTCAGTAGTTGATTCATTCGGCTGCAGCTCCTTCAAAAACCCCAATAATGTGACAGGAACATCAAAGGCTCCCGGCTCTTTGAAGTGGAAGAGCCTTGCATCTCTGTGCCTGACCCACTGCGCCTCATTCAAGAGAATGAACAGGAGTTTGTGACATAAAAGATCCATCATCACTTTCTAAACAGACTGAATACGTTTAGCTGTCAAGCACTTAGGGTATTCAGCTGGTGTGGAACAAAATGTAAGATAGGCTCAGGTAAACAAGCACTTGGAAGAAAAACTGGAAGTTGGCCACAGAGAAAATTAGAGTTAGTTATTGATATGTACAGTATGAACTACTTGTATTTGTTAAAAAGATGTCTGGCATGTGGTTTTCGGATAGTATTATGTACAGATAAAAGATGTGATTTCGGAAAGTAACTTCTCAAAATCTTCGAACAGAGTTAGACTTTTTTTGTCGCTCTAAAGTCTATCAACCTGTTTCTCTATGTCTCGCTTGCTGTAATGGCAAATAGAAGCAAAATCAGGTATTTTATCCACTATAATAACCTGGTTCAACTCAGTTTCTCTGACAGACATGTTTTCAAACATGATAGTGATGGAGTTATTTTGATGCAATGAGTTGTTTTCTCTCTTTCCTTTGAATTTTAAAAAGAAATTAAATAGAACATTTACTTATAAATTGCTGGATCTTAGCACACAACTACTACAAATTTGTACCCAGGTCCCAGAAACCACTTCTAAACTAACGTCCTTCTTAGCTAACCACTTAATTAACTACTTAGCTGTGTTTGCATTATTTGAATTCACCATATGCTTAAACTTGATGGCTCAATAGGATGACTCAGCAACAGACAACCCAAGTGCACTAATGAGCCACAGACCTCCGTAATGCGTGGGTTGGTGCATTTGACATTCCTGGCAGAAAGATCCAGCCAGCGGCTAGCGTAAGGGGAAATGGGAGGACAGTGCTGCTTCATGGTGCACCGGCCCTCACCGCTACACCAGCCACACTGGAACTTCCTCTCTGCCCGCAGACACATGCCACAGCTGTCCCGTAGGGCACTGCATTTGTAGAGATGCACTGTAGGATAACAGAGACAAAAGTGTAACAATATTGTAATATATGAAAACCTATAAAATATACTGTACACGCACCAAAATTTAGACCAGCAGGGAGTGCAATTTGGTAAACTAAAAAATTTTATGAAATAACAAAAGAGAACACAAACTCAAACAGTTGGTTTTCACTGTCATCGCCACAAATAACTGCAAAGTCAGCATGTGTATTCAATAAAAATAATTTAATAAGCCATGTTTATGCACATGGCCTATTTCAAGGATTAAGAAAAAGATCATGAGTAATCCAATAAACCCTTCTTTGAAGTTTGCCTTTTACATCCTTTCCAGTAAGTAACCTTTATTTATGCCCATGTAAATGAACTTCCTTAAATAACAGCAAGGCCTGTTGAAATTCATGGCATGCATATATTTTGGTCAATGGGGATGTATTTAATGTACCACCCACCATGACAGCTGACAAGCACCTTTCCGTGCAGGATGATGGACAAGAAACCAAAAGCAACAGTAAGAGCCAAGCTGAGCAAATATGAAAAATCATCCTTCACCCCTTCAGGTGTACAAGTGATTGGGTGCTCTTTGATAACACTCCCTGCTATTGTGAACTTTCTCTCAAGGCCCTTCAGGAGCCTTCAAGTGCTCTCTATGACCCATCTATACCCTGTAGATTGAGTGTTTTACACTTCTCTGGTATGGCAGTGATAGATGACAGAGGCACCTTTAATCTTCTCTGGATTGTCAATGATGAAATTGCCGTTCCATACAATGGAGAGGTCCACTGCCAGGTCACTGATCTTCACACCCTCGTACATGTACTGAAAAGCAGAAACCAAAAGTAAGAGAGTGTTCAGAATAGGGGGGAGAGGGGAATTCAAAGAAAGACAGGGCACAGAGTATAAAAAAGATGGAGAGAGACAGAGTAGGGAAAATGAGGGGATGAAAGGGCAGCAGCGAGACAATGCTTTTAACCATCTGTCATTTCTGCCATGGTTGTCTGCTCCTCTACTCTTTGACATGTAGGGACGCAAACCCAGGCTGGGGTGGCCGATCATCCACATCTGAAGAAAAATGGCCTTTTCATACATTGTCACAGAGTGCCAAGGTGCGCTTTTCCATTGAAATTTAGCCTGTGATTTTTATTGTGTAAAAAATTGGGCAAGAAATATCCTGTGCTCCTCCATAACTTATGCCGTTCAAACTGAGATACGGTTTTGAGATACGGTCGTATAGTTGTGGTGTATTTCGTTTTTAACCATGCAACAATTTTCCCTTCTCTCCTTCGTTACTTCCCTGTTACTCCCCTTCTTTCTCTTACATGCTTTTCACAATTCCTTATCACTTTCCCTTTCCTCTACTTTTGCCTCGGTGTGCTTGACACTTCAGGCGGTATTCACTGATGCTGATATACCCTATGTACCTTGCCTACACAGCATCCAAGCCGTCTGCCTCATTTGACAGCTGTGAGACTCCCTCTGGGAGTGTTTGAGGTCATACCGAGCTGTTCTGGCACTGCACACTGGTGCTGTTGAAGCGGAGCGCCGTGACACGGTGGCTGACACCCTGCACATTCACCACACACTCATAGCCCCGCTGGCCCGACTGTGGCTGAGGAAGGTTCCGGGCCCTCAGGGTAATGGGTCGAACCTCACCAGCCGGAATGAGAATTTCTCCAGAGTTAAGAAGCTGAGGACATGCCTGTGAAAGGAACATACGAAGAACTGCAATTTTACTTTTTACAGTAAATACGTATCAACTGCCTCAATATTAAACAGGTAGCATTTATGATATTTTCAAAGTTAGCTTCCTTATGACAGATTGAGCTGTGTATCTAAAACACACACATTATAGTTTCTGTACACTAGTCTATGTTGGTTTGCATGTACATCTGTTTGTTTTGTTGTATGTAGCCTAATATGACATAATCCATATGAATCTGTAATATGACTCAGGGATTAGTGGGGCAAAGAAATCACTAATCCAAATAGACTTTGCATTCACATGGTGCATCATTTTTCTACAGTAAAGTTGATATGTAGGAACTCACTACCTCTTCAGCTATATCAACTAGACTCTATTCCAGAGTTCAAATCTCACCTGTTTACGTTCACATATCAAGTACAACCCTGTTTTCTACTCTATTAAGCATTTAATTATCTATATTGTTACTAGGAATTGTATGGACAGGTGGCTCTTTGCTGAAATATTTTCACAACATATTGACGAACTGCCATTAAACTGCTGCATGATTAGTAAGGATAACACAGTCTTTGGTAAACCTCTGAGTTTTCTTCTAATATCACTAGTAGTACACAGTTTCCTCTAATCAGCTAAAATATATAACATCCTCCAGGATGGATTGGCAAAAATATTTGTATACATATTTATACTAAAGTTCCTGAAAGACCAATTATCATGACATTTGACAAAAAATGATTCAAAGTATTCATTATGAAAAAAAAGTATTCACAATTTTTTTAATTCTGTCATCTACAGCTTTTATCTGTTTTTAATGTGAATAGCACTTTGGTTTATGACTAAACACTTGGAAAACTAATGAAATTCTCTTTAGTTGCTAATGTGCTTAGTGCTGACCGTTAATATGCAAAAACCTAAGTGGAAGATGACATTTGCTAAAATGAGCATGTTAGGGTGCTGATCGAACCATCCTTCTCCCCGTATGGCTTTGCAAGGCCACTGGTGTGGCTGTAAGGTTTTTATCCTAATGATTCTTTGCAGAGAATGTGTTTTTGTTTACTTGGATTTCTACCTTTAAGGCAAAAGTGTCATATATCATCAGAAAAATTGTGTTCCTGAAAGCAAGACTTCAATCTGCTCTAGTATTTCTATGAAAGTACCTCTGAGGCGTTGACTCTGCCCTCCTGGAAAGAACAGCTGCTTGGGTCGTGTGTGCACAGGTTGCGGTATTTACACCAGTGACAGCGAAAAGTGCTGTTTACACAGGACAGACACCTGCAGGACAAAATGAACACATTATGACAGACTGTTCACTAAGTGTGCCATGCAACACTACCACATTTACACAGATTGTAAACCCTGCCCATCATCTGCATGTTCCCTTTCTCAGACTTCTTAAAGGACTGCAGACGGGAGACTAATGAAGGATTGTGCTGAATTTATCTTGACACTCTCTTTTATGAAGATGTCCTCAGGCAGCATGAATGTGTTTTGTTTTGTTTTTGTTTGTGCGTAACAAAGCAGCTTGAAATATTGGTAGGAGAGAAACAGTTCACATGTCACTGTTAGTTAAAGCATAAACAGTCATTCTAGGAATATAAAAAATGATGTACACTAGTATCAAGGACACAGTGTCCTTAATACATCTAAATTTGACTACTACAGCTTTTCATTTTATTATGTTGTTTGCAGTTAACAGTATGCCAATCTTCTCAGGATTGTGTACAAAATCAGAATGGAAATAACCAAATGTTTCATGGGTAGAATTGTGCAACAGCTCTGGCTTGGATTCAGTCACCTACAACAAGCAGTCAGTTGTGGATTAAGGTTGTGGAATCTATCCAACGAGATTTAATCACATTTTGGTCAACAAACATGGAAGCAGTGCTAATACAGCAGAGATGAACGATACACAGCTGTTCATAAACCAATAAAGCAATTGTGAAGATTCTGATTAGGGTCTGTCCTCTTTTCCTGTTGGGGAGGTTGTTGACTTTCCTGCCTCTAATTAAGTTCTACCAGAGTGTAGGAAGAGGATCCATGCATTATCACAGTCTGTTAATCCTAAATTGTCCCGCTGAATGAGATGCAGCCATGAGAAAACTATAAAAACACTAGCAGAGCTCCAACACTGCAGCTCATAGTGAGTTACAAATGCCAATAAATGTAGAGCAGCTTCATTAAAATTTGATATTAATTAGCTGCCCAGGGCCAGTATGGACATAAAAATGTGTGCTTGTGGGTGCATGTGTTAGAATGAAATTCGGGGGGTTGGGCATTAATAGAGCTGGACTGGCAGGGTGCTGCAAACACTGGATAATTAATTATGGAGGGTGATGTGGTGGTGAGGTGATGGTGGTAGCGGAGGTAGAGGGGGAGAAAGAGGTGCTGGGTTAGGAGTGTGTTTGGTCTGAAATATTAATCACAGGAGTATACAGGGTCACCCTGCAGCTAATGGAGGCCGTACTGGTGTGGGGCGGATGTGATGAGCTTCCAACTGTTTTCTTCTAATGGCTTAATATGGTTATATTGCAGCGTTTATGTCACAGTCAAAGAGCATTGTGAATAAGTGGCATGTGGGCTAAGTTTCTGGGTTTACTATAAATACTCCATCAGTCAAATGATTCCTCCCAAAGTGGATACAGAGGCTAGCTTTTGTCACTCATGGCTGGGTGTAATTCACCGTTCAGTTAAGTGAAGCCTATGTTTAAGCACATCAATTAAAACCTCAAAAAGTTCTTTAAAGTAATTAATTAAATTTTCCTTATTTGGAGTTTTGTTAATGTTGCTGTGAAAACTTATAAAGTGTTTGCTAACTTCTTTTAAAGCTGACAAATGCTGCTAATTGGCTTTCATCCTAATAAGATCCACATTTGTAGCAGTGCTTGCAATTGTTATTCACAAAGAAAGACTCTTGTCATATTTTACTGTTATGATAAATACAGCATACATTTGCATAATGGCTCAAAGTCAAAACTGCGTCCCTGCCCAGTTAGTAGGCTTATATTGGATGACATTTAAATAATGTACTTTTAAATTATTTTACTTACCCTCAAGCATCAGAGCAAGGCTAAAAATATAAAATATCTTATGTCTAATATTGGAGGCAAACACAATTCTCTGGCAAGGCCCCTTGGGATGAAGTCAAAAGGGGGTGTGTGAATCTAGTACTTATCTTTTTAAGCAGCCGTCAGGGACTGCTGGTCTAGAGTGAAGCCACTTCTAGGTGTTAATATGTATAAGGGCTGCAACAAACAATTGTAGTTTATTACCGTTTAATCTAACAATTATTCTCTCTATTAATTGTTTAGTTTGTTGTGCCTTTGTCTCTTATTTTGTACCGCCAACAGTTCAAAACTCAGAAGTGCTTTGATATGAAACAGAGGAAAGCAGGAAATCCACACTGAGAAAGCTGAACCCTCAGAATGATTGAAGTTTTTTTGCTTAAAAAAGGAATAGAAAATAAACAATGATTAACTGTCAAAATATTTTCCGATCAACTGGTGTTAAAACAGTAATTCAAAGACCAAGAAAACAACCATATAAAAGGCTGATCCAAACACTGCTGATTCTGTCAAAGAGCAGAACGACGATCTGTCCTCCTGTCATGTTTTGCAGTCTTTAATCCTTATAAACTCTGGGTCTTTTGTCCAAAGACAGGGGGTCATAAATGACAAATTTACTATGATCTTACTGGTAAATCCTCTGCAGTTAGTACATGATGTATATCATGAATGCTTCAGCTTTAATAGTTTTTTGCTGTATTGGATACCAGTTCGTAGACCTAAAACATTTTCTAGGATGAGTGGAACAGTATTGAATTCAGTATTGAATTCACAGGAGTGTGCGGCAGACAATGATAGTTAACTGATACTTAAAGCTTCAACCACTAAGCCCACAAACTGCTAGTTAAACCAGAGTCGAAACAAACAGGCCATGGCAAATGCATCATGTTGATTTAAATTAAACCTGACAGATAAATTGATCTCAAAGGTTATCTAATAGGCTGATCTTAAGTAGGGTTGGGAGCATCAGTACATCATTGCTCTAAATTAAGTCGTGCTCTTCCATCTATTGAACAAATCAAAGATGTGGGGTGGATGGTGGGTTGGTGGGTTGGGGGGTGCAGGGGCAGCTGAACTCACATTTTATGTGTGCTGCAGTTGTAGAATTTCACCTCCGTGCTGGCGACCATTTGACCCGTTTCCTTTGAATTCAGACGAAGCTCTACCCCAGCCCAGTCTTAAAGAGAGGGACGCAGACGCAGCGTGGTGAGTGAAGGGAAAGCGAGAGGGAGTGGAAAAACATGTAAGAGAGTTGATGAGAGAGAGACAAAAAGGATGGGTGAAAGAATGAAAACAATGAGTGAAAAGAGAAGGTCAAAGTGAGGCAAAAAAAAAAAAAAGTTAATGCTTTTATCACATTCCTGTAAAGAGCCACCTGGTGTCTGCATTCCTGGAAGGGCATATTGTTGTTGTCATGAGAAAACCTTCTGTCAGAAACTTCAATTGAAGGATTACTTTAAATGCTCAGAGGAAATTCTACAGCTCCTTGGTACTCACCACACTCTTTGGCTAAACAAAAACTGCAAGGGAGCCAATCTTTAAAGCAGACTCTTTTTGTTAGAGTCTAGAATATTGATACATTAATCCTTACATCTGACGTTGGCATCATTAAATATCGGTTATAGGTGTTTACTGTGTTACATAACTTTATTTTTTATTTATTTTTTTACAATATACACTGATATCTGAGCTCACCTTGTCCCTCTGGTATTTGGGGAACATCTTTTCCGGCTGGGGAAAGACACATAACCCTGTTCCCCTTCACATGACCCTCCAATTCAGCCTGCTGGCCAAATGAACAAGTAATACCAGCAGAAAGGTCTGGAACATTGTTCACCTCAAGTAGAAGCTAAAAGAAAGCAGACAGGAAAGATTTAAGACACTGCTACACTTACAGTGGTGGGGAACAGTCTGACAGTGCGATGTCAGCACTATATAACAGATTCAGCTGTATATTTTATCACATCTAGTTTGAGAATATGCCAATTTTGGAAATACGCACAAACACACACACATTGTTCTTTCTTTCTTGCCTACAGTTAGATGAAAAGACAGATTCTTCTGTTGTACCAGTGTAGTAAATGCCCAGATAGATGGTTAGTTTATAACTTAACACTAAGACTGCATATAGGAGGAAAGAAGCTGGACTTATTCAAGATTTGTTTCAGTGAGATTTATGTATAGCATTTTTATTGACTGGGCGTTTTCCAGTTTTAATGCTAAGGTAACCAGCTTCTGGCTCCAGCTGCACATTTACCCACATGTGATGTTGATCATCTCCTATATTCCTCAAGAATAAAACAAACAAGCACATTGCCTCAAATGTCCCACGAGTCCTTTTAAGATGATGTTTTTTTACCTCCTAATGTCTTCTGTGCTCTTGGCTACTGGACAAAGAGCAGCTAAATAGAGCTTTCAGAAAATGTAATCAACCTTTTGGCTGATGCATCAGAGGAGCAGACAGAGTACGCTACAATAACAACTCTCCCCCATTCACATTTGTCTCCAATCTCATAATACATGTTTTTAAACCAAAGTAAATATAGTGGATGCCCTACAGGGACCTTCTGTCTCAATTCACATCTCACAAAACTAATCTTCTCTCCCGGGCTTATTCTTACTGTACATGTGGATGAACAAGGATACTCCTGCTGATTGCTCATAAACACTGGCATTGTGAGTGGAGTGGCATTGCAGTGATTGGCGGAATGATAAGCAGACTCACAGGGACACTATGTGCTGATACAGCGATGCTGTCTGGGTGAGCAATAACCTTCACACAGCGGTCAATGTCTGTCGCAAAGTGGAAGGCTTCGTCTGCCCGTTGACACCGATCTCTTCTCGAACACCTGTGGAGAAACAGAAAGTTCTAGGTAAAAATGTATTAAATAATGTCGAGCTTAGTGTTGAATCTCACTGAGTTTTATATGTTATTGTTGGTCAATCAGCACTTTACTCCTAAAAGACCAGGCTGCTGCGGCTCAGAAGGTAGAGTTAATTATATACCAATCAGAGGGTCAGTGATTTGTACCACAGCTCCTCCGATCTGCAAGATACTGATCCCCAATTGGTGCCTGAAGCATCCATCAGACCATGAGTGTGTTTGACAGATAAAAAGTGCTTAAAGTGAATAGATTTGGGTTATAGTGCCAAAGTACTTTAACTGCTCAGTGAAGGCAGAAAAGAGATATATACAGTTTTTGGGCAATTATATTTTTTTTAATTTTGCCTCTAAACACAATCTCTATCACTTAAAAATCCTCACAACTCACCACTGTTTCACATTCCTCATCCATGTCCTGACCCACCCTCGAATGGTTCTCTGCTACTTCTGACTTCCTCAAGCACTACCACAGTTCCTCTCTTGGCACCCTATTATATTCTTTCTCTAGAGCCACAAAAGCACAGTGCAACCCGTTCTGGCCTTCTCATAGTTGTCCATCAACAGTCTCAATCCAAACATTCTATCTTTAATGCTCTTTCTTGGCCATTCTGCCATACTGCTGCTACTGGTTATTAACTCTCTTCTTGGCCTAGCTTCAACAACTCTTTCCCATATCCTCATGGTAAAGCTCATCATCTTTATTCCTCTGTTGTTAGTATAGCTCTGCACATCATCTTTTTTTCTTGAAAATCAGTACCTGTACACTTCTTCATTCCTCAGCCATCCTCTCACTCTCCATGATAGTGTTAAACAAGCTGGTCAAAAAGTCCACTGCCCTCCCTCCTAGAAATCTCTGTATATTCACAGGTATGTCATCTGGACTGCTTGGACTGCAACTGCCTTTGCTCTCATCGTCCTCTTCAAAGCTGCTCTCACTTCGTCCTTACCTCTGCACTTCCTTCCTAACTTTCTTCCAACTGTCTCCCTCCCTTGCTGTCATTTTCTACATTCATTCATCTTCTACATCTTCATCTTCGACATTGTCTACATTCAAAGTACTGGTTCCAACATCTCTAAACACTCTCTTTACTTGTTACATTTCCCTTTTTGAGGGATCCTTGATCACCCTAACCTGCTGCACATCCTTTCCAGCTCAGTCTCTCTACCAAGGTCAATCAATACAAGTCTTTTTTCCTTCCTTAATATCTATCCTCACATACAACATTTCCTTTGCCACCTCTCTCTTTGCCATATGCCTAGCCTCTCAGTACTCCTATCTACTTTCTTCAACTTTTCTGACTGTCCCACATTTTCTTTGCTAACCACTCTCTTTCTTTTCTGCACTTTCTCATTCTACCACCGAGTCTGTTGAACACACCAAACACCTTGACCTCAGCACTACACTTTCCTAGTCATCTGACAAATCTTCTTTACCCACCAGAGCCTGTCTCAACTCCTTCCTGGACTCAACTTTCTTCCTTCTTCCAGTTTACCCATGTGAAGCTTCCTCCACTCTTTAATGTCACCTTATGTTCCTCCCTCTTATTGTTGTACGTGTTCACCACAACTATTTCCATCATCTTTCCTACTGCATTTCTCTCCTCTCTTAACACATTGAAGTCTGCACCAATCACCAATCTCTCCCTCTGGGGACACTCTCTACCACTTCATTCAACTTACTCCAGAATTTCTCTTCCAACTGACATCCAACCTGTGGGGCATAGGCACTGAGAACATTCAACATCACCTGTTTGATTTCCAGCTTCAAATTCATGATCCTGTCTGACACTTTCTTCACTTCCACAACACTATTTATTCAAGATTACCTCATTAGCCTCTATTCTCCTATGATAAAAAAGCTTGAATCCACTCCCAATGCTCCTGGCCTTGCTTCCCTTCCACCTGGTCTTCTGCACACAATATATCTACCCTTCTCCTCTCTGTCGTATCACCCAGCTCTCTCCAATTCCCATTCATAGAACCAGTGCTGCTACTTTGGCTAAATCCAAGTTTAGATAAAACCTTTAGCCATCCATATCTGCTTTTTCAGACATATTATATAATATATAGCAAATATAGACTGAGTTGATATGAATTAAGTTTTATATAGCATTTAAAAGTATTTCCAATTGTGTCCAATTACTTTTTATTTCCTATAAATGACTTTAAGATGCTGGTTGTCTCTATAACATTTCACTTTGCTTTTTTTGCGCAGAGGAAATTACTGAGCAATAGAAGAATAGCTTTAACTCCCAGACTCCAACAGGCAATTAAAAGTAAAAGTGAAAGGGCTGGCAGCATACTGTGACCTTAGAATAATCCCGTAAGAGAGAAGTGCAAAGTAAAAAGATATTTTAAGTAATGGCAAGAAGTGGAAAGGACCTTTAAATCTTTTTTTTTTTTGGCCAGCTTTAGAAATGTAGGATTTGATGTAGAGATTATATTGATACTACCATCTTTTATGGAGACATTATAGCAGTTTTCTCTCAGAGAGACTCTATCAGACTGTACGGTTTCTATGCTGTACTTAAACACAAACACTGTTTAAAAAGAATTAATAAAGCGTATCTGTGCTGTAAAGTTGAACTAAGAAAGCAAATCCAGAGAGCATTTTGACTGTACACCATCATCTCTTTCTTTTTAACATGTAACACATGCAGCAAGGGGAGAAGGTACTTAATCCACTCTCAGAGGCTGTTGAGGGGGTGGCACCTCCTGAAAGAGCTCAAAGAGCACTGAGGCCTCTGCTGTAATTACAACACGATATAAAGGTGCATTGGAAACGTGGTGACAGCTGTTGCTGGCTCGGCTCCTTGAGGCGGACCGCAGCCACAGCAGTGTAGACGGTCACCTTCTAACCGCTCATCAGATGAAGTGCTCCTGAAAAAAAACCG
Source organism: Perissodus microlepis (assembly GCF_051167445.1). Lineage (NCBI taxonomy): Eukaryota > Metazoa > Chordata > Actinopteri > Cichliformes > Cichlidae > Perissodus > Perissodus microlepis. The sequence goes on along the minus strand of NC_140465.1, from coordinate 29,146,899 downwards.
TCTTTCATCTCTGACTGTCTTTCATTGCCTTTTATTTTTCCCTCTTTTATCCACCGTGTTTTGTCTGATGGAACCATTTGTTCGTGTTTCCTTCAGGCTCTTTGCATGCTCAGAAACGCCCCCCCCCCCCCCCCCCCCCCCCCCACACACACACTCTGTTAGATAGGTTCTTTGGTTCACCCTGCCAGGGGTAGGAAACTGAGATCCTGAAAGCAGTGTATGTGCCACACTGAGAGAGTCATTCAGGCAGCTGAAAAAGACCCCAATCTGGATTTAATAGACAGAAAAACAAAGTAGTCTCATTCTGCAGTGTGAGAGATCATGATTCACTTTGGGTTACTTGAGGGAACAGCAGCCTATCTACTCACTGATAAGTGTAAGGCATTAATTTAAATAAACAGTTTAATGGGACTTTCAGACAAAGTCAGTACTCAGGGAGAAAAAAAACAACTGTTTAATGAAGTAATTTAGATTTTAAAAAGCACTTTTTTTCCTTCTTCCCACCCAGTTTGATAAAGCAGAGAGCTGCAATTTAAATAATGCTGATCACCATCAAGATATTGCTGGCTGAAATGACGACGTCATATGATGACAGCAGTAAATCCCTGGCTGAGGTCAGATTCAACACGACGGCTGGTTCAGAAACACAGGGTTTTAATCTTCTGAATCCCCTTTGCTCCATATCGAGGTATTATGCAAGCTAACCTGGGGTCAGATAATTAAGATGGAGGAGATAAGCCTGCCCCGTCAGGTCCAAAATGTTCCCCGGGTATGTAGAGGTGCAGCTGGTACACCTGCTGTGGCTGTAAGGCTAATCCCTCCCTCCTCCATTAAACACCCCTTTTCCTCTTGTGCGACAGACAATAAAATCTGGTGGGCATGCAGTTTCTGCTGTCCCAAATAGCGCTATTTAGGAGGGATCACACTGTCCAGTAACCACTTCCTGGCTTTATATTCATCCTGCCAGCTGTTGATAATGGCAAACTCCATGGAGTACAATAACTGTGTTATATTAAACTCAACAAATCATGTGACTACATACAGTAATTTTGTGCTTTTAAATCCCTGGGCTATGATGAGAGTATGGGATTGTGAGAGAAGATAAAGTGAGTGGACTTACATGTTATACAGGACGCACCAGCCACAGTGGGGGTCACCAGAGCTCAGACACTCAGCACATGTACTGTACTGCTCACAGGCCTCCACAGGAACTTGAGCCACCTAAACAAGAGGAACAGTTTAACAGCTCAAAAAATTTAAAAAACAATGCTATAAATTCTAGTGCTATCTTGTTGCAATATTAACATCTTTTTTAATCTATAGCAAATCTGTAAAGAGTCTTGAATCCAGTAGGAGCCCTGTAATGTTCATGAACATATTGTCCAATTTAGATTACAATCAATTTTACATTATTAAGATAAATGTGGTACATTTGTGCCCACACTGTGTAATCTTCAGTGGACATCCAGACAGGAAACATGGAAAAATGGTGATGCAAAAATAACATGCATGCATTATTAGCTTTCTGATCTGAACCCGGAAATATCTGTAAGTGTCCCAAACCACCAGGCCACCTGGACACCCAAAATAGTCATACAGAAATATGCAAACATTGGTCTTATACAAACTATCCTCTGAAACTTGTTATAGATGTGGCTACCGAAATTTGCTTAGAGGTGCCACATATATTATTTTATCATCATATTTCACACATAGTGGGACATCTAAATAAAATGATAATAAAGTAATTCAAAAGCACTGACCAATAATCCAGAATACTGACATATGACACGTCTAAACTGGGTAGACAGTGTATTAAATAGAATTTTATCCAAAAGCCATCAACCTGTGCATCAATTATACTGATGTCATGGAGTGGAAATAAGGCCAACAAAGGCATGCAAATAAAACACTGACGAAATAATAAGCAGCTGATGATGAGTGAGCAAAGCCCATTTCATCATTTTGCCTATTTTGCACTATAAGGAAGCCTCGTCAGAGCTCGCACTCTGAAATATCCCAAAGGAAAACAACCCGTTTTTTCTCTTTCTAGCTGCAGACACAAATTTGCAGTATGCAGTACTGTGGGTTTACCCACATGAAGAATTGCCAGATTTTTTTGTCAGAAATGACTTGAAATGACACCAAAATCTGAGAAGCAGTTTTGCAGCAATCTTCATATTTAACTTTTTTTTATAACCTTTAATAAAGGATTTTCTTACGCACCAATAAAGTATATTACACTGTAGCCATATTATATAGGTCTGTACTATTTTCCACATCTGCGCAGACAGAAACGCATTCTAACAGACAGGCTGCCACACTCTCTACTTCTAGCACCACTTCCATGCATGAATGTCTGGCAAAGCATAAGCTCTCCATTAGCTGCTGTTGCGTTTGCACCACCCCTGCATACAAAACCAGTTAGACCCGCAGCCTGAGCCCAGCTATTTTATACTTTGTTATTATTCTGGGTCTGGACATATGATGCAAGCAATTTCCTGATGTAAGCAATCACAAATGAAGAGTGGATTATGGATTAGAGTGTCTCCGGTGCTCTTGATAGCATAAGTGGGTGCTCTCTCAGGTCTGTGTTGGCAAAATGGATTATCTGCTGCTCCCTTCGAAATAACTTTCTCCCTTTTTTCCAGCAGTTCAGAATCCCTTCGGTGCATTCCATTAACAAAATTATTTTGCAGCACGGGTGGAGCTGAGGGCTCTAAGTACATATCTGACGCAGTAGAAATAATCCATGAATTGTTGTAGACTGAAGCTCATCTAAGTTAACAAAGTTGGTCTGCAGTGTGACCTTTACAAGGGGAGAGCTATGGATCTTCTGTTTTCTACTGTCTGTTCTGAGAATCAGATGTGAAACCTGCACCGAAGAATCAGGGTTGATTCATTTAGTGGAACTGATCTGAGCACGGTCTTACTGAGTTGAATCCAAATAAGCTCAAACAATATGTCCTGTGTGTGTGTGTGTGTGTGTGTGTGTGTGTGTGTGTATAAACACAAACACACATAATAAACTGTGTGTGTGTGTATAAACAGGAATATTTGAGATGCAGGCACAAAGGTAAGTTACAACACAACAACGGTCACTGGATCAATTACACTATTACAGTTACATGATATGCATCCATTCAGAAGGTCTCCAGTACACCACCCTTCATGTTGTGTTGCACCTAATAAAATGATAAATATAGCAAGCCTCAGAAATATCAGTTGCATAAAGTCCACTTTGATGGTCATAACAAGACAACAAAATATTATTTCATTCAAGATCACTTTGTGGTGACCCTCCTGTCACTTTGTCTTTTTAGGTCATGTGTCCCATGGGTGGAGTTGTGAAAGGCCCAGCCAGCTGGCTGACACCAGGGTTAGGGTTTGACAATTTGATGGCAAGCATAAAAGGAAAAACGCTACACAATTGACTTACTAATTTACATGTTAAATACATACATACAAGTGAAATCACACGGACTTCTGCGTTTTGTTGCACACTTAAGCCACTCATAACAACTTGACATAAAATAGAAAATCAAAGATACTAATTGGAACACCTTGCTCAACATTTCATAGTTTTCAAATGTATCTAGATAAATCTGATACAATATGTTGAAACTGCATTAGTAAAAATCTGTTTGGGTGAAAAGTTGCCATGAACAGAAAAGGCAACAACCATATTTCACTATAAATAGGCAGTTGTGTAAAACAAACAACAGAATTCAAAGAAGCACAGATGACTTGCAAAAACAATGGCTGCAGTTACATCTTTAATTTGTTTCCACGCTTGGTTGTCAATTTACTTAAAATGATTTGTATGTCTGGCAATTTTATCTTCAGTGCCAACAAACAACAGCAGCAATGCCACTAAGCTTTGTAATGTGTAGACGGCACTAAAACATGTAGATTTGCATCTGCAAAACTCTGCATAGAGCTAATCACACGCTGTACCATAGCAGCGAGTGGTGTGTGCATCTGACTGAGCAAAACAGAATGCTGCAGACTCTTATAGAAGCAGCTTATTAATCACAAAGTACCCACACCCTAAAGCATACTCTGCTTACACTCTATTTGACTCTAAATGGGACTAATGTTTCTTAAGAGTACACAATGAGTCACCAGGAGTCATTATCCCAAAGACTTTTATGGAATCTGAGATCTTTATGTAGTAGTCATCCTTTGCTGGTCATTAAAAAGAATCCAGGTTTGGAGACACTTCTCAGATTGGCGGCTATACCCATGTTTAATTTATCATCTAAAGCACCAACACAGAAACAACACAGCTCCATGATGAAGCCATTTCTCTGTAACCATTGGTTAGAACAAACCCATCTTCACACTCTTCTTTCATTTTGAGCTCAGTTGCACACCCCTAATATTTTGAATGGTTGTGACTCTATTGCATTGACAAAATTGATCTAAAGTTATCCCAGACTGACACATGTAGTAACATCTACAGAAGTACTGGAAAATGATCTTTGTGTAGTTCTTGCTACAGTAGTTTCAAGGAGCATATTTTACCATAAAAACGCACAGACACAAGACCAGCCATGGTATTGCTGCGGGTGAAAGCACAAGCTAATGCTGTTGTTTATTTAAATATTCATATTTTTTGTAGTGACCTGAACACCCACAGATAAACAGAATGAGGCAGTCCAAGGGGAAATCAAGACATGGTCACTGGTTCTGAGTTGGCTAAACAGGGAGCTGAAACAGGAGGGCGAAATTCAGATATTTTTAGTTGTAAAAAACAAGCTGGAAAATTACGAGAAGAGAGCACTGGTGGAGATCACCGACTGCAACAACTTAAGAATATGTATTTCCACACCAGTAAATTTGTATGGGATTTGAATTTTCTTTGTTACAGAATACATCTCAAGTAGATACCTGTTCATCTTGGAATATGGCTAAGAAAGGAAAATTTGTGCAATGTTCATATGAGAACATAATGTATATGTGTGTCCTTTATATATATGTATGTCTACAATCGTGTTTGCTTAAATTAAGCACAATTTCTCAGTGGATGTTCAGCGTGCTGTAGATCCTCATGAATCATTCATAACTAGACGGAGTTTTAGTATTTCTCATCAAGCTTTTGTTTGCCTTGTGTTTTTTCATGGTATTTCCTCATTTCAAGCAATCACAGTAAACCAATAAATATGCCCCTTTTCCCCAGAGGCAAAATCTCATTCTGACTGCTTTTGAGCATTGTATCGTGGTAGAATCGGCTGATGATCACATCCACTTTTCTAGCTTTGGGAAAATCTTTATCGTCTCGCAACATCTGGGATGGCCTTACACTAATGCTCGACCTTATTATCTGACCAATTCACTATCTCTGTAACACTTTCATCCGGATTTATTGGAACTTTACGAATGCTGTCAGATGAATATTCAGGCTTTTAGACCTCTGTGATGCTGTCATCCTATATCCTCAGTCTGATTTGGAAAAATCCACAGCCATCACATGACTACATGATTGCATCGCATTTCACTGCATATCCAACACCTTTCCAGCCTTTTACAGTATGACTATAGCTGTTTCAAAAATTGTGCTACATTAAATCATAAATATAAAAATATTAATATATGTTGAGCAGATCAGCTACTGATCGGAAGGTTGGTGTTTCGATTCCTGGCTCCCCCAGTCCACATGCCAAATATCCTTGGGCAAGATACTAACCCCAAATTGCCCGATGCGTTCATCGGAGTGTGAATGTGTGTGAATGTTTATTAGTTGCACTTGAGTTTAGAAGTGAATGGGTGAATAATAAGAATCAGTCCATTTACCATTTCAGGATATGAAAAAAGTCTCTATTAACATTGTAATGCAGATTTCTGTTAAATTTAATTTCTTCACTTTATCGGCTGTAAACACTTAAAACATGTTACGTTAGTTTAAGCGAACACCTTTAGAGAGAGGTTTCTGTTTGAAACTCTCTTGGCCCTTTCAGCACCCTGGCTGCTGTGATTCCACAACAGAATAATTTGTAACTCAAAAGGTACTCTGTAGTTGTCAGGCTGTATATTTAGATGACAGCGTAACTCTGATTAATTAAGAATAATATGATTTCATAATAATGCAATAAACAAATGAGGTTACAGATTAGTGAGAGGCTGATTTTGTCAGAAGAAGTACTAAATCACCTGCACAGCACATTCACTTCGCAAGACACAGCTCCTACCAGCCCGTGTTAACAGTACAGCAACACCTGAGTTCATTAGTGGATAAGTGCTGATAAACGGCTGCAAATTCTGGAAGTGTTACAGTAGTATGAATGCAAACTAAATCAAAAGGAAAGAAAATAAGGATGACAAATATAAACCATCTTAGATCCATATTTCATTTTTAAATTGCAATTACAACATCTGTCTACAAACAGAGAAAGATGTACCATGTGGCTGCTGATGAATATCTATGCGGTTTAGAAACAATTCAAATGAACACGTTTGGACCATGATAGGTGTGTTGGTAAAGGCGTGCTTCAGCCCATCTGAGTTTTGGGGGAAGGTCCCACAAAATAGGCTGGGAAACGCTGGTATACTGTACTCTCACATACAGGCAAGGGTTAATAAATAGGCACAGGTAAACAAAGAAATGGTTGGGTTGGATTTCAAGCAATGATTTTACATTTCACAGAGTGGCACTTTGAAAGATTGCTCTGGAAAAACCCTGCAGCACTTTCCCCCCCTTCTTCTTTTAGGTTTAAAGCCTTAGCCATGACTTCACAGACTGAAGAGTGACATTCAGTGAGGTTTTAGTGTGTTTGGATTCTGAGCATTTCTATTCTTAGAAATGATCAAACTAAAGGCATACAGTGAGAAAAAAGATTAACTGCTGTGAAGATTTTTTTTCCATATCAATAATGGCTTCCAAGGGGTGTTTTGGTGAGGACACAAAAACACACACATCCACACACATACACACGATCCTCACTCTTCATCATCATGCTAACCCTGCATGTTTCACCCGGCAGGAGACAGAGGGGCTCATTGTTATTCTACAAGGGTCGGCTGATCTCAGCCAAATCTGTCTGTGCTTCGCTCCTCATTCCACATCATTTCTGTATTGTTTGGCTCCCAGGAATCTGAAAATCTCTCATCTCTGGGATCTACTGGAAATGTGGGAAATCTGTGAGTGAAGCCCTCTCCCTGGGGGATTCCTTACCCATGATACGGGGAAGTCTAAAGGGAAAGCTGAGCAAAGATGGAGGAGGAGACAGAAAGCGGAAGGCTTTATTCTGTTTCAAGCTCCTGGAGGCTACAAAGCCAAAGCTGTTCTAATATTGAGAGAAAATGCCAGGCGAAGCAGGGTTTGGTTATTGCTCTGTTACTGTGCGTCACTGAAGGCGGAGTGAGGAGAATAGCTGGCTATCTCCTTGAAGGAAGCATGTGTCTCTCCTTGAACGACCAGAGCTCATCAATAAGTTATGCCCTGTCTCTTCCAGTCTATCACACAGAAGGAAGAGCTGCCTTGATTTGTTTTAGAAGACGGCACCCAACACAAGACTGTCTCTATTCTTCCTCCAATGACATTATGTGTTGTCTTAAACTTGACGCTTTTATAGATTTTCAGACTGTTTTTCAGGCTCTCAGGAAAGAGTCAGAGCCACTCTGATGTAACTGACACAACTGCAATTGTCCCACTGCCCTTTGGCTTTCTGTCCTGTGACTCTGGCTCAATAAATTCCAGCAGTCAGAAGACAACCGAGAGCAGTGGTAGAGACTTTTTTCTTTCTTTTTTTGGCTGCACTGAAACCTAATCCCATTTCACAGTGGCATGCCAGCGCGCCAAAATAATCACTTGATGGGAGTTGAAAGTGATTACCACTGTTCACTCTTATCTCCAATGAGTGCAGAGAATATCGTCCAACAACAACGACAACAACTGCTCGCCTCTGTGATGCTGGGCCAAGTGAGGAGCAGATGAGGTGGAATATAGCCACACAGAAAAAAAAAGCCGCCACTGGTTTTGTAAGGGATGTGTGTGCGTGTGTGTGTGTTACGTACAAAAGATGCATGCGCTGTAAGTCGATTCGCATGGATAAGTAATTGGAGCAGTGGTCCATCCTCTTACACACCGTCTGCATATTTAACAATCCCTTCTGTAGACGTACAGTTCATGAATGTAAGGGAATTATTGTTTTAAGGATAAGTCATAATCCTCTGCTTCAATTCCAAATAAACAGTATTAATTTATAATTTAGCATAGCTTAATGTTTTTGATTTGAAACCGTTTTACTTCTGATTCCAAAGCTCCATGCAGAAATACTAATCTTAACTGAATGTGCAGAACATTTCTTTTTGCAACAGCCTAAAAAAACAAGGATTATTTATTTGTTTTGGCCCTCAATCCAAATCTAATCATCATTATTAATATGTTTGTTCAAAACCGCTTCCACTAACCGATTTCCAAAAATACTTCCATACTGTATGTTTCTTGTCAACTAAAACTCTAAATTTCGTGCTACACGTGTTGTGTTTAACTCAAGGACATGTCAGCATGCCGAACACTCGCTGTCATAGGGGCTTGAACCTGTGGGCTTCCAGCTGAAGGACAGCCTCATCTGTTGCTGCATCATCCTGCTTTTCCAATGGTTCTCTTGACAGCAGCACCAACATGAGGGCGTTTCCTCACCTGCTTGCCAGACATGACATAGAGAGAGTTCCTGTCCAGAGAGAAGGCCATGTCCCTGAGGATGGGACTGCTATCCTTCATCACAGTCACTGTCTCGTACAGCACTCCTCCTTCCAGAGGGCTGTCCACCCTGACCTGCAGAGGCATAGACAAACACAGAGATGAAGAGACAGTGACTGAATGGTTACTGTACATTTGTAGAATTAGGACTCTTCTCTACTATGTAAGATTTTGTATGCTTTCTATGTTTTGTTAAAAGAAAACTAAATGTCAGCTTTATAAGAAATATGCGCGGATGGCTTTTGCTTTCAGTTTTATGATCACCCACTGTTATGTGTAAAGTTTGGTATGTTTTTCCACTTTAACTTGTAAAACTAAAGGAAACCATTCTTGGCTCCATTTGGTGCACAGCAGTGTAACGACTTCAATAAAATGTGAAGCAATAACCATCAATGCATTTCTCCAGAGTATACAACTGTAATGAAGGTCCATACAAACTATACAAGCCAGTAACGCTTTATTCTTCGTTAATGGCTAATCGGTTGTAAATAAATGCTCCTCCCTTCCAGCGGTCCATTAGAACATCAGCTCATTATCTAAAAAGGCACTTATGTGAGAGGACAGACAAAACAGCTTGTTAACTTGTAAATGAAAAAGAACAACTTGAAATTAAATGCAAAGGAAATGTTTAAGTAGTAGGTACTGTAAATGAGGAGATCAAAAACAATTCAATCTCTGTTAATTCAGTACAGCGATGTCTTCAAAGAGGAGAAATAAAGAGCAGTTCATCAGTTGTTACATTAAAGAGCTGTGTCTACTTAGAAAGCAAGCTGAAGGATTTTTTTCAGAGTTTAATGGTGTTCAAACACCATTAAATACCAAACAAACTTAACCTGAGAGATCTGAGAGATTAGTCAACCTGCTAAGCTGTAGATCAGGAATTAACTTCAGTACATAATAGAGATGGCACGATATCACTTTTTTATGTCCGATACCGATACCGATATCATAAATTTGGATATCGGCCGATATAGTGTGTTTTTTAATCAATAAAACTGTTTTTTTAAATATTTTGCTGCTTTTTGTTTAAGTTCATACTCAAGTTAAAAAAAACAAACACTAAAGCTATTCTGTTATACCTGTATGCAAAAGATACACCCATAATATTTCATAGTTCAGCAATACTGATCAATCTAATAAACTTAAACCTACTCCATCCTCCCTATTCTGGTATTTTAAAGAGTAAGCAACCTAACTAATAGGGTTCTAAAACTCCCAGCAAAAAAAATAAAAAATAAGGAACCACCCTCCACCTCATGATGCTTAAATGACGTAATCAACTTCAATTTGATGCAGTGTGTGAAAAAAATGCCCAGAAATAAATTATTTTTCAAGAATAATTAAACAGATTCAACATCTTTCTTCAACAGAATTGCAGACTGCACAGATGGTACCTTCCCAAAGGAAAAAGTAGTATAGCTTACTAGACTTAATAGTTACTATATACACTAATGGACTTTTATACATTTTACATCAGATTAAAACTTTGGGTGTAAGATTCGGATAATTATTTATTAAAAGCTAGACATTTTATATGAGAATAAGAAAGAAAAGTATGTCTTTGTGCCCCCTTTTTCCCTGTTCATGCCCTATCGGCCCCCCTGGCTAAACTTTGCTAGATCCACCCCTGCACAGTTACCAGCCGTCAGCTGCGTAGAAAAAGATCCTGGTGTAGAAAGTAATATTAAATAAATTCTAACAACAGCTTATCAAGGTTAAACGTGCTGCTGTTGTTCAGCCGCTGGTTTCCTCTTTCTGGTGCAAAGTGGGCGATGAACAAACAAGAGAGACGAACTCGCTACAGAAAAGCTGATCAGCTGATCATTGATCAGTTTCATGATTGAAGTAGCAGCAGGAGAGGGAGGGAGAGAGAAGAGGCAGTCGCTCCATATATCGGTTGTTAAGCTTAACGCTGGAATGCTTTACAAACATTCAGAGATGAACTTGCACATTTGCTTTACTTCTCTCTGGGATAACTTCCTCGGAGATGAAATGCCGGATGCTACAAATACACACAGCCGCTCTATCTCGTGACGCATACTGCTGCAACGTGCTACGGTTATGAGCTGAGTTACGCCATGTCGCAAGTTTTGTGAGGTGCTTTTTTGATATTTAATGGATCGGATTACATTTTTTATTTCTCTCCGATATCCGATCCAGTAATTTACGTCAGTATCAGACCGATACCGATACGTAATATCGGATCGGTCCAACTCTAGTACATAACGGTTGATTTTATAGTTCTATATGCTATATTCTATCCCATGTTCCAAAAACATGTTTAAGTAGGCTTTAGTTGAAAGCACCTTTCACGTTGCTTGGCTACTAATGCCAGTTCTCGCAGGCTTTATAATAAGCTAACATTTGGCACCAAACATCACAGCTGTGGATTTCACCAAGATGAAATTGATGTTGATCTTCTTATCTAGCTCTCAGACAGCAAGTAAGCAAATTCAAAAATGTCTGTCTCACAGCTTAGTCACAGTTTGTTTTTCCCTCAACAGTTACCTCTGATTTCCCAATGTGTGTTTGAAAGCTTACACAATAAATTCGGTGAGGGTATTTGAAATGGAGAGTCTGTGGTTGCTTTACATTTTATTTCATTCTCCTTCATTTACATTCCTGACTTGTGGCGCTTTGCAATAGTTTTGCTAGCGTGTTCACCCAGTGCCACCAAGACAAGGTACATTTATAGCCTGTGGTGAGACTGAGGGGAAGAAAAGGGAAAGACAGATTAGCTGCTTCTCATTCAGTAGTCCAACTGGTTATTGCGCCTCTGACCCACATTCACCCCTGAGGTTAAAGCAGTGACGCATCTGAGTTTTGAAACGTGTTTAGCAAGTTCAGCCTTAATTTGACTTTGGAGTGACTTTCAGAGAGAAATCTTTTGGGGCTCATTAAATGCAAGCATAGAAAACGAATGCCCACTGGTGAAGCGGTTTCGATTCTCCTCTCCCACCTCTACCAACAAACAAGGTGTGCTGCTTCGGTAAAGCAAACAAATAAGCAGGTCTGTCTTTGTGAAAAGTGGCTCACTGATATGGAAGTTGTCAATCTTAAGAAGAGCTTTTAGCTGAAAAAGCCATTGTTATTCTCAGTATAACTAGATGTTAGTGATATATTGAAAGTGTTCATTTTTCATCATTTTGTCGCAAAGACAGAAATTGTCTTGTTTGTCTTTCTCCTTAGTGCTGTCCTTCAATTTTATATTTCACAAAAATACCTTTATTTGCACTCACAATGCCCTTTTTTTGTAATGCTGGTGAAGGAATGATGTGCATTGCATCACTAAAGTGATGCTAACTTGACAAGTGAAATAGAAGTCAGAAATGTGAAACAAGAGTCTGGGAAAAAAAACATAGTGGCAAGGGGGAAAAAATCTCATTAGCTATGCAAACCCAGGTGGAAGCCCCATTTAAATTCCAAGGAGACTGGATCATTAAACATGTGATGCAATTACAGTAAAGCTGAATTAATTTCTCAATCATAATAATTAAAATAAATACAAGATAATGAAGAATTGGAGAAGAGAATTGTGGGAGCGGTTTGGAACGTCTGCAGTGTGATTATGACAGACTTCCCAGCATGAATCCCAACACGTGGACTTAGGCGACCTCGCCACCCAAATCAAATCTGACTGCAGAAGATTCTGAATGTGTGCCAAGCTTAGCTTGCACACATGGCGGCAGAGCCTCAGCAGTCTCTCAATGGGGACAGTCAATCAATACAAACTGATTACATGATTGGATCCCCTGGGCACCAAAACTTCATCAATCAATCATGCCTCCACCTTCCAGGCAGCTGTGCCTCTCCAACCGTCAGCTCTGCCATCCAAGAATGAAAAGAGGGTGGAGGGGTGGGGGCATAAATATGTGCTAACGGGTGTGTCTGTTTGTTGGTGTATGCGGCTGGTGGAAGGGGAGAAGCAAAGATATGTCATTGTCTTCTATGTTAACACCAAAGTTGCATTTACAATAGCAACACAGGATGGCCTCTTAAATCCAGATCATAAGAGGACAGACACTGTCTCTCACCTGTCAGATTGTTAATAACTCAACACCATGCACAAATTATCCTTTAAATAGTTATTTCAAAGACAGATTTAGTTCAGAAATAAGCTTCTTTCTCTCGCTCTCGCTTGCTCACTCTCTGTTTTTGCTCTCATTCCTTGTCTGCTCGAGCTACTATTCCTCCTCCTCCTCCTCCTTATCCTATTCCTCTTCTCCTGTATCAAAATCCCACACAGTAATGGAGCCAGTTTACATTATTTTTCCCACACTCTTCTTTTCATAAATAGCAGCACAAACAGAAACCAGAGAATGTGAACATTTCTGCAGTGAAACAATGTTTAAGAAAGCCCAGCACAACCGTTTAGAGGTCAGATACCGAGCGGTGTATAATGAGGTTGACCAGGGGCCAGGGATACAGGGATGAACTCGGAAAAAAATACTGACCCATCACGACCGATTTGTGGTGTTTGATTTCAGCGGATTTAAAAGTGGTTTTATCATCTAAAGCAGGCCTGACCAGGCAGAAGCCCTCTGGGAGTACAACAGGTCCTCAATCTCTTCTTAAGCCCTACAGCTTCATAATGAGAGTAAGGTGGGTTTAATTGGTTTTATAATGAGCCTGTTTTTTGGATGTTACACACACATTTGCACACACAGGCATGCAAACAAAATAAATTACACACTTGTACTCGTCTGTTGCCTGCTTTCAATAAATCGGTAGTTTTAAATTGTGTGTATGATTACTTGTTTGATCAATACACAATCTGTTAGACTGCAGAGCACACATAAGAATACTTACAGGGCAGTACTTGTATTGAACCATTAACTTTTTTTTTTAATACAGCCCACATAAAATTCAGATAATTTCTAAAACTCATGTAACCATTCACCTTGGGGACAGTAAGAATTAACAGTTTAAATATTTTAAAGACAAAATTGCCTTCACAATCTGCTGCCCAGTCAAGCATCATTCACTAATTTGACCGATTTTAACAGTTACAGGCTACAAAGCTCAAGGCAGTCTGTATATGTATAGGTATTTTTAGTCTTTAATGGGATAGAGGGAACAACAGCTAATTTCAGACTGACTTCATTTTTACTTCTGTTGCTTTCGTCTCTGGGGACAGACCCTGTGAACAGGTATTGGCTGTGCAGTTACACTTCAGCATTGTGCTAGATTTCAGAGCACCTCAAATGCTTTTTGGTTGTGCTTTGCTCTTTTTTTTTCATGTTTAATAGTAGATTTGATCCACTGTGGATGGATCACATGTCTAAATAGGGTTGTGGTAAAGTAGTTAGGGCATTGCTTTAAAGTCAATACCAAGGACTGCATATTTTCCAAAAAACCTTAGGAAACCTCTTTTTGTTGAACTTCCTGTGTGGTCTTTGTCATGTAACAGAAGAACTGTACTGTTTTGCCATTGATACCACATGTTCATACAGTATGACCTCAGTGTGCCTCCCATTTCATTCTCTCATCCCAGCTGACAAGGATATATATTTAACCCATGAATAACATTTAAGCCAATAACAGCAATATCCTTCCTGCTGCTGAAATTCCCTTGCAGAACCTGTGATGGTTATAAACAACCCAGCTTAGTTTGGCCTCTACAAACAGATATGCAACCTGAGCCCATGGGCTCTTAACGAAAACAGCCTAGCTTTCTAGTGGATGGCTTTGCATCTTAAATGCTGAGCTCCACTCTTATCCTGTGAGAGCCAAAGAAAACAAAAAAAAGACTTCTAAGATGTCGCTTGGTTTGAGCCGTTTTGGCTCCGCTGTAAAGCTGCCAGACCTCGTATGAGTAATACACTCAGTCAAAAGTCTCTCCTGTGTGTATTTACAGATGGGATTGATTTCAGGCAACGATATTAAAGCAGAGGAAGTACACTCATAAATGTCTAAAACGACCTGTTTTCTCCTGAAAATGGAGAAACATTGTAAAGCAGATGATTCTTATGTTTATGCACTGACCAGCCAAACTTGAGAAAGAAATTCTGTCCATATATGGCCAACCAAGCTGTGCCCAGTTAACCTAAACATATGGATGATGACCCAGGAGGCAAAGAGCAGTCTGTTCAGTAAATCATTCCCAATCTGCCACTCTGACAAGGTTTGTCCCTGAAGACCAGTTGTCTGACGCACTCTGACCTAGACATGGCAAGCCTGGTATAGCTGTTCTTAAACAAACAGTTTTCTAGTCTTTATGTCACATTATGCCAGAAATCAATATTTCATACTCCTCCATGCAACCATTTCATGAAATGTACTGTTTTTCATCTAAAACCATTAAGAGTAATAATCAGGACTAACGTTTGCAAGGAAACCACACATAAATCTTCCATTACTCTGAAAACAGGAGCAGAATGATTATACACGCAAGACTAGATCCGAAGTATATGTATTCAGAGTGTAAACAAGACAGATTTTGGCATAGAACTCACAGTGGATGCTCCCTGGCTGACTCCGTATTGTGACACAGGGCATGCAGTAACATAAGGGCCAGACAACTGTCCACCTTTAAGGTTGAGTGGCTGGCATATGGTCCAATTGTAGATGACAGCCAAGGAGAGCGTGCATTGATTAGCCCGCATATCCATCATGGCTCTGTGAATGCTAAAGAGACGAGCTGCAGCAGCTAATGAACACAAAGAGTGTCACTGAGGTGGAGATGTGTATTACAGGACACGACTAATCATTCAGCCATTATGCTAACCACAGTCACAAAGAGGAGCATATTGATCACAGCCACTAGATACGCTGTATGTTGGCAAGTGCATACCTAAAACGCGATTGCCAACTGGGTTGGAAAAGAGGTCATGACATTCAAGTGTGTGTGTGTGTGTGTGAATGCATGTGTGTTTTTGAGATTTATTGTTAAAAGCCTTCCAGTTCCAGCAGCCAAATTTTCAGTTCGCTTTAACCTTCAGCTGCATGGCAAGCTTCCAGGTTTTCATTCCACAATTTCTACAACTTGACCACAGTCTCCGCTCAGTCTGTGTATGTTCACTTCTTTTCTGTCTCCTTGAGGACATGGTTTCCTGTTCTCTGTTTCCTGTCCTCCTCCGTGCAGCCCCCATCCCTCCAATCATTCCCATTGTTTGTCAGGTTCCCATGGCCCATCAACAAAAGCGGTGGGAGGGGGACAGTGGAACAATTCATTGCACCCGTATGGTCTTCATTTTCCTGACCGCAATGCAGTCACAGTCCTGTTTCCATTTGTGTGACCGCACAAGAGAAAGAACAGATATAAAGGAAGAGAGGACAAAGAGTTGGAGGGAAACATAGCTGCTAAATAAAAGCCAGTAAGGAAAAGAAGAAAGATGTACACTTTTCTCTGTTATCACCAAATTGCCTCTCTTAATACTATTTTAGCTGTACTGAGACATCGAATTGCGATCCGCTCTAAAGATTTTTACCCTTAAGGTCTGGTGCTCTTAATGCAAGACGAAGATTCTTCTCAGAGTAGCCTCAAACAAATCTATTTTTCCTGCTCTCCTCCCCATTCTTATGATTTCAATCACCACGTCTTCCTTTCTCAGCCCCCTTACAACCGTGACTTTGAAAAGTTCAAGTCATTTATCCATTCACTCGGGGATTTCTTCAGCCGGTCAACTGTCTTTATAAGCTGTAATGAATCCACTATTTGCACATGAGAGTATTTGACTAAGGCTTTATTTGCCGTGAGCTTAACATTTTCAACCATTTCTAGGGAAATACTGCTACTGAGTAGCTGCAGCCGCTGAGGTAATGTGCCGGTCTGTTTTTATTTCGTTCTACACTGCACTCGTAAATGCATCCTTCAAATTATATTTGCCACCACTGAGGCAGTTTTCTTGCAGTGATTGAATAGTAAAGGCATCACTGGCTTGCTCGAGAATAGGGCTGAGGCAGCTGCAGGGATCTAATTTGTGATGCTTGTCAGCCTTGTCTACCTAAGGTAAAGTCCTGTGGCACACACGAATGAGTTAATCATAAAATGTTACTGCAACAGCGATGACTTCACTGATTTCTCCCTGAACATAGAAAAGCACTACATAGGATAAATTTTACAAGAAACTTGGAAGCATCTCGTACTGAGTTGCACAATATTTTTAATTTGCTCACTTTGTCAGAAGAGCACATAGTTCCACTCTGTATGGCCTAGTCCCATGGCACAGTCCTTCTGAGCATTAATGTGCTCAGCAGCAACATTTCCTCAGAAAATCAATTCCACTCATCACTTGTTATGTGTTTGAGGCTGCCACAGGGTAAGAAATGGCATAAAGTCATTCTGCAGTGTGTTTGCTGCTTAGGTACTTGCTAGACTATGGTAGCAAAGAGGCAAAAGTTTACAGTCCGGCTGTCTTTTGTACAAAAAGGTCAAGAGAAGTGTTATCCTAAATGTTTTGACCAAGTGAAAAATATGTAATTAAAAAAGGAAAGTTTTCACAGGATTCTGTGTAGTCCACCTTTAGGAGGAATAAGCAGAAGCAATGGTGTTCTGTATAATTCTACCACTCTTTTATATTGTTGCAGAGGAATTTTGTCCCATTCTGCAGCTTCAGTTCATTGAGGTTTACTGGTATTTGTATATGCACAGCTCTCTTTAGACCCTGCAAAGCCATTTCAGTTAAGCTGAAGAGTGGACATTGACTTTACCATTGTAACATCTTGATTCATCTTGACCTCACATTTGACTTTAGAACACTTTGGTATGCAGAGGCATTTATAGTTGACTCAGTGACTCCAAGGTGCCCATGTCCTGTCCTTAACATCACTGCAACACTGGTATTTGTTTTTTACCCCACACAGTGTTATGCATTATGGGCCAATATCTTGCAATTTGGCCCTCTCTGTCATTTTTAAGATAAACTTTGGAAGCCTAAACCTGCTGTCGTGTTCTTGAATTCGCTGGGACGTCCACTTCTGAGAATATTTTGTGTTAAGACACACCCAAACACTTTAGAAAAGCAGCAAACTAGCAAAACCTTTCGGTTTTACAGAGGTGGTCACATTTGCTGATGATCAGCTAATGAGCTGAACTGTTTAGCAGCACCTAGCTGCTACATTCCCTCTTTTTTCCTATAGAAGCAGTGTGGGTGTACTCAGTTGCCACTGCATACAGTCTTATCAAAACTTTCTCTTTTACATGAACGTACAGCATATATAATATACTTTTTGCTTAATTATCATAGTCTGCACTACACAAGCTGTAAAGATTGGATCACAGGACCTGTGACTGTGGTGTGTACTACTAGAGCTTGATGCTAGTAGGAATTCCAAATGATAAAAATAATATGAAGCAATCTGAAGCATAATCTGCTGCTTTTTAGTCTGGACTTTGTAATAATGAAGTTTTAAAGATCTCGTGTGTGTATATCACAAAGTAGAGGACAGAATGTCCATGGTTACTGATGCAGCCTCATCCCACATATTACAGCCATCTGGCGTTATGGTGGTGCTATCAGCAGGTAAAATCTGATGCAGAATTATAAAAAGCTATAAACAGAATGTATGTTGTTAACCCCTTGCATTGAGTGTAGAGGCTACGCTTGAAGCCACTGAGGTGTTCGATGGTGGAGCTGACACAGTGCCACTGTTATGAAAGAAAACTTGTGTTATTGAGAAAGTCCAATAACTCCAGCGTTGTTGTTATCTTGTCAGCTTAAACATTTATTGTTCACCATTGATTGCATTTGCCGTTCCACAGTTCATCTTAATGTCCAACATTATCAAACATAAATCACAACAGCACAGCGATCACAAACTGTTTGGTCCTTACGACCAGCGACCCTAATTAAATGTTCCTGCCTTAAATGCAATCACTTACAAACACAAAAAGGGACAACTAGAGGCATGCAAACACGAAAATGGCTCCTACAGTGAGCTTTGTATCCTCTTTACACCAACAATTATTTAATCTTCTTAAAGCTGGTTCGGAGACGAGTAATGATTCCATCAACCTAACTGATAACTGTAGACATGCCTGTAAGCAACAATATCACTGTTCAGGATTCTACCAGGGTAAAACACCACTTTTGACTATATACGATTTAACATAAAGCTTTAAACAAGGAAGTCATGTTAGTTTTGTTGATTATCCTTTCAGAAACCTTCTTTATGCACATGGCACATTTAAGATAAGTGCATTCATGAGAGAGAGACATTACTGTTAACACTCCCCACACCCCCAATTGGCCTGCTGGAAGTTTCTTCTTTCTTAAAGGGAGTTTTTCCTTCCCACTGTCGCCAAGTGCTTGATCATAGGGGGTCGTTTGATTATTGTGGTTTCTCTGTATTACTGTGGGGTCTTTACTTTACAATATAAAAGGGCTTTGAGACAACTATGCTTGTGATTTGGTGCTATATAAATGAAATCGAATTAAAAATTGACCTAAACATATGCGAGTGCGTTTAAAAAAATATCCCACCATCAATCAAAGTGTGGCGAAAACCTGATATGACCTGGATTTGTTCAACAAATATATACTGGGAAGTCTGAAAGATCTCTAGGTATGGGAACCTGGTCGTAAAAATTCAGCCTCACTATATCGAGGGTGTGAAACACTGTTAAGGATTGATCACCTTCACCTCACGACTTGACAAAGAAGTTTCTTGTTAACTTTCAAGATTTCAGAACATACTGCCAAGAAAAGCACAATAAAACTAGTTATTCGATCGGTGATAATCATTCATTTCATTCCTTCCATCCTAAGGCTTGCACTTTAAATCGTTTCTCCACTCTCTCTATTTCCCACGTATGAGTTTTCAGTGTTTCTTTCAGTGTTTGTTTAAACAGACATGAAATCACTGTGTGTAGACTAAAGAGATTCTTTCTTTCTGAAAGCTCAGTTTTTATGAAGCTGTTCAGATTTATGGACAGTTTTTATGAAGCTGTTCAGATTTGTTCCAGAGCATCACATGAGCAAAACAGAACCACTGAATTCGGATAAATGTGCGTCATTGTTGCACATAAATTGTTAGAACCTTGGCGTGAGACAGTATTTGTGCCACTGAAAGTTGCATCTACTATTTCTGTACCTCATACCTTGAGACCAGAATGCATTTTAATAAGGATCAGGATGAGATAATCACTTCTATCCGGATTCACCTCATTAGCATACATCCTGCTAAGTGTAAAAGCCCCATTTTGTGTTCAGCCTCGAGTCACCCACAGGGTCATATTACTTCACTAAAATCAACCACCTATGGCTACAAAGCTGCAGCAGATGATGATTGAAATGTCCTATTATAGCTGGAACAGGAGCAGTCTAATCGAGACACATTGATGAGTGCATCCATATGCTGCATGGAGCCTGGATACTAAGATGGTTATCCTGGTGACCTTTCACCCTGGTTACACCCTTTCTGTGGCAGGCTTGACCTTTGCTATGGCCCTGCTGCTGCAGTGATCCACTCATGATATTTATTGTCATGCCCCATTTCCACTGAGACTGTCCATTTGGGGGTGATAGAATAGGATTGGAGGGGTGACCCTGTGCTCCTTAGAGGCTCCTGGGAGTCTGAATCATGCCTGCATGTTCTGTCAGCGTAATGGCAAACTCTGGCCTTTAAAGGCTGCACTTAACAGCGGTAACGATGGATTACTACTGCTCACCCAAAACTTAATGCTTACCTCCTGAACAAACAAAGTCTCCCTTTCTCTCAGTGTTTTATTTTTATTTTTTGCCAGTCTTACTTCCCCTTCATTCTTAATATGTCCTTGTTTTTTTTCCACTTAATATCCCTGCCTTTCTTCCTCCATATCTGTTGCTTCTCCTTTTTCCCCAGTGGTCATCCTTCTTTCTTTGTCTCACATTGCCTTACTGTTTTCTCTTTCTCTCTCTCCTCCACTGTCAGCCTATCTTGTCTTTTTCCCCGATGGCTCATCAAATGAAAGAGCTGCAGTGATGCTATCTGTGCCCCCAGTCTGGACCAGTATGTGTGTGTGCGTTGTGTCAGACAGATTGCTCCTCATAAGACTGCGGCCCCCGGGCTAATGTCACAACAGTCCTCTCACACATTTCCTCAGTCAGCTGCACGCTCTACAACTGTGCAGGAACCAGTGCCTGCAGTCCCAACAAGTCAATTCAGTTAGATCAGAAGAATGAGCTTTATAGGAACTTGATTATAATAACTTGCTACAGTACAAAACATGACAGACAATGAGCTGAATCAACTTTATGAATCCCACAGAAAGGGGTCGTCCCGTGGTCTGTGGGACTGGACAAACACATCAATCTTGAAGAATTGAGTAGTTCATACTTGTGTGATTTTTGTCAGTCAATTCAGCAACATATTTAGCGAGCATTTGTGTTTGATTGCTTTTCTTTGCTTGCCTCCCCGCCTGCCTCATCAAGGCAGGTTCAGCTGAATTTCTTTTAGGCTTACCTTGATGAGTAGTTACACATGCAATAGACTGTGAAGGGCTTAGTATACTTGGCCTGCACCTGAGAATTTAAAAAAAATATTTGACAAGCTTCTCCATTACTCAACCGTAAAGTTAAAATTATAAATGAATGATTAATAGAAAGACTTTTTTTGGTATCCGGTTGATTATTTTGAGTCAGTTTCAGATATGAAGATTTGAGTTGTCTTTTTCAAATTAAATAATAATAATAATAATAATAATAATCATGGATTGGATTTATATAGCGCTTTTCAAGGCACCCAAAGTGCTTTACAATGCCACTATTCATTCACTCTCGCATTCACACACTGGTGGATAAACAGATTATATTTTTGTGTTTTTGGACTGCCAATTAGATAAAACAACAAGTTTTGCTACCGTTTAGACAACTGACAGAGTCAATAAACGGTTAATAATGTGCTGAAATGTGTAACAACATGAAGACTGTCTGTTAGTATGCACTATCATCCCCTTTTAAACAGTCACCCGAAGTACACTTGTGGCCTTTTCAGAGAGTTTCTTTGTTGGTATCTGTTTGATAGAAGAGCTAGGAGCTCTACAACCAGAGGCTCTCTGTTCTTCAGCCATGAATATCTTTTTAAGCTCTAATTATGTAGCACAGTTATTGGCTGGCCCATGTGTTGTGTTTACTGTCACTGTAGAGATATAAGTCATGTTCATGTACAACGTTGTTTTCCTGCCAGCGCTTGTTAGGCTTTCCAGTGCTAACGCACACGGCAGATATGTGTGAGAGGCGTGAACTGGGGTGCCAGTTAGCTCGTGTTCTGCATTTTATTTTTGGCACGGCAGCTGGTACCAAGGTTGCTCAGGGATTCTGTGATTATGTGGACGGCACAAGAAAAAAAAAAAGATTTGTGATGATTACAAAGAAAATACCAAAATCCACAGTGACTTATTCAGACTGTTAAAGCATTTGACCCTGGACTGTGTTTGTCTAAGGCTTTTGACCTTGTTTCTAAAAAATTAAATCTTTAAAAGGCTTTTCTTAAAATAGCTAGGAGCCATAGTTAATCCAGTGCTACTCAAACAAGTGTAAAAAGAGAATTTGTCGCAGGCTATGTTCAGATGCAGATTTGCTGTGTTATATAATGGAAACAGAATGGTATTTGCTGAATGACTCAAAATAAACTACAGAGCTTGTGTTCGCTGTTATAAAGAAACATGTCACCCAGTGTAAATGTGAAACAGTTATGTGTGTTTTAGCAGTTTTTTGACAGCAACTAAGCTCAGAATGGTAGCTCAGAATGATTTAAAATAATATACATCTGATTTGCACAGGAAATACTAGTCAATTTAATATTGGATTTGGTCTCTTTTGCCTTTTACAGAAAAAAAAATGTTTCATATCACCAACTTATCTGTAAAAGAAAATTAACATTAGATTTTAAGACATTCGTACAAGGCGCTATAACCATGAGGCTGAATCCTGGAATTGAAAAGAACTGGAAATCATATTTTAGGGTTTGAAGCAGAGAACACACACATGTTTTTGAAGTTTTAGGGAGCAACATGAACTAAAACTTGCACAGAACACTTAGTTACATTTAATTATGTTTAGAAACATGTAAAAATTCTTATTAAGCGGGGCAAAATAATTTTCTAAATCAGTGAAGTGGTCCTCGAAGTAATTTGTAATGCTAAAAGCTATTCAACCCCAAATCCACCAGGGCACTGTTAAACAAGAGCCACTACAGCTGCATAATGTCCTTTTACTTTAACACAAAGGAACTGAAGGAACAGACGTGCGCTTCAGTTTTGGCTCAAGTAGTCATGGATGGAGATTTACATCAATTTGTTCTCAACTAAGAGCGACTGTCTGAGGGCTGAAGCACAAAATGTGGTGCTGCTGTACCTTTGTTCAGCTGCGTAATGTCCTCCTGCCATAATAACCATGATATACTTAACAAAACCAGTTATGCTAATTAGATCATTAATTGAACAGATTATTGTATGAATTTCTGTTAATGGATTAGGGATCATTATTACATCCGCGTGGGTGAGACACAAAAGCTGCCAGACGTGATGTATTTCAGCGGTGTATATCGCAGAGATTTTGATAAATTTGAAAAATATGAAAAATTTGTCGTGTCAGCAGATGTATCTGATATAACAGTATCTGCTTTGCTTCTACAATATAATGTTAACGTTGCTCCAGGACCATCACTTGAACTGACCAGTCACATGTTTGTGATGTCACAGCTTTGCAAGTCAGGCAAAACACCAAAGTTTAGCACTTCCTGCAGAGAAAAATGTGATGGTGGGGGTTTGTGTCCAATGTGGAGATATTATTTTTAGACTTCGTGCACTATTAAGTTACTGTCAATCGATGTTTGGGTAAGTTTAGATGCTAAAACTGATCGGTTATGTTTAAATATCATAGTTTGCATTAATGCATATCCTTGCACAGTGTTAACTATATCTTAAGACGCTTTTCTGGCAGAAACCCTTAAAGGCAAATGTCTTTTATTGTAATTAGTATGCAAGTGCTTTATTTGAAGAGAACTTTTAACTGACATAAAGTCACAAAACGCTGCACAACAAAATGATTGCAATCATTTAAAAAAAAATTGTTTAAAAAAAACTATTGCTATCAGTATGACACCATGTTACAGGATTTAAAAAGTAATAAATGAAAGAAAAAAATAATCTCAGCAGAAGGCCTGGTTAGACAGAAGCCTTTTCAAATGCTTTTTGAAGGAGTCCACAGAGTCAGCTAAACGTAGCTGGAGTGGTAGACTCTAGGTGTCACAGACTGAAAGGCTCTGCCCCTGCTAGTCTTCAATCTGGTAGGAAGAACTAATAAATTTTGATCCTGCGACTGAAGACTGCGAGCAGTAGTGTGTTTAATGAGATGTTGAGATAAATGATCTGGACCTAGTCGATTTAGTGCTCTGTATATAAGTACAGAAAAAGCATTCTCAAAATCGACTGGGAGCCAGTGTGAGGAGTTTAAAATAGGGGTAATGTGAGCTCACTTGCTAGAACTTGTAAGGAGTCTGACTGCAACATGCAGCATTTTTTTTCCCCCTGAGTTACAAAGATATGATATCTCAAACACATAACTGCTCAGCTCCTGTGATGATCCTGGAGCAGCAGCAATTATGATGTTCGATATCAGATCATGCCATGCAGTTCTGCTAAGCTCGTTTAAAAAAGCTGCCAAATATGGGATTGAGATAGTTAAGCTCAGAATATCTGATTGCACGGTGGAGAAATGAACCTGCTGTCACAGTGATGTAGTCCTGGCTTGAGCTTGGAGCTTTCAGTTTTTCATGTTAGAACTTGAAAAAGTAAAGTTTAAAGATAAGCTGAATAGACACACAGCATTTGTGACTAAAAAGTATGTAAATCGCCAATATTTATAAAAGGGAAGTCCTGAAATACTGTACAACACATTTAATTTTGAAGTGTCTCATTTTGTCAGTCCCTTTGAATGATGGAGGCAGTTACCCATTTCCTTTCTTTTATTCATTCACCCAAAAGTTTTATTGAAGCGCAATATGATGCCATGGGATTGTAGTGTAAGAGCATGCCACGGGCATGTTTTGTGTCATGTTTGCACATTTTAAGTACGTTCAGTGTTACAGGGAATAATTAATCATGTAAAAATACATTTAAAAATGCATAAGCAAAAACAAAATGTAGTGTTAACACAAAATTTCATGGCATGCCATTCATATGGTGTTTCATGTTACCACATGACCCCAAACTAATTATCACAGGAGGCAGAGCAGCCTTAAGAAATCTTTGATGTGTTTTGTGTAGAAACGCAACATGGTAAATCATCAAAAGATGCGTAATCTCTTCTCATCTTTCCCATGTCTTGAGATCTACCAATTCACCACAAACAATACAATTCATGCATTTCAGATTTCATTCTTTTTAAAACAAGATAAAAATCCTCTCATGTTTGCCAGTGACTGTTAGTGTATAGCTGCACTCACCTTCTTAAGTCGTCCACTCCTGGTGCCCAGGAAGACCACACTGTGTCCACCGTAGATGTAGGAAGTGACAGAGGTCAGCCTGTCCCTGCTCTCAGTGAACACTGTCCGACCTGACACCAGCTGGGAACCCCCCAGGGGTTGGTTTATATCCAGACCGCAGAAGTGATCATCAATGGGAACAGGCTGCGTGGAGAGAGGGAGGGTGTGCGGGTGAAAATATAGAAAAGATTAAGATAATGATGGCAGAGAGTTGTGTTTTTGAGACGAAGTGAGGAAGAGAACCGGAGAAAAGGTGAAAGGAGGAGGGATGGAAAAGCAGTGAGAATGAAATGAAGGAGGAGTGGGTATGACAGATATAAGGAGAGGAAATAGATGTAATGAGAGAGGGTGAAGAGAGCTAGTGGGGGCCAGAAACTGACTGAAATTGCTGTAGACACATGCGAATATAAGAGGAGAACTCAGAGTGACTTATGGTAAGCCTAACATGCATTAAGCGCACAATTTTCAGGGTTAAAAATGATTACTTCAAAAGGGTTTGTGCTGCTGGGTTTCTGAACACGCCTCAGAGCGGGCAAATTTGCGGAGCAGAATAATTGCTGATGGCAAACACGAGAGATGCCGTGTATTTTGCGCCTGTTTCTGTGATTTTTAGATCGCTTGATCTGACATCACAGAGCACAAGAGATGTTAGGTTTTGATTGGGCATCAAAGAGAGCTGCACGCTTAGCAGTCCTATTGCATCTTCTAACATGCACCTCAAACTTTTGCTAATTGCCTGTCACTTAATATATAAATCTACCCTTTTAGGGCTTTTTTATTGTTGTTTTACATCCTCCATTCCTGAAGCATATATTATTCGTTAGCCCTGAAATGAGCTTTTCCTTTCATCAGGCTTTGTGCCTGAGTTTAACTAAATGTGATCAATTAAGTGAGCATACCATAAATGTATCTAATATCGCACCACTGACCAGTTCTTTTTCTTCATGCACTTTACCTCCAGTCTTATAAACAAGAAATAGAGGATCCATCTCTCATTTTCAAGATTCCCTCTGGACCCACAAAAGTGTTGCACATATTGCCAATTAGTCAATGTGAAATTCTGCTGCTGAAATTTTAATGACATGCCTATCTGTACACTACATAAATATATGTGGACACATACACATATATGCTGTAAATTAATACTGGATTTAGTAGTTGTACTAAAAGCAGAATTGCTTTGGTCGCTTTTTTGACTATTTTGGTTTGAATTTAATCATCAACTGTTGGACTTCCATCAGATTTTGTGGTCTTCTGGGGATTAATCTTCATAATTATGCTTTTGCTCTTGCTGTTGTGACACTTGCGATTGATGATTGAATGGAGTGACATTTAAAACTCGATGCACACATTTGAGAAAATGCACTCAAATCTAATACCGCCAGGTTAAAGTTTACATGAAGATAATTAATCTGAATTTTAGAAGCAGGACCACCGCTCCTACACTCTCCTTCTGGTCCTTTGTCTGTATATGCATCCTTCACTAAAACGTGTCGTTCTCATTTTCCCAACCCCTTTTTTTCATTCACTTCTGGATCTGCCTGGCTCAGGAGCCGCTGCCAGGCCTTCCCCAAACCGCACCATCAGTTCACGATTCTTCATCCACCATTGTCAAATAATAATGAGGATGTGGTCTCAGCCAGTGACTGATCCAGTAAAGATTCTTAACTTGCACTAGATGGATTAGCACAAGAAATATACAGGCTTATTATTAGGTTTATACTTTTATAGTTTCCAGATGGTGTGTCTTCAGGACTTCGGTCATTGTTTAACTGTTCTTGTATTGCCACTATGCAGACTTTTGTGATTTACATGAATTATCTCATCTCTTGGAGCACTGCCATGGCATCGAACACGGCACATAAGTTTTAGGAAACCCTGACGTTTATGCTGATTCCAATATCTGGTCAGTATTTCACTTTGGAAAAAAACTTGCATTTGACCTCAAGAGTGTGTGCACCAGAGACCCTGTGTAGTTTGTCTTTTTCTCAGATTTTTAGATTGCTTGATCTTCTAACGTGCACCTCAAACCTCTGCTAATTGCCTGTCACCTAATATATAAATCTACCCTTTTAGAGCAGCTATTTTTATCCTCTGTTTCTGAAACACATTAGGCTAATGATCAAATTTTATTAAAGTAGCAGAGTTGCCTTTTTTTTCTTTTGGTTAAATGTTGTTATGCTAACAGTAGTGTGATGGATTGCTATTGAATTAAATACTGTAGGTCTCTGTTTGGTGTTGAGAACGCCTTAATGCCCAATTAAGCCATTTTCAAGCGCCTTCTTTGTGGCAATTCATTGTGTTGTTCCCTTATCAGGAAGGAAAAGTAGACCTAGAGGAAACTTTGAAAGGATCAACTTGAGAATTGAATGACCAAGGGCCAGATTTACTATATTCGGCAAAATAGCATGTGAGCCCAATCCCCAAATAGTGCTCATAGGTGTGATTAGTTTTACGTGTGATTTACAAAATACAGGTACAGTGAGTTCATTTCCAGATCAAATGCAAAAAATAAGACAGGCTTATTTTAGCAGTTAATTGCATGTCCCATTTGTTATTAAATACTTAATTTGCATAATTGATATTTTGTGCCTTAAAAAAGGAACTCCCCAAACGGTCAGCTGCAAAAATCTCTGAATTCCCACCTCTTACACTTTAAGTGATATTATCATTTCACTTAAAGCACCCAGCTGCCAATTTAAAGCCTCAGTCATTAGCTGTGAATTTTATGTCTTATTTGCCCAGCAACTAGCAGAATAAGAAACTGCCATTCTTGGCACTGAATCAACAGAGTGGAAAGGTTTTGGGCTTTTCAAGTGGTGATCTGCCGTGGCTATACAATGTTGTTACATGTATGAACACTTATATAAACTGTACTGACCACAGAAATCATACCTAATGCATCACCATGCCCAACTGGTGCTTGATTTGACTGAGTATTTATGTAACCAGAGAACTAAAGTATCCAATGAGACACATTACAGACACTTACAGCATATGAATACAGAGAGAGAGATTTCTTTTGCGTTTGCGTTGGTGTTATGGATAACATTACATCTCATTTGTTTGATGACCTGGTTTAATCAAAGTACATGTTGGGAACCACAAGAGTGATTTACCGCATGCGATGAATATCATTGTTTTCACGCTTCACTTTCAACTTGCTTCCATGAAAGCCTCTCATTATGCAGAATTATAGCTTTTATAAAGGCACAGACTTGGACATTCACAAGAAAGGCAGTTTTTTCTCAAGATCAAGAACAGGTCTCAGAGGGCTCAAAAAATGCTGACAGCGACAAGAGCAGAAGGAGGGAGATGGGGAAAGAGAGGGAGAGAAAGGGGAGGAGAAGGAGGCGGGAGTCGGTGCCTAAACCCCTGAATGAAATCAGAGCTCAATACAGAATTCCTCTGATTAGCATTGTGGAAATAATCTCCTCCAGCTCTTATGCTCTCATGGGATCTTGAAACCTGAATAGTGTCTTCAGTATAGCACAGACTGCCTATCTATCAGCTGTTTAGGCTGCAATCATACTTGCAAGTCTAACTTTCATTACAGCTCCACTATATCACTGCTACACACTACTGTGTGATACTTTCGCTAAATATGTGAGGTTCAAAGCAGCATTTCTCCCTAAAATCTACCTACCGCCTTGGTGCACTGCACGTCCTTTCCCAGCAGCCAGTGCAACTCCAGATTTCCTTCTCCTTGGTAGCAGGACTGCAGCCGCTCCTTAATGCGGGTGTTGATGTCCTGGATGGTGAAGATGCAGAGAGCAGAGTGATCTGGAGGGTCGTGGTACTGCTTCTGTCCTTTCGAGAACACAGCAAAGAGCACATCCTCTTGAGCACTAATGTTGAGCGACTTAGCCAGAACCCTGCCAGCCTTGGACAGGTAAGCTGCCTGCAGCAGACGGTACTCCTCGCCTCTGTGAATGCACCCCACAGGAAGTGACACATACGAGTGGAACTTCTTGTCACCTTTGCACAGGCGGATGATTCGGGATGTGTAAAAGAGGTCGCCAGGGGAGCCACCTGCAGGCATCCCGTTCTCTGGAGTCTCCGGCTGGACAGTCATGAAGTAGACAAAGCTGCTGCTGGCAAAGCCATAGATGTAGTAGATGTCAAAGTGTGGCACAAGAGCCAGTGTGTCTGAGGGGATTTTAATCAGAGAAGAAACAAAATCAGTGTGAAGCTCATAGTCCAGCATGGCGGAGGATTCTGGGTCACGAGGCAGCTTTCGGCTGGAGATAGTTGGAAAGTAGTCCTGTTTTCCGCCTACGGCAGTGCCGATGTATAAAGTCGCATCCTGACCCTGAGAGGGTACAACAACTCCATACATTGTCCCAGTCTGGTTGTCACTGGACAGGTAGTGCTCTTTCTTATGCGTGGGCTCCACAAGGATGAACAAATCATCCAGCCTCATCAGCTTACAGACGCCCTGGTAGAGGCTGCCACAGGCCAGCAGCCGGTTGTGAGAGTAGTCGATAAGCAACAATTTGTTAACATTGTCAGTGGAGGCCAAAGGCTCAGAACAGGGCTGGACAATTAGTGGAGGATAACATGCTTTGTTGTCATACTCTGGTCCTGTATCATGAGACACCAGGAGAGTTAGATTAGAAGACAACTTGTAAATTCGATTGACAGCTCCAATGTACAAAGCCCCAGTAGACTGATGCACAGTCAAGTGGTTCAGCGACCACTCCCTCCTCTCTGATTGGAAGGTGTTCATAGTCTGTCCTAGAGTCATCTTTTGATTCACAGAGATTAGAGTCAATAGCCACAGTGCCAGGGGCCATGACATGACCTTTAGAGGACCGTGACCTTTAGTGAGGCCGCAGTAAGTCCATCCTTTATACAAGCACGTTCCCATCCCCACGTGGCTCTGAAAAGTATTGAGCTCAGACAAACAGGATTGTGTGTCAACAAGTAGCAGGATTGTCCAGAAAAAAGATCAGCTCAAGTGGGGTCTTGTTCTCCTCAAGTGATCTTCACATCATTCTGAAAAAGAAAAGAAAGACATTTGTTTTAGATCTCAAAAAATCCTTGATTCTTTCAAGTGTGAAAGATTGCTTTTCAGGATATCGTTAGGCACTAAAACCCTAGAAATGTCTTGTTTTCTTCTCTAGCTCTGCTTAGTCAGACACATGAGACATCAAAGAAACAAGTAATCATTTGTTCAAACTGTCTCCCCATATTTACTAGCCTGAGAGATGGTCCAATATTCCCCATATCAACAGGGGGGCTCATTATATTCGCCTTTCTGTAAGAGAGAACTAACTGTGGCCTATTACTTGAACAAAGCAGTGACACAATGTAGCTGCGCGTTCCCTCTGTTTGGGTGGCTAATTAAATGATCCAAATGTATTAATTATGCATCCATATTTTGGGCTCCCTGTTTTCCTTCCTCCCCTCTGCCTTGTTCGTTTAAATGGTTGAATCCAGGAGGAATTAATCACTCTCCAATGCGGCCGACATTCCTAAATTAATCAGGCTTTTTCCAGGGATGGCAGGGAGTCATTAGAGATTCAGAGCCTGGCAGCATCAACTCACACTTCCCTTTTTAATTTCATTAGCATATTTTATGTAAATATTTCCAAGGGACAAACAATGTCCGTCAAACACATGACGGACAAAAAAGATGGATGAGTTAGCCACATGAATGTTTGATGGATGTACATTTTTAATTTATTTATTTTTTTACTGTTATAACGTTAATATAAAATATCTTTTCGTCTCCCATATGGCCAGACAAAATAAGCTTATCTACAATAAAAAGAGGGACTTTTTTCCTCTATATAAAGACTGGTGTTTTATGATGGCAACACAAGCATCGTAGATAAAGTAGCTTCACATATGCCGTTACTTCATCGATGTCCATTAAAGGAGTAATAAAACTGTCTGCATAGGAGGATACATCATAAATTAAAACACCTGCATCACTCTAAATCCTGCCTGTGTGTTGCCTGAAGCTTCTCCAATCATACACTCAAAGGTGGTTTCTGTCTCTCCTTTGTTACCGCCGTTACTACACCAAAAGCACCTTCACACTCTTCTAACAATCCTTTAAAAGTAAAAATAAATGAAATGCCTTCAAATTTCCTTCAAGTATATCCTGCCAAATCCTAGAAGACTATACCTCGGAAGCAAACTGTCCTTTTTTGGCTGGAACTAACGTAAGCGGGGTGTTTTCTCAGTGAGACTTCCTGGTATAAGTAAAGGTTAAATGAAGACAGCCATGTCAGATCCTAATGCGGAGGTCATGATGCAGTGGGTGCTCTCCATTGGCTGACTAACAGGATGTCCGGCTGAGTTGAGCTGGAGCCAGGGATAGAGCGGATGGACTGACACTGAGCTGGCTGGGCCAACTCCAGCTCCACTCCAGCATCTCCTGCCCATCTGTCCCCACCGTGCTCACACAGGGGGAGAAGTCACTTGAGTGTCCCAACCTACTCTGCTCAATTTGGCAGGCTCAGTGTGAGCAACTCTACCAGTAATTGGCCACCGAAGAGTAATATCTGCCACACGCTGCATTGGCGCTCTTAAATCTGAAGTTTAGTGTTTGCTTTTGTTTGTTTAAAACAGATTCCATTTATAAAGACATGAAATGAATCAGTCATAGTCACAGTGCTATCTTTGCTGCCTTTGTTTTAGAAAACAGAGAAGTCTTTCCTTTTTTTTCCTGACTGGACACAAAAAAACATCTCTTTTATTAGTTCTCAGAAAGCCTAGATTTGGCAGGACATGTTGGCTCTAATATTTACATCTTTATTTAAGGCAAAATGTTGTCCAGCAAATTCTTTCTGAAAATCCCTCAGATCATCTGCTTTGCAAGCTGATGAGCACATGAACCCGTTTCTGTTTTCATTTATCCTGAAAACCTGATGAAATCAGTACTCATGCGTGATTGAAATACTGGAGGATAAAATGAAATATAAACAAGATTCATGTGCTTATTTTCAGCAATGACCATGAACTAGTGCTAATTGCGAAACTTTACTTTTTGAAGTACAGCCTTTTTTCCCCGAGATCTTTCTTCTTCTTTTTGTAGTCTTTTAAATAATGGAATGTCAAGTAATGCACTTAAGAGCTGCTTGAAAGTGGCAGAGTTAGAAAAATGTGACTGAATTCTTGAGCTGCCACAGAAAAGGGATTTTTGTGCTTCAGCTGGGGCTGTCTCTACTTTGTCTCTGCTTTGGATTTCTCTGCTTGAACTCACTCTACAAACTTCCAACTTAAAACCTTTGGTGTAATATGCATTGTAATCTTATCAAAAACTCAAGTGATGACCTTTCCTCAACTGGAAATAATAAATAAGACATCGCTCTTGAGGTCTAACAGCAAATAGCAGACCAAATGATATTTACAGAGGTTGGCTCGAGTCTGGCTTGACCTTAAACAACAGACACCAGCAGTGATACCCACAGGTTAATTCAGTGCTGAGAGTCTCCAGTGAAATCCTCAAAGGAGTTACAAAACAGGGGAGAAAAACAAGAAGAGAAATTAAGGAAGTGCTGGTGGCAAACGGAGCTGGGCAGGCAAGCAGCAGCCTCGTCGTTTCATCCATTTCTGTTCTGCCGGCTTTGGTCACGTCTAAGGCGTGCAGTCATGCTGCTCAGTGTTTACCCTGGATTATAGAGACAGCTCTTCGCCCTGCGCAGTCCTCCCTGCTGAATTCTCCGCCTCGCCACTCAGACACGCTCCAGCCCAGACGTGACTCATTCACACTCACACACAGGAACATGGTTTGCTGAGGCCTCTGGGGACGTGAGCTCTCAGCGGGCACCAATCACAACACAGAGGAGGGAGAAGCCAGTCTCTCGTGCTCCGCAAACACGACCCTTTGACCTGGATCAAGATCTGTGGAACCAAATCCATCCTTTTGGTTCAGCTTTAATTGAGGCGAAATGCTGTCATAGCTTCTGTAGCACCCTGTTAAGCATGATTCACGGGACGGAAGCGATGGTTACTGCTGTTGCGATGAAATAATTAAAAGAGGACTCTCTTCTTTGTTAGTATGTGCATCATGTTCAGTCATCGCTCAAGTTTGACAGCATAAAGATGTGTTTTGTCAGCATTTTTCATGTGTACTGTAGTACATTCAGATAAGATATTATGTGGAAACCTTATTTCTTGAAGATTTGCATATTTTGTGAAGTAGTGAACAGCTTTGTAGGCAGAGGCTTAATTGATTTGCGATACTGTGTTAAAACGCAATTGTGACCATCACAAAAAGAACTGACATGAAGTTAAAACTATTAAAATACAAATTTCCCGATAAAATGCTTTAATAAGAATTCACTGTGTTTAATTAGATAATTTAGATCAACCAATACCACTGAATTGCTAAAGCTGTGCTTTATAGCTAAACTAAGCCTTATAGGCTGGTTATATAGTATTTGTAAGAACATGGGATGATGATAGGATGATGAGATAAATTATTTATCTTCAAGAATGATGTAATACAAATACATTATTCCCTGGAACTATAGACGGTCTGGCAGGCAAAGTGGTGGAAACCCCTCAGACAAAGCTTCTCAAACTAAAGGGATGAGAGGTTTAACAACAAGTGGCCTTAAATAAAAGGCTAGAGGTGGTGCCTATAAATGTAAAGTAAACTGTTTAGGGAAATTATGTTTTGATTTTCTGTTCACAGTCATATTTAATAGTCACATTTATGTTGAATTCTTAAATTGAACATTCTTATCCATGTTTGTCATCACAGCTCACTCGGCCAGGGGCTGTTGCTGGTAGCTACGTATTTTTGCAAAGCATTCACATTTTGGAGATGTTACCTTTCCAAACACTCAGAGCAAGATGATACAAGAGGATTTTTTTTACACTTTAAAGAAGGACAGATTTAGCACAAGCAGCATGTGTTCAGGTTTATCTTGTTTATGTTTTGGATTATAGATTTGAGAACACTGTCGACAGACTGCACCATGATATTTCTAAAGGTCAGAAGATACTTCTCTGTGCTCACACTTAGTCAACAATAGGAGTCATTGTCACTCACATCAGAGGTGATAAAAATTTTTTTCCTTTTTGTCACTGTTGTTTTGTGTGGCCTAGATTTATAAGGCTGCACAAAGCCAATAACAGTATAAGACCACGGGGGCGGAAAACTGTCTGAACTACAATAGTCATAACAGCTTCTGTCTTTATGATTACAAGCGGGCTGTGCACAAGCGTGAAGGGTTTTTGTGTCTGTAGGTTTGTGCTGATGAGGCTGCTGATAGAAGTTTAAAAGTTTCTTATAGGACATCATTTTGGAGTTGGACAATATGTGGCTGCAGTTCTTCTGAACGTTTGAGCTTGTAGTATATAAACCCACATGGGATACTTTTGACTGGGGTTCTCGTCAAATACGCACAAGCCCGTCATTGGGGGGAGGGCTAGTTGTACACATCACACATGAATGGGCTGAAAGGGCGCCAGTCGCAACAGAACTTGACTTCCAAATGAATAAATGAAGGCAATTAGTAGATCTGTTTACAATGTTGTGGAGACAGAAGTAGGTCAAACATGGCAGACACAGAAGGGAGGAGGGAGCCAGCAAGCCAGAGCCAGGGGCTGTCGCTGGTACCTACAATGATGAGTCGGGGAATTAGGACATGAAAATGCCGTCTTTATTAACAATGACTTTTAAATGAATGTCATAATGAATCACAAGGGACCGGTGGAGTTTATTAGAAAAGCAGTGTTTTCTATTCAGCCCATCGTGTTTTATCAGACACAGTGTTGTAGAGGGTAAGCCCAGGGCAATAGGCTCCGCCTTCAAAATCCCCCTCACCCAAACACATACTCGAGCCTCAGAGGACATAATGTGTAGCTTGGATGCTCACACTGCAGATACCCACAGGATATCTTCGCTTTGATATTGCTCAGTCAAATTTTATGACAGTTGGCCCGTGGTTAATTTTTATCATTATGTTCTACAATGTAAATTCAAAGAGAAGCACTTTGCCCAGTTGGAAGGGGGCAATCTTAAAACCAGTATTTAGACTAATGGCAATAACACTTTGGGAGGCAATTGTTCCCTGGAAATCACTGCAAACTGCTGTGAATTCATTTAGCTTCATTGGCAGTTCGACTGGCACCTCTGCGTGTCCCAGCATTTTTTATATAATAAAAAACAGAACAATTATTTCCTTTTCTCCATGCTTGTTGTTTAGTTTATTGGCCAGCACAGATATTACAGGCTTTAGGACTCTCTAGCCAGCCACAATTCTTGATGGTAGAGTAGTGGAGGATGTCCGTGGGGGACAGTAAAACAGCGCTATGTCATCGCAACTAGCTCGGCTTCTAATAACTGCAGGATGCTGCGCAGAACCTGGGCAGTGGTAAATGTGACATAGGGGACCAATTCCAACAGATCACCACAACACAGTCAGCAGCCTCCTCTGCAATGCATTCCATTATCTCAGGGCATATGCATTATACATGCAGATACAGTACTTTATCTGAAATTGCTGTTAAGAGCAGGGACCAGATGAAGGGCACTGCTGCCACAGTCAGATTTAACCATGCATGCCTTTCTCCACCCTTCCCTCTTCTCAGCTCTGTCTCCTCTTCCATAAATCTCGTTGTTGGTCTTCCCTGCTTAATGGTGACCTCAAGCTGGCTCATCTCAACTGCTGAGGCCCTCGTGTTGCATATATGATGAGCATACAGGGGAAAGACAAAGTGACCTCCAGCGCCGTGATGAAAACCCATGCAGTTCAAGTGCAATAGAGGGTATTCTATAATTCAGCAATCGCATAGGAAGACAGAGTGAGCTGTCTTTCTTCTGGAGCCACACAGCTAGTGCCTGTAGTGGTAACCTACATCGCCTCAGAGCGAGGAGTAAACAGGTGTGTTTGATCAGGTTTTGGAGTTATCTTTCTGCACCCGCACAAAGACAATGAAGATGGTGAAATGAAGACTGGTGACCAAATACAGAACAGCTCACCTGTTTAGTTATTTGTACTATAAGATAATATATATTAACTACCAGCTTTATGTTCAGAGGGATGGCTTTATTGTCTGTTCGCACTTATATATCTGCCTTTTTTCTTCTTTTTTTTTGGCCAGGTTGTTATTGCTCTCTCTAAAGCAAAGCTATATTTTCCTCAGACCGACTGACTTACTCTACAGATGTGCAGGACCATATTGATTTCTCATGCATAAATCAAGGAGACCTGACAAGGAAAATACTTTACATTTGGCAGAAACTAGACCTCACTGAGTGTATGAATGGGGAAAAAGCAATCAAACACAGTGATGCAGACTACATTTGAAGCTGTGAAGCACATATGTCCATGATTCCCACACCACTGCACACAGAAATCAAAGAACTTATTCCAAAGAAGCCTGTATGTTTCCTCGGCTTCCTCCCGCTTTGCCCATATGGTTTCGTGGGGTGGGAGATGCCAAGGTTGGAGGTAGCTGGCACGAATAATTACGATCAAAGAAATTACAATGCAAAAGGAACAGCTGCTACCTCGACTGCTGACAAATCACTATGAGCAAGAGGAGACTGCAATAGATGGCAAGTCAGGGAGAGTAAAACAGGAAAGAGGAGGAGAGATGGTGCATGTTCTACTATACAACAACTTTCCCTCTAAGTATCTGCTACTCCAAAACCCATTTAACATTTAATCCGCAGTGCAAATAAGGCCTTTGGTGGCCATTCACCCCAAAGCTGTACAAATACAAGCATCTGCCCAGATTATCTCAGTCAGACTCTATGGTCAATCCAGCCCGGCCTCTTTCTAATTCTACCCATCAGAAATTCTATCCTACTTCCTGAGCCTCTCACATGAATTTGAGAAGATTCACAGAAATGTCTTCAATGTCCAAAAATAGAAATAACCTGGTTTGAAGTATAGTAACCAAGTGAGTTAGAATTCTACCAAAACTGCAAATGCAGGTGAATTTCTCTCAAATAGAAATTCTCTTCATGGCAAATGCGTTACATTTTTTTTAATGCTTTAACACAACTCCTGCAGGAATAATGCAGTTTCCTTTCGTCTCAACTTGCCCTTCCTAATAGGATTTGCTTGTCAAATTAAAATTGAATACTCCAAGTCTATTAAGCTCAGTCCCACCTGGTTTGTAGCTGCCAAGGGCTGATCACTATACAGCAGTCTTAGATGTAGTCCAGACAGTCTGGACTTCTATGACATGTTGCAGATAACCTGGTGAGGACAATTTTGCAGATGTAATCACTTAAAGTTGTGAGGCATTATTCCAGACATTAGTCATTTACTTTTTTGTAAGACCGGCGTAAGCAAGGCTTTTACAAAGTGGACCCAAATACTCTGTCTTCCCAGGTGGCAACAAAGAGCAATTTGACGGTGTTCTGTAATGGTGATGGTGTTTCATAATTCAGTCCAATTTGGTTTAAGGTGCCATCTGTCCATTTTTTAAGCACTTATCTGACTAGGGTTACAAAACCCCGTAACCTGGATTTGTCGCTAGTCTGTCTTATATGTTTCTTTAGAATGTGGGAGGAAACTGGAGCACCAGATGAAAATCCACAGTGACATGCAAAGGCCAAAAGACGACTGCAAGTGCTAACTATTGAAACCCTAATGAACAACAGTTTGAAGTGCCAGACTTATTTTATATAATCTTGAAACCTCTGTTTACGTTGTTTAGCAGCCTCTTGTTTTTTGAGAACTGGCAAGGAA
Organism: Perissodus microlepis; assembly: GCF_051167445.1. Taxonomy (NCBI): domain Eukaryota; kingdom Metazoa; phylum Chordata; class Actinopteri; order Cichliformes; family Cichlidae; genus Perissodus; species Perissodus microlepis. The sequence goes on along the minus strand of NC_140465.1, from coordinate 29,109,117 downwards.
CTGGGGTTGGCTTGCCTCAGTCGACATGTAGAGTCATGTAGAAGTATCCTTGGGCATGATACCACACCACAGGTTTTCCCTGATCCATCTATCAAAGTTCAACTGTTTTAGTACTCAGCATCACAAACATCAAATATCCTAATCCCTTGGGGGGGGGGCGTTGAAGGGGGGGGGGGGGGGTTGAAGGGGGGGGGGGGGGGGGGGTCATCGCATTGTATTTTCCATATTACGTGCTGGGTTGTTTCTTCTCCGATCTCTCCTGTGTGTCCCAGATAGACACAGGAGAGATTGTCACTGGTGAAAGTCACATTTTTTCACCTTGTGTCATAATCAAGTCAGGTTTTAAACTGAATATTAACTGGTTGAAGTGGGCGTTCTTACCAAGTAATACTATGTTAATTCTTGACCACATACTAACATTAGTTTTGCAGTAGGTCTAGAAATGTTTTACCTTTTTAAAGGTGTAAAGAAATGTTTAATTTTTTTTTTTCAAAGGCTGAATTAATGTTTAAAACATTTGGTTTTAAAGCCGTTGCTTCACCTGTCAGCTGGGATAGGTTCTAGCCCCTCGTGACCCTGACAAGGATAAGCAGGAAAGAATGGATGGATGGATGGATGGATGGATGGATGCTACACCTGTCAAACTTAATTAAAATCTGTAGCAGCCTTTATCATCTTTAGTTATTATCCATAGACTTAAGTTGAAACTCAAAAATATATCTTAAAATAACAGTAGGTCAAAGAGCTGCCAGAGACCACAAATGTCATAGTGGCTTCTTTGTGCTTTCAGATTTCATATTGGGTGATAGATAATTACACTACAACACTTCACAAAGCTAAGGAAGAAAGACGAAGAAGCCATGTTTTAGAAGTTATTCGAGTATGATTAGTTTGTTGAAATGGTACGAAAGAGATGGACTAAAGTGAAGTTACATGGGTTTAGCTCAAACACATAAAGACCAATTTCTTTCCATGTTCCATAAGATATAATAACATAACCAAATTTTACCAAATGGCAAGTTTTAGGTATTTTGTATGTAAGCTACATGAAGAAAAGAGATGTGCTATGAAATTACCAAAGTCTGGCATGAATATCTGCCTCAAAGGGCAGAAAACCCACCAATTTAGCACAAGAACGATTGTAAAAGTTACAACAAAAGCAGCCGAGATATCCTGATGTTTGTGATCCATTATATGACCTAAGTTATGAAAACACTGGTTCCTGTACTTCCTATAATATTCTCCAGTTATTGTTAATGCTTTTTCAGACATCTGAAAATTTTTAGTCCAGCGGTTTCAGAGCCATTAAACTGAATTTCATGAGTAATATAAGAAAACCGATTACAAACGGAAAAACTAGTGTCAATACATTTCAGATTTTAAAAAAACTCATGCGACATCACTTAACTTTGTCATCTATTTTGTATGGCCATATGCTGTCTAAATACAGAAGTGCCAAAGAAATCATGCAAAACAAACACATCAGCAAAGTTATTACACTGTTTGTATCAACAACAGTGTGACAATCTGGAGGCAATGCGCCATATTGCAAGACCGCCATCACTGCATGCTGAGCGCTGCCAAAGCTGCCATCTGGCAGGTGAGCTGCACACTTTCCTCTCCTCCCTCTCACTTCTCCTCTCCACTGTTTTTTACCACTTCTCTTCCTCGCTCTTCCTATATTAGTCCTTCTCACCCCTGCTACCTAGCTATTTCCACTTTTTACACTCCTGTCTAACCCTGTAAGGTTACTCTTCTCCACATGTACTGTATATGCACCTCCCTCCAGGCCTGGATCACACACTGAAATAAGTGGAAGCATGAAGCCTGAAAGGTGGAAGCAAGAGAGAAAAGACTAAGGACAATTGCACATTGGCTGTGCTTGTTCATCTGCAGTATTTTGTTCTGTCTTCGTTTCCTTCTTTTTTTCCTTTCTCTCTCTCATCAGTGTCGATTTCATATCACTGTTTGCTCTCCTCCCCGTTATCGCAGCCCTCTCGTCACACTTCCCTCTCTTTTTGTCTCCTCTTAGCAAATATGCACTCATATGCAAAGACGCACCAGTAAATAGGCACACGTATAACACGCACATTCACACGCGTACAGTATACACGTGCAAACACACACACACACAAACTGCAGGCTCGACGTCTTCTTCCGCAGGCTGTAGCATCTGAACAGTCGTGTTTAATCAGTGTCTCCATTGGCAACCGGGGGTAGCGGTGGGTGGAGATGGTGAGACTTGGAGGTGGGGGGTCTCCAGCTATGGGCAGTAGCAGTGAGCTGCTGTGCACTCACACACCGTGTAAGTGTGCTACATACACTAATTCGTCTGATGTATTATTGGAGCAACTGTGCGTCGCCTTTGCCCCTGACCCACGCTGCACTCCCTGATATTGAAATTACTTCAAAATCAATGTCACAGATTGAATTGGCAGTTGTTTTAAATCACAAGCTGTTTTTTGCAGTGTAGTAATAAAGCATCCCTCTTCTTTTTTTTCTATCTTCTCAAACATAAAGTAGCTCATTAATCTCTGTAGAAGTCTGAGATAACACTTAACTCCTAGCTTGTGGGTGAAAATGACAGAGACAGATGCTCTAAATTACTTCACCTACACTGGTCCAACATTGCCTCTAGGGTCAAAAGACTCCAGAATAATTCACCTATATTTCCTCAGTACAAGAAACTACCACTACAAATGCAGATGGAGGAATTACATCAAATGGTATGTATAGATCAATTAAATCAAACTGCCAATAAAATTGATTTTTTTTTCCCATTGGCTTACTTTTAGACTCTTAAAAAAGTAAAAATATAATTTAAATTTTACCTAATCAGAAACAAAGTTTAATCTCTTAAACTCATGAGCATTCTTTTTTAACTGATATCACTACTTTTAGAAATCTTCCCCTGAAATTTCACTTACTCCCCAAAATCTGGGCAGTGGGTGAAAACCTCAATAGTAACTTGTTTTTCCAGAAATTCTATCCCGGTTATTTTGTATTTTTTCATTACAGTTTTCCTAACAAACATAGTTCCCACAAAAACTGATAGTACTGTGGATAATCCTCAGCAACTTGAAAAGTGTTACTGTCACAATACAAATCTCAGACAGAGCTTTATCGTGTAAGACACAAAGTATGTCTTTTTGTTTGCTTTAAGATGGCTTAGCTGAGGAGTTAGGAGTGGGTAATCCTCAACTATACCTCAGAAGAATAGGAATCATCATAAACCAAACCCTTAGTTTAATTCATTGTTGTCAATTGCAAGAGAGAGAGAGAGAAAAGTAATGTGGAGATTCATTTAAATTCTAAAATTAGCAGGCAACTGATAAAATGCCGAAGCGCATGACTGGCAAGAGCATGCTAAAAGAGAAGCCAATCTCTCTCTCTCAACGAGAGGCTTTTCCCACTCTGGAGGGGCCAGGAGAATAAAAGCTAGTCCAACTGGCCGGCCAGATAAGCCAGACCAGAAAGAGCATACAGGGAGAAGAAGGGCTCATCTGGTTTGCATGAGGGGTGAGAGTCAAAGAGCCGTGAATCCAACTACAACCGCTCCTCGCCCCCTCAACCACCATACAGAGGAGAGCTCAAACAAAGATGCACTTAGTGAACAGCATTGTTGTAGTTGGCACCGCTGCAGCTGTGTGTGCTTTAGTTCTTTCAGACTCAAGCTTCATCTCAGCTCTTGCCCAGCTTTATCAGCATCCCAGTGGCTTCTGCTCTGCCCCGCTGCCAAAGCAGCACGAGCTCTGGCTGCAGGGCAGCAGCGGAGAGCTGACTGTCTCCAGGCTAAATACTTCACTCTGGTATTCTCCTGATGACCAATAATCTGATGAACTGCCCAGAATAATCTAAATGTGTAAAGAGTTTTGGGGAAATCTGCACAAGCCGGTGGCTTTTGCAGGCTTTGTGTAAAGCAGAGTTATTGATAAGAAGATTATTCCCATCAAATCTAATACAGAAATGCTCTTGCCTGAGGATCTGATTGGTACTGAAGCTGAGGCATTTACAGTTGCTTTGTTTTCAGAACATCAGCCCACATCTGCTGGTTGTTACAGGTGGTCAGCAGAGCCGCAATTTGTCCAATTAACACGTGCATTCTAAATCATAACGCCATTCGGAGTTCACGCTCGCTGCGCGTCTTTTCACGGCGTCCAAGGTGCGTGAAGTCTAACAACTTTACCCTTCTGCACAATGCAGAGCTGCTCTACAAGCTGCCGCTCAGCTGCTAACACCAAAGCATAGCCCACTCACCTTGAAATAGCAGGAGATTCATTCATGAGTAGCGCAGATCCGGTTATTTCGCTTGAATATTGGGAGAAACGTCCCGCGTCTCAGTCAGTGAGTCAGTCAGTGGGCTAAATGAGTGTGGACGACAAATACAGCGAGATAAACTGCCGGTTAATTTATTCTACGCGCAGACGCGACGCAGAGCTTGTAAAGTCATCTGGACAGCAGTGAGCATCTCCCTGTCAGCCGCTGAGAAGGAGACGATATCAAGTGACCCTCCCGCCTCGTTCAGGGATTGATCATTTTCTGTAACAGGCTGTCACACAACCCCATCTCCACCTCTCTCCCTCCCTCCCTCCCTCCCTCTCTCTCTCTCTCACTCTCTGTGTGGATGCCGGTGCTACATGAAGTCACCCATCAGTTCACTTGCACCTCACGTACAATGTGCGCTTTTAGACCCAACCTCCGTCGCGTCATCCTTTGGCACAACTTGGGCGCGTTGCAATACCTGTTTTATGTCTTTTATTCCAGCGAACGAATAAAAGTTCCTGCGCATTTGTTCATCAGTGGAGATGGACACTGACAATGATTCATTCTAAAAAGTCGTCAAAACATTTGGTAAAGAGCCGACTTCTAAATGCGCTTACAATTCCATTCAAATTGGACCTAGACTGCGTGTTATCAACAGCACACAGGACGGAGATAAAGTCAGCGACCAAAATAGGCCTATTTGTCAAACGATTGTGATCTTTATACATTTGTGAAATGACTGCTTTCCATATGCACAAATGGGCTGTATATTTTGAATCATGTATTCACACATCTTCTGATGGGAAAAGGAATTGCGTTGCAGCGGTTTACTCGCTCGTTAGGCCCGCTCGCTCAGTATGTGATTCTCTAAGAAATGCAAGCATTCACATGTTTTAGAGCAAATTCTCTGTTTTGTATTTTCATTCACTGGCTGATATAAAGGCTCACAGCAGCCTGCACAAGTTTCAGCTGAAATACTGCCATCTGTAGGCTTAATAATGTGGCCACACTTTTTGTGTGTGTGTCTCAGAGCTCTAGCAAAGATCATTCATTTTAAGCCTTTTTAAGCGTTATAAACCATAAAGGTTAAAAAATATATGATTGTAACAATAAGGGTCTAGTGCAGCATGTATCCAAACCCACTATCACCATTGTCCTGCCCATATTGCTGAAAAGCTCAGTAGACATTTGGGGGGTTCTGGTGTGGATAGGGAGGGGGGCAGGCAGCGTCCATCGGCCAGCTGTCTGCTCCTCATTATTTGCTGTTTGGTGGTTTGGAGATGAGTTTGAGATGTCACACTGGCTACCTGTTAGGGCTGAGCAGCTCTGGGTGGGCAGCGGACTCCCTCAGGCATGAGCAGATGGCAGTTATTCCTCACTGGCCCCACGTCGGGTGCATGAGTTCACGAACCTCTGTGACACATACACACACACCACAAATACACACACATACTGTATTAGCAAACACACAAGTCTGAACACAAACAAAAACAAATATACAAACTTACACTTGAGGCTATTTATGCACATAAACTGTGCTGGGAGTTAATATGCAGATGCACACAGCTACAGATTTAAGTGAGAAGACACAAAAGCCTACAATAAAGACAGATGTGTTCAACAGACTTAAAAGGGGAGCAATAACAGACTTTCTTTCGACAAACTCCAGTTTGTCTTATAAAGAGTTCCACAGCTGTAGGATTTAAGCAGAAAATGAGCAATTTCTTTTTGTAAGGCTTTGGGAGCATTTGGAATGGGCTAACTAATTAATTTAAGTCTAAAATCAGTTCTGAAGAAGTGAAGCAAAAATGGGAGCGATGGGGTCTTATTTCTTTGAATTTGTTAAAAGTGTGGCATCTGGCTTTTAGATGAGATGATGCCAGAAGATGGTCCTTTGACTGGTGAAAAGTGAATTATAATAGTCTAAACTTGTTGAGATGAAAGCTTCATAAATGGCTGTGAAAATAAAAGAATTATAAACGTTACCATTCATATGCCAAAAGATCACATCCAGATTGTAGCAAAATGCTTTATGTTGAAGGACAGAGTTGTAGACGTGTCTGATCATGTTTGCGTCCAACAATTCATTTTTAAATATTACATTCTGTTTCTCCTGCTTTTCATCATATAAAAAAGGTAGATTAAACAGTAAAGGAGATGTCACCTGTGCTGAAAAGAGTAGTGATGTGTAATTACAGTTAATACTAAGATATGTGTGATGAGCCATGCCTGTATGGATGGCTTATGGTATTTTTCAAGGTTGCTTGAGGTTTTAATGTAGACTGTAAGTGTGTAACTGAAATGTGGGAGATTGTTATCTGTTCTCCACAGGTCTAATTCAAGGGCAATTGCAGTTGTGAATTAGTTTTCAAGCTGGTGTGCAAATCCACGTTATCATTCCTTCAAGAGCCGCACTTACACACTCAAATCTCTGGAGTAAACTCAGTGAGAGAGGGAGAGGGAGACGTTAGCGTTTTAGTTCAAGAAGTCTTGAAGGAGACTACCATACGTAAAGACAACATCATATCTTATTCAGCTGAGCAAAACTAAAGAGCGCTGGAATTAGAAAATATATCAATATTCATTAATACAACTAATAAAACAGTTACAGGCTACAGGTCCCCAGCAACTCAAAGTTGAAGAAGCAGTAAAGGGGATGCACTGATCTCTGTCTGCACACTTAGATGCTGAGAGTGAGTTTCACAATTTTGCATCAATGGGTTTTACAGCTTAAAACACATAGTCTTCTAGTATTTTATGAGAAGGCAAGGAGAAATAGGAAACAGAGTTGCAAAAACATTTATTTAGCAAATAATAAAATCACAAACTTACGTGCATATTTGCCTAAATGTCACAGCAGGAAGGCACAGCTAGCAGATGGGCACCTGATCGTATAAAGTACCTGCATTGTTAAGTCAAACCCTTCTTAAACATGAGCCTTGGCCTTGTTTATGACACACAGAGTAAACTTTTAGACAATGCAGGATCCTTGCAAGCCTGTGGACATTAGTGAAATGAGTACAAATTCAAATGAAATTACAGCTCCTCCTGGAAAATGGTGATCTGCAGCTTCATCAATATTGCAATTAGTTACTCAGGTAACCGGGGTGGTCAGTGAAAGGACTCAAGTGTGCCTGGTGTGTGTGATATTTTACTCTGGCATTGTTCTAATGTGTTCATTATGAATATTATGCTGTGGCTCTGGGCCTCTCTCACAGACAGGACCCAAGTGGAGTAGCCAGCTAGATGTAATCTACTTCATGGAAATTACCATAACAACACGAAGCTCTGCAAATGGAACGGCAATGAAAGACAACCGCAGGCCCAATCAAGCTGTCATAACACACAGAATAATAACAACTGAAAGCCATTAAAACCTTTCAGTCTGAACCGCTACACCTCACTGTGCAAAGAATAGGATTGAGAGGCCCTCATATCCCTCATTTTGCCTAAACAGTCACCTATAAACACCAGGCTTTATCCAAAGCACATCCATCATTTCCACACTCTAATGTCACATTCATAACAAGGAGGCTCATGATGGGAAACAATTATTAATTCCCTTGTTACTTTTTCTTCCTTAGACGTCTCTTAGAGATGTTTTCTTCTGTGAGGTTGTCTATATTAATAGTTTCACACAGATGTTTTCCATCCAAAAGAAAAGTCAAACCAGGTTTGTGGGGGGGTTGGTGCTTCAGATGTAGCCAGTGGATATCAGGGCCAAGACCGCCAGGCCCTGTTTACAGATGCATTAAACTAAATACAGCCTAAAGAGATCTGACCAAAACTGCTCCTGCACTGCACTTTTTTTTAAAAGAGCCAAGAGAAAAATACTAAATATAGATTTTACCTAAGCTGAAGATCTACTGCGCTGAATGTGCTCGCAAGCAGGTGAAGACCTCAGTGGTTAACAGTTTAAAAGTCTACTTTGAGCTTTGCAAACTTTGTATTTACATCATGAGTGCAAAAGGAGCGAAAAGGGAACTGCGAACAACTAACACTACATTAAACTCCTCACCAAAACATCGATCGCTTATCATGGCCTGTCAGTAATACTTCAGCACATCTGCTGGGTATTACTCCTCATGGTGAAATGCTTTAAAAACATTTTTATTTATTTACAACCAAAAATCCTGGTACAATGTGAATGTTATCACATTGGAAGGTCCAGTTTTGTTTGTTTGTTTGTTTTTGATTAAGGACAAACACCTGAATAAAACTGTTTTTCTGATTCTTCTGTTGATGAGACAAAAAATATAGTTTGGTGAAAGTGGCAAAGCTCACGGATCTGTGGCAGCAAATGTTTTTTTAAATGATGTGTCCACCATCTGATATCATGACTGATGGACAAGGCGCAGAAGTGTCAGTATGAAGACCAGAGCTTATGGATGAGGCGACCCGATGATGTCTCACTGCTTTCATCTTTATTGTCATTTTAAAGAGTGTGACATGCAGTAAACATAAATGTATATAAAATGTCATCTAGAGCTAGCACTGGAGTGCATGTCAGTTTAATTAGTTTGCTAGCTACTTAGACATTCTGCAAGTGGCAATTGTTTTCCTGAATAGAATATTCAGCTGCTGAATAGAGAAAGGAAGAGAAAGGAAGCAGCCTCCTTATTAGATCTATCAAAAATAAAGGCCCAGTTCTTCAAAAAATATCCTTAGTATTTTAAAAAGTAAATCAGCTGCCGTTATCAGTGTAAACTGTGCTTCTAAGAGTGGGAGGCTTAACAAACAAAGGAACAGTAAGAAGGATAGAGTTTAAAGTAAAAACATTAAATGGTTGTTTCAGTCAGACCAGTTTTATATTTAGAGGAAGCCGAGAGAAGCCTTCAAACCAGGGACTTTTTCAGATTTCTATTAAAAGTGCTATCACCAGTAGGGAGCAAGGACCACTTTTCCATTGGAAAATCAGGAACATTCTCTCAGAATTAAGTACCAAACCAAACCGCCTGATTTTTTTCTTATAAATTTTGTGAGTCGTAATGATATTAAAGTGTACCTCCAACCTCCATATTCATCTGTTAGGAGGCACAGCTACCCTGTGGCAATATGGCACCTTCACTGAAACACAAGATTTAAATACAAGGTAATGGAGCTATTATAATGTAGCCTAGTGAAAGAGACATAGACAGTATAAAAGGATGGATGTAGATTTCAGGTCTGAAAAGTGAAGCTAGCACAGAAGTGCCTCAGTTGGTTATAGCCCCTGATTGCAAAAAGCATTTTAGTTGCATAGTATACGGTAAAAATGGCCTTCGGCTCTCTTGCTGTGATGATATTATGGGCTTAGTTCATTTTATAAATCACAATAATTTTTAGAGTCAGAATGCAGGGTAATTCAGGCTATGCTTGCTGGTCTGTTTGTCCTCAGTTTCAAAGTCAGAGCCAACCCCTTCCTCCACACGCCCAATTTCAAAACGGCCAAAAGGCCGAGTGTAGAAATATTTAGCTCAAGGCTTCATAACAGAACCTCACTGGCCGTGGGTGACGTTATGGTGGTTTCATCCATATTTCATGCTGTCTATTGCTCTGCAAGAAGTAACGTGGTGGGGGTCACTGAATCTGATGGTCTTGTTGTAATGTTGATGAAAAATGGCTACATTTGGCAGGACCAGATTGCACCCTGAGCTGCCAACGCAGATCTCTCACTCATGTTGCCAAATGATAAAGTCGATTTACATAAACCTGAAAAAAGGAGATTAGATGAAAGCCAAAAGAAGTCTTCCTGTCAATATTTATGAGGCTGCCTGTGCACAGTTTACATTAAAAACATAATCATGTATTTTGTAGAATTATTAGTCAAGCTTTGCATAAGGAAAATGTTTGACTTCATCTACCTTTTCTACCCATGAGAAATTTGTGTTCAGAATACAAGCACTGATGCTTCTACACAGTGCTGTTAAATCAATCACTTTCCTTGTTCAACAACAATGACTTTATGCATTTAGATTAGGAATTAATTATATTATTCATTACAAAAAATCTCTCTGCAAACACACAGGCATCAGCTCATTTAGGCATACATCATTTTCAGTGTCAAGGTTGTTGTGGTGATCCCCGTAGTGATTTTGTATTAAACTTTCAGAAAGTCGAGTAGTTCATCAATTGAGCATTTCAGGCTGTATCATCTTCTTCCCTGAGTTTTATTTGTGAAGTCTGTACATGATGCTCCTTTCAGTCTCAGTTGATTTTTCACACAAGCTGTTTCTTTTTGTATTGATTCCAAATAGCGCTAAAGGAGTGGAGAGGCCAAGTTTTACATTTACAAACCGAGTAAGCCGGGATGCTCTCATAGACAAGAATGCGCTTGTTTATCTGGTGATTCAACCCCAATTCCGAAAAAGTTTGGGCTCCTGCGTAAAATGTAAATAAAAATAAAATGGTAAATGGCCTGTATTTGTATAGCGCTTTACTAGTCCCTAAGGACCCCAAAGGGCTTTACACATCCAGTCATCCACCCATTCGCACACACACTGGTGATGGCAAGCTACATTGTAGCCACAGCCACCCTGGGGCGCACTGACAGAGGCGAGGCTGCCGGACACTGGCGCCACCGGGCCCTCTGACCACCACCAGTAGGCAACAGGTGAAGTTGCCCAAGGACACAACGACCGAGACTGTCCGAGCCGGGGCTCGAACCGGCAACCTTCCAATTACAAGGCAAACTCCCAACTCTTGAGCCACGATCGCCCCACGATAAAAAAGGCGATGATTTGCAAATCTCATAAACTCACATTTTATTCACAATAGAAAACACATCAAATGGTTCAACTCCAAAAAATACTAGGAAAAAATGATCGTTTCAATTTTCCACTGTGCAGCATCCCCTCTTCTTTTAAGAACAGTCGACAACAACAGTAGAGGATTGACGCTGCTAGAGAGTTCAGAGTCTTCAATGTCGTTTTTTTAATTTCATTGTATGCAAAATGTTTTCAATTGGTGAAAGGACTGGACTCCAGGCAGACCAGCTTAAATGACTACTACAAAGGTGTGCTGTTCAAATAGATCCAGTATGTGATTTGACACGGTCTTGCTGAAACATGTAAGGACTTCCCTGACAAAGACATATGTTGCTCTAAACTGCAAATGCAGCCTGTCAATTGCATAGGTACTAATGCACACCCATACCATCAGAAATGCAGGCTTTTGAACTGAGCACTGATAACAAGCTGGATGATCAGTCTTCTTTTTAGTCTGGAGAACACTGACCGTGTTTTCCAAAAACATGGATGCTGCATGTTTACTTCTGGGATTACGTTTAATTCTAAAGAATTCCAAATTTCAGTTTTTCCCTCAGTCCATTATAAATGAGCTTTAACCTAAAGGAGACAGTGATGTTCCTGGATCATGTTCACATATGGTCTCTTCTTTGCATGATAGTGCAGTCCAGCTCTGAGGTCTTTACACTGGCTGCCTGTCCGTCAGACGATAGACTTTAAAGTTCTGATGCTGGTCTATAAAGCTCTGAATGGTTTAGGACCAAAATACATCAGTGACCTCCTGACCCAGATCCCTCAGGTCATCTGGATCCTGTTTTTTATCAGTTCTCAGAGTCAGAACCAGACACGGAGAAGGTCCAATCAGCTTGTATGCTCCACATATCTGGAACAAACTCCCAGAAAGCCTCAGATCAGCTGAAACACTCAGTTTATTTAAATCCAGGTTGAAGACTCACCTGTTCTCAGCTGCATTTGACTAAAGCACCAAATCCACACTGTTTTACTTTTAAGCTTAAATTTCAAAACTTACATTTTAACTACTGATTTTTATCTACTGTTCCTTTTCTTTTTCATTTTAAATCATGTTTTTTTATTTGTTTTTGTTTTTTTAATGTCTCTGTAAAGCACTTTGAATCACCTTGCTGTTGAATTGTACTATATAAATAAACTTGCCTTTCCTTGCCTTTAACCTGCTGTTGTGGATGGTACAGTGAACTGTGTTCACAGATATTGATTTCTGGAGGTGTTCCTGCCCACAAATTGTAGATGCAGTTTTTTGTGGGTTTTTTTTTTGTTTTGTTTTGTTTTGTAAATTGGTAAACTTTATGTCTGAGAAACTCTGGCACTTTAACATTTTTATACCCAGTTATTACTTTCTAAATGTTCGTCCAGCCATTTATTTTAGGTTCTAATTACTTTTACAGCCTTTTGTGACCCTCGTCTTTTTTTTGAGTGTCTTATTGTGAATCAAATATGAGTTTACGAGATCAGAAAATCACTGAATATTGTTTTTATTTACATTTTACACAGCATTATAACTATTTGGAACTGAAGACTAAAACACAAAGTTTTTAACCCAAAGGGATCTTTAGTGCTGGTAATTGTTATACACAGAACAACATGCAGCAAGTCAACATTAAAAATAACCGTTTTTTTGGTCTAAAATATTGATTTGGAAAGAATTACACTAATTTCTAAATCAATATTTTATTATTGAATCCTCCTGGGCAACTCTCTTTCATAGTTCAAAACACTTCTTATTTATCTTTTAATCAGTCTGGATCTGCTGTGCTGACACCCAGAGCAGTGTTTCTGAGATGACCATATTAAAGATATCCGGTCTCAATGACAACATACAGAGACGAGAGTCGAAAAAAAACAAAAAACTGAAGGCTGAGTTTTTAGCTTACAGTGTTACATATGTTAACCTCATCATTTGAAACTTTGGCCATGTTTAATATGAGCTTCCACTGTAATAACTGTTTATACAACTTCTTTTCAACTTCTTGTTAATGGAAAGTATCTGCTGAATTTCAAAGTAAGCATCAGAATAGGAAAGATTTAAGGTGATTTAAGTGACTTTGAACATAGTATGATTGTTGGTGACAGACAGGTTGGTCTTAGCATTTCAGAAACTGCTGATCTTCTGCGATTTTCCTGCATAACCATCTCTAGGGTTTCCTCTGAGAGAGAGAAAATATCCATTGAGCAATATATAAAATCTTGACACTTGTGTATTGAGTCTCATGTGTATTTTGTCCAATATATCCACATAAAATAACTGAGAGGGCAAAGTTAAGTATTACAATAAAGCAATACTTTAAACATCTAGAATTTAATAAAAGCATAAAAGGAGATGTTGTGTAGTTTTTGTTCTGTCTTTGTCTGCTTTAGCCCATCAGAGTAGTGACATTCTGTCAAACTTTTTGGCCAGCCTCAAACCAAAGTAATACAGTTAAATTTCAAATTTGGGTTTAGTGGCTTGGGGATGCTTTAATGTCTTTGAAGGGCTTTATAAAGACAGATAAACAAATGTGTCAGTCCAGTGGTTTTCAAGCTGTCAGAATCCGAGGCATGTCAAACAGGAAGAAACAGATTCAAGACACTGTTGCATAAAAATGGCATTTATGTCCTCTGGAATGATAGTAATGACAGTTTTAATTGTAATTTTCACTGAATGAATTTTTGAACATAACACTGACTTCTTCTTTTTTTGTGCTTCGCAAATGCAAGGTGTAATTTATTCCCTTATTAGACACTTCCATAGTCCAATAAATGTCTTTCTGCCTTTGCTTCAGGCAAAGTTTTTCTGAAGGATCTTTAGTCTGGAAGTGTCATTTCATAATGCCTGGAACCGCATTAGCATTATTTAACTCCAACATTCAGACTGAAAACTGTTGACTTCCAGGGTCCAGCTGAAGCCAAAAACCAGGTCGCTGTCACAATAATTTCTCCTATTTATATCTTAAAGTGTTTTCTCCACAAATTGATCAGTTTTACCTCCCTACAAATGCCATCCCCCTTTCTATCAATCAAAGCCATTCAATTGAAGCATTATGTTCTTATACAGTAATTTTAAATTTTATTTATTAGTTGTTGTGCCCTTAAAATACTGCTCACGGGAAAAACACATAAGATAACATAGAACTACTTTTACCCAACATGAGAACTACTCATGCAAATCACTTCAGACTTAGCACTGCACTGGTTTGGGTCCTCGGCAATATACCCTCCATGTTTGAAGTAGATAGAATAAGTGTTCTTTGTGGCATCTTAAAAATTGAAGTTCAAGTTCAAGTTAATTAAAAATTTAAAAAGATGTGTGGATAGGTGAACTGTATTGCAGATTTTTCTAATTATCAGTAAGCTTTATGGATAAGTACACTTATAAATGCAGAGTTCTAACTCTTATTACAGGCTTTATTTCACTTTCTTCACAGCCGTCTTTTTGAAAGACCTGCCAAGGACACTGTAAAAGTGTTCACACAGTTAGTTTAATATAAAGTGAATGAATATGTCATTGAAGGTGAAACAAGGCAGCAAAATCAGACAAACACATTATTTCAGGAATTGCTGCAAGACGAGATGTGTCAAGTTTCCTGTATTATAGACTCAATCCACAAATCAAATTAATTCTGCAAATTATAAAGTCATGACTGAGACCTCATTCACAAGTTTCTGGCAGACTGGAAATACCAGAGAAAGGTTTCCTCCTTTATGAATGTTATCATCTCCGTTGATTGAATTGGAAGTAAATTGACCCTTTCCTCAGTTACAACAGTGAGTAAATGAAATTCTGTGCTCTGTTTATAAGAGCTCAGTGTTTATCTTCAGTTTATTACCGTCATTAACTCTGAAGGTATTTTGCAGGATGTCTCGTAGCGCTGAAGATGGAAGAAGAGGGCGGCAGACAGTGAGAGCCAATTGTGTGTGAATGTGATATGAAAACACACAGTTCAACCATCAGTCATGCATTTTCATCAGCTGACATTTGCTGACATTTTGCAGCTTCCCATTTATTCCAGCGTTTATAATGCAGCAAATCAATACTGTAAATATTGAGAAAACTAAGAAAAAGTGGAAGTCGAACATTTTTATGGGTTTCTATTAATCTAATCTAAATTATTAGATCATTAAATGCCTCCAGCCACATTTAATTGTTTTAGGAACAGAGTGTTTATCTTATTTTTGATTCCTTATACAGTTTCACCCTTTTAAGGCAAAAACAGCATCCTTCTCCTTACTCTCCTTCATAACATCATTACCATGCAATATTTACTGAGGATTACATGTATGTAGAACTGAGATTTCCCTCAATTAACTTTCTCACAAGTCGAATAATATAAGAATTCATAAGGTATAAAAATAAATACATTTCCAAAGCATAGTTTCATCCACCGGTCCATCTATCCATCCAATTAATTCAGGGTCACAGGGGGTGCTGGAGCCTATCCCAGCTGCCATGGGGCAAGAGGTGCAGGGTACACCATGGACAGGTTGCCAGTCTGTCCATTCACACTCACATTCACACCTATGGGTAATTTAGAAAACACCAATTAACCTAACACCACTAACTGCATGTCTTCGGACTGTCAGCGGAAGCTGAAATACCTGGAGAGTCCCAAGACCTTCTTGCTGTGTGGTAACAGTGCTAACCACTGTGCCACCATGCTGTCCCCATCATGATACATATCACTTACTATCACATTAATGAGCCCTGACACTGATTGTGTTAGTGTCTAGAACTACCAGAGAGAGTGATGATAATGGTGGTCTTGACTTTTATTCATACATAACTTTAGTATATTGAAGCCATGGAAAACTTACCTCCTTACTATGAATATTTACTGAGTTACAGTGGAGAAGCAGATAAGGAAAATGCACTAAACACAAATGTCACAGCGACTGAGTGTTATCCATTGAAGCTCAGTTTCGAGAGTATGCCGTCTTATGCAATAAGATTACCTGTGAGTGTCAATGAAGCAACAAATTACAAAGAAAGTGTTGATCGATCCTGAGATCCTCTGCGATCCAGACCCTTCTATGTGCACAAAATCCAAAGATTTGAAAGATCTTTGATCAATATGACAGAACATTTAATCGCCAGTGTTCTTTCTTCATTACACTGTTCTACTGGATTGATATCTAGTGACTGTGGAGGATATTTGAGTTCAGTGAACTTATTGCCATGTTCAAGAAAGCAGGTTGAAGTTAGCTGAACTTTGTGACATGGTGGTTTATCCTACTTGAAGCAGCCATTGGAAGATGGATACACTGTGATACACTCCTAAAGGGAATGACATGGTCAGCAACATTACTCAGGCAGACTGTGGCATCAAAACTATGCTCGGTTGTTGCTAAGGGGTCAAGAAAATGTCCTCCACACCATAGCATCACTACCACCAGCCTGAATAATTGATACAAATCAGAATAGATGCTTTATTTTATGTTGTTCATACCAGATTCTGACCCTACTACTCTGAATGTTGCAGCAGAAATTGAGATCAAACCAGGAAACATTTTTCCTATCGTCTCTTCTCCACTTTTGATGAGCCCATACAAATTGTAGTCACAGTTTCCTGTTCTTAACTGGTAAAAGTGGCACCCACCCAGGCCCCTCTTCTGCTACCGCACCTCATTTTCTTCAAGGTTTGATGTTTTGACCATTCAGAGATGCTCTTCTGCTTACTTTGGCTATAACAAGTGGTTATTTCAGCTATTGAGCTCTGGTATCAGCAAGACATTTTAACCCAGAAAACTGTTGCACTGGATATTTTTCTCATTTTTGGACCATTCTCTTTAAACACTAGAGATGGTTTTGCTTCAGCTGTTCTCTTAGTCATGTCTACATGCCTAGATGTTGCTGCTATGTGATTGACTGATTAGATATTTGTGTTAACGTGCAGTTCAAAACGTGTACCTAATAATGTGACCAGCGAGTGCATATAGAAAACTGCAGACGTCATTACCTTTGTTTACACAAACTCATCTTTTTGTATTTGTTTGTTTTTAATCTAGCTTGTTTTTTGTGGTCTCTTTGTCTTTTAGTTTTAATTTTGGTTTGGAGTTCACTCCTCTTTCCCCACTCTGGGTTTTAGGGCTTCATCACTCAACTGTGCATTACCTGCATGCTTGGCTTGGGCAGTAACTTACCTGCTGGGATGTCTACCTGTTCCTGGAGGTCATTCCCTCTGCGAACAGGTGGACAGAATGTGATCAGCCCCCTCAGCACTTCCCTGTAGCCTGTGGAGCAGGATGCGCATTTTAAGCCAAATCACTCTGGTTCTATGCCCATTGCACACATTTGAGCCTTGTTTACCCACGAGTTTTTCATAAAAAGTCAGGCAGGTAGCAAATAAATTAACTTTTTATTTCATTCATGACAAATTTATCCAAGCCCATTTTTTGCTATCTAGCAGGTTAAGTGAAAGGCATTAGGAATGCGTCGCGAGCCTTTACTTATCACACTGTGCACCGTATTTTAAGAGTACTTCCATATTTAGGCCAACATCCAGCTTTTTTTCTATTAAAGAGGGCTTTGAAAATCTTTGAATATGTTTGACCTTCTTTACTGGAATTCATTTGCATCTGGCTTATTGGATGAAAGTAATTTTGTGTGCTCCATAAATTGGCATTTTCTTGTCACAGTTAAAAAATGGCAAAATATTCAGCAGGAACTGAGTGGAACCTTCCCTGAGGCTGCAAATTAATGTGAGGAAATACAAAACTGTATTTTTAACTAAGATGCGGTGAGTGAGTGTGTTTCAAAAAAGGTGAAAATGCATGAAAATGTATATCGCATCCATTCAACCATGAGCTCGGCGAGATGTCAGAAGTTGCCCCTCTGCAGATGTTCCATGTGTCGTCTATTGAAACCTCAGCACAAATGTCAGAGGATATTTTAGTTAATTTGTGCATTAAGGAGTGTACCGGAGACTGTGAGTGATAATAATTCATAATTTGGTTTCTGAAAATGGCTGCTGATGAGTTTGACTTGGGTATACATTGGACCCTGGCACAGTATAATGCGTAGCACTGATTAGATCTCTGCAGGGTTTCTCTCACTTTCAGTCTTATTATTGGATTCTTTCACAATACACAGGGTGGATGAAGCCTGTGCTCAGAATAGAGTTTAATGTGCAGTGTCTCTGCCTTGGCAAAGGAAATCATTGCACAGTGGCTGAGCAAATAAAAGGAAGCAAGTCAGAGGGAGAGTGTGCCTCAGCATCAATCCCTGTTTTTTTCCTTTTTTTCACAGTGAAGAACCATTGTTGTTTCAGTGCTAATATATAAAACAAAACAAAGAAAAACTTTAAGGTATAAACTTCATCTTTGCCTGTAGAAAGACAGAAGACTGAGCTACATTTTAGATGTTTTTTTTGGTTTTTTTGCTAGTCATCACTAATTAGTGGTGATGGCAGGGGGCTTTTCAGTACAAACAACCTAAATTTTAACCACTGGCAGAAAACTGAGGCTGTTGATATTTAGCATGCATGTGTTGCTTCTGCATAAACCTTAGATTAGCAGATCAGCATACTCACATTCACTAACACTAACCTAAAAAGTACAGCTGAGACTAATGCGAATATCAAAAACAAAGTGTTAAACGAAATAAGTAATTTTACAGAAAAGCACTAAATTTAAAACGTTAAGTTTTCACAGTTAATTTTGAAGAGAACCTGAATTTTTATGCCAGACTTTATGGCCATGCTTACTTGTGTCAAAACATTTTACTGAAAAGCATCAAAGGCTCACGAGTGCATCCTCTAGGCATAAATACTCTTTCAGTCTTGGCTGTTTTCCCCAACTGTGGCTCAGGAGGTTGTCCACTAGTTGAACAGTTGGTAATTTGATAGCCAGATCCTCCAGTCTACATGTCAAAAGGTCCTTGGGCAAGATACCAAACTCCTAAAACATGATGTGTGTCTGGTAGTGAATTTTTTGTATCTAGGGTACTGTGCAAAAGTCTTGAGCCTCGCCTCGTTTCTTTATATTTTGCAATGAAAGTGGGAAATGAGTGCAGTGGTTTTTGTTAAACATGTGAAAGCATAGATGGCAATACGGTGCATAAAGAAAAAACAGAGCTTGTATAATTCCAATGACTTTTAAAGTCAGTGTTTCTTATGTCCATTTTTCAACACACTCTGAGCTCTCTCAGGGAGCTTTCTTGTAATTTCTTTAAGTAGTCTTCTGAGACGGTTCTCCAGGCTTATTGACAGGCTTTCAAAGCTCTGTCTTGGCTGGCTTTTTGTTCTGTTGAGATGATCTCATACTGCTTCAGTAATGTTGAGGTCCAGATTCTGGGAAGGCTAATCCACGACTGATGTGCAATTGTGTGTTTTTCTATCCGGGTATACATTAACTGCATCGGTGGTTTGTTTGGGATGATTGTCACATGTTTAAAACTGTTGCTGTTGCTTTCCAATTGGTATTATGTGGTAGATCAAAATCTGATTGTACTATGGTCATAATTCCATCAATTTTGACAAGATCCACAGCACAAGAGGCTACACCTTATTTTTCAGTGGCTGTAGACAATCACCGTTGTACCACTCTCCTGACCTCCTCTGTACATAATGACAACAATTTGAACCAAATATTTCAAATCTGGATTCATCACTCCTGTTGTGACTGGTTTTCAGCCCAGTTCTTGCGCAATTTGCCATAACTCATCCTTTTCCCCTGTTTTCCCTCCTTCTTGACAGCCACCCTTACCCTTAGACCATTTCTGCTGAGGCTTTGGTGAGCATTAGCCTCATCATTGAAAGAGCCAGATGCATCATGAATGGGAATGGCTTAATGAGTCATTGAGAAGACTGGACAAGCTAATACTACATATATTTAGCATGGCAAAGATAAGAAACAACCCAGCATTTTAAACTAATTTACTCATTGTCTGTGTTTAAGTAATTACCTTACATATTACCCCACTATATCATCTGATATAGTGATAAATTAATATCTGACTATTCATATATCCAAATAACATCACAGAAAGTACTTTTGTACCTTCATATTTTGTGAATTGATATGAACTGAACCATCCAACACTGGTAAATTATGGAATTCAGGACTTACAGTGCTCCTTTTTTCACTAGGGAAGCAATGATGGAGGCGGTACAGGCATTTCTGGAAATCTACTTGGACAGCAAACAACACAAGACCAGTAGCTCAGTTCCATATGTTTTATTTTTCATGCTGTGGTCCACTGTAGGCAAAAACTTCTGGATGAATGATACTAAAAGAATTAGTAAGCGTATTAAAAAGGCCTGGGGTTGGAGCAAGACAATGCACATGCAGCAGACAGGAGGATCACCAGAGAAGCACACTCTGCAAAAGACTAGTAGTAAGAAAAATGCTCCACTGAATATAAAAAAAAAAAAAAAATCATTTTAATCCTCTAACCAATCTGGTTGTATAATTCCTCTTTCAATTTTAATGTTTTAAAATTTCATATATTTAATTTATGATTTCTTTCTTTCTTCATTAAGTTGTACAGCTTCCAAAGTCTTACATCTGCGAGAAAGGAAATTGTATTCTAATTCTTGCAATGAAACCATGACAATCTCCTCGTCACTGCCACAATAACAAAAGGCAGTGATGAGTTAAAATAATTAATCTCTTGTCTATAACAAGAAGGAGAAATATTCTGTGTATTCTGTGTGTCTTCGTATACAAAAATCTCTGGTATCTGGGTGCTGAGGAATCTCAAATGAAAAATATTTCTATAATAAAAATAATGAAAATACATCAAAAACATCCCTGCAGGTTGTTTTTCATCTGCCTGCTGTCATATATGCTTTAAATATTACAGCGCTCACATCTACCTTTTGGGCACCTTGCCATGAATGCACTTAACAGATAAAATATCTCTGATAAACACTGTGTCTGTCAGTGTTTTCTATTAATCACAACCCCCCCAGAATAATTGTTTAAGTTAATATAATGCCATTTTTGTCCATGCCAAACCTATAGATAAGAAAAGCGAACAGACGAGTCTTTAAACGTCATTTTCAGCACCACAGATAGCTCTCCTCACTCATCTTCTTCCATGCAGCACTTTGAAATTGCTAGTCCAAAGCAATCACAAAAGTTTTGATGAGTATATATATCTGCTTTTGCAGAGGTCTGATGTGACACATTTGCCCACAGAAACAAGAAAACACACACCTGAGGCCAAATCCATATTTCCTTTTGGTGGAAAATAATTACCCCTCTGACAGGCCTGTCCAGCCCTCATATCCCACTATCATCCTGCAGTTCCTTATCTGGTTTGACGTTTGAATTAGGTGGTGCAATGTGCACATTTTCAGAGGTGAGGCCAGCTTGTGTTTGCTGTCACACAGAGTCACTACAGGAGAGATGATGACCCATGCACCATGCTCCACTGAAAGCCCTAATAAGCGTACCCGGCACCCGCCACGAGGAAGATCTGCAATATCAACCATCCGATCAGCAGGTCAGATGGGATTTGTATTCTGAGCCTTGTCTGATGAATGAATCATTTCCTCTCATCTGTCTCTCAAAACACACTGTGTCTAAAGGCTGGATTGTGGAGCACATCAAATACAGACATGGATGTGAAGGGAGGGGAAAACACAGGCACAGGGCTGCCGTGAATATATGAGAAAAGTCTTCAGGGAGAAACATGTGGAGGGAAAGAAAAATGTATTTACATCGGATGTCTTCAGAGATATTTTCTTGGAGTTGTTGCAAGTCTACAGGCATTATTTCAAGTAAAATGGCAATTTAACTTCATAACTTCATTTCCTCTCCCTCTGTGTCCTTTTCTGTCTCTCTTTAAAGCTCATTTATCTTAATTAGTGTCTTAAAGCAATTATTCTTTGCAAGCTGAGTGATTGTATTTTTGCCTGTCACAGTAGCTTCTTGTTAGTGTTTGGCTGTATTTCAAGCAGGATTTGTTGTATTGCTCAGTGGGACATATTATTAGACAAGCCCCTCTCCGCTATATCCCAGATCTTCAGGATATAGAGATTGTTTAGACGCTGTTTTTTTTCCTGAAGAGAAATCCACACAACTATTTATTTCCATTGCATTTTATGAACATTTCACATAAATTCTACTTTCTTTAAAGAAATACCACAACATTTTTGAAAATATATTTTTTAGAAGAACTAGATGAGAGGAATGATCCAAGGCGAGCCTTTGTATATATTCATGTCAGGATTTGCAGGTTAAGGACCCAAATTCAGGGGTCAAAACACAGGCAGAAATAACAAAAAGAAAACCTTTTATCCACCCAGGCAACAGAAACTCAAAAGGCATCAGAGGAACATGGAACAATGAAGGCTAGAAACACAGATGCTCAGACAAAGTATAATAATACCTCTTGCAATCTCTTGATCACAAGAGTTAATCAAGGGATTGCAAACACGCGGGAGTGTAAGGAGGCATGCCTGAAAATAATCCAGACAATAACTTAGCAAATTTTTTTTTTTTTAAGAACAAGAGTGAGAGCACAAAATAAAGCAGGCATTAACTAAAACAGAGACGAGCGAAATTAACAAGGTACAAGGGGACTTGAATGATCCTCTGAAAGATTTCTAAAGTAAAAAGGCAAAACCTGAACTAACATAATTAAAATAAATGAACAGAAGACTCCTAATAATATGAGTTTCCCAAAAATTCTTGAAATATAGCAAAACTTGCAGGCGTAACAGTTGGTTCACTTATCTCAGCACAAAGTCTCGAAGTGATTTGAGATTTCTACCATGGCTATGTTCGAATTCATAAAATCTTTGCAGTTTTGTAAGGATTAAACCAAGCAACAACCACCAGGACTGAAAAATTAAACCCAGGCAAGTGTCGAAGACTGCAGTTTCAGGAATAGCCAAAGATGAGTCAGTTCTACTATAAAAAAGGCGGTATGTGAAGGTGATTTTCTTTTTTCTTTTCTTTTGTAAAACTCAGCTGCTTAAACTGCATTTTTAGAGGCAGAGCTGCTTTGTATTAGGTTCGGGATGTCAAGTAGACCACAAACTTCCTGTTAGTGTCACCTCAGCTATCTGAATAACTGATCTGTATCTGCTGAGTATGTTTAAAGGTCTTAATGCAGTTTTCTAACAAAAGGCAGAAGACGTTTGTGCACAAGTCTGGATGGGTGACATTTCAGTTCACATTTGCATGTTGGTTTGGCACTAAATAACAAGTATCTCTGTCTATGTATTTTGCTAACTACAGGGAGTGCAGAATTATTAGGCAAGTTGTATTTTTGAAGAATAATTTTATTATTGAACAACAACCATGTTCTCAATGAACCCAAAAAACTCATTAATATCAAAGCTGAATGTTTTTGGAAGTAGTTTTTAGTTTGTTTTTAGTTTTAGCTATTTTAGGGGGATATCTGTGTGTGCAGGTGACTATTACTGTGCATAATTATTAGGCAACTTAACAAAAAACAAATATATACCCATTTCAATTATGTATTTTTACCAGTGAAACCAATATAACATCTCCACATTCACAAATATACATTTCTGACATTCAAAAACAAAACAAAAACAAATCAGCGACCAATATAGCCACTTTTCTTTGCAAGGACACTCAAAAGCCTGCCATCCATGGATTCAGTCAGTGTTTTGATCTGTTCACCATCAACATTGCGTGCAGCAGCAACCACAGCCTCCCAGACACTGTTCAGAGAGGTGTACTGTTTTCCCTCCTCGTAAATCTCACATTTGATGATGGACCACAGGTTCTCAATGGGGTTCAGATCAGGTGAACAAGGAGGCCATGTCATTAGTTTTTCTTCTTTTATACCCTTCCTTGCCAGCCACGCTGTGGAGTACTTGGACGCGTGTGATGGAGCATTGTCCTGCATGAAAATCATGTTTTTCTTGAAGGATGCAGACTTCTTCCTGTACCACTGCTTGAAGAAGGTGTCTTCCAGAAACTGGCAGTAGGACTGGGAGTTGAGCTTGACTCCATCCTCAACCCGAAAAGGCCCCACAAGCTCATCTTTGATGATACCAGCCCAAACCAGTACTCCACCTCCACCTTGCTGGCGTCTGAGTCGGACTGGAGCTCTCTGCCCTTTACCAATCCAGCCACGGGCCCATCCATCTGGCCCATCAAGACTCACTCTCATTTCATCAGTCCATAAAACCTTAGAAAAATCAGTCTTGAGATATTTCTTGGCCCAGTCTTGACGTTTCAGCTTGTGTGTCTTGTTCAGTGGTGGTCGTCTTTCAGCCTTTCTTACCTTGGCCATGTCTCTGAGTATTGCACACCTTGTGCTTTTGGGCACTCCAGTGATGTTGCAGCTCTGAAATATGGCCAAACTGGTGGCAAGTGGCATCTTGGCAGCTGCACGCTTGACTTTTGTCAGTTCATGGGCAGTTATTTTGCGCCTTGGTTTTTCCACATGCTTCTTGCGACCCTGTTGACTATTTTGAATGAAACGCTTGATTGTTCGATGATCACGCTTCAGAAGCTTTGCAATTTTGAGACTGCTGCATCCCTCTGCAAGATATCTCACTATTTTTGACTTTTCCGAGCCCGTCAAGTCCTTCTTTTGACCCATTTTGCCAAAGGAAAGGACGTTGCCTAATAATTATGCACACCTGATATAGGGTGTTGATGTCATTAGACCACACCCCTTCTCATTACAGAGATGCACATCACCTAATATGCTTAATTGGTAGTAGGCTTTCGAGCCTATACAGCTTGGAGTAAGACAACATGCATGAAGAGGATGAAGTGGACAAAATACTCATTTGCCTAATAATTCTGCACTCCCTGTATGCTTGCTAGCATATAACTTCGCACTCCACCCACTTGTCTAAATATGGTCACTACTCAAACAAAAAAAACAGTCAATGAGGTCACAGTGCCGCTTAAAATCTATTGATTAAGATACAAGATGGAAATTGTGCTTTAAAGGTGCTTCTCAGCAAATTTTGGCAAACTTTAACCTTCTGAACTGAGCCAGAGTAGCCATTTTCAGTCACTGCTCTAATCAAAGTGGCTTCTTGTCATAACTTCATATGTATGGGCTCAAAATGTGGTCATAAATATTTTGTACTTGTAAATCGGTTTTGTACTTGTAAAAAAGATTTGTATGTGTAAAAAAAATTTGTGCGTGCGTAAAAAAGATTTGTATGTGTAAAAAAAATTTGTGTGTGCGTAAAAAAGATTTGTATGTGTAAAAAAGATTTGTGCGTGCGTAAAAAAGATTTGTATGTGTAAAAAAGATTTGTGCGTGTGTAAAAAAGATTTGTGTGTGGACTTAGCCAAAAAAAAACCCTGCAAGTTACAAGTACGAATTTTGACCCTATTTTTCTTCCTTTAAGCTGATTGGTCAATGTCATGTCAATCACAAATTAAACAATCCAATCAGAGAACAAATGGGTTTGGCTGTCGGAGGGGCACTTTTTTGAACTGCAGGTCCTTGAAGGGCAATCTCTATATAAATATCCGATAGCAGTTAGGTCCCCTTACTTTCAGCAGCTGTTTAAAGGATAAAGTTGTGGTATGTCAGTGGTTAGAAATATCATTATTACTTTAGGATTAGTTTAACACAAAGTCAGGGCTGACCCGGGACCATTGCTGTGAGTCACAGTGCGCAGCATAAAAGTCCATTCACATCGGACGCTAATGCTAATTGCTAACTAAAAGCAAAGGATCCAGAATTTGTTGTGCTGGCTGCTGGGCTCTGTGGGTTTTTGCAGCAGCTCTACCTGTACTAGATGCACCTACTCCTTGTCGTTTTTATCTCTGACTTTATGTCCTCTACAAGAGTTTCTGGGTTTTTTTGCTAGTTCTTCAAATGTTCAATAAAAACATGTATGCTAATTCATAACGAAGAAAGCTTTGTAATGAAGACTGTCATTTCCAAAACACATTTTTTTTACACATACAAATCTTTTTTACACACACACAAATCTTTTTTACACACACACAAATCTTTTTTACGCACGCACAAATCTTTTTTACACACACAAATCTTTTTTACACATACAAATCTTTTTTACACACACACAAATTCTTTTTACACATACAAATCCTGATTTACAAGTACAAAACTGATTTACAAGTACAAAATATTTATGACCACATTTTGAGCCCATACATATGTACCACAAAAACTATGATGGCTAAATTAGGCAGTGATTTCAAGCCCACTGGGATGGCATAAAAGGTGAATGTGAAGTGGCAGGAATGAAATTAGCATTTCCAAATCCGAGGCCATTCTCAGCCAGTGAGGGATGACAAAATTAAGGACTTTAAATATCTCATTCTCATCTGTCTTGGTCTTATTCACAAGTCAGTGGCGAATGGAGTGTAAGATTGACAGATGGATTGTTGAAGCGTTAGCAATAATGTAGACGCTGTATGGGTCTGTTGTGCAGAGAGAGGGGTGAGTGTGAAAGCAGGGCTGTCAGCTTACCAGTCGATTTATGTTCCTACCCTCACCTATGGTCACAAGCTTTGGGTAACAACTGAAAGAATAAGATTATGGATACAAACAGTAGAAATGAGGTTCCTCCAAAGGCTGCCTGAACTCTTCCTTAGAGATAGTTGAGACGGTCAGTCAGAGTAGAGCTGCTACTTCATATCGAAAAGAGCAAATTGAGAGGGTTGCAGGATGTTCTACTAGAAAGAGGCCCCAGGGCAGACCCATGACACACTGGAGAAATTATAACTCTTGACTGGCTTGGATGAGCTGAAGGAGGCGGCAGGAGAGAGGGAGATCTGGGCCCTTTTGCCTAGACTGAGGCCCAGATTGGCTTCAGAAAATGGTTGGATGGAGGGATTTATTTTTAATTCTGATTTTTCATTTAGTTGTACAGCTTCCACAACTGTGACAAAAGAATTTCTCTTAGAGGATTATTAAAGTCATTCTAATTCTTATTCATACTTGAGCAGCAATTCGAATGCAGCAGTGAGGTTTGAAAAAATTGAGAGTTGGACACAGTTATGGTTTTGGTCTTTTCATGGGATTTATTTAAAAAAATGGGGGACAGCACTAGATTTATCCTTTAAAGCAAATTTGATATGCCTGGTTTGAAATAGCAGGTACATCGCAGTGACTCATCAGCATATAAACACATGCTGCAGTTCTACAATTAACATAGGATTACATGCCTTAATCACAGGATTTCGAGCTTTGACTAGCCCTAAACGATGATCAACTTCTGATGCTGCTTTTCTCCCACAATAGCTTCTACGATTCGACTAATCCCTCGTTTTCTCTGCTAAGTTGTGCCAACATATTATCAAAGGTTAAGCCACATTGCAGACACATGAAGCCTGTAGAATTTAAATTGTATTTGAGGTTGTGTGGGGGAGCTAACGAGAAGTGAGAGATTACCACAGTTAATGGCCATGATCGGGTCAACTGGAAGGTAGCTTGGCTGAGTTAAGCCATGATGTTTGCCAGTGAAAGACAGAGGATGAGGTTAAACCAGCACCAGAAGCTCCTACATGTCTCTGTGACAAGCAGACATGCTTTGGGTCATACACGGTGGTAATTCCCAGAAAGGTCACACAAAATGACACCTACCAGCAATAAGCCTGGCCCTGCTTTCTCCTCAGAGCTGTAATCTGTCTGATTCGTCTCTCTAGCACTGCTTGTGTCATCGCTCACACTGCTTTCATCCTCACTAATGCCACCTCTGACAACAAGAGGGCAAGAAGGGCAAGCTCTGTCACATTCCTCAGACGTAATGTTTCTCCAGCTGTATCGTATCCGACTCGGAGGCAGAATCTCACGCTGTGTGTAACGCCAGGGAAATCGATGAGAATGGATTTCACAGCGAACGTGTGTAACTTTCTATTATTTTCTTTTATTACCTGAGGAGGAACAGTATGTCAAGGATTTATTATGGCGTTAGCATTACAATGCTAAAGCAATTTAGTCAAGTCCAGCAGTAAATTGGCTTGTCACATAAGATAGCGTCGCCAAAATGAACGAAAAATGCCAGGGAGCACATTAAATTATGAATGATGGGACTTATATTAACATTTAAATGAGATGGTCATGGTCCAGTGGGATCACAAGTTTTGCGTGTTTATGGTGTGGAATGATGTATTGCGAGGAAATCAGAAATGAATTTCAGTGTGGTATTACATCCCTATGGTTGTTCTTTACACAGCAGCGGTTTCCTTCTAAATCGTATCGTGATGAAACTGATGTGATCACTAATCATCATGATAGGCCCATTAACAACTGCTGGAGTGCAGTATATAAACAAGAGGAAAGCAGCAGCAGATAGACTTCTGTTTTTCATCTCTGTGTTCTCCATACACATACACATACGCTGCTTGTATGAGAAATGCTGTCATTGTGTGTGTGTGTGAGAGAGAGAGAGAGAGAGAGAGAGTATTTCGCTAAAATCAGAGCTCCCAATTTTTCCTTCTGCAGCTCCACCAGGCTATAA
The DNA here is from genome assembly GCF_051167445.1 of Perissodus microlepis. Taxonomy (NCBI): domain Eukaryota; kingdom Metazoa; phylum Chordata; class Actinopteri; order Cichliformes; family Cichlidae; genus Perissodus; species Perissodus microlepis. The sequence continues at coordinate 29,080,727 of NC_140465.1, read as the reverse complement.
GCAATCACAGCAAACACGTCCAAAGGGGACAGGGAAGGAAAATGAAAGCAGCACATACAGGCAATGACCTTTGCAGACTCCTAGCATGATAAATGTCAAAGGTTTTCTGTTTTTAATTTGTCAGAGTTTCCAAAGGAGCCTGACCTATGCCTACTTTCAGCCACGTTGTTCCCATCACAGCAGGCGCTGAAGCGGCACCTCAAAACCTATTACTGCCCGCCTTTGCTGAGGCTGGCACTGTCAAAGCTGCAAATTAGCCCATTTGCAACCTTTCATAATGCACTGTAGCAAGGAACAGCATGTTTTTCTCAGGGAGGGCTAATGCTGAACAATGTAATGTACTGCAAATGTGACATATTGCAGACAGACCACAGAATATACATTTAGATTTGTCAGGTGTCACTTTTGTGCTGTTCTGCAATCCATTATGCTTTCTTAGCAGGTTTTGACCTTTTTACGTTTCACTGTTGATACAGAAAAACAGCTTTGGTGTTCATAAATGTACACACATCTATAAATTCCATCATCAATAAGAATTTAAAGCTGATATCTGACAACTCTTTCACAGCATCCTTAAATCAATAAGAATACGCTATTGTTTATATCCAGTCAAAACAAGTTTCTGCTGGAATGTCTTTGCCTTGATCTCACTTCTGGGAAACAAAAAAATACTAAAATTATTTCTGTTATTTTCCTGCTGCTTGTCTTCTTTTCAAAGTGTGATTCCATTATTTTGAAAGAGTAATTGTGCAGCAACAAAGCAACAAGAGATTCAGAGGTCAAAACTAAGGACACACTGGCAGATAAACTCAGGAGGATATAACTTTTGTACAACAGACCGGGCAGAAATCCAGGAGACTCATATGTTTGAATCAATAGCTGTCGTCTCCGTGCTGTACTCCACTAATATGTTTTTGTGAAAATGGGAACCTGGTGAAAAAATTTTTTTTCCTTGATGATGTGACTTGTGCATTATCTGGCCATATTGCTGGAACAATAACATAATTATACAGAGCCCCTACGGCTCGCGATGGGAAATGTTTTCTTAACTACTTCTGCGATGCTGCACAATATGGTTTGCATTTCCCCTACCCATATGCACAGTTGGCAGGTTGTTACAGTCCAGTTTTAATACACTGCGAGTTTGCGGAAATGCTTTTGAAATACTACAGAAAATAGAGATGATCCAGTGATGCAATTATTGCATGAGCTGCCCAGCCCAGCCGCTGTGGTTGAAGCTGTAAACGTGGTTACTGCTCAGATAACCGCTGCCTCTGTGCCCGTTTCAAACAACCTCAACATCAGCTGGTGAGAGAGCTGGGTAAACCAGCCCCTAGAGTTATATTCCAAACTGCAGTGGTACAGATTGGAGCTTTTAGTAGTCACAGCTGATGGTGCACCAAACTCGCACCATGGTTTTGTCCATTATTGCATTTCGGTTTGTTGAAGCCACATGGCAGCTTTATAGAATTTAGATATATTTTATGAGTAGCAAACCAGATCAACAATTAATGATGGGGTGAAAACCGACCTTGTTTAAAATCTGTAAATTTTTCACAGATATAACAATAGTCTGGAAAATTGTCTTTGGAATATAGTAAGTGGTCACTGCAAAACATTTCATAACATTTCCTTACTGAAAAAATGTTTAGCAGGTTTTATGTCAAGAATTCAAGTTCAAAACAAAGAAGTTTTGAGCTTGATGGAGGCACAAAAAAGGCCTTAATATTCCTCTGCTCAGAATTACATTTGAGCCATTAAATCCATTCATCCTAGAGTCATGCCCCTAGCATGGGTGAAATACTTAATCTCTAAGAGATTGAACTACTATGAATGCACAGTATGTTAACGATGAAATGCTTCAAAGTACTGATATTTGTTAATAGACTACAATTTAGTTTAACAGAAGAAAAAAAAAAATATATAAAATATATATACAAGTAAATTGTTATTCAAAGATTAATTACTAAGATCTGTATTTAATATATGATTGTATTTATTTTTTGAAGAACAGAGCTCTACAGCTAAGAGACGTGATGACTGATTTTTGAAGTGGAAGCAGAGCCAAGGAGTCGTTCCCCTCAAAGCTTTCTTTGTTCCTGTCTTGCAGTGCGTGATCAATGAATGGCTAGTGATCGTTAAAAGACCTACTGGTCGATTCCGCATTAGACTCCATCTTCCTTATTAATGGACTTTTCTGTTTCTGCCTCCGCCTACCCTATTTCTAAAAAGCAGGATTGTATTTTCACATGAAAGCGTTGGTGAGTGGTGATCTCGCTTTATGTGAATGCCGCTCAGATGTCGGCTTTAGCTGCCAGATGGAGTTTCAAAGGTGTTGGAAAACAACAACACGAAGCCACGTTGCATTTCTGATCATGTATTATGAAGGCCTGATCAGTGCAGTGCAGCTTAGCAGTTGGGTTCAGAGTGTAAAAACATCTATGGAGTTTTAGTCCAGCATCACCAAATGATAAAAAAGATGAAACCATGAAAACTCACCTTCTGTCTAAAGTAGCAGATCTCGTCAGCATGCAACAAGGCTGCAGTATGCTGACCTTCATCGTGCAACCTGAACTCCTCTCCCCTTCTGAGGCTTGATGTGCTGCTGGCTTGGACATTTTCCAAGGTCAGGTGGAGGGCCTTGGTCCTGTAGGGAGGTGATGAGGTGATGTTTCCAATGCCCTCTACTGTTAATGAGTGCATCTAGAGGGAACGCAGGAGGGTATAGCTAAGGTGGAGAAGTTCAAGTAAAAGAGCCTCGTGTGTGCGTGACTATTTGTGTGCAAGTTGAGAGGTTGATGGTAGAAGGGACGTAGAGCATATGAGTACATAGAGGGAACCATAACTTTAAATGATAGAGATAAAAATCAATAATTTATAGTTTTATTATTTTACGTTATTGCCAAGGTAATGTTTTTAAAATCCTCTAAAAAATTTAGCATCATGGAAAATTGAGTTTTTCAAACATATATTGCCTTGGTGAAGATTAAGACTCGTTGCTTATGACCATCCATCACAAACTGTGCTAATCTACAGTGACATCTTATTTTCTTTAAAGGGTGTTTTGCATGTTGTTTATAGGGGTGTGAAGTGCCATGTGTGGCATGGGAGGAGCAGTTTGTTGTCACTAGTGTATCTTTTTGCTGGTTTATTGTTTCTGGTTGATGTCTTTACTTATATAAAAAATAAAATATATATATTTTGTTGGGAAAAAAGCAAACATATTCATAACAGATTATGTTTATTAGGAACAGCGCTGCTTTCCAGAATGGAGAAACCACTCCTGACTAGCACTGCCCATCAACTATGTTCCAGGACACAAATTTAGAAATTAACATCAGAATAGTTTTCAAATACAAGGATGAACACAGCTGTGCAGTTGGGAGAAAAAAGCTGGCAGTTCTTTAAAAGCTAATCTGGCACTGCTGCTGTGCCATTGATTGTCTGGCTTACTGTGGCGCTCCTCCAGACAAATGAGTCAATACATTATTCAGTGCATTGAGACTCCTACAAAACCTGTGACACTGGAAAAAACTAGTGTCCTCAGCTGCCTATTTTCCTCGAGTATCGTTACAATCATGAATGGAGCCACTGATTTGCACTTCAAATTGCCTCTTTTCTGTGTGTGTTTGTGTGTTTTAAATGATGCGGGCTTCAGTGATAAGTAATCTTATGTTATGCTGCATAAATACAGTCCAATAAATGATTCAACACTGCTGGTTAGGAGGCAGGTATTATATGGTGACAGCACATATAAAGACATAAATATAATAATCATCATGAGACACATTGTTTTTGCTTTTGTAGTGAAATTGCTCAAACAGCTCTTAGACCCTCCAGTCTCCTTATTATATGTAAGCGCCTTGTGTTTTTATTGTTTTTGGGCTTTGTGGTCTTCTTTGCCTGGACAATTTTGTTACTCAACTGTTTCTGAAGTGTGATGTGAAAGTGCTGGAAGAATTGTTTCCGTGCAAGCATTTCACCATTTGTTTTGTTGAGATACACCAATTAGGATAATATAAGGCGAGTCGTGACTAGAGCTGTGCTGATATGATGCCTGTCAAAATATGTGGATTTTTTTTTCAGGTTCCTTAGACCTGTTCTGTAAATGTATCGCTGCTTCACGCTACCGATCATCACTATGAACACGTACCTTTTATGCAGAACCAAGGACACTTAAAGCGAGGCTGGAGTACCAAACATTTAATGTGGGCAAAGCGTGCACAGTTGGTATAAACAACAGCAGTTCTGCATGTTTATGTAAAGCTGGATCACATGGTGCTTTTATTAAGATTTGTTTATCCAGGTAACAGCAAATTATAAAGTAGCCGGCTGGTTTCTGGGTTGAGATGCAAAATGTAATGAATCTGCCATCCAGTGTGTTGTGTATTCTCCTACGTACTGCTGGGAAATATAGCAATATAACATAGAGCATCATGGTTGCATGAAGCTCTACACTGGCATTGTTCAAGCTGCCCCTTTATTTCAAATACTTTAAAAAAATCAACAGGTGGCGCCCTCTCCTTCCCCTGGGGGTACACTGTTTGTCCTTATACCAAACAGCAGCTCAAAATTCAGAACTCATGGCAAATGTTCTGAACACAAAACACAAAATTAAGCTGGCTGAACTTTTTGGGGGATTTAGGGTCTCAACGGGGCAACCACAACAGAACCAGCAAGTCTGCCTTTAATTTGTGAGGTTGTTCACATCAGCAGACCATGGAAAGCAGACTTATTGTAGTCTCTGGGCTACAGTGTGCTCCTGCGATACTGTGATACTCTCAACTCATATAAACTCTGATATGGCTGTGTGAGTGTTCCACTCGTGTCTTTTGTAATTACTCTGACAGCAGCTGCATGATACACAGAGGATTCATCAGATCTATTATTCAGCTTTAAGTGGGTGGAGTGACACCACTTATTCTGAAAAAGCTCAAGGAAGCTAAATTTTTTCATAATATGTTGCAGGAATACTCCTTATTATCACATACCAGTAACTCCCCACTCAATGGGCAATTTGTCATCCCATATACTGTATGTATGTATGTATATCAAAGGACCATGAGATGCATTCGAGTACTATGTAAAAACATATAAAGTGTACAGAAATATGACTGCCTGAGATTTTGTACGGTTACATTCAGTATGATGCCAAAGATGCATGATGTTCTTGTCATTTTCCTCAAATGTGATTTTCCTCTTCCACTACGTGTGCAAAGGGGGCTAGTGGAGAGATGAGATACGTGTGGCTGTTATGTCAGCACATGCCCCACATTGTGCAACTTTACAAGGTCTGTTGCTCTAAGGCACCGATAGCAATCTAAGGCTGTTTAAAAGAGCAGTCGTAAATGTCTCGTACAGCTTTGAATTTAGAGTTGAGTTAGAACATCCTCCTTCTTTTAGGGCCTTTGTGAAATCTACTCAGATGAACAAACATATTGAAAGATGGATTGAGGCTTACTGCATAAAACTAGCGACGTGAAATAAACAACAATATTCAACCAGAATGAGTCATAGAATTCAGACTGCGGAAATGAGTGACTCTACGGTGGCCCTCTGCAGGAACCTCGCAGCAACAGTAGCAACTACAGAACAGCGCTACAATTTGAGTAATAGCTCAACAAAACCCCCTGAAGGGAGAATTAAGGAGGTGGGCATGATGTGCACAAGCTAAGTACCTCAACATACTGTTACTGCTGAGATGTCGTTCTCTGCAGGCTTGCTCCATCTTGTCTGCATTCCACAGCAAACTCAGGGTAGTGGCTTGTGGAAAATTCCACCTTTCTGGCATTTAGTGGGAAAGATGAGAAAGATAAGGGCAAAATCCTAACGTCTACTACAGTGTAACATTTGAAAGGAACACTTTACCATCTAAGGAAAGCATCCCTTTTGTCACTGCTAACCCAGCTGTTCAGTACTACCGGCTAATTAGCTTATAAAACCACAAAGAGTGGAAATAAAGGCGAAAGTTAGTCTCTTGTCTAGCGGTAAGAAAATCAGCAAGTCAGCACCCTGAATTAACACATTATTTCTCATTTGTATAATATAAATCAAAACTGAAGTGTATGCTGTATTCATCCAAGAAATACAGCATATAATCCCTTTAAAACCACAACATGTGGTTTTCACACTTTGGATTGGATTGGCACAGATTAAATAAGCAAGATATAACACGTTCACGTGTAACAGAATATTTACCCACCATTAATTACCACAGAGATATAGTTTTAAAGTCTAATTTAACTCTGGGAAAAAAGCAAATAAGAAGAATGTTTTCTTCCAAAATATTAGTAACTTGATTCATATTGTACATCCATCAATTCAAATTTTAAAAAGAGACACACAGTACTCAACTGCATCTTCATTGCATGGGCACTAGTGATAATGGTAGCAATAGCATTAGCTGTCTTCAGCGTGGAAAAATGGAATAATGATCAATATTGGATCCGTTTTTGTGTGCTTTAAAAATACTATGGCAGATTGTAAAGCTCTAAAAGGATTATGGTTACATCAAAGTTATCCATAACACCATATGGACTGGACAGGCAACCAGCTTTGACAGGGGACATTTGACTCTCATTTATCTTAATAAAATACATTTAAAAAATGAGGAGAGAGTTCATTAATGTTGTCATTTACATGCACAGTTGAGGTCACACACAGGATCTGTGTCTCATTCTTTTTTTTAAGCTGGTAAAATGAACAGAGTTTAAAACCAGTGACTGATTTGGCAGGTCTGACACCTTCTCGGTTAAAAGCTTTGGTTGTACAGGCAGTGTATTTGGGGTCATTCTTATGTTGTTGGGTGAAGGTAAGCAATGAGATTGGTGGAGCTACTTTGTACATACAGTGGTTTAAAAAATGCGCACACTCTGGATTCTATTCTGCTGCTGCTTAGATCTATTGCAATGTCATAAAAGGCAAGAAAGCCTGTTCCTGAAATGTTCATACATGCAAGCCATGATATGACCACCCCTATGTTTATGATTGCGAGTTGTTATCTTGCTACACAATGAATTTGAGGCCATTATACATGCCACACGTAAATACATAAGTCTAATTATGCAAAGTGCCTCAGGTTTTTCACAATACTAAACAATTCAAAGTCAACATTTAAGCCAACTAATTTTTATATGCCTTATTAGGCTATATTTAAGATGTTTTTGGTTAGTTCGTGGTGTATGTATCTGATGTCAGTTTTTCAAGTTGCGTAAGATCCTGCATGTCACAGGGTTTTCCTTTATTTTTTGTTTATTTGTGTGTTTGTTTTTTAATTAAGTAGACTTGTCTATGTTACATTAGCTTCAATATTCAGGCATTTTAATCAAAATAACAAAATAGTGTATTTAGCAAGTAGTTTGCAGATACAGATATACTATTTTCCTGGAGTTTCATTCAACTTTCAAGCCCCCAGTTTTGAACCCCTACTGTGTTAGCTGCTTTTTAACCACAGTCATTTAAAGAGATTAAAATCTGGGCGCTGGGCTTATGCTTTCACACAGCATTCAGCATGAATCAGTGTGCCTCAGGGACACGGGATTGGCTCATCAAAGGATAAATCTTTGCAAACTGACATGCCAATGAAGCCTGTTCCTGCCTGATATACATTTATTTCTCTCTCTTACTTTAAAAAGATATCTTGATCTCCGTGAGACTACCTGTATGAAGATAAAACAAAAACTAATTCACCCATGAGTAATAAATTATGAGCCACATACGTATTGAGAGAATTCTTACATAGCCTACGCTGGAACTTCAGTTCATGTCAGAACAGGTTTCAGCTTTCATTTCAGCCAATCCAGCGGCTCTATCTTTCTGGAGAAAGATTATTAATATTCTGTTATTGTTCAGAAGCTGAAATAAAAACACTCTATTACACTATATTTCTCCTTTTCCTTATGGTAAGAGACACTGTTAGATAAGGAGCAAGGCATCCTAAATGTTTATTTCATGTATCAGTACAGTGGTGCATTTTTTACCTGAGCATGGTGGAGTTGCAGCAGGCTACTGCCCCCAGGCTTGTGAACCAAACCCCACCCAATCTTCCATACTGGACTGAACCTGAAGCTTTACTCTGTGGAGGTTGCACGTTCCCCATGTGCCTGTTTCCTGACATGCTCAAAGGGCATACACATATGGGTAACTGGTGACTCTGAACTGGCCTTAGGCGTTGAAGTGGGGTGTTTGAAATGCATATAATAAAGTGCTGTATGAATGTCTCTGTGAATGGTGAGCGGTTAGTATGGGCTCTACATAAATACCCTTCAAATTCTATTTACCGTGTCATAGATTATACTTTAAGTACTGTGGTATTCTAGTAGTTTCATTTATTATGCCAATTTGGTCAGTCATACAGATTCAGCTCTTGTCTTCACATTGTTTATTTTGAGCAGACAACTGAATACTAAATTAAAAGAGACTTGGTCTACTATTTCTTTTAACTCTACTCAGACTTGCATGAATATTATTAATGCCAGCAGAGAGAGAGTATTGATTAGCACAGTCCAGAAACAGAATAACAGTCCACCCGATACTGTCCAAACCAACAAGCCTTTATTTCTTTTTTGCTTTATTTTATTTTTACACCGCTCTTTTGTGCAGCTCAAACACAAAAGTATAGCATTTTAATTAGTGAGCTTTAAAGGTGCTATTTGCTGTCTTTGGTTAGAATGAGCCAGCTCGGTGTTTCTCCATATATCCTGCTCATGCCTGTAGTTAGTGCCGAAACACCAGAATGACATCAATCTGCTTATCCAACCCTCAAAAAATAAATAAAAAAATAAGCCTAATTTCCTTTCGCAAACTATTCCCTCACTAACATGTTTCTGTTAGAGTGTCAATAAAATCAGAACTGCCAGAACTTTATGTTTTTGTTTATATTAACCTTGTATTTCATATTTCAGTCTCTGCAACAAAAAGGGGAGTTAAAGAGTATAAAATGAAAACGTTTTGCTGTGTTTGCTGAGACTGAACAGGGCTAACTTTTACCTCAGCTGTCTAAATGTTCTTCTTTTGAGTTCCTTGCTTAGGTGCAATGCAGCATTCCAGACAAGTCGAAACATGACGGTGTGTGCGCTCTGTCTCAAAGAATCAGTTAAACTGGCTGGATGCAAGGAAATGGGTCACACACATCTAGCTCTGTAACTTAAGATTGAAAAAAAAAATTAATAAAGATTGTGTTAAACTCGGGTCACCTCCTGTCAGCTATTCTGAGGTAAGGTACAATTCAGCGATTCGAACCCAGATGAACCCCAGATGAACACTGCACTGAATTAAAGCTACTTCCGAGATGGCTTTTTTGTTTTTTTTAAACCATCAGCCCTGCATTAAAAAAAATACCAAATGAGTTTACGTAAAAGTACAGTTTTCTGTGGCATTCTCCATCAGTAGCTTCACTCAGATTCTCTAAACAAGACAGCTGAAAAAATGTCCTTTTGAAGGAAAGGCAAAGACAACATCAGCAAGCTTGAAAAGAGCTTATTACGTCTGTCATTTCTTCAAAATTTAGGTTTTTTAAGCATAACTTTTTAAGGATTATTTTATTACTGATACTTTTTCATTAGAGTAATAAGCCCCAGTTGCTATATTCGGAGAAAGATTTTCATGGGATTACCAACTAAGATGTATTTTAATCCACAAAATAACATTTAAGGTTACAGGATTTAATAAAGAGGTTGGCAGGTTGATGGTGCTCTCAAATGAACTTCATTTATGATCATCATTATCAAACTATTGATATTAGGAGGTTGTTATACATTTGTGCTTTTTGCCACTTTTTGCACATAGTGGTTTCTATGATTAACATTTGGATGTTTGTGTAATTCATAAACGTTTCTGTGGGGGAGGGGACAGTTCTGGTTTAACATTTAGTTCCTGGGTAAAAGAAAAGGAAAAAAAAAGAAGAAGCTGTTTTTGGGGTGTGGACTTGCTTCAAGGCAGAAAAGGGGGAGGTTTAACCCTCTTGCTGCTTTTCCATTGGTGGACACAGGGACAAATATGCCTGTACCTGGTGCAGGTAAACAGACTGAAATCAGGCACAGCAGAAGAGGATCACCTGGCGTGACTTAATGCAACACTTCGGTTTCATTTAAATCCACCACCCCGGAAAACTTGACAGCTTTTTCGTTTGTGGCTTTGCACAGGTTTGTGTCGTATACCTTGCCTAACTACACACAAGGAAAGAGAAGAGTTAGCATTTGTAGATTTTTTAAATTCTTTTTTTTTTTTTTTGGGGGGGGGGGTAAATATCAATTAGTTGTGCCTTGTTGTGTTTTCTAGGTGGCAAGTGCATTGCCTTGTCATACAGGTGAAATGAGACTTCAGACTGAAAAGTGTGCATAGACAGGCAGGTTTTTTTGTAAAGTGAATAATTAAGTGTTAGGAGTAAATGCTTGAGCTGAAGGCTGTGAGATGCTGTAATAGATGGTTACAATTGTGTGGGTTTGGACTGTACGTGTTAATCAGCACCCTGCATTCATCAAGCTGAAAAGACTGCAAAAGGATGGAAAACATCGAAAACAGGTCCTTACTTGTGCAGGGAGAGGCCTCGCCTGGCACGCCCTTCACACAACCTGTACAGAAGGAAACTTGAGCATACACTCCAATGGAACCTGTCTTTCATGTATTTGTTCTCTTTAATTAATCAACCTCTTCTTCCCTGACAGAAACAGAAAGAATGACATCACTGAAATCGGTGTCAACGTTCCCAGTGATTCACCACCTGAAGGGAGGCTTCAGCGTGCTCACTTCACTTGTGAAACCATCCATGTATTCTATCCTTCATTCCACCGGAGTCTGTGTAAAGTGCTAATCAGATTTCAGTGGTTTGAAGAGTAAGACACATGGAATTTTTCATCCTCAGAGAAGCTTAAGTCATATAATCACATTATCAAGGGTTTTAATGGTTGCAACTTTTACAATAAATTTTAACAGGGCTTTGTTTTTTAGATAAAAGATATGGCCTTTAATGCCCTTTGAAGGCAATGTGATGGTGAAAGCAACAGTTCTGCACAAGCACTGAAAGAGGACTTGTCCTCCTCATTCATACCTGCAATGCGACAGTAGTTGAATACCGCTGCACTGATTGCACTTTAGAGTTATTGCAGGATCACAGAGTGCTGGCAGCCCCACTTTATGTCTTTTTGACTGTCACTCACAGAGGTTGCTGTGTCCTCACCCTGTGTGTCTCTCTCTCTCTCTTTACACTTACTTCTCCGAGACATAGTAATTACATAATGACTCCTAAACTCCCACTTTCACAGCAAGCTCATCTGAGCTTTTGCCAAGATGTATTTTTGTGTCCTTAAAGTCTTATAACTGTACCCAAGAAGCCTAGACATACAATATAACATGTGCACGGAACGGAGTAACTCATTGTTGATTAATGAACATCGCTTTTTTCCCTCCAAAGAATATAGTTTTTTCCATAAGGTTTTAAACAATTCTCTGTGGGACAATTAGCCTGGCTCATTAGCACAGGACACTTCCCAGATTACATTCAAAGCCTTAATTATAGCTAAATAGGCAGCTACATTGAGCCCATGTCAACCAACTATAATTCTTCCTCCCAATTAATATAGAGGGAATATAAACTAACAAAAGAACATAGTGCCAGATCAGCAGAGATCTGTACAGACTTGTACTCAGTAACAGGGTTGTTCTGATTGATAGTGACATAATAAATAAGGAACTATTAGGTATTTGAATTAAAACACATCTGAAAGGTCTTTTTAACAAAGAAAAGGGCATCATGTTGTGAATTAATAACTACCAAAGCCATTACATGGGAAAAAAGACAGTGCAATTCCCAAATTTTAAGCAAAATCAGGAAACTGTGGAAAATAGTGTACTCAGTATATTTCAAAGACAGAATAACCCATGCATGACCCAGAGTTTCAAAAATTCTGTCTGAGGTTAATCTCAGCCCAGTGATCAACTGATCCCAGCAGGCCTCACATGCTAGAAAGATTTTTGATTTTCTCCACAGCAGACTTCTCATGTGCTACACACCCCAGCCTGCTGTTCACCTTCCTGTTTGATGCAATTATAACCAGAGGGCTTAGTGCTGCATATAGCGAGCCAAAGAATAAACGCAGGTCAGAGATCAGTGAGGAACTCATGGTTTTCTTCACAGTGAGGGTGTACACCCAAAGCCCATTATCTGCCCCATAGAAGACAACATACAAGGTCACAAGTGCCACCACAGCTTTGGCAGCTCGTTGTTCAGCTCCACTATTTCCAGCACCACCGCCACCACTACTGCGGAGTCCCTTCACCTTCTGGCTGTGCTTGTAAAGGAATACCAGGATAATCAGACTTGCGAGTGTCATGAGGGCCATGGGCACAACATCCCTGCCAACCTGGATTGCCCCGTTGGCATCTCTGGACAGCTTTGAAGGAAAGTTCAAATAGCAGAATTGTATATTAATGCCATTGTCTATCGGGCTAGTTTCATTCTTGGTACTGAAAGAAAACAGTATGGCTGCTGTCGTCATGCAGGCATTGAGAACCCAAAGGAAGAGGAACACAAAGGCCAAATAGTGACCTAACAAGGCACGAACAGAAGCCCAGCTTGATCCTGGAGGGGCAATGCTCAAGCACTGATAGGTACTCAGCAGGAAAGTGAGCCAGATTGAGAGGCCACGTGTTGCTCTATAGATAAAGATCACTGATTTACAGCCTGTGTCTCCAAAGATGTCGGCCAGACGGAAGGAGGCCAGGGTCTCCGTCAAAGCACGTACAACCACCACCAGCAGGTTGACACAGGCCAGGTGCAGGACAATAGCATCAGCTGCTAAAAGTCGCTTCTCCTGGTACAGCAAGAGGAGGAATGCCACAATTACAGTGGCATTACCTGGAATTCCCACAATGGTCAGGGAGAGAAAGAGCATCCCACGGACAAACACTTCTGATGCCATTCCTACAGGAAGTTGAAAATCAATAAAATCACATTATCAATATGTTATTTGTCATGCACTTCTAAATGTCAAATGGTGCCTAGCATTTAAATGGTTTCAGGAAAAAATCGTTTCGAAGGTTAAACTCCTACCTGAGAACCGTCGAAGCTAAAGAGGTCTAAAGTGGACCTTGTGCCTGTCACGCTGTGATCCTTCTCTCCTGATGTAGTCAGGGTGTTTGTGTTCTTATACTGGCAGACAGGTAAGATCTGTTTTGCATGGTCCATTGACTTCTCTTCCCTCAGCCTCCAATTACTTGAGATCAATTCAGATGACTGCTTCTGTACCTGTATTGGGTTTCAGACAGGATAACACAGTGGAAGCTGTGTGTGTCCTCGTACAAAGAGCTTACCAGTGGATGAGAGATAAGACATTAATGAAAGCACAATATCTATCAGTCCCATGTTTATTGTCAAAAAAGAGAGATTACAATCATTCCTCCATGTCACTGTTTCACTGAGTGGAGAGAATTAAATCAATTTTCTAATTATTGAACCTATATGCAGATCTCTGTGTAAAACCCTCAACAATACTTTTGCATTTTTCATATCTTCAATCTTTTTTTTAAAGCCACTGCAAATCAGAAACCCTCCCTGTGTTGGTTAGACGCATATCAACACCACAGTGTCCTCCAGTGGAGGAAGAGGAAACAAAGGAAAAATTCAAAGGACATTCGACTCACTCTTCACGGTAGATCACCTGCAATTTTCATTTGGAGTGTGATCCGATTTATGATTTATGATTGTGTAATTCATCCACAGCAATAAAAATTCTCAATAGAATTTAACCTAAACTGTGAGGATGCTGTAAGGACAATATGATTTAACATCGAGGAACTGCTAGAGAACATTAAGCTTAATTCCTGTAAGAACACACAAGACACGTCCTACTTTGAAAATTATAGAGTACTTTAAATAGTGTGGCCACATTCAGGAAACCCTGATTAAATATTTATTCATGAATATAATGTATGTGTTGGCACTAATGGTGGTTTGATACATTTTCTCCTTGAAAATTCTTGTTCTGTTTTGTTAATTGAAATACTTTTTCTCTGTCATTGAAAACCAACTGGGTAAAACTGAAAATGCAAATGCACAAAATATTTAGATTTGTTAATTACAGTTTAATTTTTTCATATTTCTTGTTTTCCAGGATTTTCATCTAGTCTAGTATGTTTCCCTCTATATTTATATGTTCACGTTTTTAATGAGTCTGGATATGTATCATTTAGTGCGGATGTTCTGTGTTAGTCCAGCTTTTATGAAAATAGGAATTAAATTAAAAGCCAGTCATGTTATGTTTTTGATTGAACATTACATGAAAATCAGCTGTGTTTATGTATAGAAAAAAATCAAATGTGAGCTCCCGAAGAATTTAGAGTGAATGAGTTTTAGATGATGAAGACAAATGAAATGTAAAATGCTGGGAGGTCAGCTGTCCCCATCTCCTTGTGAGGCTGTTAAGTCAAAATCTTCTGAAAGTGCATTTTTCTTTCTATTGGAAAGATTAAAAGGTGCAGTGAGAAATACAATGAATAACCCCTCTGCCAGTTCAGAGATTTTGCCTTCATCAGCACACACAAAGGAACAAAAGAGTGTAAAGTGATATTTCTCTTAACTAAACTGAGCTGAACATCTAAGAATGGACCTGATTTTTTAAAAATGCATTAACATAAACCGCAATGGGTTTTATCAATTTCACATGACGATACGCGAGGCTCTGCAAGGGTCTGTTTGTGTCCTAGTAACATAAATTTCATCATTACAGGGTATGCATGATATTTGCATGCTCCAATTCTGTGGGCTTTTCTAGAAGCCACTACACAACTGTGCACTTGAGCTGAAAGCATTTTTTACACATATAGAATATGTATGTATAGCATGGATAATAATAAATCTCTGCTGTCTGCAGCTTCAAGGGAATATAATATTATATAACAAGAATAGTTTTTTGACACACACACTCATATTCACCTGTTGTTCTGACAAACAACAAAATTATAATAGGAGAATAGGAGCAATGCTAAAAACAGATTACATCAGCGAGAACATATCTCCTGTCAAGAGAAAAAAAAGAAATCTTTAACTCGCAATGAAGCATACTGTTGCAATCCCCTGAGAAGGACATGCTTGAACTTGCCATTTTAATTAGCTCTCAGAACATTTAAACATGTTACAAAAACACACAGGGAAGCAAATAACACATCTAGTGATTATCTATTCCAAGTCTCAAACAACACTATTTTAGCACAAAAATAAACTTGTGCAGCTGACCAGGTTAAAGTCCTTATAAAGACACATTTGCCATTTACAGGTTAGCTGGTTAGAAAACGGGAATACTTATAACAAATTTCCGTTGTCGGTGCTAAGTATTAAAACATAAATGAATAATGTCTAGTTGTCCCTGTGCCCCCAATTAGTGCAGACATGCATTGTTATATGGCTAATTGTTTTGCTTCTCTGTGTCTTTAACATGCTCCCAGGACATGATGGAGAAAAGGACCGCACGCTGAAGCACCAGCTGTGCGTGTAAAGGCCTCTTGATGGCTCATTCAAAGCATCATCAGGCTGCTTTTGCGTAAACAGTAACCACTCACGGCTGTCTCCACATGGTCAATCAACCGTATTTTTTAAAACTCTGCAGGGAAATAGCTTTATGATATTTCAAAGTGCAGGAAAATAACACTTAAGAATTTACATAAGGAACTGATTTTCCCAGACTGCAACCAACAACTAAAATCTCTTGACCTTCTCTTGAATCTTTGAAAGAAAGCAAATTTCCACGTTTCAAAGTTGTGTCCGTTGAAATGACTCTTCGGCATTCTTAACATTATTTCAAAGTAACCTTATAATTTCCTAAGGGATTAATAAAGTCTTCTAACTCTGATTAATATGATCATAAGTTAAAACTCAGATTGAGCTAGAAAATAATCCTCATACAAAATTCTGCCATCACTACTATTATTATGTTTTTGGGCAGTATTTTTAAAAAGAATATTTTTACCCCATTACATTGAGAACATGTTAATCATGGATCTGTTATAAGCCATGTAGTGGTCAATATAGCAAGCCAAAAAAAGTGTATCAACATCCATGGGGACGCTGTCTCCTTTGTGGGTCTTGTCCTCTGAGACCATGAGTCATATTTAGTTTGTTGCACTAATATCTTGGCCGATCCTTAGGGGCATCTAGGATTATATATTGAACTTACAAAGGCCCTTCAACATTTAAAGCACTAAATACTTTACTTTTTCTCTGCAACTTCAGGTGAGCATCATTTTCACTACAGGTGACACAATTGGTGTTATCTGGTTTTATCAAAACTCATGTAGCCATCTTGAAAGATTAAGGTTATGTGTATAGTATTTATAACAGTTTTGGTTTTCTGCTTTGTTAATCACGACAGCTGCAGGTCTTGGTGGCATGGATCTGTGTGTGACCATCAAAGGTGTCTCCTTCCTCTTGCAAACAGGTATGGGCATTTTAGGAAACACTGTGGTACTTTTGGCGTACACCCATATCGTTTGCACTGGATCGAAGCTCCTTCCTGTGGACATGATCCTGTGCCACCTGGCCTTTACCAACCTGTTGCTGCTGCTGACCCGCTGTGTCCCCCAGACAATGACGGTGTTCGGGCTGAAGGCCCTATTGAATGATCCGGGCTGTAAGGTGGTGATCTATGCTTACCGCATTGGCCGGGCTTTGTCAGTCTGCATCACCTGCATGCTAAGTGTGTTTCAGGCAGTGACCATCACCCCTACTGGGCCTTGCTTGTCCAGGCTGAAGCCTTCACTTCCATCCCTGGTTATTCCCACCTTTGCAGGGCTGTGGCTCTTCAATATGGCCATATGCATAGCAGCTCCATTATTCTCCATGGCTCCACGAAATGGCACTGTCCCTGCCTTTACCCTAAACCTGGGCTTCTGCCATGTGGACTTCAGAGACAACTTGTCCTATGTGATTAACGGGGTGGCTGTCTCTGGGAGGGATTTTGCATTTGTTGCCCTGATGGTGGGCTCCAGCTGTTACATCCTGCTGCTGCTCCACCGCCACAGCCACCAAGTGAAAGGGATTCGTCGCTCTCAGGGTGGAGGGGCAGAGACCAGAGCAGCCAAAACAGTGCTAACCCTGGTAGTTCTCTATGTGGTCTTCTTTGGGATTGATAATGTGATCTGGATCTACATGCTGACGGTGGCAAAAGTGTCACCGGTGGTGGCTGATATGAGGGTGTTTTTCTCTTCATGCTATGCCTCTCTCAGCCCCTACTTTATCATTTCCTCAAACAAAAAGGTCAAAGCAAAGATCGTGTGCACAGCTGAGCATGAGCAGCCATCAGCGGACACTGAAGATTCGAATGACAAATGACTCTGTCTCTATCTTAACAGCCTGCTGACTCACCTGCTAGACAGCAGAGTTGTTCTATCAGACCCTATCATTTTCAGGATACTCTTATTTAGCTATTATTTAAACAGTAGAACTAGAGAGTAGTGTTGTACAGCTGTATGTATTCTTAATATTTTCATCTGAATTCTAATTAAATGTTAATTACAATCATATGTACCTGTAATATAGTTTGTGCTAATTGAGAGAGAACATTCTCTTAAGTCATATATGCCAGAAATCCCCTCTTCCTCCTCGCCTCCTTATCCTCATCATTGGATTGATACAAAAGAAATTAAAAGTTGAGCTAGAAGCATTTTTACACAGAAAAATTCTTTCAGGAATTTTCAATGAGTCTACTCCCTAAAACCAGGAATACTGGGATTTACAACATGTCTTGGAAAAATTTTTTTAAAAGGTTTCTTGTAGAGCTTAGATGATTAAGAAGTTAAATAAATATGTAAAAATAATTCAGAGGGACCTTTTTTGCATTAAAGTACGGTTATGGTATTATATAAGGGACAAGCTTAAACGTGAGCGTGATTGATACTACCGTTCCTACAGCAGCTGCGCTGTCAGTGGCCGAAATGTTATGGAGACATTGGGTATTCTGTTTCCACGGATTAGCCTTTCAGGTAGCATTTGCCCTCTGAAGATGTATGCGTTTCATCACTGAAGTACGTATACTGACATATATGTAGCATATTTTTTGTCTATAATTTTAGTTCATGCTTATTACTTAATGTTGACAATTGCATACGTCTTTGAAAGGAGTTTCTCTTTTGAATAACCTGAAATTTTCACCTGATAGACAAACCTCAGGGAATACTTTGATCCAACTTAAGAAAAACAACAAACCCAGGAAAAGGGAAGCGGAAGAATGGGCTAAAAAGTGTAAAATAGCTTAAATAAACAAGTAGACATATGTGTGAAAGCAGAAGAGCTGTTAAAATGTAGTATTTTCAGAAATTATCCGCGTCGAAGCTTACCGGAAGAGGTAAAGTAAGCTGTAATCGGCGCTAGTAGTTAGCTCAGTTGCACAAAAAGACTCTGCAGCGTGCAGCGACCCGAAACTGATGACAAGAAAGTGTTAACGAGCAGTTTGTAATGATCAGAAAGGGTTTCTTCCAGTTTGTGCCAAACTTACCGTGCTGTTTAATTCCAGGTAAAAATAATTTCAGATAATTACTTTGGCTCTTTTAGCTAACCCTTAGCGCACCTGTGTATACACAGGTGCTTGTTTCACACCAAAGCGAGTTCATTTTATCTCTGCTTTCCCTTGCGGGCCTCTCGTTTAAGTTCTGCTTTTTCCAAGCTTCAGCATTGTGTCCGTGCACCATATCTGATTAGGGAACACATCTGGATTTCTCCACACTCCTCCTCTCTTTACCGTGAAATGACCTGATCCGAGTTGACCGGTTCCCCTGTCTAATAACAATGGCAACAATAGCCTGGTACCAAGAAAAGGTAAGCGCAACACATCCAGTACAGTTAGTGTCATTTAGGAAAGTCTTAAAAACTCATCACTTGTTACAAACCTATACTATATACTTTACTAGTAAAGTCTAGTAATATAACGTAAGATATGTAATGAGCCTTGTTTGTGGTTGTTTACTTACTTGTTTACTACTTTGTACATTAAAAACTCTGCTAAACCATAGACATCTACCAAATTACTGTTACTATTAATCTGATTTATTTTGAAGTGGCTGTTATTACAATTGTAATAATTTAATTCATAGTCATTCAATCTTGAATCCATATGCTCTGATTTACATCCTTATATCTCACAATTTATTAAATCATTTCCTTTACCTCTTTGTTCCCTTGCTCCTTACAGAAATTGATTTAAATAAAAACATCTCTAGCTTAAGACTTTCTTTTATAATAGAGCAAAAGTGTGGTTATATCACACAAGCTTTCCATAGATTTAACTGGACATGGTTTTGTTTGATCATTTAGTTGTTATTATCACCTTTTGTGTTTTCTTTGAAGGAAGATAATTAGAAGAATTATATTTTGTTACAGATCGGGGCATATGATCAACAAATCTGGGAGAAATCTCTTGAGAAAGCCGATCTAAATGTAAGATACTCATTTTTCTCTTTAATGGAATAAATGTTTGTGTATTTTTAGTGCATTTGACCTCTAAGTTGAGTAAGAAGCCCTTTCTATTTATATAGGGTTTGGACAGCAAACCAAAGAAGACGGGGCACATCAAGCCAGACCTTATTGATGTTGATTTAGTAAGAGGTGAGTGTGAATAAGGAGCATTACCGGTAATTGTTTTGAAATGTGTTTGAGACATTTCTCCAGGTTTCTTGTCAATTCATGCACAAAGCAGATAAACTATGAATTGTATATATGTATGTGCAGTGCTTTATTTGCCTCTGTTTAATCTCTTCTTTACTTCAACCTTGCTCCATCACTTAAAGTAAATGTAGTTTTAACAGACCACCCCTTTCATCCCATCAGGATCTACATTTAGCAAAGCCAAACCAGAGAGTCCATGGACAGCGCTGACTCGAAAGGGTCTGGTCAGAGTGCTGCTGTTCCCGTTCTTCTTCCAGTGGTGGATCCAGGTGACCTCCATGTCCATCTCCTCATGTATCCTCATGCTCTACATTATGCAAGGTTAGCTCACCACCACTTCTCATCTTGCAACTATAGCCTTAAAACAAGACTGACCTCAACTCAAACATCAGTGTAGATATTCAACCTAGACCAGGTTCCATGCATCAGAACAGTTTTTAATTTACTGGATAAATAACTTTGTATCTGCTTAGAGAAGAGTTTCAGTGAAGAATAGAAAACTCTTCTTTAACAGCATAAGTCAGCATTCATGTGCTGGAAGAGCTAACCAAACCGAATGACTGAATGCGTCTTTGTGTTTATTTCTTTAATCAAAATACACAGAATCAGAAAAAACGTTAATAATTTCCCAAGGGCAAATTGCTTTATGTCAATGACTGAAATATGTGTTAGTTGCAGATCTATGCAAGAATAGACTATTTTGTTATATTTTATAACTTTTTAATATTATTTGATTTAGTTTAGTTAGTTACTGATCTCACTGTCTTGGAACAACCGTGACCAACTGTGGGATTCAAGTATTCCGATTCTGCTTCTAATACTGATAATAGAAACACAAGAAAGCTCTGGTTTAAATGTTGTGGAGCCTTACCGTCACACAGCAGCTGCCACACATAAAAACTCTTCAGTTGTGTCATTTGGATTGTCGCCCCCTTGGCCAACAGTTCAAAATCTGGGCTGCAGAAATGCACTAACCACCGCCAAAAAAGCAGCATGCCCTCTCTCACAACCACTCACTGATTAATTCCAGTCCACCTTAACTCCCTGAAAGCAATTGGTGGAAACAGCAGGAGTACTTTCCTGTGACCGTGTCTTCAAATTGTTGCCTGCAAGCACCCAGACACATGCACACTCCTTTCCAAATAAGGTTGATTTTTGTTGGTTTTGTTTAGGTTGTTTGATTACGTATATTTAATTGAAGAAAGTACACAGGTCTCGATATGCTCTGTTTGTGGTTCATGAAGTTAGATCTATTGCTGCAGGCTCAATTCGCCAGCTATTCAACACAGCTTACATTCATTTATATGCAACACTAAACTTGTTACCCATCACACCTGAGGAGCACAGAAGAGACCTCATTAGTAAGCATGAATTCTGTTATAATGTCTCCCCTAAGAGACTGTTTTGTTTGCTGTTGCAAAATGTTTTGCTCCCCTCAGTGGCAGCGGTGCTGCTGTACTTCGAGGTCCCTAGGGCGACTGCCAGCGAGGTGTTTGGACCCATGTGTCTGATGCTGCTGCTGGGTACGGTGCACTGCCAGATTGTGTCGACTGAGTCCAGCCGGTGGCCCTCAGGCAGTCCAGCTGCCAGCAACACCACCAGCCCCACGCGCAGAAGGAGGTAGTTTCCTCATTGTTAGGCGCTGCACGCATTTAGTGGTTAGACTAACACAGAAAAACACTCACACTCCTTGTGGCTCATGCATAAAGTTCCATGTTAAACATGCAGATAGACCTGAAACACTACTCCTAAACATGCACCTGTACCATGAAGTCAAGTCCCTCAGAGGTTGTCACGTGCCTTATCATTGTTAACTTATTTAATGTTACATAACTATTATGAACAACATCTCCATATAAAAAACTGTAATGTTCAGTATGACTTCTCATGACACTGATCGTTTGCTACATTTTCTTTAATTTGCTTTTGAGAGAGTTACTGTATTAACTGAATATCTGCTTTTCTTCGTATTTCATGTACAATATGTGATGTGGCTCTCACATCCCAGGTTATGCTGTACATGAAAACAGATCTCACATGAAAATCCCTTTGTTGTGCATGTTAAATATAAGCTAATTATAATGTCATTATTTAATATACTAATATAAATAATAAAAATGTCAAAAGACGGTAATTAACATCATTTACCTTTGACTTGTCTTTTGACTTTCTCTCCTTTAGGCCAAGAAAGAACAGAGGGATGAAGAAATCTGAAGAAAAGAACAACAGTGGGGAGGCGGAGCTGCTGGGCTGCTGGCAGTTTGAAGAAAACCAGCATTTATACAGAAAAGAGGAGAGAATGGTACAATTTCTCATCTCTACTCAATCTTTAGAGTCAAAAAATGTCAGTCAGATGTGGTGGATAGGTTATGGATGGATGGATGGATGTATAAGTGCCAAACTAGTCTGAAATTTCCCTTAAAAAGTATTTTTAATTGCTGTGTCTAAATGACTGAACTGTAAATATGGTCTGCTTGCTTGATATAGATTTACCATCCTGTTAATGCTTTTAGGTGTAAGTCTACCTCCTCTGGCCTTGTGCTGTTGTAAGAATTTATTCATATAAATAATACATGCATATTAGTAGTCAGTGTTTGTAAAATTCACGTGCATGCTTTAAAAAATTAAATATATATATATATTTGTGATGATGTTTTACAGAACAAAGGAAAGTCAGGATTTAGGGATTCTGATGAGCTCTCCAGTGAGGAAGAGGAAGGAATACAACCGCTGGAAGTAACGCAAATACCATTTCACAATGAAAGAAACCCCACTACAGCTCCTGCATCAATATCGTCTATTCGGAAAAGAAACCAAAAGTCTGACCCCGTAATTATACCGAGGCCTCAGGTAAACTTCACTGTATACCATCAAAGTTGCTTAATGGATTTTTAATGTACAGCAAGCTTCTGGGGAATTTAAGAAGCACATACATTAATAAAGCCTGATGTGGAAGATGCAAATTACAATTCTAGGCTTTGCTTCAGAGATGGCAGTGAATTAGCAGTTTATTTAATAGTAATTTGTCTAGTTTTGTTTTAGAGATTTGATGTGAAGTAACTTCAATGTCGCATACAGAACACTGCCTCTGGTTTAATTTGCTCAGGACGGGAGTGAAGCCTTTATCAAGGTGAAGCCCCGTGAGGTGGAGCGTCTCAGGCCGAGTGTGGGCTCTCGTCCTGCCTCCGACACCGATGACACAATGTGGGAGGAGCTTCTCCAAGGCCCTCCCTCCACAGGGAGCAGTGACAGTGACGATAGTGGGAGGTGCAACGCCAGCATGAGCCTCCCACAAAACGACACTCTGACCAGCGATGACGAGGATGAAAGCCTACAACAAGCAATCACTGGAGTAAATGCAAACACATCTTAAATACTACACATTATTCTGGACATTGTGACTAAATATGTTGTTTTATAAAATTATGAGCAGTCTCAAAAGTCTTGGAAGTTTTGACATGTGGTTAAGCTTCAACTTCAAAGGCCTGTTGCCGATTAGATTACACACTAAACATGCATGAATTGTGAACAGGATGTTGTCTGTGGTGTTTCCTTTCAGAGCCAGCTGTCTTGGCTGCAGGCGTGTCACCCATCCAAGGATCGTGTCAGTGCCATCATTTGGGAGCAGGGCGAGTGTAAGAAAGCAGAAATGTCAGTACTGGAGATCAGTGGGATCATCCTCACACGGGTACACACTTTCCTCTTTATATTATTAACAGCCAGTCCAGCATAATGCATATTTGAAAACAAACAATTTCCTAATAATTACAGTTACGGTCAGATCTTTAGTGGCGAAATACCACCTTGAAATAATTTCAAATTCTATCGATAGAGCAAAAAATAAAGTGCCAGGCAAAAATTAAGAGCCAAATTTTACCTCATTACTGAGCCAGAATTTGTTATTCTGACTCTTTTGAACATCTAGCTGTCAAATGTGGCAAACTGACAAACACAGATAATGGAAGAAATATTCAAAGTCTGAGGTAAATGTGTAAAATATGTTGTCAAGAGAGTCCAAGAAAGACTGTAGCTTTCATTGCATAAAAATATTCCAGCACATGTCTCTGGTCTTAAACACCTCCCTTCTTGTGTTTGTTATTACCAGGTGAAGTTAGTAGAGCAGGGAATGGGCTATCTCGTTCTTGGCGGGCTCATCACTGTCACTCTGGCACTGCTGCCCTTTGCCTTCCGCTTGGCTCAGCGTCTGGACATGTCGGGCCTCAGCTCCCTGCCTCCGTCAGAGCTGATAGAAATAGCAGTGGGGCCGTTAAATACACAAGCTCATGCCTTTTTCTTCATCACAACAGTGCAAAGAATCTGCCTCACGGGGCTGTTCTTCTTCATGATGTGCGTGGCTGAGAGAACATACAAACAGGTGAATGGTGATTCAGGAAATGCACATCACAAAAATGTACTGTCCCAGGTTCTCAAAATGTGAAAGATTTTTAGGTTTTTGGTTGTTTGTTTGTTTGTTTTTTACTGTTGACTGGACAAATTGTTTATGCTTAATGTGCTCTTAATTGTTTGAGCCATTCTGTCTCTCTGCTACCTTGTCATCATTTATATATATAAGTTGTGTTTTTACTAGAAGATGTTTTCAGTGCTGCATCCTAAATGTGATCAGTTTTAGCTCTGCTGCAGTGCATCACAGTATTTTTTTATGTCTGCCCAACAGAGACTTTTATTTGCTAAGTTCTTCAGCCACCTAACTTCAGCTCGCAAAGCCAAGAAATCTGAGATTCCCCATTTCAGGCTGAAGAAAGTTCAGAATATAAAGATGTGGTTGTCGCTTCGATCTTTTCTCCGGGTTTGTATTTTCCTGCCAAAACACTCCCAATCTCAATGTATTTCGACATTTTGCTCGGTGTAGACTTGTCTTTTTAACCATGCGTCATTGATTTGTTTGTGCTTCGCAGAGACGAGGACCGCAGCGCTCCGTTGACGTCATTGTCTCCACTATTTTTCTTTTAGCACTTTCCATTTCATTCATCATTTGTGCTCAGGTCAGTCGTATGGGAGACCATTGATTTGATAATTTTGTGCAAATATTGCGAGTCTAGCACGGAGATCAAATAGCAAGGAGACTGCCTCAAAACATGCAACCATTTAATCATATTACCCTACTAAAGATAAGCCATGAAGCTAAGATGGAAAGTAGTTTATATGCTCTGTTAGGTGCAAAGAAATCCAATTTTCACAACAAAGCAGGGGTCAATAAATGTAAGCAGTGTTGCTTTCTTTTTTCAGCTTCTGCAAAGCCACAAGACATTCCTAGAGTCTCTAATGAACTGGGAGCTCATGGTGTGGTGCGCCTCTCTCGTCCTCTTTCTGTTAAGGCTCGCCACGCTGGGTTCAGAGACCAACTCCAAGTACAGTAACTCTTCTGTGCTGCTCACTGAGCAGGTAAAGCTCCCCCCCAGGCTGGAAAAGACACAAGATTCCAGGCTATTTCTCTGGCTGATTAGTCCATTGATTTAATGTAGGTTTAAATACATTATTTGGCCTTCACTGTAACATTAACGCGGTGTAAAACTGTTTTTGTTTCCAGATCAATTTGTATCTCAGGATGGAGAAAAAGCCCAATAAGAAAGAAGAACTCAGTATTGTGAATAATGTTTTGAAGCTAGCTACAAAACTAATGAAGGTAAGCCCAAATTTTCACTGAAACTAAATGCAGTTCCCAGTGAAGGTTGTTATCCAGTGCGTGTAGAGAATGCAATTATAATATTATAACTTTGCAGTGAGCTGGGGATTTTTCTTTCTTTTTCTTTTTTCTTTCCTCAGTCCCTGTCATGTCTCTGTTGGTACTCTCTAACATCCATCAGCTTAATCACTCTTTCTTCCTCACTACTGATCTCCTTGGGACAGCCCTAATAACTTTGTGCTGAAGGATATGCTATAAATTTGATTGTATTGCAATATGTAATTGTTATATTTCTCATGAAGGCCAAGTGGAGTCCCCTTTGTCAGTGGTTTTTCATCCTTAATAAATTCTGGCTTTGATCATTTTTAGCCTCAGGGTATGGGTACCCATGTCATAAATCTTAGATAACATTTTCTTCCTCCTTACATCTTCTAGGAGCTCGATACTCCTTTCAGACTGCTGGGTCTCACAGTGAACCCTCTGATCTATAACATCACCAAAGTTGTCATTCTCTCTGCTGTGTCTGCCGTAGTCAGTGACCTGCTTGGCTTCAACATCAGAGTGAGTAAAGTTATAATGAAAAATGTTGAAATTTTCCTAAAAAGACAGGAAAAATAGATTTAAGATGCACATCCTTAATCACTCTGGGCTCCATGTTTTGTTTTGTTTTTATCTCTCAAGAAAAAAAATAAACTTTATCAGTGCAACTTGATTGTTGTTGCTCATATAAGCCTCAACTACTCTAATTTGAACCATTTAAATAGTGTCTGTGTTTAAAATTGAATATAATGACTACAACTATAAATATTTGCTATAATAAATCACCAGAGGAGCAACTAAAAGTACAGGCTGTACATTTAGTTCTAGTACAGCTGCATGTTGCCCTCTAGCTGTTGGAGCTGTTAGTAGCCTACAGAGTTGACCTGGAAACCTTGCTTTGGTTGAAGCCATCTGGCAGACAAGCTGGAAATGTGCATTATGAGATTTCAAAATATTTAGCATGTGAATGATAAGAGGAAAAACATGAAATAAAGCTGCACAGTGACAAACTCCCATGAGTAGCTTAACCACATGAGAAATATATATTTATTTGGTTGCTTGAAGACAGCAGTATTAACAAATCTTTACTACACTTAATACTTACTTGATTAGTATGTAGCTAGAGCATATGATGTGCAAAAACTACTGTAAATTCCTGTTTATATGTGAATTACGCAATTGAGAAACCTTATGTTAATGTGTTCTATTTACAACTGTAGAAAAGTGTGACATTGTCTTTATGCAATGCAATTCCAAGCTAAACAAAGCTATTATCCTCACGTGTCTGGCTCTATTCTTAATGCAGAAACATGATACATACAGAGTATATACATAAATACATACAGAGTAAATAGGGCTTCTTTGAAAACAGAATAAAAGGTTTCTGGCACAATAAGAGTCTAAAGAGGCCGAAGCTCTAGCAACACTTGTAGTAAAGTCAACAACTTTTAACAACTATTACTTGACCAACTCGTTTCAGTCTGTGGCCTTCATCAGGGTCATGAAGAATTGTATACTGCATACAGCACTTTAAATAACATATGTGTTAGCATGAGTCCAGTATACTTACCCACCATTCCACTTAATTTTGTGATTACGTAGAAAAAGAATGTTACAAAAATTTAAACAGCCAGTCATCTACATAGAGTATATGTATCCACCAATGAGGCAGCAGCAAGGGCGGGCTGGGGTAAATATGGAGTTTCCCAAAGTATTGAACTGATAGTTTAACCAGCATGTGAAGAGTCTACTTCAGTTTTGCTAGCTATAGATTATAATCATTGCTGAGGTCAGGCCTGTGCCCACCAATAACAACACTAAACATCCTACACACACCCTCATTTCCTGCCACAATTTTTACAATTCCTTGTATACATGGTTAAATGAGCTGGTGCAAAATACAAGCACTCATTTAAGGGAACACATCACTCCAGTCCTGGCAGGATGACACTGGCGTCTCTTTCATTCAGATTTATTGATTGCTTTTAAAATACTACATGGTTTGGCTCGACTTTAAATTTCACAAGTCTTAACTCCTTATTTTGCATGTGCTGGCTACTGGTTCCACAGTCCATGATTGAGGCAATTGGAGACTGTGATTTTAAATGTCTTTTAAATGCTTTCTCTTCACATCTGTTTTTAAATGGATTATTTTGCACAGTAAGATGACTAACCTTTTCTTTTTAATTGTTTTGTTTCGTCTCTGCTTAATTTCCAGCTGTGGAAAATCAAGCCTTAAAGGTGAAAACTACAAACCACTAACAGTCAGACACTGGAGACTGCGGACATCTTCTCATCGCCGAAAAGTGTGCAAACCTACTGACACTAAACTCTGTTATCGGTGCCTTCCAACTGAGCTTCATCAGTCCTTCACAAGCCTGAGATGCTCTGAAAGTCTCTCACACGCCACAGCGCTGGCTGCTCAGCTGACCTGGCATCACATTTTCCATCAGCGTTGCCACAAACTCAGTGCCTCACCTCTGACTTCTGAATGTTCTCTAAATGGTTAAAAATAGCAGCAAGCTGAGGTCTGAGCTCTTTCCAGGCTCCTGTGACAGATTTACACGTGTTTCTTGTACATATATGTGGGCATGTGAATGATCAGATAATGTGTAAAGGTTGCTTAGTCTTATTCACTGTTATTTCTTTTAAATATAGTAAAAGTAAGTGTGCCAGTAAATCAAAATAGATGGCCAGATGTGTAATTTTTTTTCCCCATAGGACTGAACTTTTATTTCAACCTTTTGTATTATTTAAGGGAACACTGTGATTCTGGGTTGGTTTTATTTATTTGGGGGTTTTAGCAATTGTTATGTTAAACCATTGTCTTTTGACCACTATCTGCATTTTATAATGAGGTCTGTAATGCTGAATAAAATAACTATGCAAAGAAGCTAGTTGTGCTTATTGTAAAAAAAAAAAAAAATAAATCTTCGCTTTATGGTGAAAAAATAAAAGGATTTTCACCCTTCAGTCTTTGTGTAGCGCTTTTTCTTTTCTTGCTCTTGCGCCTGATCCTCTGCAGGGCCCTTGTGGTTAGGGGGTGTGTGCTTTGGCGTAGGCTGACGTGGATCTATTCTTGACGTTACGGTAGAGGAACGTCGACACGCACCTCCAGCTTGGAACGATACCAGCCGGCTGAGGAGGCACTTCAGCACCAAGGACAGGCCGACCAGACTGGCTCCTCCAACCGAACCGGCGGACGCAAACTCTGTGTCCGGTAGATCACGAGATCCCCGGTCCTGCGGTGCATGACTGCGTCTTTCAGAGGCGGTCCCGAATAGCAGGTCTCTTCGTATTTACCTCCTTACCAGGTAAAACACTGACTCTTGTATGTTCGTCTTGTGTGGATTGTGGTATAAATTATGTTAGAGTGAACTCGGTCACCCCAGCGAGTGAGAGAGGAAACCACCGCATGCTTCGCTCATGTGCGGCTTTGTAAATATAGTGCTTTTAAGCCTAGTATTTTTTCCTGTGCACAGATGATGTGGCAGTACTTCTCGTCTTCATTCACAGCTCCCCTGCTGCTTGCTCTGCAGTCGATGTTGCCGGGGATACATTAAGCCATAATACATCGATAGGAAAACCTTGCATACAAAGCTCTGGTTCTCTTCTGTCTGAGGCTAATCCTTCGCATGCATGTTGCAGACCAACTTGGACTATGTCCCTCTGAGGGAGAGAGAGAGCTGATCTGAATTGCGCTTAAAGAAGATTCCAATATGTCAAGCACTCAGAGAGACAATGGCTCTGCAAACTCCACAGAAGCCAAGAAAACAGATCCCAGAGTCAACGAGAAAAAATGCTGTAAGTAAACGCCAATTAGATTTTAGTAGGTTTTAATTCATGCATCGCTGGTTATAGAGTGTGCAGGTGCACTTGTAATATAAAACCTTGTTTTGTTGCTCTGACCAAATCACAATCACCTCAGTGAGAGGAAAGCTGCTTCATTTAGTCTCCAACCTACCAGGGAATGAATTTCTCTGGATTGGCAAAAAAAGGAAAAAGAATATAAATCATGACCAGTGATAAAAATACTTTGAAACCTTCAGTGGTTTCTGGTATTCTTGAGAAAATTACTTCTCTCTCCCAGGATGTTTCTCCTTCTGATTTCTTCAGATGACACCTCTGAACCCACTCCATAGATATTTGTGTCCAAAGAGACTTTTTATTTTTTGTGTATACACATGACCTAGTTATATAAGACTGGCTGTTCACGAGTGTGTGCAGCACTGGCATGCCTGTTTAAAATATGTTTTTCTCTATTGTAATGCTGGT
The DNA here is from genome assembly GCF_051167445.1 of Perissodus microlepis. NCBI lineage: Eukaryota > Metazoa > Chordata > Actinopteri > Cichliformes > Cichlidae > Perissodus > Perissodus microlepis. The sequence continues at coordinate 29,051,121 of NC_140465.1, read as the reverse complement.
TATGAGTCAGATATGATTTGCATTTAACTTTGACTTTCAGTACTTTGCATCTCTTTCCTGCACAGCATGGGCTTCTTACATGACAAACTCTCCAACGGTGATCGTGATGATCGGATTGCCCGCTAGAGGAAAGACCTACATCTCCAAGAAACTCACACGTTACCTCAATTGGATAGGAGTCCCAACCAAAGGTAGAACATAACATTTCTTTCTCATTATGTTTCAGTTAATGCCATTTGCAAATTGAAAAAATTTCATAGTGTGTTTTATTGAACTTTCATATGCTTTCAATCCTTCTTTGTATTTCTTTTTACTTCTTTGTAGAAGTTAAACCAGGATAGTTAATTAGTTAATGTTGGAAAGCAACTCTAAAGATCATGAAAAACAGCATCAGTGTTATCTCTTCTCCAGCACTTAGGCATGCATTATATATGTCACAAAAACGAGTAGCAGTGACATTAGAAAGACAGCAAAATGTTTAAATGCAAAAGCTGAATTTTTAAACCTCCCCCCACTGACATTGTGCGTGCATAATAAATATTTAAATGTAACTATTCTAAAATGATCCCACAAAGAGAAGCTAAATTTAGCCACTTAAATTCTTGTGGTTTTAGTTGTTCACTAGAACAAAAGTATATCCAAGTGTATCCAAAATGAGTGGCGACAGCACAGCCAGGGCAGATTTATAACATCCTTTGTTAATTTTTCAGTGTTTAACTTGGGCGTATACCGCAGAGAGGCTGTCAGAGCTTATAAGTCCTATGATTTCTTCCGCCACGACAATGAAGAAGCCATGAAAATAAGGAAGTAAGATTCACTTTTACACATGTGCCCACAATACGTTTTTATAATGTACATTGCATTTTATCTAGCACTAAGAAAACTGTCATATCTTCACTGGCTGTGTCACATTTCTTGCATTCAACCTTAGTCGGTTTCATAGTTTGCAGATTTCCCTGCTGCATCAGTGACTAAGCTGTTTTTTTTTGGCCAGCAGTCAGTATTCAGCCACAGTCAGCCTAAACTGATATACACATACACACAAGCAGCAAAGTGTGCCCTACAAATGGTTGTGATTAGTGACTGTAAATCAGTGTTTCAACAGAAAGATTAACAAAGAACAAAACAAAATGCCTCTTTTCCTCCTGGTCTAATCTGGTAGTAGTGGTTGAAATGGGCTGTGTTATGCATGGCTATCATGAAAATGTGACAGGCTCTTGACAGCATCCTAGTGCTGACTTTGACCCAGATATTAAACAAGCTGCCGCTGTCACTCTGAAGCTGACACAAGCCCTCTGTGGACCTGCATGGATATCCAGCCTGGGTCAAACATAAGCTGCACTTATTTCTTATTTCTTATTGTTCAGCTGCGTGGTGTATTGGCAACTTTAGAAATAAAGTTTTAAAATACTGATTTGTACTTGAACTAATAATTGTGTCCTTCAGACTTCTCCTTTTGTATAAAGAGTTATCCATTGGCAGTAATCACAGGTTTGCACACCTTTTGTATTCAAGCTGTTAATTAATCTGGAGAAATTTCACCCCATGCTTCCTGAATTTCCTCCCACGAGTTAGATAAATGTTTGCACTGCACAATCAACCTGTTCCCACAACAGCTCAAAAGAGTTAAGATCCTTTGACTGTTCTGGCCACTCTATTACACGCAGATTGCCAGCTCACTGCTTCTTCTAGGAATAGCTTTTCCATAGTTTGGAGCTCTGGGTCATTGTCCTGCTGTAAAAAAGAAGCTCACTCCAATCAAGTAGCAATCAGAAGAATTGCTTTTATTGTTTAAGATGCCTGTCTGCCAATAGAAAGTCTCCCATTGTAGCAACCAAAGCACCTCAAAACCTTTGCACTGTTCAATTAAGGAAATGTGAGTAATTTTTTCTGTCAACCCTCTGCGTTCCCTCTGGGAATAGCCTGTTTTTTAATCAAACAAAGAAACCTCTCCGAAATTTCTGTTTTTGGTGCCATTTTTTTTTTTTGCCATTCATCCATCAGTTTCTTAACTGCTTATCCAATTCTGTGCTGGATACCAGTCTGTCACTTTGCTAATACGGAAAGACAGACAACCGTTCAGGCTCACATCCGAACATAAAATCAATCTACAATCACAGAGTAACCTAAGATGTATGTCTTTGGACTGTGGGAGGAAGTTGGAGCACCCTGAGGAAAGGCCAGTTTAATTTTTTGGATTTCAACACAGGACCTTCTTGCTGTGAGGCAAAGGATTCAGATATGTTAATTAGAAAACTTTTTTCTGCTGATAATTTAGCCTTAACCAGTGAACCTTATCAATATGTGCTGTTTAAATACTACATTAAAATGTTATCCTCCTGATTCATGCTAATTGTAATTTGCAATATAATTTCATGTTATTTTACCTATTGTTATTATTAATATTAGTATTATTATTTAGATTATTATTATAATTATATATATATATTGCAGTATAGTGTTTAAAGCTACCACCAGCAGTCCCTTAGCTTCAACTCTTAATGTGACAAGACTAGAAGCTCTGGCTAAATGACAAACATTTTGATTTAACACTCAACAAGAACACCAACAAATGTATTTTTAAAATCATTTATGGTAATCAATGCTGTTTTGTTTTGTGCCTTCCAACATTCCTCCCACCAAATAGATAAAATCCACCTCCAAATTGTATTGTTTGAGGAAAGACACATTGCAGCTGATTTTTTTTTTGTCAGCCTTCAAGCAGAACAAATTAAACTCTATATGCCTGCATTTTATTGGAGGAGAAATCTACCACTGTGTACCTCATAACTCTTGCACATGATGCAATGATAATTGAACTGGGTCAGTGACTAAACCCTTCTGCCAACAGATGGGAAACATTTTTTTGTGATTTTAAAAATGTGTGTTTTTCATGTCTTGTAATTGTTGGGGTTTTTCAGGTTACCATTATATTTGATGCACAGAAGAAAGCTGTAATCCAAAACTTGGGGGGGGCTACAAAGAATCTTTTTTATGAAATCTACAATGTATTACTGTAACATTTTCAGATTTCTGACACTGACACTAGAATGTAAGCTTTGATGATGGTGGATTTCAGTAAATCTGGTTTTTATAGTTGGCTGCTGCTATGTTTGCTTTCTCTGCTGCAGGCAGTGTGCTCTGGTAGCGCTGCAAGATGTGAAGGCGTACTTGACAGAGGAGGGAGGTCAGATCGCAGTGAGTCTCTCAGTCTTTATGTGCATGCTTCTCTGTCGACATGGCGTGTCGATGTTGGCTCGTTTCCTTTAAATACCCAGAACAGAAACACATCTGGCATTAGGATAGTCTTAATCCTACGCTGTCCTACAAACATTTCACAGAGAGGAAATAAATATTGTCTTTGTTTTTGCCCTTTTTTTTTTCAGGTTTTTGATGCAACAAACACAACAAGAGAACGACGAGACCTTATTCAAGATTTTGTGAAGGAGAATGCTTTTAAGGTGAAATTATTTGCTATTTTTACACATTTATATCCCAGTGGGGACTTTTAAAATGTATTGTGCAGATTGGAGTTATTACCTGAAGCCATGGAAAAGTCTTTACATTTATCACATTTATTTTGCTGAACAGCGCGATGGCCATGGGGGGAAATTACCAAACAGCATTATTGAACCGACCTTTATTTCCCAAGATCCTGTTGAATCACCATCTTTAATTAATCCTTGTGGGTTTCTGTTCAGTATACGTGCTATCAATCAGAGGTTACATGAGCTCAATTTAAACATTAACGGAAAAGAGTTTTAATGCACAACCCCAATTTTGAAAAAGTCAAAGTTAAATTAAAAACTGAATTGCAAAACATATCAAGCATTTAAACATTTATTATTTCACAGAAAATATGAGCTCATTTTGAATTTGATGGGAGCAACACATTTATAAAAAAGTAAGAAACAGCTAGAAGAGTAAAAGAAAAGAGGCTAATGAACTGCAAAAAAACAATATCTACAAATTGTGTAAAATTTTCAGAATAATTTTAATAAAATCACCTTTCAAACATTTAGCATATTTATTATTAGATGTCAAAAATTCACAAAATTTAAACTGTGAGGCTTTCAAACTTCACAGGGTGCTGTTAACTGAATAGATAACATTTGGGAAAATAAAGCTATCCAGGATCGCTCTCCCTCTCCCTCTCTTCTCTGTAGATTTGAAGCTACCAGTTCTACCAGTCTGTGTTTAAGACTGGAAAAAGTCAAGCTCAGTGAGCTAAATTTGCCTTTCTGCATCTGCAAAGCTCACTAATTCATAACCTATGTGTCGTGTTTTTTGTTGATGCTAATTACCCTGTATTTGTGTAAGTTCTTGTCTAGCTTCATGGCAAAGTAAAATTTGTTGTTATAAAAAAACTGATTGTCAGTTTCAGGAATGTTTAGCGTACGTTGACTCTGAGTTTCCATCTTTCTGACAGGTGTTCTTTGTGGAGTCGGTGTGTGATGACCCCGAAGTCATTGCTGCTAATATCCTGGTATGATCTCACCTAAATGAATTTAACCTTTGACTGTGACTTTGTCTGGGTCAAACTCCATTACCTATTAATATTCACACCATCTGCAGCGTTATGTAAGAACTGAACTGGATACTAATATTGTTTGAATGTGTTAACCATAATAGGAAGTGAAGGTTTCGAGTCCAGACTACCCTGAGAGACACAGAGAGAGAGTTATGGATGACTTCCTGAAGCGGATTGAGTGCTACAAGGTCACTTACCAACCTTTAGATCCTGATGACTATGACAAGTATGAACTGCTTTTCATTATTTTAATCTTTACCATTTATTGTTCCTCCAAAGTATTCTTATTAATCCAAACAGTAAAGTTGTTATATTGAATTAGACCTTGTAAATTAGTAAATAAACACTAGATGGCGACAGTAAATCACTGGCGTGTTGCATTGGCATTTGCAGGGACCTTTCTTTTATCAAGGTTATAAACGTGGGCCAGCGTTTTCTGGTGAACCGGGTGCAGGACTACATCCAGAGCAAGATCGTCTACTACCTCATGAACATCCATGTGCACTCTCACTCCATCTACCTGTGTCGACACGGAGAAAGCAAACACAATGTTGAAGGACGCATCGGAGGAGATTCTGAACTTTCCCCTCGTGGGAAACAGGTAGGATTTTTGCACGTTCACTCTGTTAATGCTCATTTAATGAACTGTCGAGCCAGTTTCTGAAGAGAAGATAGCTACTGGGATAAGATGTTCTTAAACTGCAATATCATGCACTCCAGAGTTGCGACCTTTATTGGATTTAATCCTCTCCATTTCCTATTTTCTTCACTCTCACTGGTGAATATCTGTCTAATAAAGCAAGAAATGCCCTTAATGAGGGATAAATCTAAGCCTCTCCCTTTCTCTCACCTCCCAGTTCGCCCACGCTCTGCGTGGTTTCATTGATGAACACAAGCTGTCGGATTTGAAGGTGTGGACGAGCCAACTGAGAAGGACGATCCAGACAGCGGAAGAGCTTGGCGTGCCTTATGAACAGTGGAAAATCCTCAATGAGATTGATGCTGTCAGTACCCTCCACAGCTATAGCAATTTTTACAGCTAGACCTCTGGTTTGTAATAATAGAAACTTTATGCTGTTATTTCCAAGACACTTATAAAATATGTTTGCATAGAGGTAAGAGCCAAAGACAAACGAAATTTTCAGCCCTTTTGATCACATTTAATGCCAAAGCAGCATCCGGAGGAGAATAAAAAGGGTTATAACGCTTTGAAAAGATCTAGGTCACATGAAATAAGTCATTATTTATTCACAGTATGAAATCAAAGGATTAAATGATGACTGTTTTCTGAGGATGAAATCGGTCTCCATTTTTCACTAACCTTCAAGATCACCTTATGTTTCCTGGGCTTTATTATATTTGAAACTGGCTTAGCTCTTTGGAGACATTTATATATTTTATCAAGGGAAATTATCCAGTTATGTTTTTTTAGATTTCAAATTGTGCTGAAACATTTCTTTTCATCTTGGGCTGTGACGTGAGGATAAATGATTTGTTTTCCTTTTCCAGGGTGTTTGTGAGGAGATGACCTACGAGATGATCCAGGAGACATTCCCAGAGGAGTTTGCATTGAGGGATCAAGACAAATATCATTATCGCTACCCAGGAGGAGAGGTAACCTGAACTACTACTCACAATAAAGCGTCTGATCAGCAGCCACAGCGGCAGTAGTTTTATTCTGCTTTGTTATTCAGCTTTCTTTCTCTACCAGTGTTGTTCAAGCTGTGAAGGTTAATTTCCTTTCAAGTGTTAGCAATTGAGCCCAGAATGATCTTTTGTTGCTCATTAGTCCTACCAAGATCTGGTTCAGCGCTTGGAGCCGGTTATTATGGAATTAGAGAGACAAGGCAATGTGCTGGTCATCTGCCATCAGGCTGTGATGCGCTGTCTCCTGGCTTACTTCCTGGACAAGGGTGCAGGTGAGATAAAAACAAACATACACACATGCTACAGACAACATAAGCAGACAATGATGAATGCTGTTTATTTCATTTCACAGAGGATCTTCCATACATGAAATGTCCACTGCACACAATTCTCAAGCTCACCCCTGTTGCATACGGTAAGTCTTTACCTGATGATCGTTACACTGTAACAACATAAGGCAACGTGAGAAGATAATGTAAATGTATTGTTTTTTATCTTGTAGGTTGCAAAGTGGAAATGTTTTATCTGAATGTGGAGGCAGTAAACACGCACCGAGACCGGCCTCTTGTAAGTTGCTCTGAAATGAGCGGAAAAGAAAATCACATAGCTGCACAAGTAGGCGAACATCACTGTTCCATTGAATGTTTAAAGTTGATCATTTGTAAAATATGCATATTGTTTACTCGCACTAAATTGGTCACTGAATCTCAGCATATAATTTTAAGATGCGCTGTTGTTTGTTGTGTCTGTTCATTTGGCACAATCACACCTTACCCCCTGTATATATTAGGCTTTGCTTCCTTGCCTCCTTTCCTTATATCCTTGTCTTGTAACCACTTTTACCTTTAGCCTTAATTCCTCAGCTTGGCTTGCTCTATGAGCCTGTGAATGTTAAGTGATATTTTACCTTGAAGGAAGACATTGCTGAGCATGCTTATTTTGCTTGGATGATCTAATCTTTGTCATTACTCTACTGTCTGTCCTCATATTAAGATTATGAATTTTCTGTGAAGGCAGTTTTATCTGACTTGTTTAGGTCCAGTGTTGTCATGGTTTTGGTTGAAGCAGGTGGGGTTTTTTGTCCTGTGCAATCAGGGCTGTGCTTTTGCTGTTGACTGATGTTTTGTGGGTGGAAGCAGTTCCTTACCTTTTGCTTTGGATCAGTTTGGCAAGTGCAGCAATTTTTTAATTAATTTTTTGGGCTGTTCCTCGTCAGGTGCCCCCTGGTGTTGTTTTCTTAAAGACCTTTTTTGTTTAATACCTGCGGTATCTCATTTTCTACCAGGGTAAAATCCCGAAGGACTCTACTCTCATACATCGCCGGAATAGTTACACTCCCCTGTCCAGTCATGACCAGGTCAAGCGGCCCAGGCTCTACAGCGCAGGCAACCAGCCCTGGCTACCGCTTGCCCCCACCCCATCCGCTTTGATGCCAGAGGAACGGCAAAGCCAAGTTAGTGAGATAGTTAAAGGATCCCCCTCTAAATCACACCGTGTTTCCGTAATTGGTCCCGCCACAGTTGTAATCATGTGTTTGGCATTTTCTCACCTCAGTTTTGGATCCTCTTGATAATTTTGGTGTCTGTGTTGCAATCAGCATACATGACATCCACCCCCACCATCTATCTTTTCCTCTCAGGGCATGTTTTGGGTCTTGAATGGATTGCTCCTTTCTTCAAATGTTGTTTCTGTCATATGTTTGTGCTGCATGATGTCTGCCTCACCGCCAGGCTGTTGACAGCTTGAATATGCAGAACAGCATGTCTACTCTTTACTAAGGAAAGCTCCTTGTGGAGTTAAGAAAAAGACACACAAACATCAGAAAGACAGACGCACATCCTAATCATCTCATAACTGAAAAAAACCCAAAGTGATGATTCAGTTTGATTAAAACCCCAAAATAATCTGTGAAATGTCAGCTTTCTGCAAAAAAATATAATTTATTCCCCCAAATACATTAACCACTTCAGTTTGAAAATGTTAACATTTTAAAATGCATATTCATATTTGTATGTGTTGTGTACTTGTTGGCCTTGCGTTGTGGGTGTAGTGCTTCAGTCCCTCTCCACATTTCTATCTGTCTTTCTCTCTCTCCCTTCCTTCTCGTGTTCCAACCCTGTCTTTACAGACTCGGATAGGAGGCAGGTGTCTGTAAGTATTTTTGGAAACTTGTTGTCAACCTTTGATTGCCGTATTTCAACTCATTTCATTGTAACCCATATCAGTATATGTTGCCGCAGTGGTCTATTCTTTGTGGTTATCAGTCTTTGGGTTCTCTAATTTTCCATTACCTTTGCACAGTGAAAGTTGATATCAGCTTTGTTTCATCACAGCGACCTTATCAGAAACACTTTGTCATAAACTGATTCTTTGGTATTTTAATAGATGCAGTCAATTTTATTAAAACTAATGATAGACGACTATTCAACATGTATTTATATCATGAAAATCCAGTGGTGTTTGTTGAGTATATAAGATTATATTTTAGAAACGCACTATATAATTAAACCTTAATTAGATATTCATAACATACTAATGGAGCTGTCTCGAAACACAACTTCTGGACTATGTCGCTGTTAGTGGCTTGTTAGTTGAGAATGTGCTGCTGCAGAAAACTGACTTGTGAATGTCACTGAGGGTTTTTTTTCTTTTCGTTTCTTGAAGGAGTCCCTGTGCGAAGGAAGCGACTTTGACAGCTCAGAAGAAACTAGTGGCTGTGTCCGCTTCTGAGTGAAGATCACATCTTCTTTCCTCTTTTACTCTTGCCACAGTGTGGACAACTTCTGAATCCAGTCACGAGTCAATCGAGTGTTTCTTTTGAAAAGCGGGCCGCTTCTGCATGAGGTAACATAGTTCTAGTTATCTCAAGGTCTCCGTCTCGTCTCTGCATGCCGAGGCTTTGAACAGGAAGCCTTATCATTGGTGTCATAAATACTTCTGCATGTGCACATAAAGAAACCAGTAAACGCACACAACATACTATATCGCAGGAATGACAAAAAACTCAATATAAATGCTGCAATGCCTTACTAAACTTTAGATATACTGATAGAATTAGATCATTCATATGTCACTGAATGTAATAGGAACAAGTTATCCATTGGAATGATGGAAATCAATTTACACAGTTAGATTTAGAAAAAATAGATTCTGTTATATTTTGTATGCATATCAAACACTAATATGCTATAAATAAACAATCTATAGTTGGGAATCTTGTCAAATTTGTTCCTAAGCCATAATTTATGTCTTAATTTGACAGAATGTGCTAGTTATGGTCTCTAGAAAATAAAAGTAGTTTATTTAGATCTGCCTGTTCTGAAAGCAGTGAAAATACACTAAATTGCTGGATTTACCAGCACTATATACCAGCAGTAGGTACCTTATCTGTTAAGCAGGTGTTATCAATCACATTTAACACTACAACCTAAATGTTTCTTTGTTTTTTTTTCATCATGCCAATATATTCTGTTGAAGGATTTTATGTAGTAAAACTAAACAGCCAAACTTTAAGCTGACTCCCTATTTGTGTTCATGTCATTATACCGGCTGTGAATGTGTTTTATTTGTTTTATGCAAATGTATTTTGTTCCTCCAGCAAAATTTTATAGATTTTATATGATAGATCAAAGTTTTAGTTTATGACTCTGTAATGTTTGTTGTTAAATTGTTGTCCTGCTCAAAGCTGCCTACTGTGCCTTTTAAGCAGACATTAAAAGTACATTTTGAAGTGGCTTGCATTTTGCTTTTTTTATTGATGCTTTGAAAAAGGGAAAGAATTAAACATTAAACTTTACAGCTTATGTCGTCTTTCAGGAGACGTTATTCAAGTTTCTCCCAAGATGTGTCTTATGTTTTTTTATGATCATGTTTAATATAAATTATTTAAACATATTAGGCCTAAGATGCATCCAGGATATCAATTGCGAAGGCTGATTTTAGCCTCACAGTACAATCTTTTTTTTTTCTTTTTTTTTTTTGTGTATATACTTTAGCTACCCTGGTTTCTAAATTCTTATATCTAATATCTACAGTACTGTACAAAAGTCCTGAGCTGCCCCAGAGTTTATTTTTATTTTGTAATAAACTCTGGGGCGACTCAGATTTGTGTTTAAAGTGGTCTTGAGCAGTCATTCTCCAGGTTTTCTGAGGGTCCTTCAAAGCTTTTCTTTGGACACTGGCTGATTTTTTACTCCTTTTCAGTCCAGTCTTCTTTTTTTTTTTTTAACCTAGCCATTTTTTGTCAACCTTTTTTTCTTATATATTATTATATAATTTATACATGAAAAAAGAAACATAAATCAAGGGATGAACCACTGTTGTGTGTACACATATTAGGTTTATCAAAGAAAACATGTATGTTTAGGCACTTTGTTAGTAGCAGCGTGTCATAAAAACATAATTTGTTCTCATTTCTTTAGCTGAAGTTACAAAAGTTGCTAGTTTCACACGCACAAAGCAGTATTTTTGCACCAACAAGCTGAATCCCAGAATGCAATTAGCTAAAAAAGTTGCATATCTCAGCACTGTTTGCGATGCAATTTGAGAAAACTGGACAAGTAGAGGAGAAAAGAAGAAGTGGCAGGCTCACAAAAATATAGAATAGAATGCCTTTATTGTCACTATACAGTTGTACAATGAGATACAGAGCATCTCCTACTCAGTGTAAACATGCTGGGGGGGGTACAGTTCTGCAGCGCTATGTACATATGGACAGTATTAACATAGGGAAAAACATATATATATATATATATATAAAATGTACAATATACAAGCCGTAAGTAATATGTAATAAATAGTGTTATGTATATACAGTTGAGTTATTGCACATGGAATTGGTATAAATAGTGTTATGTATATACAGTTGAGTTATTGCACATAGAATTGGTATAAATAGTGTTATGTATATACAGTTGAGTTGTTGCACATAGAATTGGTATTGCACAGTGGTGGTCCATAGAGGAAGTGGGAAGTGGGGGGGCTGTGTTATCTGTGCATGTGTGAGTTCAGGGTGGTTATCGCTTTGGGGAAGAAACTGTTTTTTAGTCTGTGGGTATCTGGAGTAAATGAACAGTACCTGAAAGATAGGTCATTAAGAAATTGGAGGTGGGTGTCCAGCAATGGTTTGACACAGGACCTGAGAGGTCTATCTGTCCCTTCACTTGATGCATCTACTGTTCGCTGAAGCCTCATCAGAAATGGTCTCAGTGGTAGCTGTCAAGATACCAACATGAAAAAAGGGTGAGGTATGTGAAATTACACTAAAACCAGCATCCATAGAAGAGCTTTAGAATGTCCTTTAACGGTCTTGGAGAACTATTCCTGCAGACAACTTGAAGTAATTACATTAAATCTGCCTAAATTCAAACTGTGTTGAAGAATAAAGGTGCTCATACCAAATATTCACTTTCAAGCTCGTTAGAATTGTACAAACCATAATATACAACACTAAAAACCTTGTGTTATATACTCTATTTCTATATATGTTTGCACATATCGATATATGACTACACAATTTTTCCTAGCAAATGATAAAGAAATGTGGAGTGGCTCAGTACACTTGTGGATTAGGATAAAATAACTACAGCCTTTAAGACTTAATCCAAGAAGATCGGCGGTTCAAAATCTAATCTGAGTCAAACTGTAAGAAGCTACACTGCGCAGTCATAGGCTGCACTGGTTTTAAAATCAAATGATTGTTGATTAAATGTCAATACAGAAAAGGAGCTTAATGACAAAATGTGTTTTCGAAATAACCGTCTTCTCTAGCGTACGCCAGGCAGACGCACGTAAACCGTGCCACTAGTGCGTGATCGCGTCATTTACACGTGCTTTGACGTGCTATACGTCCCACTGTGGCGAGCAGGGAGTGAAGTAAGACGGTAAGACAGCAAAATAATTTGTCTCGCTGTCGTATCATTTTGTACTCCTTGTCGTCGTTAGACTTGTCACCGGAAAGCAACAGATTTTCTAAATGGTTAAGCTAAATTCCTGGAAAAACGGTTCAATTAAGACCAATTTAACGCGCAGATTAGCATGCTAACGTTAGCAGACAGTACACGGTACGGTTAGCTAGCAGAAATGAATTGAACTCCTTTCATACAGTCTCAGAGTAATTATCGCTGACAACCCGACTGTTTTTGATGGATAATAAGAGGCGGATTTCTTACATTTTCAAAAACTGGACTCTCTTTATGTTTTGGGGGTTTTTTTTACCCTGCGTTTGTGTTGCTGTTGAGTGATGTGTTAACTGCCAGAACAAAGACACCAAAACAAAGCAATGTCGCTGTCAGGTGTTTTTACTCTGTTCATCAGCACTTCAGTTGTTATGCGTGGCCCGTTTAGTTGGCAGCATTATGATGTAACTACGAGCACAATGTAGGTTATCCAGTCCTAAAGTCTTATCTGTAGCATTGCCCAACAAATATATTACGTTTTCAACTTAATATAGCTTACAGCTGCAGTATCAATCAAAACACGTCCCTTCCTCATTAGCCATTAAATTGGCGAACAACATGAGTGCAGGATTTCGATGTTAAAATCAGTTAAAGAGCCAACATTGACACACTTGTAGCCCCATCGGGGAAATGGCTTCGAAGTCACAGATTCAGATTGGGGAAAACTACTTATCCCACAGTGAGCATTTGAGTTTGGAATTTCCCACTCGTAATAAATGGACGCTTTTGATAGTTTGAGGGTATATTTGCAGCAGCTGGACCTCACATGGCACCTACCTACTTTTTGTTTTTTTGTTGGCAGTAAGCTTCACTACCTTGTAGTTTGTGTCAGTCACCCTGTTAGTGAGACACTCCAACAAACGGTCCTGCTTTCTGAAGAGGACTGTTTATGTCCCCCAGTTAAATTTGTATGTTTAAAAATGCTAAATGGACTGGTTCTTATAACACTTTTCTACTCTATACAACATGCCTCATTCACACAAGCACTTATTTCTGTCCCTAAGTGGTTTCTAACTAAATTAATACTCTGATGGATGAAACTGAGAGGAACTTGGGGGTCAGTATCTTGCCCAAGAATACTTTAACATGCAGGCTGGACTAGCCAAGGATTCGAACCACCAACCTTGCAATTGGTGGATGACCTGCTCTACATCCTGAGCTTGCTCCCTGGTTACTCGGGCGAGAAGCAGGGTACACCCTGGACTAGGGCTGTTCGATATAACGATATATATCGGATGACGATATAAAAAAGTCTATCGTTTCATTTTACGCTATCGTTTGTTTCATGGTGTCGCAAAATAAACTGTTTACGGCAATATTTTTTCATCGCTTTGATGGTCACTGTAGTGGCTATATTAATTTCTTAAAGTTCTCTCTTTCTCTTATATTTTATATAACCACACTACAGACGGACAAGCGCCTGTTTTTATGCGTTGTGGTTAGCAACAACGACGGTAACACCATCGCGTGTCCGCTTGTTTATGTTCCACATAAACCTTTCACAATCAAGATCCTGTTGAGACTTTTCAAAATAAACTGAATCACGTGAAAGAGCAGATTATTTACGGATGAGAAGTAAAAAAGAGCCGCTAGGTGCTAAAAAATAAACCTTAGACTCAAACATTAGAACAGGCTTTTCCCCGCAGCACGCCGTGTAATAAATACTCACAAAGAAAACGGCGGCCGTTACAACTTATGTCTAAAAATATATAGTTTCATGCATCTGTTAAAACACTGGACTCCAGCTACATGACGCACAGCTGGAAACACTTCCCGCAAGTCGAGTTGCCCGAGATTCACAGAATTTACAGAAAATGTTACATTTTTGTGATTTATATCGTTATCGGACGATAGAATTCTTATATCGGGATATGAGATTTTGGTCATATCGCACAGCCCTACCCTGGACAGGATGCCAGAATTCGCAGGTTTAACACTGTATGCAGCAGTCTAGCACTCCAACATGTTAGAAATGGTCTTCATCTGTAACATACATGTGGAATATATCTAACGCTCTCTACACAACCATTGTGGATTAACAAAGTTCTTACCTGGTACTTGCAGTGTCACTAATGTGATATCACGTTTTTTGCAGGCAGGATGTTGCGGCTTCGCTGTAAGACCAAAAATGGGAGCCACTTGATGCATGGCTTGACTCATCAGTCCTGCGTGCAGGAGCTGAAGCGCAAGGTGGAGGAGCTGACTGGTATCCCCTGTGATGTGCAGAAAATAATGGTCGGATACCCACCCTCCAGCCTTGATCTTCGGAACGGAGAGGCTCACCTCAAGGACTACCCTATCAAATCAGGTATGCTGGCAGGCATCCACCATGTTCAGAAAACATGGACCAAATTAAAAACTTTTAATTACATGCTCTAGTGCAGAGGTGTCAAACTCATTTTACATCACGGCCCACTTTGATCGTAAGCAGGCCAGACCAGTGAAACTGCTCCTTTCTGTCAATGTAAAGAAGTTACATATTTAAAGGTTTTTCTTGTTGAAATTTCTTTGGAAGTGCGATTTCGGGTGAATGTGGGGATCCATGCTCTGCATTTCTTTTTGCAGAATCAGTTTACCTGCTGTTTTAGCTGTTCAGTGGTTGTTGAGTTGTATGTTACTTTTCCTATGAATAGCCATAAGGGAGGTTTTTGATCAGTAGAAAAAGCTGTAAAATTTATGGAAATACAGTTAAATGGCCTGCATTTGTATAGCGCTTTTCTAGTCCATAGGACCCCAAAGCGCTTTACACTACATTCACCCATTCACACACACATTCACACACTGGCGATAGCAAGCTACATTGTAGCCACAGCTGCCCTGGGGCGCACTGACAGAGGCGAGGCTGCCGGACACCACCACCAGTAGGCAAACATGGGGTTAGTATCTTGCCCAAGGATATTTGGCATGCAGCCAGGAGGCAGCCTGGGATCGAACCACCGACCTTCTGATTAGTGGCTGACCTGCTCTGCCACCTGAGCTACAGCCACCCCAGTAAAAGTCCAAAATGTATGCTTATGCTTGTTTGTGGTGAGCAGCAGATCAAACATATTAACAATTATAAATGGCTTCAAGCGCACATTCAGGCCTGTGAGGCTTTATATAGAGTTTATTTTATGTAATATTCATCACTGTACTGTAAATTTAGTCTTTTTCAAGGAAGCAATTTTTCCTAAAAGCCTTATTTTTATGCATTTGCTACTACTAGGGAGAAAACACACAAGCTTTAAGCCCTGGGCAAGTTTGAAACTTTTTGTCCTCCACAGTGGAAAATGACTGAAAATAAAAACGGGTATCACTTTAGGCTTCCCCGAATCTTATAAATTCTGCACTCAGCTTTGAAGTCTCCAATATCATTGAAATGTACCTCTACGCTACACTTGCTGTCTTTGGAAGGTTTGCCCCCCTTCCTTATTTCACACAATGGTATGATCCCAGTCTGTCTTTGCATGTGATTGGCCGCATGGTGTGCCCATCAAAATAGTCCCACCCCTGCCTGCATGGATTCTCAGCAGGGTTGAAGATTCAACTCCCACATACCAAGGGGACTTTTAATAATTGACATATGAAATTATCTCACGGGCCGGATATAATTGTATTGTATGGAGGCTGCACATTTGGCACCCCGGGTATATACAAGAATTTATATACCTGTGAGGACAGGTTAAAATTTAAGTATGATTTTAGAATAAGCAGTCTTTATAACTTCAACTTTTAATTGCTTTTTTAATAAAAGGAATGTTTTGGGATGTGGTCAGAAATATTAGAAGCAGAACTTTTTGAGTTACTGAGTCTTTGATTTATTTGCATGCAATAGACATTTTAGGGACATCTGTGCAAAATAATCAGGTACCATTCAGACAGATATACATAAGGCAATGTGTTTTCTTCTTCCTTTTCTAAACCAAAGTCTGACTGGGATGAAAAGTGTTGTCATTGGTGTGTCGTCCTCTACAGGAGACACACTCATCGTTGAGGAGGAAAAAAACAAGCCAAAGCCTCAGGATCGTCCCGCTGTAACGAAAGGACCTAACCTCGAAGGTTCACCTATGCTGGCACGCCGAGTGGTCCCAGCTGATAACTCCTGCCTCTTCACCAGTGTTTATTATGTGGTGGAAGGCGGCGTATACGACCCCGCCTGTGCCCCTGAAATGAGAGGTCTCATTGCCCAGATAGTCTCGAGTGACCCCACAGCTTACTCTGAAGCGGTGCTGGGGAAAACCAATGAGGAGTACTGCACCTGGATAAGACGTGATGACACTTGGGGAGGAGCCATCGAGGTATCCATCATGTCTAAGTTCTACCAGTGTGAGATCTGCGTAGTGGATACTCAGACAGTGCGAGTAGACAGATTTGGGGAGGATGCTGGCTACCACAAACGCGTGTTGCTGATCTATGATGGCATCCACTACGACCCGCTGCAGAAAGAGATCCCCGGATCCGACACCCCGCCCCAGACTATCTTCTCGACTACAGACGACGTAATCCTGGCCCAGGCCCTCGAGCTGGCAGACGAGGCTCGCCGCAAGCGCCAGTTCACAGACGTTAACCGCTTTGCCTTGCGCTGCATGGTGTGTCAGACAGGCTTGGTGGGACAAAAGGAAGCTCGTGAGCATGCCAAGGAGACAGGCCACGCTAATTTTGGTGAAGTGTGAAAGTCTTGCTGTCTTTTTCCTCTCTCACAAATACAACAACCACCAACCCCCATGCCCTGCGTCTGGCAACTCTGTGGGTCTGTCTGCTTTTGTGATCCTCTACCTCACATTATCTGGCAACATCTTTGGAGATTCTGCAGGTACTGTGTTCCACCTCTTACCTGTTCAGTATTACTTTTTAACTACTGTCAGTTCTTACAGTCAGAAATGCTACTGCAGTGCTCCAGTGTTAGAAACCATAATATTCAGATCTCTTTAAACTGGGTCAGGATGCAAAAAATTCTTAGGAGTTGTTTCGATCTGTTAAGATTACTCATGGACAAGTTCATAAACCAAACAGTTTAGGATGTGTTATCGATGCAGCAAATTGGCAGAACTTAACCTTGACGAAACAAAGATGTGCGAACAAAGAATTTTAAAACGGTCACTAAGAATTATTTGCACAGTTATGTGATCACATTCACTTTTGTCTTAAACACAGCACAGCAAGCTTGACTGTTATTTATCATGTTGGTTATGTAGCATGTTTTTCTTATTACTTTGGGGGCAGATGTAAGTAATTCTTCCACTAATTTCCTTAAATTTAAACATCTGAACTGTTCAATATAGACGGCCTGAGTTAGTGCTAAGCAGGATTCTTCTAAAGGATTACTTGATGAAAAATCAATCAGACACACCTAACCTCCTCAGTATCCATTGTTTTTGTTTGTTTGTTTGTTTGTTTGTTTGTTTGTTTGGTTTGTACAATAACTTTAGCATAATTATGGATCATTCATATTGTCAATATTTTCTGAGTTGCATGCTCTGAATCTGCACTGGGGTGACTCAAAATTTGGCCATTTGCTTAATCCAGAAGGATATGACGACTAAAAGAAGATCCAGGTATCAAAATGTAGGTAAAAAAATTTGAGCTTTCATAGGCCACAGCTTGTTCTGATTAAAAACAAACAAATAACTCATTGCAGACACCAATGCATCTCTCTGTTACTCTGCGTCCATCGTAGACATTAAATGCAATGATTTGTCCCTTGATTATTAAGCTCAAAGTTACACTGTTTTGTTTTGTTTTTTGTTTTTTTTGGGGGGGGGGTGAATTTGAGCTGTGGTCGACAAGATCAATGGTGGTATGAATTTTGAATACAGTATCATACTGCAAAATTGGCCTTTATTTTGTTGGGGGGGTCTTTTGGGGGGGGGTTGCAACATTGATTGTGAGTGGGATTGACTAAATAAGGCAAAAAAAAGTTATGGTGCTGTAAACAAAACGCGTTACAAAATCTGTAGCTCATTTTTCTATATTTGTGCCGCAGGTTTTGATGATTGTTTTTCTTGTCTTTGTTTTTTTTGTAGTGCACAAGTTTGAAATGCTGTAAGAACTGTTTTTTGTTGTTTAAATTAGACTGCATACTTTGAAAAACCATTCAAGCATTATATTTGTAACAAATCAAGGTAAGGCATACAGTATTTTAAGATCTTTTTTTTTTTTTAAAGGCTGCTCATAATGTCCTTTGCTAATCAACATCAAATATTTCCATCTTACATTTATAGCTCTGGGTGGATGTATTACAAGTAAAGGTACATTTAGTTTACTGTGTTTTGTATGTTTTATAAAAACTGCCACTCCTGTTTCACTGTATGAATTATTTTCTTCCCCCACAACAGGAGTCTGTTCTCACATTTTAAGCTAATCATCCATTATCTCTTTGCTAATTTCTTTGACATACACTGGCTATAAGGATGAAGAAAGCACTTGTATTTAACTTAAAGTCAAAGATTTGAGATTGATAACTGTGGTTAGTTCTCATTGTGGCAAAACATGGTGTTTGACGGGTCTTTGATTGCAGAATTGTTGCCAACAGCTTCACAGTGGAGCCTTGACTGGACTTTGACTTTGGTTCAGATTCGGATGGTGACGGTAATCAATTAAAGAAAGCAAAAAAAAACCAAAACTTTTTTTGTATGATTTTTTTTTTCCCCCTTTTTATCCCACCTCATCATCTACCTTAGGTATTTTAAACGCTGGTAAAAACTGAATAATCAACTTGATAAAACCATGAAATGGCTTTGTTGCATTTTGTATTTGCCATGTTCTCATGATTAATAATAACAGTGAATGTTGCACACAAAGCACTACAGAATAAACTGGATTTACTTGATTGTTTTGTTTTTTTCAGTGTTGTCAATTAAAAAAATATAGCAAATAGGATGTGTAAAAGTTGTTTTGTGTTAACTATACTGGGTTTACTCATGGCTAAATGAGTTAAAATTCTGCAGTGCTTGAAGAACAACAAGGTAAAACAAACTAACAAAGAGTTAAATAGTTTTCAGTTTCCCTTGTGAGAAAAGTCAAGCTGAGACGATACTTTGTTGCTGCCATGCTTTAATGGGTTTTAAATAAATCTTTATGCTATTTTCCTTTAAATGGTTTGATGCAGGGGGACAAAGAAGCAGTGTGAAATTTAAAGGTTAGAATCTTTTTGTACATAAATACAAATGGGAAGTAACATAGATAATGCTAATTAATAATTATTGTGATATTACTGTGACAACTCTATTATCTTATGACTTTATCTAGTGCATTGCTACTAAAAATAAATCCCAACTGGCAAATTTACCCTAGTCCTGTGCCATCATTGTCGGATTACACTACCCGCATGTTATTTTAGGGAACATCTACCCTTTCATAATAGGATTTAGGATTAATTTACTTACCGTTTGACCAACAGTAGCAGCTACCTCTGCTACAAAACACAAAGCTCACACACAGCCTAGGAATTAGTTTTTGTGTTTTTCTTTTAAATAATGTGATATTTTAATGTTTCATAAAACACTACAAACCTCTTTAACCCTACAAATATTTCATATACAACACCCCATTTACAGCTTTGCAGTTTCTTATTTTGGTTTATGTGAGTTTCAAGACTCGCATAAAGGATGCAATTCATGCCCGTTTCAGGAATCAGAAATGTACTGGTTCAGTGTAGCACTTTTTTCCCCCCTGAAACAACAGCTACCAAAAAAAGAAGGGGAAAAAAAATCACTCCACTTACGGAAGGTAACACCAGCTATAATCCTAACTTCAGTTTGCAGTGAGATTTTGGCTGTGTCCCACATCTGAGCTTTTTTTTAGCAAATAAGGTAACTAATGTGCGTTAGCACTTGCATAAATAGACTTTTTTTATTTGTTAAACTAATTGGCAACAGTTTTTGATTACACTTAAATTGTTCACTCCCCAGTTTCTACATGCTCAATTTGCAACTTTTTCTTAATTAGGAAGTGAACTGAATGAATTGGGCTCGGAAGTATTTGCGTATTTGGTTTGACAGATTTTAACCTGGTTGTGTCTCGTCCAGGATCGAACCGTGGGTTTTAACCAGGAAGCCCCTTTAGGATGCCTTTAATGTGGTATAGCCTCTGAGCTAAACGCTGTGGCGACCCTTTGTAAAGCTTGAAGGCGGTGTACTGCTGCATGAACAAGTAATGATTAACTGCATCACTTAATTACTTAAAATCACGTAGTCCCCCCCCCCCCGACACACACCCACCAAAATCACTCGTGCAGTATCAGTGAAATGTAACTTTCTAGCTATGCATCGTCTGCGCTGTTTGAATCAGCACTGTAGTAAACGGCACCTGTTCTCTTTTCAAATAAATACATTAATAATAATTAATGAGAAGAACGACAATAGTAATAACAATAATAAAGTTAACTGAAAAAATATGTGAAGCGCTATCTTTTTAGTCAACACTTTTTAGAGGATATTTCCTAAATGCTCACCCAAAGCCTGACGCCCAAAAAATAAAAACATAAAGAATACTTTAATACATATATACATGGAGGAAGAGCATTAAATGTTTGAATTACTTCCAGTAACGAGCCGTCCTGGCAGCATACGTCTGACAGACAGAGACAGCAATGGTTTACATTTGTTTGTTTAAAAAAAATGAAAACGAGGACTCGCGGGGCTTAAGGAGGATGTGGCTTCTGATTGGCTAGAAGCTTAAGGGACAAAGTCCCTCTTCCAGGTGTCTCTGAGTTGCGCGCTCACCTTGTCTTCAGTTGCACGCGGAGCAGGATATGAGAGACGACCGTGCACGGACAGGTACGCCTATATTTACTTAAAAACTAAAGCTCTGTTGTAAATAGGGTAAGGAACAGTTAGCATATTTTTCATTTATTGGATGCTATTTAAATAATTTAGTGCTCTTGGCAGTTATTTTATGTTTTGTTTGTCAAGTCTTAGACTTAAACTTAACCAGTATTTAAACACTTTTCGATGAAGGGGTTTTATGGCGGTTTGGGGCTAATAATGTTAGTTACAAAAGACAGACTTGGATTCAGTAAGTAATGTGAAGCAAGTGGGTTGAAGCCTGGGTACAGTGGAGAAAATGATAATAACCCCTATTTACACAACATCCTGCACAGAATTCATCGAAGGTAATAAAAACTTAGCCAGATGCTCTTTTACAGCCACAATGAAAACAACAGTAACGCTGTGATTGCACCACATTTTCCAAAGAATCTGACACAGCAGTTTATTGCTTTGACTTGTGCATCATAGTCTTGTGATAGCTAAACTCGCCCAGTTTTTGTTTTTGCCTACTGTGTTGATAGGATAGGTGTAACTCACTTAAAGAGATAACACTTTGTTAAATGTTCTTCGGGTTCATATCTATCTACAGTCTGATTTGTTTTGTTTTTTTCAGAGTTAGGGTTATAGCAGAGTGACTGGGACCTAATAAGCAGATAAAAACGACAAATGTGAAAAAGTTTTTCAAGCTGGTCAAAAATCACAATAAACGTTAACACTGAGCTTACATTGTTCAGATTCATATCCTGACCTGGGACTTTGCGTACTGATCTGGCCATAGGGATTTTTACAATTTTAAAGGGATGGCATGGCATGGCAAAGCACGAACAGTGGACAGGAGCGCTTTTGTGCCTCCACTGCCCTATTTGGCAGACCTTGCGTCTCAGGTGTTGACACTTATCCAAAAGTGAATTTCTTTTCACCAGGTCCAAACAGGACTTCCTTTATTCTCAAATTGCAGCTACGCTACAATACCCATATAAACGAAACATTGAACAAAATTTCCAAATACAAAGCTGAAACTGCTTTTTTAAAACAGGTGTCATATAGCCTTCAGGAGACTGATTGCTTCTGCTTTCCACTCCCTCTGAAATTGATCCGGTAAAGAGAGATTAGGAGTGGCATGCAGGTTGTAATCCAAGTCACATGTAGTAAGAGGACTAGTTAGATATCTGCTAGAAGCTCACCGAGCTATGATAACCTGCATTTGTCAATTTCAGTGCTTACAATAAAGCTGTGCCCTTGCTGTTCTTTAGCTGCATGATCAGGTATGAAGTCCACAGTTATGCAGGTCATAATTGGATATTATAAAGTTTATATACATTTTCTGTGCGCAATGTTATGTATCAGTTTTGACTCAAATACCTAACATCACACAACTCAACCATAGTGTACACACAGGATTACAGTTATACTGTTATAAGACCAATATCATTCAAATAACTACAGACTAACTACAGACTGAGCACATAGAAATTACATGAAACATGGTCCGACCCAATGGTCAATGCCGTGCTATTTGCGTATAAAATGGCTTGACTTCTATATATTTCCTGATTTTATTTGTTTTGCAGGAAAAAAAAGTTTTAGCTGTACCTATGATTGTCATTAGCATTGATGTATCATTATCACAGCGTCGAATATGACCTATTTTTCTTTCTATTTAACAATTTGGTTGGTTTTTTATGAATTATAAAACAAAAGATATCGAAAAACATCCTTACTCATTTGTCAAATGATACCTTTATACGCTGTTAAGAAATTCCCACAAAAGGTTAAAACTAGGTAACACAAATGCATTTATGGGGTAAAACCTTGTAAGGGAGATACTTATGAAGGACAGTGTTTTCTATGGTGCTGTTGAAAATGGTCTACAGGGCCATAAAGAATTAATAGCAGGGAAAAAATGTGGAGAATAATTAATTTATCCCTTTTTTTTAAAAAGAAATCTTTTACTTTGCTAAGAACAGTTTTAATAGTAATTTTACTCTGTATTTCAGATTGAAACAACAGGGTGTGTCACTAACTGTGGATAAGTAGGGCACTAAGATGCCCATAAGTGATACCTGGCCAGGTGACACCGGAATGGAGACAATGAATGGCATGGAGAGTGCTGGCAGCTGTGACAGTGTGGTCAGTGTTAATTCTGGCTTCGTAAGTAACCAAGTTTACCCTCTTCAATCTAAGAATATGCACACTAGTAATAGCACAAAACATATACGAAACAACTTGAAGTAGTGAGGCAAAACAATACTTGTAACAGAGCTGTAACATAAAAGTTAAAAGTTTATTTCTTTTCTTAGAGAGGATTTCTATCTCTCATTGTGGATTTCTTTTCTAAATGAAAGCCCTGTTTTAATGCGTTTCAGAGTGATGATAGTCTGGAGCACTTGTCTGCTGAGGAGAGGGCCTGTCTCATGTTTTTGGAGGAGACTATTGAGTCTTTGGATACTGAGGAGGACAGTGGAGTCTCCAATGACGAGCCTGAACAACTGCCCAGCTCCAGCAACCTTGCTACTAAAGTGGCTAATCTGTCAGCTTCCATGAACAAAAGCAACCTTGATGGTGAGTTAATCTCTGGGAACAGATGCAGAATTAGTGACACATTATTTAGTGAAATGCTCTAGGTAGGTGTACAGAATTTCTAGTGATAAATGTGTACTTGTTTGACTTCCAGATTCACAGACATCAACCAATCACCAGAAACCAATCAACAAAAATTTTGATGCCAGGCCCATGCACAGCTACCTGGTTCCCACCCCTCTTCTTGTTGCAAGCAGTACTTCCTGTTCTGTACTCGGTACTAAACCAGGCACTCCTGCAGTCAAAACCGCCTCCTCTAAGCCTCAGTTTACATCTAAAAACAACAAACCAGGATACAAAGACAACCAGAAAGCAGTTGTTCGCCCAACATCTTCAGAGGCTAATGTTATACCTCCTTCCACAAAACCCTCCGTGAGGACAGCTGAGGGTCCTTTACCTAGAGGACCTCTCTCCTACGACGCACTTGTACATTTGCGGAGGAGTGCCTCCACAAAGAAGACCCCTTTATGCCCAACAGTTGATCATACTATAGACTCAGAAAAACGCCATTCTGCCCCGGTGGAAGGCCCGACACTTGGAAATCTCCAAAGATCAGACAAATCCCAGTCAGAGGTTCCCAAGTGTAAGAAAGGTCCTCCAGTTGTTCCCCCAAAACCCAAAAAGTTTCCCACCAACATATCTGCAAAAACTCAAAATGAAGAATCTATAATATCAGATTCTTCATACAGTGTCAAGAATGCAGCTGATCCCCAGGTGGTGAGAGTGGAAGCTTTGCAGAAGCTGGGCCTCCTGAAAGGCCAAGAGGCAGAAAATGATAAAGTAACCCCACTGCCTACACCCAAACCTAACTCCTCCTTGGGTGTAACAGCTGACAAGTTTACAAGAGGTCCAGCTAATAGTAATCCATCAAGGAGCCAATCATTTTGTAATGCTCAAGTGCCAAAAGAGTCCAATAACAGGCCTCTGCAGACCAGTGCCAATTTGCATCAGTACACCAAACATGACCAGCGGCCTGGGTCTGCATCACATCCTGCTCAATCCAAGGGGAAGAGGACGGCTAATCTGGAGCAGTCTGCCACCCTGGACAACTGTAGAAGTAGTGGAAACACCTCTGAACCGCAAAGCATCAAATCAGCCAAACCAGTGACAACCACCAGGACCACCACAACAGCTCCCCCAGTACCCCAGAAAACCTCAAACTCAGTAGGCTACACCGTGATGGTGGTGCCTGGGATGGGAGGTGATCGAAAAGAGGCTCTCAAAAAGCTTGGACTGCTAAAAGACTGAAAGAGCAGATGCCTGCTGGCATAAATGCAATGCTCAGAAAGAAGCACAAGCACACGATCAGCTTAAAGAGAGTTAAAGCGTTAAGTGGAAATCTGGCACACGGCACTTTGTCAAATAAAAGCAGGAGAGGAAGCGTTTAAAGGGCCATACACTTATGTTCTGCACTTAAAAGATACAACACAGTCATCTAAAGACATTTTTTATTAAAAATACAATTAAAAATGCACTCAAAAGTAACAGAAACTGCACCTTAAATATTCTAAATCCAGAGCATCAGTGTATGAAAATAGTATCTTAATGTATTGCAAACCTAACAAAATTCTGTTATATAAAATTTAAACCCTATTGGCTATTGGCACAGGTACTAAATCAAAGACACAGATAAGGGTGTGCCAGAACTGATATCTTACTCATTGTTTTATAAATCACAAATGTGCCTGCATGTTGATTTTTCTTAGAGCAAATCCTCAAAGCACCAGATCAGTTCATGCAGTCTTTTAATATTCTGACATTTTGTTTTCAAGTTTTGGGGGATAATTTTCAATACTTATGTCCAACACAAGATCTCATGCACCAGTCGTTCTTCAGTTTCTTTCTACTACTGTTTTTTTTTTTTACTGTGTACAGTAGATTAAAGAGTGTTACACAAACTTCATTGGGTAACACTGAAAATATGAAACGAAAAACAACCATTTAATTATTTGTGTCTATTCCACCATTGATATAAATGTCACTGAAAATAAAGTTTTTATCTAATATACTGTATTTTAAGCCATCGTTTTTTTCCTTATTGGAAGTCGGGCCGTGTTAGCAGCACTCCAGACTACATTGCAGATCGAGGTCACAGAGTGCTAGGGCAGGTTGCGTGCAAACATCACCAATGAGCTTCAAACCTCCTCCATGAGTTTCCTTTGCCAAGTACCTCCTGTATGTGTGTGTTTTACACTCACATTATGCATCTTCTCAGTGCTACGTTCCTTTGCTCACGGCAAGCCATTTGGTACTGATGGAGATCGCCAGCACTGGTCGTCATAGATACGCACTACCATTATGCACTATCAGTTATAGTGGCCCCGTACTTTTGTCCATATAGTGTATATAATTTCTCCAGTGAGCTCTGCGTCTTCCACAGGGTTTCTTCCCAGTTGGATATGTCCAGAAAACCTCCAAAACAAGGGGTCCAGGAGGCATCTTAATGTCTGAATGATCTCAACTGGCTCACCTCACTCCCTCAACCTGTATCTAAGGCTGAGCATAACTAACCTTCATGGGAAAAGTCATTTTGGCCACTTGCATTCATTTACTAATTCTTTCTCCTCTTTAAATAATAAAATCTTAATATTTGCAGATAAACATTCCAGATTACACCAGTCCATTTGGCTCTGTTCAAAAAGCAAAAACAACCAACACTATACATGAGGTTGGTTTGGAGTGTTAACCCTACTGTTACTCTTCATTCACATCAGTGATGGCAGAGTCTTGCCCAAGGACATTTCAGCACATGGGAATCCAAGCTGTGGTTGTCTATATTCAGCCTGAATGTCTTGATTAATAAGCGAACCCACAGTCCCCCGAGGCAAAGCTTTATGACTGTATCCCTGCAGTCTTTACCTCTCTCCTGTTACAGAAAGGCTATCAGCCATACTGCTCATCTTACACGCCACTCAGATGATGGAAAAGCCTGCTCAGCCGTTCGTCCATAATCCTATTATCTCTAGCTCCACCTCTGTGCAAACTTAGTAGCCCAGCACTTCCCTGTCTCTATTTTCTTGTAACACTCACATGTCACACTTCTAATTTCTCCTGATGGATTATTTGAACGGCATGATATCTGTTATGCAACGGTCCTGAAGAGCCAAGATTAGCTCGTGGTTAATTATTGCAGAAGGATATTAGAGTTGTGTTATCGCTCAGTAAAGCAGCAGGTCTGCCAAAAGGTATCGGTGTCTATGTCTATTGTGTCGCCGCAAGAAATGATGTCAGACTCTGAAACGGACACAGTTGTCTGCTAGTCGAGCAACATTAAGCAACAGACAAAGAAATCAGGCCAGTGTCAAAATGGGAAATAAGATAGTCACAGCTGCAGGAAGGATCAAGTTAAACAGCATTTTTTTCTGCATGTCCTGCAACCTTAAGAGGACTGACATCATAATAAACTTTTCAATATTTAATTCTTATGATTAAAAACTGCGACAACAACCTTCTGTCTCACATATGTTATTTGCATTTAGCTAAAGAATCTCCTAATTAACATCACACCAAAACCCGCACTGGTGACCACAGATGATGTGTAATATGAGATAACCATATCCTAGCATACTGCTGCCTTGACAACAGCTTTCCTGACCCATTTGTGACAGCAGAGTACTACAGTTTGACATGCAGGCTGATATTATTTTATATATTATTATTTACTACTGTTTATAATACACTGGAGTCAAGTTTTAATGGCTTTTTTGTAAAGTAATTGAAATTAAGCAAATGAGACATCAGTTAATTTGATGTCATCTGTTCTTGACAAGTATTTTAAATGCTGGGTAAAAAAAAAAGGAAATCAGCAACATTACAATGCAAATATTTTAATATTAAAGAACCTAACTCAAACAAACATTAAATTATGTCTTGTGCAAAAAAGAAAAGAAAAATCGAGGAAGCATCATACAGTAGGTAGCAATGAGTTAAAAATTAACATTAATAATATAATTAAAAACTCATGACGCAAATGGACTTGTAACATCGGCAATAAATGGGTCCTGTGTAAATCTAGATAGCAGCCGTCATAAAAACATACACTGATTCACAGTCAGATATACATATACAACACTTATTTTTTGATGAGTCATCAAAAGTGTCATTGTAGAAAACTGCAAATATGTTGGTCACAGTCCGTTTAAGTCGCCTCATTATGGATGTGAGATTTGCTTTTTTTGCGCTTCACTTTACCGTTGGACACTGGGACATCCAGCGACTCCAGACGGAAGGGGCGAGGCAGGATGGCGTCTGAGCTCACAGACAGATTCATGTTAGAGCCGCTCACGGAGAGGTGGCCTGCCACATTAACTAGCGGAGGAGAGGGGACGGCAGCAGGAGAAAAGACAGACAACAGTAAAAACTAAGCAAAAGTAAGAAAGTGAAAAAGAAGAAAAATCTAACTAATCTAAAATTAAATGGTCTCAATAAGTAAAAATATAAAATATACAAAAAAGGTAAAAAAGAAGCCAAAACTTAAAATGCTCAGAGAGATAACCCAATGAAAAGGCTTCCCAAATGCAATACAAAGGTTTACTGTAACAGTATTAAGTGTAGTATGTGATTATTTTTTGTTCCTGCCAGTCAGGATCTAATGAAAAGCAGAAACACAAGATCACAGCATACAAATTTGTTGCTAAATAAAAATGAAATAGCATTCAACAGCAGAGCTAATTCACTAATTTAACTGGTAATATGTACTAATTAGAAGTCCGCAGTTTCTTTTCTCACCGTGGGCTTTTGCGGTGTCACTTCCGAGGAGCTGGCTCGCCCTCTTTGACTTGAAGTAGCTGCTGGCAATATTCTCACTGTCACTTCTGTCCAGCATTTGCTTGTACCTGTCCTCCTCCACCTGCTAAAACAGAAATGACCTCTAATCCTGCTAGAATGTGTGTATGTCAAGTAAAAGCCTATGCATGAAATGCAAACACACCATAAATGCCTCTCCAGCATCAGAACCTGAGCCTCTGCGAGCTGAAGCTTTTGGAGTCACTGCTAAGAAAAAGAATGTGATTAATAAACATTTAAGAAAAGTAATTTGCAAAACAAACAAGATTTACTTGTCAAAAAAAAAAAAAGCTTTCTTTTTTTCTTTTTTTTTTTACATATTATACCCCACCTGAAGGCAGTGTTGTTTTCTGCACCATCACATCTGGCAGTCTCCAGGTGGCGCTGTCCTCGTCCCAGACAGCATCCTTCTTCAAGCGGTCCAGGTTGCTGTAGTTGCAGTCACGCCGCACCAGAGGCACCATACGCTCCAGCAGGCTGTGCAGGAGCTGCCCTTCCTTCTCCAGCCTGCGTATAGTCGCCAGGTAGTCATTCCTCTCCACCTCAAACTCTGCCTGCAGGTCACGGATCTCCAGTTTGGCTGCTTTCAGCTGTTGCAGCAGTGACGAAGCATGTTATTCATGAGAAAACTAGCTAAAACCCACTTGTTAAAAACGTGTCATATGTAGGGTTTGACATTCAAAGAGAGAACCGTTTTAACACACCAAATTAGTAAATCCCTGAAGAGATAACCTAATTTTTCAGGTTAAAAAAGTTAATAAATTACCCAATTTAAATTTAGTCAAAGTCACCTAATACATCTCCAGACCGCTGCTGTTATTTTGGTATCACTATTTTGGAAGTTCATTGTACTTGTGCCTCTACAATGAGTGTTGGATCTTACCCAGTGTTTCCAAACAGGGAGTATAATACTTTAACTTGATTTTGGAGAATTGTACAACGTCGTAGGAAAGATGGTGAGCAAAGACTGGGTTTTTGTGGCCGAAAAACTGTTGCCTTTTCAATGTGTGGTGATGCTGTTGTTAAGGCTCTTTCCACTGGACGTTCTCCCACAGATGCCCCAGGATGTTAACGCACAAGTCTGCATTTATAGTCTGAAAGTGTGGTATGAATTCACAATGTACAATCCCACTCTGGTGAAATTGCGCTGTTGTCAAAATTTGACTTTTAAGGAGTAAAATTTGTCAAGAGCAGGGGTGCATGAAAAGGAGATCTTAGGGAGGAGAAATTGATTCCTGTGGGTGGATAACCCAAACTTTCTGATCGCTCCTTGAAATTTACAGAAAACCCTTAACACATATGCTTTCTCCCAACAGAAAGATTGCATTTTGTATCTGCTGTCAGCTCCTTCGAACTGCTTCCACTCACCTTGCCCTGAACTTTGACTAGCATGTGGTTTTTGGCATGGACTTCTTCCTGGATAGAGTTGTAGACATTCAGCAGCACATTTTCGCTCTCCTCGCTGTTCTCTGACAGAGCATGGACAAGCTGAGCTTTTCTCTGGTCAGCAAGTTTTTTTCTCTGCCGCTGTCTTTGTTGCAGCTCTTTGTTCCTGGCCTGCTCCCCTCCTACCACCTCCTGTTCCAGCTGCTGCAGTCTGAGGAAAGATTGAACACCAAGGACACCGCATAGATGCGTGCTTAGTATAATTCTTGCTATATTATTCTAGTGTAACCATCAATGTATGATATGTTAAACATAACTGTTCTGCTATTACCGGATTATGGTAATAACACAGAAGAATGCAATGATGTAAAAGAATGCAAGGGTAAGCACATACAGAAAAATATACAGCTGGAATCTGATTATCCACTCCATTTGTAGCCAAAAGCATAAGTATGACACATTCATCATGGAGTGTGATAAGAAGATTGTAGATACCATCATAACAATATGTTCAGTATCCTGTGAACAGTGTTGAAAATGCTCACAACCCAGACCCATAAGGAGTAGAAATTAGATGAATTGGCTGATTAAGACATATCATATATAATAATAAAATCATAGCTATGAATCTGAGGAAGTGTTCATGTTAAGGAAAGTTTCCATGATTAGAACAGAAGCCTACAAACCTTTCCAGGACGTGTTTCTGGTCTAGAGGCCCCGGTGCAGTTGCATCAGAAGACTCCAAGAGTCCAGCTCTATCTGGATCTTTTTCGGAAAGCTTGCTCGCCAACATGAGGGAATACAATTCAACATTTTGCCTACATAAGATTGCCTTGTTACCTTGTTTCAGGATACGAATATGATTTGAAGAGGAGTGATCTTTATGGAAAGTGGGGCTGGACACTACCTTAGTCTGGGAGGTTTCCTCAACTGTACTGTGGCACATGGGATCAGTGCTCATGCAGAGTTCTTCCAAACCAACCTGGGATATACAGCTGGCGCCCACTAATGTAGAGAAGCGGCACAATACAAAGAAGCATACATGGGGAGAATCCAACAGCGGAAAAGTTTTGTTCTGTTGTTGGTACATGATGTTCTGTTACCATTCTTGGGGACAGAGCTCCCCCTGCTGACTTGGGCCTTCTCCAGACTGGACAGCTTTGATTCATAGGAGGAACGCAGAGCAGCGATGTCCTCCTGCAGCTTCGCCTTGGATTCCTGCTCTGCATTGTATTCAGCCTGCAACTTGGCCAGCCTCTCCTCGTACTCCTGCAGAGACAGCAGAACACAGATCATAAATCACAGGGTCTTTATACAATGCATGCTTAAAGTTGAAGTGATAAATTGTTGTGTGGGATTGGTCCATGTTTGCCTCTTTAATCTTTTCCTTCCTTTCTTCAGTGGGGGTGGACTGTGGCCTTGAGGGCACAGCAGGGGATGACTCAGAAAACTGACCAGCCAGCAGAGCTGCATTTCAAATAAAAGTGTTTTTTTTATAGCACTGGTAATTAAAGAAAGACAACATGCAAGAAAATAAAATATTTCTCTGCATCTAAAAGAGGCTATGTGTAGATTTAGGAATATTAAGCTAAAAAAGCATGCTGTTTTTCTATAAAAATTTACTTGAAAGGTCAGCAGTGCTCAGCTGGCCTGTGAGGAGCGCCCGCAGCTTCTTGATTTCCTCCTGATACTCTCGGAGCAGAGCATCCTTGGGGTCCTCGTTGATGCGAGGCCTGTTCTGGATGCTCTTGGCCCGGTTTGCATATCGCAGTGTACTTAGGCTTTCCTCATAATTGTTGTCTGCGGGCGAAAGACAGGCGATCATCAGGGTGCGGGTGTTTCCTCCCAAAGAGTCCTGCAGCAGCCTGGTCAGCTTGGAGTCTCTGTAGGGGATGTATCTGGAGCGTCCATCTACCAGGGCGGAGATGACGTTTCCCAGGGCCGAGAGGGAAAGATTGATCTTTGTGGCTTCGCGGAGTCGCTCGCCGGTAGCACCAGTTTTAGACTGACGCTCACTTCCTGCCAGGTCCACAAGGTTGAGTTTTCCTGCCCGTAGATGGTCCTGGTCAGATGAATCTGAGAATTTGAGTTGACACAGGAAACACAAGCAACATTCAACACTGTTACAAAGCCTTATTATTTACCTTTATTAACCTGGTATGTTTTATTCAATGGTTTGAAAACTACATGCAAGCACAGGCAGAATATGCAAACTATTAACAAGGAGATTCATATACTATCAAATTTAAAGATATAGCGCCACAGAACAAAAATAACTGATGGTAAAGTGCTGATGACATTAGGAGATATAAGAGGATCACATTCAAAAGAAGAATATCAGCACAGACTGAACAGATATAGTGAAGGCAAAGATATTATAAGTTCACCAGTGCTGCAGATCTCCAGGTGGATGGTGAAGATTGAGTGGGAGCGTGAGGAGTCTTTGTTCATCAGCGTGTAGCCCACTGCCCGGTTCCTCCAGCCTTTCTCTATGATTCTTTCACACTCTCCCACACTGTGCACAGTGTGCATGGAAAGGTCCCGTACATATACCCCACGCTCTGGGTGCTCTTTCAGCTAGGCATTCATCAGCCACACAAAGCACACACATACGCACAAATCAGCTAGTCTGTCACCCTGTTACAACACCTTGACCTTTAAGGAATCAACTGTGCGTTTAAATCACCATGGCAACAGGTACAGTACTGTGCAGAAAACAGCACACTCACCTTGCTGTACTAACCAAAGAACAATAATCCATTTGGCTTCTTCTGATACAGTGTAGCCTGTTTAGTTTATCTAAAAAGCAGGGACTCACCTCCAATCTCTGCTTGGCATCGCTTCCCAAAAGATCTCGGATTTCTTCATTGTAAATCTCCAAGTAGGAGGCCCTCACCAGGAATTTCGTATTTTCTGCACACTAGCTTGCACACACGAGATAAAACATAATTATTCTATCAGTGCTGAGACAAGCCTAGACAAAAACTAAGAGCATAATATTACGTATGCATGTTGCAAGCTACAAGATCACTGTGGTCAACAGACATACCTGAATGCTCTCAAAGATGTGTTCAAAGGCCCGTGGGATGACACCCTTCTGGGTTGCAGGTTCAGACACCCCTTGCATGGTGAAAGACTTTCCACTTCCAGTTTGTCCATAGGCAAAAATTGTCCCATTGTATCCCTCAGTCACACCCTGTAAAAGTGACATTTTTTATTTATTTTTTACCATGAGGCTGTGATAAACTTTGAGGTGACCAAAGGGTATTCACAATGACGTCTGCATTCATTAGGAATTAGATATAGGCTACTGATGTTGGGCTGAAGGTGTCCAGTGACAAGCGTGCTTCTTTTATAGAGCCCAGCTCTGCAGGCTGGTAATAAAATCAAGCTTACCTCAACCAAAGGATAAGCAATCTCGTTGTACATCTGCTCAGTTGGTTGATCAATATAGTAGGTCCCATCAAAGGTGAACTGTTTAGGTGGCTCATCCACTGCACCTGGCTTTTCTATGAAGCACTGGCAGCGCTGCAGGTCCATGGACAGCACCATCTTACAGCTGAGCGCCTTCTCCCTGTCATTCAGGGGCCTGCACCTGACCACCACCTTCACCGACTCTGACCCCATGTCTCAATAATCACTACCGAGCAGCTGGCAGGTATAAGAGATAAAACTAATGTAAAATACAAAGCCGCTCCGGTCTCCTTCGCAAACACTCAACGTTTACTTACCTCGATGGCTAACCTCACCTTAATAACAGGATGACAGCAGCAGTTGACTAACGGCCCACATCTCCAGTGAGGTTCAGTAAGAAGCGATCAGCAGAAATATCTCCAGGTACAGTGTGGACGGATCTCGTCAGGTATCGCTTCAGGTCCTGTCCCATTCTATTCCTCTCCCCGAGGCGTTTGAGGTTGCTTAGCAACCATAAGTAACCATTGAGGAATGTAACAGGCCCAGACCCGCGGCCATTTCAGTGAGGACGGAGTGAGGTCAAAGGGCGAAAAACAGTCTACTTTATGCTTCATGTGTTACTGTCAAGAAACTAAAAGTGAAAACATATTTTAAATAAAGCAAACTGAGACGTTTAAAGAGAAAAAGACTACGGATGCACGTTATGTTCGGTTGTTATTTAATGTTTTGCTAATAATCACAATCTTCTGTTGTGAAGCTAATGTAGGGGGTGCAGGTAGATGGTGTGCAAGCTATGAACAAATCAACTATAGTCAAGACGACACAACATTTTAACCACAATCCCAGAGAATGATTGAAATCATTTTGTACCATTTATACTCGACCAATGAAAACTCTGAACAGAAATTTAGTCATATTAACAGATACGACATTATCAGCTAAACAAACTGCATACAAAAATATGAGTAAAAAGGAGTAAAAGTTTTATATTTCAGTAACATTGTTACTAGACAAGGAAACAAGAAGAAAAAGTGTGGCTTTGCCATCAGGTGTCGTAATCAGTGATTAATTCCCCTTTACAGATTCAGGTTCTTAGTTTCATGTCTAAAAAAAAAAAGAAAAGGGAAAACCTCCTCTATTGTTTTATAGGCACAAATAAAAAAATATATTTTTTAAAAGCTTATGTTGAAATAAAAATGATAAAAATCAGAAACCACAAAATACCTTTAACACACAAGCACCCTCTTAAGAAGTGGATACTGTTCACATTAAGTGCCAACACTATTAAACAGTGACTTTGTTTTACAGTTAAACCTTCCCGCACCAAAACACAGATAAAAGATAAATGTGCAAAAGAAATGATCAGTGTCGCTTATTTTGTGCCCTCTGAGGTTGGCAGTCCACATGTTCCAGTGTCCAGGGTTTACACCCATTCGTTTCTGTGGGTACTTTTAATTTTGGCTTCCTTTGGGCTGAAGCTTTACAGGCTGCTGTTTGCTGACGTTTTCCTCCCACTCATAGCAGTGGTTCACCCGAGCATAGCTCAGCAGACATGGCAGCTCGTCCTCAGTCTCTGTGTAGTGCTCAATCAGCTCAGCCATGGAATTGAATTCAGTCTTGCATTTCTACATTTATAAAAATAAATAAATTAAAAAGGACACCAGTTACACATGATTATAAATCAACTATGACATTTCTAATCAAATACAAACAATTATTATGGTTTTCGAGAATAATATTGTCAATTAAGGTGGTTGCCAAGTGGAAACCTCCAGTGCAGTTCCCCAAAAAGCCACTTGAGGGCTCTAGTTAAAAACACAGACTGTATAAAATTTGGAAGTCACCCACTATAAAGTCCTGATGTACAGGATAGCCTCAAGCTTAATGTTTTTGACCATAACATTTTAACACCACACGGAAACAAACACCCCTTGCTCTCCACCGCACTCCTAATATCAACATTTCATAAAAAGTAAAAAAAATAATAATCCATGTTTCAGTAAATGTGAACTGAACCTACCAACTGAGCCCCAAATCTTCTTACTGACATCAGAGTGAAAGAGCTGAGGGCAATTTTATCCACAGACCTCAATTTAATTGGAAGTCTCCGCAACCAGAGCTGCCGCCCTCTGCTGGCCATTATAGGGAATGCGTATTTAAAGCACTTCCACGTTAAATCAGATATTTCAATATTCCCCCCACGACCCCCTTCCTTTTCTATCATTTATGAAAAATAGAACAGCTTGTGAAAATAAAGTAACCAGTGAAAGAGATCAGATTTAATCATAATCTGGTTTTCACATCATGTATATGAGCCAACAAAAGAATTACCTCCAGCACGAATTTCCCTTTACGGGTGTTTTCAATAAGGTGGGTGATCGGGCCAGAGGAGAAGCGAATGATTAGAGAGCCACATTTAGGGGTTTTTGGATGTTGGCACAAAAGGTAGGATCCCAGAACATCATCTGCAAGCAGTGAATAGCTGCTCTCACTGCAATATCAAGAAGGAAAATCACAGATGTAGTAACAGGAAAGTGACACTTATGAATGTAAAGATGTATTTGATGTGCGATATACTAACGTTGCGATACCAGCCCAACACCACACTGCCTGAGCTAGTGCCTCTTCTGTTTCAGACAAGCTTGGAGCCTGGGATCGCCTCGCTGGCAACTTGTCTAGATCCTTTTCTGGTTTTGATATGATAAGAAAAATAATGTAAAGTTAGATTTTATAAAGGTGGAATATTGCATCACCATGTGACGGGGAAGAAGCATCCCAGATGATCTCAACTCAGTGGACGCTATGCAGTGATGATGATGAAATAACCCCTCAAAAACAAAGAAACATATTCAACTTTAAAAAGGAACATTAGTAACAGAAATAAAATGTAAGCGCTGTAGAAATGCACAATTACCCATATGAGATGAAATCACTTCATCATGCAGACTAAAATTTAAAAAAAACAAACAAACAAACAAACAAACAAACAAACAAACAAACAAAAAAAACCCTGACACCACAGCAGTGACTGCCCTTCACCAAATACTGATGAAGTCGCTTTACCTAATCAATTCTTTGAACCTCGTTAGCGCTCTGTGAACACTCGGCCCACCTTGAGTTACACTCAGTTGATCCTGAATGGTGCGCTGTTTGCGTGGCGTGAAAGTGAAGGAGCGGTAAGCACCAGAGCGCAGCACTTTGGTGCGTATGACTTTCTTGCGCATCAGGGAGGGAGAGGAGATGGGAAAGACCTCATCTTGGCTGCTTTGTTGGTCATCTGAAGACTTTGGAGTTTTCTGTAGAGAAAACATCACATAGTTTGTACAGATAATTTAAATTTTGAGGCATACATTTTGAAACTGCAGTGCTGTGCAAAAACTTGGGTGCGGTAATTTTTGAAGACATGGGAAAAAATACATTGAAATACAATATATAAAAAGGCAAAACCATTGCAACATTTACTAACAAACTAATATTTAAATTAGTCCATGAGATTTTGGGTGAAGTTAAAAAAAGAAAAAAAGAATAGCCAAACCTTAGTGCCAGGTAATAATCCACCAAAAGGAGCTCTTCTGAATGAAACCAGGGCGCTGACACTAAGAGGAAAGCCGTGATTGAGCAGTGAAGGCTTGCGATGAGGCAGTGAGCCAGCAGAGTCTATCTGGGCCTCTTCTGGATGCTTCTCCAAGTACGACAGCTGGAAGCAGCGGCACAGCAGCAGGTTCAGGAACTGGGCCTAAAGGAGGAAGGGTGCATACAGAAAACCTAGCAGTTAAACTGAAACGGTGTTATTCTGTGTCATATTGCAGTAATTCATCAAGTAAATTATTAACAGTACAACGGCACTGATAAAAGCTTAGCGCTTCAACACCACAGCTGACAACGTTTAGTCAAGCACAGGCATCTCGCAGAGATGAGGCAACTGCACTGTCATAGTATTGCCGACCTCTCCATGTTGGAATAAGTCTCGCTGCTAACTACAATGCGGTGAGACTGGCTCAAAACAATTGAATGCTACCAGATCCACCAGTAGAGGCACCTATTATTGTGTCACACAGGAAGCATGGCTTCAAGGGTGACTTCTGAAGATACAACAGTCGGTTGGGATCAGATCTGAGTTTAGCACAGAAAGGAATTTGTTATCATAAGATCAATAAGCACATTTCCATACATATCACTCTCTAGTCCAAACCTGTGTGACACTGGAGGGTTTTATTTGGAGTTACCATGGCAAACTGTTCAGTACTGACGACATTTATTGGATTTAATTTCCTCTAATGTGTCAAAAGCTTCTGATAACAACAGAAATGTTAGCTTTATATTATATCGGCATTACTTCCCTACTCTGGGCTGCTCTAAAATAGTTTGCCTATCAAGATAACGAGAACGGAAATATGGAGACTCAGTTTCAGTGACACCATTAACGCAAACCTCTAATGTCAACTTTAAAAGGTTGTTCTCATTCTCACGTCATTTAAACACATGACCATTTTAATCCTTTTAAAGCATCGCTGTCAAAACCCCGCAACTATTTCAGGCACTGACCAAAACTATGCAAACATATAGCTTGGAAACTTTCTATGATAACAGACTTGAAAAACAGAGAATAGAAAGAAGACAAAGTAAACTGCTAAGTGCGACACAAGTAAAAAAAAAATAAAAATAAAAATCACAATGCTGCTAACTCTTTTTAGATCGCTTGATGGAAGTTCTGTTTTAACCACTTGCACGTGTGCCTTTGCTGTGCTCCACTGAGATAAAACAATGCTCCTTCAAGTTGACTTCTGTTTCAGGGAAGAGGGTGAAGTCCCAGCGAGCCAAATCTGGCAAGTAGAGCAAAAACGTGTGTGTTGGTCTGGCCTCAAACCTCCGGTCAGTGCACCATGAGTGGACACACAATGTCAAATTTTCTTCCTCTGTCTGGAGAAGTTACATATTATGCATTTTGAAAAAAGAAAGAAAAAAAAAAAAAAAACACAAACTCTTGCATTGTCTGTGAAGGTTCTCAGTCATCCAGGTCATCGTAGTCAAAGGAGCTTGTCAGCAAAGAGACACAGAAAAGAAGATCAGACACCAGCGAGGGAGGATAAGAAGGACAGACGCAACAACATTGTCATCCCCTATGTAGCCGGTGTATCAGAAAAACTCAGGAGAGTTTTCTCCAAGCATGACATCCCGGGGCATTTCAGACCCAGCAACACGCTCAGACAAAAACTGGTTCACCCGAAAGACAAAACTCCAAAACACGGACTTAACAATGTGGTGTATGCTGTGCAGTGCAGCGAGGAATGCCCAGACCTCTACATTGGAGAGACCAAACAGCCACTTCACAAGCGCATGGCACAACACAGAAGAGCCACCTCCACAGGACAAGACTCAGCAGTCCATCTGCATCTTAAGGATAAAGGACACTCTTTAGAGGATGCCAATGTCCACATTTTGGACAGAGAGGACAGATGGTTTGAAAGAGGAGTGAAAGAAGCCATCTATGTCCACTGTGAGCGACCATCTTTGAACATAGGCGGTGGTTTACGACACAAACTCTCTGCCAGTTATAATCCAGTTTTGAGTTCCCTCCCCAGACGCCTTAACGCCCACTCACATCCTGGGCCATCTGACCTCAGGAATTCGCATGATAAGGTGGGGCCAGGTTTCACAATGAACTCACCCGAAACTCTGGCTGATTGGGACCCACACCCAGTTTCACACCTTGGCTCAGGCGATTAGAGGATCATCAGGGGGTCCTTTTGTCCCTCTGTGGTGGGATAGGTTTATATCTGGGACTCTCCACCATTTGACCTTAGAAGTGAAGAAGCTTCTCGGATGAGAGGTGAAACGTCTTCAAGTAACTTAAAGAAGTCCAGACGCTTTTCTTTGCAAGCTCCTTTGAAAACTCTTGCATTGTTTGATTTCTGGGTCGCAGCCCATCATCACCTCTGGTAATGATTCGGCATATAATAGTTTGAAATGTCTGGTAAGCAACATGGTGATATCACAAAACACACATGTTCAAGCAGTCAGGACAGGCCTTCCACCAAGTGCAAGTAGTGCCAGAAGCAGCCCATAGGTGCACAAAGAGATAACCTTGAATGGGGTTGCAGCTAAAGTATAATCAGTCATTGTTTCTGCTTTTTGTGAGCAGAGTTAGAACACCTTTAATCACACACTTTAAAATATACTGGCTTGACAGAAGGACTTTCTGTCCAGCATGGGAAAGCGGCAGGGTTGTTATTTGTGAGTAAACAGAAAGCCTTAAATACATATTTACTGTGAGCTCTAACTATAACAGAACAATGGAGAATCCTTACTGCTCTGGCGTGCCTTGCTTTAAAGACATGGCAGTAGAGCTGGGTGTCTGGGCAGCCTGGGTTATGCGCGACAAAGGCAAACTGTGAATCGACGGGTCGGGCCGTGGAAAGAGAGATTCTGCGCAGAGCGTGGGCCATCAGGAGGATCTGCACACAGGGACAGGTCGCGAGCAATAAGGCACGAAAAGGAGAGCGACGTAAACAGGTCAAAACAAATTAACTGTCATTTTCTCTACTTACCGTTTCATCCTCATTATACATTTTCACACCTTTAATGGAAAACTTTAGGGACACTGGCCGTCTTGTCTTGCATGCCTAAATGAATACAGGACTGCATTAGGTACAGTCGTTATCATCACATTCGTAGGTTTAGATAGAAAGATAAAGACTCACTTTAAGGGACTTCAACTGTGTGTGCAGCTGCTTAATCTGGTCATCCAAACAGTTGTCATCCACAGGAAATGAGCCTACATACTTCACCAGTGAAGACAGGAGGTTAAGCAAACACTCACACAGACACACAAATGCAAAGTCATATTTCCAGACATACCTCTGCTGATCGTGTCACTGTACTATCTTCTCTGACCGGTGCCTCACCCATCGTGCCCTGTGGAAATACGAGATTTCAACACTTGAAGTCCCGAGAATTTAGGACTTCAAGCAGCAGAGTGAAGGAGATTTAAAAACAAGTTGAAAACATATGGACTAAAGTTAATGTGCGTTTATCTATCCTCTTGACACTCAGAGAAACATGAAAGATGAGTCGGTATTAAACATAAGCGTAGCAGTCGCAAGAGCCTTATTTTGAAGACGCTTCTTTGGGCGCATTAACGTCGCAGATAAACCTGCTGCTACGAGAGGCTCGATTGTTTTGTTGGGATTATCTGCCCCGAAAGAAACCCAGAAAGACACAAACGCGTGAAAAGACAAAACTTTTGAAGGGTTTCCGCCCTGTGGAGTCCAGCAGCAGCGGCAGGCAACACCGGGGCGTCTCCACCTGAGCGAACAGGTCACAACAACACCTTCATATCACAGAAACTCACCCTGAGAGTCGCAACTAAACCCTCCTCATCCACCTCCTCACCCTCGGACCGCTCCGCGTCTTCTTGGCACGCCGACCAAACGCACACCGAGGCCCCCCCACCGTCACACTTTTACCTGCAGCCGTTACCCCCAGGTGTGCAGCGGTATTCCGAGGCGGAGTTTAGCTGAAGAAAGGCGGAGAAAGAGGAGGAGGAAAAGAAAGAAAAGAGGGTGTACGTGAAAACTAAATCGACCAAAACACGGAACTTACGGAATGGCTCAATGAATCACATCACCCTCCCCCTGAAGCGGTTTCTGTCCACTCCGCCTGACATTCCCACACAGCGCGCAAGAATTCAAGCTCACGCAGCAAAACCACAAATAACAGCATGTGTCACTATATTAATTTATAGTTAAAAGCTGTGCACTGAAAGTCCACTGGGTAAAACCTGCGAGAAATAACTGGAGGCGTTACCAAGATGGCAGTCTGCATGGGAAAACTTGTGTCTAGATGAACTTTGGGTCTAAAAGTTAAATGTAGACTATTTTAAGCCCCACCACCACCACACACACACTTCCTCCCGATAGTACTCGTTTTTTACTTCAGAAACGATATTTGGGGTCATAACACTGTAATTTGTACGCCGTGACATTTTATTATTTTGCAGATTTTATCACATGTATCTGCACTTATGCTATGTTGTGTTATTAGATACAGATATAAAAATACAAAAAGTTAAGGTGCAGCAACATTACAACGATACACAATGAGTCAGTGTGATTCAGTAGTATTTTAAAACCTTTATAATGACACGTGGGAATATAAATGTTGCTGAAGTAAACGCTCAGAATACTTGTTTCCCCACTTTTCATCTATAGTTTATACCTCTGGTTATACATGTTAAAAGCTGACATACACCCATCGTGGGCCCGGTAACTTTTAATGTGGTTACTTTTAGTAGTTTCTCCTTAAAAAGGAGGATTTCTTTGACAGGATAATTGGACTGACCAACACTCAGAGCAATGGGAAAGCAATAACTCAGTGAAGATCTAAGAAGGAGAATTGTAAATTTATAGGATTTAGGAAGCTCTCTTGGAGCAAATTTGAAGCAACCGCAGATTACAAGATCATCAGTTCAAACTGCTGTACATGTGTATAAGTTATTTGGATGCATTGTCACACTGCCAAGGTCTGGAAGAAGACCCAAACTGTCCCCCTCAGATGAGAGGAAATTGGTTAGGATGTTGAGCAACAACCTGTAGCCACCAAGGCTCAAGCATGCCATGAAGTCAAAACTCCTGGAACCCCAGCATCACAGACAGAGAGTGTTGACCTAGAAAGAAGCCCCTGCTCCAAATTCAACAACGTGAAGCTTGACTTTAATTTACAGCTGCCCACATAGAAAAGCAAATGCCCTGTGGAGAAAAGTTTTGCATACATGCAAGAGGGGTATATGATGTAGCATTTCTTTATTAAAGATCTAAAAATAACTGGGAATTAAAGTAAGTGGAAAATATTTCAGTCTTGAAGATTTTTGCTTGATGTGTGCTAGCAATGGCCTGGTGTAATTACTTTAATTAAATGTACTGCATATGCTCTCTGAGCCCATCCCCACAGCTATGCTAACCATTTACATTTTTTTTAATGACAAAGACAATCAGGAGGAAAACCTGCTGAATTTTACAAGAAAGGACAGAGGGGGCTGTATCTGCTATAAAGACTAAGATCTTTTGGAGTTCAGATGGAGCTCCTGAAAACCTCTTCTGGTGGCAATCCGCCATCTTTTAAGTTGCGGTCTGCTGGGGCACCAGCATCTCTGCTGAGGACAGAAGCAGGCCGATTCAGATGTCCAGCTCCGTTCTGGGATGACCTCTTGACCCAGTGGAGGAGGTGAGTGACAGGATAATGGCAGCTAAACTGTCAGTCCTGTTGAAGAACACCTCCCACCCCGTGCAGCACACTCTGACAGCACTAATCATCAGCCCTTCAGTGACAGGCCACTGCATCCTTGAAGATGAGACATCAGAGCCCTTTCCTTTAAGCTGCTGTCAGACTCTACAAACAGGAGACCACATGCACACGCTGGGGACTGAAATCAAAGTGCAACACTGCTGCTATGCATCTAAAGATGGGAAAATATATCATATATACATAAATGTAAATTACATTTCTTCTACCGTATATAGAATATTGTTTTTCTGTTGCTGTAAAACATTAGTTATAAGTTTCATCTGTTTATTCTGAATTGTCTACCTTCCTGCTGTAATAATTAGATTTTCATCATCAATGGGACAAAGGCACTCTATGAGATGTGACATTTTCATTGCCCACTAAATAAAAATAAATAAATACTGCAACAGTCTACAAATATAGCCATTTTATTAATGACTTGGAAAAAAGCTTAACAACACAAGGGATACATGCATGCAGGGAAGTTATTATCCTATTATCCTCCTTTTTCCACAACACACATTTCTTACAGTTTGGTACTGAATACAGATGTGAAGCGATAAAATCAATTTGTGTATATGCTTGTTTACACCCACACACACACCCACACACACACACCTCAAAAAGACATTTTCCCCTCAGTGTGACTTGAATACTAACAGTATTTTATCCTCAACTTGGCACCTGCAGGTTTAATCTTTTTTTTCCCAGGGGGGCTATATCTGTTTAAATAACCAAATATAAATTATTGTTAATAATAATAATAATTAAGAAGGAAACTACATAAATGAGGAACACAGATTACAGTTCAGATTTGTATGCA
Source organism: Perissodus microlepis (assembly GCF_051167445.1). Taxonomy (NCBI): domain Eukaryota; kingdom Metazoa; phylum Chordata; class Actinopteri; order Cichliformes; family Cichlidae; genus Perissodus; species Perissodus microlepis. Next base: position 29,007,969 of record NC_140465.1, on the reverse strand, counting down.
TTAGTTGCATGACCACATTTTGATTTAATCCCGGGACAAAACGCAGAAATTTCAAATTTCTGTCTTTTATAAAGTACTAACAACATTAGTAACTCTTTTGAACTTTTAAACCCACTTTTCAACATAAAACTGACGCCGTTTTCACCCTTCTAGAACACTGATCTTTGATTTGAGATTAGGAATGTGTGCTGCCAGCAACTACAGAGTACACGAGGAACATGTGTAAACAAAAACAAACCAAAAAACAAAAATCGAAAAAGAAAAACATAACAAAACCGAAGACGCTACGTGGCTCTAGTTTTAAAGTATGCTTGATGTTCCTACAGTCTCCCAAGACGGCAGCCTCGCCGATAACACTAACGGAGCTTTTCTACACACTGTGATTAAAAAATAAAATTCAGAAACTCTCAAAGTTCAATTAACTGGTAGGATAAGGTTCTTATTCTACAATCGAAATAAAAAAACAAAACCCTACTGCCCCATAAAGAGGGAGAAAACAATGATATAAAGAGAGAGAAAGCACTGAAACTAAAGCGGCAGACTGCTGGATATTCAGCCCAGTTTGTAGAAGACGCTCCTGGGTTCAGTATTTCCCTCTCTTAGACTTGCGAGCAGACTGCTTGCTGCTCTTGGCCCCCTTTTTCACTGCGGGCTCTGCAGGGGACGACTCTGCGGGTCGTTTGGATCCACTTCTGGCCGCCTGCTTTTTAGCTGCAGGCGCCTCAGGAGGCGACTCTTCGGCCTTGGAGCGCTTGGACCCGCTCCTTGTCGTCTCCTTCGTGGCTGTAGGCTCCTTGGGGGACGACTCCTTGGACACAGGTCGCTTGCCCCCCCTTTTGTTTAGCTTTTTAACAGCTGGTGTCTTGGGCTTTTTTGCAGGGGCGCCTCTCTTGACAGGTGTGGCTTTAGATGGCGATTCGGATTCCTTCTTAGGGGCTGGTTGTTTTTTTCCCGAGCTCTTGGACGAAGATGCTGCTTTCTTGGCTGGAGACTTCTTTGCGAGCGAACGTCCTCTGCCTTTAGCTTTTGACTGACTAGCGCTCGAAGATTTCTTGGTTGGAGGAGGACGACGAGCCTTTGGTGGAGGCCTCTTCAGAGGTTTCCTAAGAGTCGTTTTAACAAAAAGCAGTTGTTAAAAATAAATAAAAAAATCATTCTCCACTTGAATTGTTAATCATTGTGGGATGGATGGCTGCCATTACAAAAGAGTGGACTGATATATGGAGTAGGACCCATCTTTAAACGTTTAACTACAAGCATGTAATTAGGAGTCGAGCTGCAACAGGTATATGCACCTCTTACGGGCCGGGGCTTCATCCTCAGACTCTTCCTCTTCTTCTGATTCTTCCTCGTCTTCGTCTGAAGATTCAACTGTTCGCCTTCGCTTGGTCGGAGGTGCAGCATCTTTCTTTGGAATTTCTTTGAACTTGTCTGGGTACAGGATGGTGGGACTAAGGAGGGGACAAGGAAAAAAGGATCAGACATCAAGAAAAGAAAGAACAAAGAATTCCAGAAGCTGCACAGACAAAGCTCCTTTATTTATTTTTCTTTCTGTCTGATAAAGTATTAAAGGGTTGGGGATTTCCAGATGCAAGTGAAATACCTCGGGTAGAAAGGGAACGACAGCTGGTAGGTCCCGTTGAAGCCGTGACCAGTAATCTGCTCCATCCATCCGAGTACTTTACACTTTGTCAGGGTCCTCCGAAGATTGGCCACTAAAGAGAAGAGAGAAAAAAAAAAAGTTCTGTTAGTGACGCCATTGTTGATGCAAAAAAAGGTTTTAACTGAAACTTGTGCTATGTGTGTTTGAGCTGCTGGCTAGTTTTTTAATTAAAAAAAAAGAAAAAAGAAATTATAGTCCTAATCAGCTGCAGATATCAGATAGTCGTGCAGATCCTCCATCATCCTGAACAGCAGCTGGTGACGGTAGTCCTTGATATGCTTTGCAGATGGTGATGAACTCAGCTCAGTTCTCCACCGCCTGCAGGTTCTGAATGGGTCTCAGATAATATGGAAGAAAACATGAACTACCGTTTGCAGCTGCAGTTCATGGTGAAGGAGTTTAAGTCCACAAAACAGAGAGACCGCAGAATGACACTGAGAACCTCAACAGCAGCGACCCGTCAGTCTGCTGTTAATGAAACATGGCTAGGAGCAAATTTTTCAAAATAAGAGTGAGGGGATAGTTTACTAGCAAAAAACCAAAATCATTGCAGAAGGCTGAAGGGCTCAGTCATAAGAACCAGGTTTAAAGGGTTCACCTGCTGCATTTGTTGTGATTTGTTTAAAGAGAAAGCGAGTGTTGTGTCTAGTTGTAGTTTCAGATGGTGCAGCATGTGTAGATAAGGCACCCTTACTATGACCATGTAGTGCAATCGGCCTCAGGAATCCTGTTGAGCCACGTAGGATTACCTAACTTACCTAACTGGTACTCCTTTCTGTCCTTGTTGGCGTCTAAAAGGTATCGCCGTAGAGTTGTGGTGCTGCAGGTTTTCGGTTCATTCATGGCTGTGATAGCAGCTGTGATGGCGTCCTCCAAAGTGCCACCCTTGAGCAGGACCTTGTTGCCGGTACGCTTCAGCTGGTGGGTAGAAGCACTTTAGGAAACAAAGTCTGCAGCTCTCTCACGTACAAAGAAACAACCTGTCGTTTACCTCTATGCAAAAGTATAAAAGAACAATGAAGCCCGAGCTGGCACACTGACTGGCTCTGTGGTCCTGTCCTGTTTGTGACGTGGAAACAAAGCGGGTCCTGAAATGTTTAGGTGTTAGTAACTGGTGGCAACTGCTACATGACTATCTGAGATGGGTCCGACTTTAAAAAAAAAAAAAAAAAAGACATTATCTAGAACTGCTCTGCTATTTCATTTTCTGTTAACAGATGTCATTTTTTTGTCCAAGGAGGCCTTTTCTTAACCAAAAATTAAATGTTTGTTCCCCATTAAAAACAAACAAACAAATGCATCCCTCTTTTTTGAGCAAAACAAAGTGTTAAGAATGCTTACCTGGAAAGTCCCCCTTGCTCCTTTCCCAGTTATTTGCTCCAGTTGCCCTTTCTCAACAGCCCTCACCAGGGCGGACTTCAAGACTTCTGGCCTGAGGAGTAAATCATCTTCAGCTTACAGCTTTTAAACACAATACAGTTAAAGCAGTACTGGTACGTCAGGTCGAGGTGAAATTTATCAAGGGATGTTTAACTAAATATTATTTGGATGGGTCAGTTGGAGGCGCAGTCGAAAGATTGCAGCGGTCCCAGATCAGATGTACACACTGGAACTCTTTCCCATGTTGCTGTCTGTGTTTATTGTGCTATGGTGTGTTGATATCTGTGCATTCCTGTATTATCCTTCTGTGTTACACATTTCAATGTTTTTTTTTTCCTTGCTACCTAGCCTGACCTGTCTCTCCAATGTGATGTTTGTGTATTGTATGTACAGTCGGCAAGGTCTGTCATCTCGGTTGTGGGCAAAAGACCTGCAACTGACAAATAAAGGCTACCTCATCATCTCTCTCATTTGAAATTGTAATCATAATTTTGATGAGAGAAAATCCAAATAAAATAAAGATGTATGCTGTACAATCATTCCACCCTGGAAAAACAGTTTAAATATTTAAAAGCCCAAAATTACCATGACATTCCTGCCCATGATGAGTGTATGGCAACTTCTGACCACAATGGCACAACCATCTTTTATATACAGTCTATGCCTACGTCCCATTTTATATACGAATTAAACGAGTCAATGATAAAGAGCACCTTGCATCTTGAAACAACATCAGACAGAGAAGAATTATATGCTGCACCTGTTTTCGATGTTAAAGCTGGGAAAGTGCTGCTCCAGGTACTTCTTGATCAGGTTGTAGGAGGCCTCTTTGGGCTCACAGAGCCGAGTGATGATGAGAGGAAGAGCGTCTCCTAGAGACTCCTGCTTCTGAGCAGCTTTCTAAAACAACATCCATTTACAGACATGACAATTATAACCAAACATATCCCAGTCTCGGGGAAAAATGTCGAAAAGGAAAATGCTGACACTACACGTTAGGCCCATATCAAACACTTTACCTTAATTTAAAAAAAAAAAAAAAAGTTTAAATCTCCTGCAAGTGCGTCTCCTTGTGGACATCTAGACCACTTCCTTTGCAGTCACCAATTTCAAAATTGTACCCTGGAGGTCTCTGATGATTTGTATGTGCAAAATGACAATTTTCACTCTGCATTTCAGCAGAAGACCTTCTCCACATCTCAAGGTGACAAATCAGCTAACGCTCACACTTCATAGACATCCAGTCGCAAGTTACAGACCAAGAATTTGACCTTCTCAGAGTGTCAATCTGCTCTGGCTTTGTTGGGAGAATCCCTTCAACATTAATTGTGGCATATACAAGTGATGGAAGCTGATGATTAAAAACACTGGATCCCCCCCCCCCCCCTCGTTCTCTTACAGGGAGAATAAGAAAAATATGCATCAAAAATGAGGAAGTTGTCAGATCAGGGCTTCTAACAAGCATTTGTGATGCAGAAGAGTACCAGGAGATGATCGTTGGGTGTAGTCACCTTTGTTTTACCTACCAGCTGTAGTGCATATGAACTGGGCTTAGAGCAAATCTCACAACTGAAATGATTTATAGCATTCATATACATGCTACATCCAGATGCTTGGCTCGACTTTAGGACTTCAAACACGGGGAAACTGCTAACACTCAACCCTAAGAAATTCCCAACACCTATAAAGTATTAAGACTGAGAACTTGCAAGTTGTTGTGACGTACCTTAGACAGGGGAGTCTGCTTCCCAATGGCGAAAGTCCCTGAAAGACCTTTCCCCTTCAACTACGTGAGAGAGACAGATAAAGCACAAGTAAGCAGACTTAAAACCACAAATCCTTGAGAAAAACAGAGCACTTCTGACAGTTTCTTGGCTTCTTCACCTGTTTGATGGTTCCCTTCTCCAAATGTTTCTTCATGGACTTCTTGATGAGGAACTTCTTCCTGTCAAGCTCCATCCCTGGGTATTTTTTCACGATATATTTCATGACAGACTGGTATGAAACTCCAGACCTGTCATTGCAAGACTACAAAGGACACGGACAACAAATAAATAAATAATCGAGAGAGCGGCTGTGTGCCCGAGAGATTCATTTTACAGTGTTTGCACACACCGTGATGGCTTCAATGAGGATGTTATCCACTTTGTTCTGAGTGCCAGCAAAGTTGGTAACAGGGACCTTTTTGCTCGCAGTGACGCTAGCCCACGCCGGAATCGTCCGTTTCACCTTCTTGACTTTAGACTTCTCGTACTTGTAGCCATCCTTCAACCTGTTGCCAGAAGCAGCAAGACACAATTTCAGTCATGACGGTTGATTCTTTAAAAGCGATATTTCACTGTGATCGTTACCACCCTTATCTTTATCACATCCTCACCTTAGTAGGAGAACATAGCAGTGTGTTGCGCACTGTCCAGCCGCGCAGTCCTTGCATTTGTCACTTTGTCCGTTTGTCACCGACGGGAAAGACAAAATGAAATTTGAGAACATCTGTCTTAATGACCACCATGGTAATTTGACCCTCACTGAATTGCAGTGCTAATGATCAATGTGCAAAAAAAAAAAGAAAAAAAAAAAAGGTGAAGGTCTGTTTTGGCAAGGTCTGGGAGAAGAAGAGGAGGAGGCCAAAATTCTATGTTACGAAAGCTAAAGTTTATAGGGGGAGAAAAACAAAAACAAAAGAGTCCATAAAGGCTTGCGACCAGCCCAAAAACTGTGATCATCAGAGCTAAACTAAAGGGCTAGATTTTATTAGTGGGCAAAAATGTGAGTATATATCACTGATCACTTGGACTGGGGCGTTAGAAAATCCTCACACTGTTACGATGCCACTGTCCTCTCCTCCTGGACTCCTCCAAGACTGCGCACATCTGTCTGATGGCTATGATGCAGGGAATGAATGTGGATGTGACAACTCACATCTTTTAGAAATGCAACACTGCACGAGAGGAGCAGTCTGCAGTTATCCAGCAGAGGTAAGGATAATATAAACAGATAAAAGTGCTATCAAAGTGAAATATCGCACTGTTCACGCTTGCAGACTATCTTATGGTGAAACTCACTCTTTCTTCTCTTTCCCTTCTCCTCCCTTTTCCGCTGCAGCACCGTCGGCCTTTTCCCCGTTCTCTGCGGGCGCCGTCTTGCCCGCAGCGCTGCCCTCGTCGCCATCGGCTGCTGCGGCTGATGACGCGGCCTGCTCCTTTTCGGTAGCGGGCGACTCCTCCGAGGAGGCTTCAGGTTCTGAGAAAGCATTAAAAATAAAACCTTAAAAACACTATACCACCTTTATTTTTCTTCATAGTGTAAAGCTGATATTATTAAACTTTCATAAAAGTATGACTCGAGGTCTTTAAAGTTTTTAATGAAAAAATAAAACTGGAAGGGAAAATACTGCATTACATAAAATGCAACATTAGTGTATTTTTTTAAAATAAAAATAAATAAATAAAAATAAACAGGAACATAAACAACATTAAAGCATAATGAGGCTTTAGTGCAAATGTGTGATAAATCTGCAGGATTATGAGTCAAGTGACACAATTAAGATGATATATTTTGAATTACTTATGAGACAAAACTAATACTAAAACATTTTAAATAAAACACTAATCATTAAACAATCAAATCTATATGAAACTGTAACTATATAATATAAATGTGAATGTATAACTGCTATAAAGTATACAAGAAACCTAAAGTACTCTATTTTCCTAATAAATACTGCTGGGAAAAAAACTGGAGATGAGTTTTGTTCGTTGTGTGTTGAGAGAATGAATGATTGGTTGAAGTTGAACACTGCGACAGATGTGGCTGATGGCTGGCAGGGGGGCGGGGCCAGGGTTTGACAGGGTGCAGGTGAAGGACTACCTCACCCTTACCTTTCTCTGCTGCAGCGGAGGTGGTCTTCTCCTGGGTCGGAGTCGCTGCTGCTCGGCGAATCGGCATCACAGGAGATTTACCTGAAGAACCAGAAAAGATCATGAGCACAACCATTGTTTGGCTTTGTGAGTGAAATTTTTGATATGCAAAATTTAATCACTTAGCAAAAAAAACCCCAACTACATAAACAGTACTGTACCTGTGGATCAATGTCAGTAGCTGATATTTACCTGACAAATAGCTGTTTTTGTTTTTTAAGTTCTTTGAAGTTCGCATTTTATAAATTTGTGCATCCGTAGATTTTTTTTACAAGTAAATTATTAGGATTCAAGATGTGTTATTAACGGTATTAAAGGTGTATGTTTGAGTAGTTATATCACCAATTTCAGGCAATATCTTCATGTCCGTCAGGTAAACAAAACATGCTAAACTTAAATCTTCAGTATGAGTTCTGAGGAGTAAAAGATACAATAAAGATTTATAAATTTCACACTGCACATGTACAATTATTACAGCTCATAAATATCTGTTAATACTAGTTAGAAATTGAATAGGACTGTTGGTTTAACTGGCTTCACTGGTTTGAGGCCCATTTTGTGTATGCACAGGGTTAAAACTGCCGCTGGTGCCAAACCCCCTTCATTCATTGAGGCCTTTTATCCCCCAACTGAAGAAAAGGTGCTGTTTGCATTACGGAAAACGTTGAGCACCTACAAAACGGCGCAAAGCTTGCCCCGCTGATGGGTCAGTCTCTGCCAACAGATTTCCATCACGTCCACGGGAGCCAGAGGACGAGGTGCCAGGATTTTTCAGCAGTTTTCGCCATTTTGTCCGTCGGTTTATACACACAATAATGGCGTCTCACAAGGCAGATGAAATCCATTCCAGCTGCACAAAGTGAAAACCCCCGGCTGCTTCCCGAACCGTATCCGTGCAACTGCATGTTTAGCAAACAATTTATCAGCACGCGAGCCAAACTTACCTTTAACACGTCGGGGAAAACGGAAACACTTCGGGCTAAATTTCTGCACGATCCTTTATTTCGATTCCTCTGTTTACGAGCCCCGCCCCGTTAGGACTGCAACGTGCTGCGTCACGACGCACAGCGAAGGATTCCCACCGTCGAGGCTGACCCACCTCCACCTCTATCCCCCTTCTCCACCCACACAAAAAGCAAGAAGAAAAAAACCACACCAAAACAAAAGAAAAAATCTCAAAAGAACAAGATGAAACTACTTGATACAACCGTAGAAATAATAATAATAAAAACTACAAAAAAACCTAAAATAAATAAATAATTTAAAAAAATTATAATCAAAACCCCCAAAACGAAACAAAAATATCACGTTAAAAAAGGCTTTGTAATAGATTTCTATCTAATTCCCTTAAAAGAAATAAACAACACAAAAAAAGAAACTGTCTAAAACAAATACAAAAAATAAAAAAGGAAAGAATTTAACAAAAATAAACTACCAGCTTGTTAAGAAACACAAAACAAACAATTATAATCATTATAGTTTGAAAAGACAAAAGGCATAAACATCATTATGTCACTGTGGATTTGAGTTTTTATAATTTCTTAATTATTATTAAGTCAGAATGCTGTTTTTCCTGCTTTTTTGTGAATTTTCTTTGACATATCCTAATAAAAACTTCATGAAAGATGTTGCTTATTTCACAGCTGAGATATCCTGGAATTCAAGAGCAGTTTTGGCCACACTGGTAAATCCTGAAAAGTGAAATCAGAGAAAGTGTTGCTCACATGTGTGATGGGATAATGCCTGGATGGACAAAGCTATAATTTGTGGGATCTGTAGTTTTTGAAGGGAACAATGAAAATGGTTATCTTGATTAAAGCTCCAAGTTTACTCTCCATTAAAGTGGCAGACATCCAACTTTAATCAGAACAGTATTTGGATTTTGACGAGCCAGACAGATTAAAGAAACCCTTCAGGGGGAACAGCTAAAAACAAACACGTTCTATTACAGCTAATGGTTTCATGATGCTGCATTACAATGTGCTGCTGCTGTAAAATCCGCAGATCGTTTTCTTAATTGCTTGTTTTCTCTATATCAGTCAGTTTTACAACGCCCTGGGGTTTCTTTAAATTGTTTTGTCAAATAAGCTGAACATTTTCTAATTTAAGCTGCACCATTTTGCAAGAAAAAAAAAAGACAAACCTCAAGTGATAAACCATTCCCCAGAATAGCAGCCAATAAACTGTCATTGACGGATACAAAGAAAAATGGCTGTAATTCCTCCACAGTTAACGCAATACTTTTGTTAAACCCCTCACTTCAATCCCGTCTTAATTGTTTAAAATCCAGTACCGGTGCTCAACAACCTATGAAACCTGTAACAGTGACAAGAGAATCGACCTCATCGGTGAACGTGTGTCAGAGTCATTCATGCTAGGAGTGTCGCCTGCTGCTGTAAATCTAACCCAAGCCCTAAAAGCTCATGTGATGATGGGTGCGTGACGTAACAGACGTTAAATATGAACGTACGAATTTTTACATCGAATACGAGCATGTGAAGAAGCGCTGCAATGATTTCAACTTCCCGGTGGCTCCAGGCGATTCCAGCTCCTCCCTTCTGGATTTAAAACTGCTTTTCTTCAAACACTGGCTCAGTTTATTAGACACACACATATACACAGGCGTTAAAGAAATAATCTGGCAACCCACCTTTCCCCCCAAAAAGAAGAGACGAAAACACGAGAATAAGCACTTTTTTAAATACCTTTTTTTGTCTTTAATGTATTTACAAGCTTTAATCTGCTCTGTAGGTCTGAAGTGTTACAAGCATGTCATGTTCAGCGACTCTGGCCATTTGCTTTTTGAAGTTGCTCATTCCATCTGAATGAATCTGGTTTGTTCTACGTTTGTGTGACAGTTCGGACTTGCATCGCTTCTTGAATGCATACCTCTACCTCTCATGAGGTGTATGTACATATCAATGCAGAGCAAGCCAGGGCTCAAGGAGACACTTCTTGGTTATTACAAGATATCCTTTGACCTTGGACAATGTTAATAGTTCCTGTGCATTCAACTCCTCTTTTTTTTTTTTTTTTTTTAATCTTTGCTTCCCCTTCATCCCAAAATAATTTTGTTTTACTCTGTTTTAAACCAAACAGTGTGGAATCCGGGGAGGCTGTTTATTTCACAATTATTATTTTGTTATTATAATTAATTATATTGTTATTTCTGCCGTCTTGTTCTCATTGTGAGCATCTGCAAATGTTAAATAACTTTCATATTTGCAGTCCTTAAAAAAATAATAAATTAAAGAGTCCAGAACCTATGTATCTTTTAAGTCTCTTCTTAAAAAGTAACAAAAGAAAAGTAAATTAAAATTTAAAAAAAAAATATTTTCTATGTATAATACAGGTATTTAGTGCTTCCACCGTTGGGATCCAAACTCAAAATGGCGGCATGTTTCAGAACCGTACCGCAGAAAAAAATTCCAGCCGTAAACATGTCGTCCTGCCCACGCAGCCATTTTGAAAGTTTGTTCTGCTGCGAGGATACAGTTCTACTAGGTCGCGTCCCCGGGTGTCTCCCTCGTCAATTATCTTCAGACTCCTCCTCTGCCTCGCGCAGCCAGGTGAAGAAGGCCGTGACGGACTTCAGGGCCACGCCTTTGCCCTGCTCCTCGGCCGGGTCTTTGCTCGACTCCCACTTGTAGAAAGCGTCCTCCGAGATGACGTCCTCATCATACAGGCAGTCAAAGAACATCCTTAGGAGGTCTAGAAGACAGACGAAGAGATCAAATATTCAACTGTCACCTTGTTTGACAAGTTCTTTTCGAAATTAGGTTAAAGTTGAACCCTGTTCCTTTTCATTCTAAAGGAACTCGAAAATAAATTTAAAACCAGCCAAAAAGAAACAAGACTGATTGAAAAGTTACATTTACGCAGTGAAGCCTTCAGGCAGGCAGGCAACTTAAACTGGCTGTAGCTCAGGTGGTAGAGCAGGCCATCTACTGATCGGAAGGTTGGTAGTTCGATTCCTGGCTTCCCCTAGTCTGCATGCCAAATATCCTTGGGCAAGATACTAACCCCAAATTGCTCTCCGATGCATCCATCGGAGTATGAATGTGTGTGAATGTTAGCTATAAAACACTTAAAAAGATGTGCTTGTGCGAATGGGTGAATGCACAAGTTGTGTAAAGCGCTTTGAGTGCTCAGATGAGTAGAAAAGCGCTATATAAGAACCAGTCCATTTACCATTTGAACTACACACACACCTAGTTGAGGCTGTAGCCAATAAGTCTGTGAAGGTTCTCAGTCATCCAGGTCATCGTAGTCAAAGGAGCTTGCAAAGAAAAGCGTCTGGACTTCTTTAAGTTACTTGAAGACGTTTCACCTCTCATCCGAGAAGCTTCTTCAGTTCTAAGGTCAAATGGTGGAGAGTCCCAGATATAAACCTAGTGGGAGTATCCCCCCACAGAGGGACAAAAGGACCCCCTGATGATCCTCTAATCGCCTGAGCCAAGGTGTGAAACTGGGTGTGGGTCCCAATCAGAGTTTCGGGTGTGTTCATTGTGAAACCTGGCCCCACCTTATCATGCGAATTCCTGAGGTCAGATGGCCCAGGATGTGAGTGGGCGTTAAGGCGTCTGGGAAGGGATCTGAAAACTGGATTATAGATGGCAGAGAGTTGGTGTCGTAAACCCCCGCCTCTGTTCAAAGATGGTCGCTCACAGTGGACATAGATGGCTTCTTTCACTCCTCTTTCAAACCATCTGTCCTCTCTGTCCAAAATGTGGACATTGGCATCCTCTAAAGAGTGACCTTTATCCTCCAAAACACAGACTTAACAATGTGGTGTATGCTGTACAGTGCAGCGAGGAATGCCCAGACCTCTACATTGGAGAGACCAAACAGCCACTTCACAAGCGCATGGCACAACACAGAAGAGCCACCTCCACAGGACAAGACTCAGCAGTCCATCTGCATCTTAAGGATAAAGGTCACTCTTTAGAGGATGCCAGTGTCCACATTTTGGACAGAGAGGACAGATGGTTTGAAAGAGGAGTGAAAGAAGCCATCTATGTCCACTGTGAGCGACCATCTTTGAACAGAGGCGGGGGTTTACGACACAAACTCTCTGCCATCTATAATCCAGTTTTCAGATCCCTTCCCAGACGCCTTAACGCCCACTCACATCCTGGGCCATCTGACCTCAGGGATTCGCATGATAGGGTGGGGCCAGGTTTCACAATGAACACACCCGAAACTCTGGCTGATTGGGACCCACACCCAGTTTCACACCTTGGCTCAGGCGATTAGAGGATCATCAGGGGGTCCTTTTGTCCCTCTGTGGGGGGATACTCCCACTAGGTTTATATCTGGGACTCTCCACCATTTGACCTTAGAACTGAAGAAGCTTCTCGGATGAGAGGTGAAACGTCTTCAAGTAACTTAAAGAAGTCCAGACGCTTTTCTTTGCAAGCTCCTTTGACTGTAGCCAATAAGCTTGTCCGCCTTTGTGACCTAAAGAATAGGCGTATTTTGCTTAATTTAATTCGTTTTTTAGTCGTCAAGACTTGAAACCAGCAAATGAGCACAGAAATTAATCAGGAAACCGTTTACTGAGGTCACAAATACAGTCAGCTGAAGACCATTTTTACCCCATACACCTCTATATAATCCTGCCTTTTTGCAGCTAGAGAAGTTGCCCCCTGCTGGTCATTACAATGAATGCTTGTTAAGGCAATACCAACTTCACCACAGTTCCATTTTTCATGCTGTTTCAGACTTAATCAGAGTCTTATCTTCTGTCACTGCTGTTTAGGGTGTATGGAATGGTACAAGACCGTAGGCTTGCAGATAAAAATATAAAACAAGGTAGATGGAAATATTTTTTTAATGACCGTAGTAGAGTGCTACTGAAGTCTAGTGTTTTGTCTGTGAGTGTTTGTGCACCTGTGCATGTAGTTTACGAATGCAGCTTTATATGCTTTAGCTGACAAATTGACACTCTAACCTCTTGTCTAAATACAGTCACTACTAGTTTTCATAGATTTAACATAGAAGCAGCAAAAAATTGTGACCATCTTTTATATACAGTCTATTGCAAACCCTACCTAACCCATGTTGACATAACTGCAAGATATATTTCCTTGAAACACATTATATTCTTATACCTTGAGAACTAAACTGCAGTGAAGTTCTCATCAAGTTTATTTATGCAAATCCTCCACAGAGAAACACTGAGACTTTTAGTTCAATCATTCTTTAACTTGGAAACAAACACTAACTATTAAGAATTTACTTCTAAGAACTCTGTGGTGAGATCAAGTTCTTTAAATGAATAAAAAAAAAAAAATGTCTTAATCATTACATGTACAGCCGCTTGTAGCCAGTATTTGAGCTCTAATCAGCAATAACAAAAGAAAGGCGCTAGTAAGGAAAGCTAAGAGCAGCAGGTTTTATTAGTTTTATAAACTATGATGCAGAACTTACTTGGAGGCTGATCGAGGGCAACGATCAGCGCCTGAAGTGCATAAAGTGCTTGCAGCTGTCGCTCAGTGTCTGAGTTAAGGTACTTGAGTAATACAGGCAATCTCCTCTGGATCATGGCTGTGTCCACTCGACAATTGGTGTTATCATCTGTACAGCAAAGCAGGAGGCAGAGTGAGTGCATGCTGAGCCGGCCCGCTCGCAATTTGGCAGAGTGTAAATATTGCAATCAGCGGTGGGATTTAAGCAGAACAGAGAAGTGTCTTCTCCAGGTGGTGGAGTGGCTTACCTTTCACTGCTGCCTTACACACAGCTGTCATCAGAGCCCTCAGGAAGGGAGACGAGCTCATCTGTGTTTCATCTAGATTTGCCTGGGAAACGGAGCAGAACTAGCTGTCATTGTCACATGACTCGACTTAGCAGGTAAAAAATACACTGCAACCTCACATAACTTTGCAGCAGGACATGTTTTAACTATGTTTTCCCCTTCAAACCATGTTTGGATTGCGTCCTCTACTCAAACACTCAACTTCAACCACACCAGGATTATATTACACTTTGTATCAACACGTCACTTAACACCTACTTGTCCGCGAATGATCTGATACTCTGTTCTACTGTTCACCATATTTGCACAGTGTTTGAGTTATTTTCTGACATTTTTAGTAGTGAGTGTAGCTGTACAATGGTAAGTGGCAAATGGGTTGCATTTATGTGGTGCTTTTATCCAGAGAGCTTTGTAATTTCATACACACTGTTTGCTCAAAGCCAGGAGGCATGCTGCTGGTCTGACCATCATGAGTAACTGGGGTCAAGGAATCAAACCACAAACTCTGGTATTGGTGGACTTCTGAGCCCCAGCTGTCCACTTCTGTAGAGTCAGGTACTATAAGAGCAGGCTAAATTAAAACAGTTGGCATGGCTTCTGGTTCTATCGTCATTCGAGCTGGCTACCTCAAGCTTGGTCTCCTCAGACATCTTTAACACGTTGTCCTATTCATGTATTAACATAACAGGATAAAGATGAAAACAGGAAAAGTAAGAAAAAAAAATACAACTGAACAACAATGATGAAGCACCACGAGGTGCAGCGCTCAACATAAGAGAACAGAACAGAAAGACAGTGGAAGGCAGAAAAGTCACAAAAACGTTCAGTCCTTATATTTATGTCTCTTTTTAATTGCACCAAAGGCACTGAAAAAAGGCACATTTTCAGAATCCTATATCTAAAAACTTAAAGCGAAGGAAGAATAAAAAATGCAAACACCAAGTCTGTTCTCATTCCATACTTTTAATTTTAAAAAAAAAAAAAAAAGCAACACAGCAAACGACGGCCTGCCGCTCCTCCCTGCTTTTAGCCACTCGGTCACACAGTTTGTGTGATGTTTGAGCTCCTGAGTAACGTCGCTTGTCATACCTCCACCCAGTCAAAAATCTGCTCATCACTGGCCATATCCTCCAGGAGGAGTCTCTCCAGATGCTGGCTCATCTCCTCAGGAGACAAGATCCTTTCGGGCAGAGCTGCCTCAGGATTGGAGCTGTCTGACTGAAGAAACTGGAGTTTCTGTTGATGTGAAAATGACAGGAGAGGACAAGAAATGAAAAGGTGATGAAAAGGGGGGAAAAAAAGGTTTTCCTGTTGTCTGTTTACATAGTTTTCTATATCATTCCTAGGTAACACCTGATGACATCATGCAGATCTCGAAAAACAGCAACACATGAACGATGAGGAAGAAGTGTGTAATCAGACAATGAAAAAAGCTAAATTTTTGGACCCTAATGTTAACTTCTATCTGACCTAGTGACCAATGAAAGAAATAAAAATGTTGTCAAGTCTGAGCCTGACACTAACCAACCTGTTGTAAGATGAAGGCCTGGACATCCTCTCCCTCTGGAAGAATGTCGGTCCAGTTGAGGCCAGATTCCCTCCATAAAGAACCTACAGTCCTATGGCTCTGTGGAAACACAACAAGACAAAAGTTAAACCTCTCCCCTCACACACATCTTCTTGCATTTTCAACATTTTGAAGGCGAGGATAAGGAGCATAGATACTTACACCGATATATTATTCATTAGTCCCTAATCTTCATTGATTAAATGTTACTGAGGTCATTAGAACAGATTAAAAAAACAACAACAAAAAAGGTAAAAATAATCATAAAAAACAACAATATAACATCTAAGCATTGCTTACCATGTGTTTGCATAGTAAGTGCAGTATTTCAGATATAAGGATCCCAGCTCTTCCCACAGGAAGCAAGGGTTTGCTTAATTCACTGCAAACAGAGACGAAAGAAATTGAAGTATACATTTTTTTCCCCCTGTCACACACAGCTTTGTTTACAGCAAATGTGCAATCAGACCAATTATTTAAACACATGTGCAGATGTAACCCTCATGTTTTTTTTATGTCTGATGGAAGGTAATCTGAGACTAAAGTGTAGATAAATTGGTAGCAGAGGTGAATTTATTTGTGAATAAATGCAGCAAATCTTTCATTATTTTCAGTTATTTGTACCTAAAGAGCTCTTTCATAGAGAAGCCCCCCTCCTTCAACACAGGGCTGAGCAGCTCAGCCAGGTACAGCCAGATGTGAGGAATGTCGATGGCCATGTCGTCTGCTTGCTCCAGCGTGTCTGCAAACCTGAGAAAACAAAGACAAAGAGAAGACCAAGCAGTGATTAGATGCCATTTTTTCCCCAACTTGGGGGGGGGGGGGGGGGGGGTCCTCTTATTCTTAAGCCAAGTGGGCAATACAGTGGTAGAAACCCTGAAGATGACGATGAAGATGCCAGCCTTCTTCTTCAAAAGGTTTGAAAATATCAATTACTTCTGAAGTTGCTAGATCAGACTGGTGGAAAAGCACAACCCCCCCTAAAAAAAAGCACAGTGCTTCAAACTTTATTTCCAATTTAATAAACACACCTGGACAATGTTAAAAATACTGCAATGTGCTTTTTAAAGAATATACTTTCACTTTAATGTGTATTTCCATTGCAAGATTGGTCCAAAATTTCAGTGCCAAATAAATCAAATAATAAAAAATGGTTAAGAAGAAAGTAAATAGAAGAGTTCTAGTGATCGATTGATTATTGGCCACTAAGCAAGTGAACTGACCCTTTGTAGAACTGGGCCTTGGGCACGGTTCCCTGCTGCACCAGCTGGAAGAAGAGCTGGCCCATGTGGTCCCGTGTGATCTGACTGCGCTCTAGGGTCGACTCCACCCCAACGCGCACAAAGATGTGAAGCTGGGAGCCCAAGTCAAGCTCGTCCACACACTGGATAGCCTCCTGCAGAAAATGAAGATATATGGTCAAAACTGACTCAGCTGGAAATTATTGAAAAATTTAAATACTGAAATTTTCCATTCTAGCAATTATAAATCATAAAAATATCAAACACGGTTCATTATCTTACCCTGCTGGTGGATTTAAACTCAAACAAATCTTGGTTAAAGCTTACAACATATCTTAAAGTGGTATGAAAAATACAAAACGCATGCTTGCCTTAAAGAAAATAAATTATTTAATCATGAATGAATCTTCTGGAAAAAATCACTGTTAATATTCATGTAAAGCAGAAGCTTGCTGATGCGTATTAGAAGTTGTGCACCGTAAACTTCACCTACTGCTCGTGAATGTCATACCTTGTAATCGTTTATGTGTAGAAATTCGTCAATAATAGACTTGGACTTCCTCTCGATCTCCTCCTCAGACAGGGCTGGTCTGTCTGGGGTCTGGACCACTGGCTCAGGTTTCACTGTAAACATATAAACACAAGTCCCAACTTTGCCTTTTGGTGGAAAGAACCGATGGCTGCTCTAAAAAGTAAGTTCAACACACCCCACAAATCTTCTTCTTATCTGGATTGAGTTACATAAACACTGGCAATCAGGATAAACAGTCACACGAAGGTGGTTGGCAAATAGACAATTATACCCAGGGATTTCTAACCCTAAGCACCATATAGCAGTATAGTGTTAAAAAGTGCAGAATGAATATCTGTGTGTGCTTATAGTGTTTGAAGTTTTCATTCGAATTGAAAAAGTGCTTTATAAATAAAATCTATTTAAAGCCAGGAAGGAAAGCTGGCTGTGCAAGTTAATAGACTCATTAGTACTGACTGATCATTAAACCACAGGAAAATCTGACTACATTAGCCTACAACACCGTAAAGCACATCAAGAGGTGTTAGATGACCTTAGAAATATTGAAGTAAATAATTCAAACTGGTAAGTAGGTTTACTACTTTTATATAAAGTCAACAAGCGAGGTGTATATGGTAATACAACCCTAAAAATGTAAACAGGTTTCTTTTAATACAAAACTACAAATTTTCTATAAAATGCACCAAATCAGGTGTTCCCGAGAATTTAAATGTCCTACCGATGCTCATTTAAAAAAGGCAGAGACCTCAGACTCTCTCACTATCTGAGTACCAATGTCCAGGAATGATAGGTATTTGATTGATGGTGCTTTTTTTACATGAAATGTACCCTGGTAAGAAGTGGGCTACCTTGTTAACACCAAAAACTCAAGGGCGTCGCTTGTTTTCACCTGAAAACTGAATGAAATATGTAAACTGCAGAGACTGAGCAGTGTTCTCACCAGGCTCCCTGACTCTACTGCGCTCCATCTCCGTTTTGTCCTCAGTGACACTTGGTCTCCGGGGCTCGGCTCCCTCTCGCTCACGGTCTCTTCGCGGCTCCTCTGGGTTCGGACTTTCCAGCAGCTCTTTAGAACTTCCTCCCCTGATGAACGGTCCGGGCCGTGCTGATGGCGCTGCAGAGATTAGTGGCTTGTCACTGCGCTCTCTGCCTGTACTGGCACGACTTTTGTGAAGGGGGGAGAAAGAAAAATAAAAGTCAAACAGGATGTTGCTCAATAAAAGGATATTCAAGAAATCACCAGACAATCAGGAGGAACAAATAAGAGCTGGAGTTGTTTTGTACCTTCCCAGAGTTCTCCTGGAGTCATAGTCTGGGTTCTGGGGAGGTGTAGTGGAGGGCTGAGGTGAGAGTGTCGGCTGCAGTGCAGAGTAACGGTTCAGGCCAGTTGTCCGTGACAGGTCTGTAACAGGAAGAAGAAAAATGAGGAGTGATCACAGATCATTAGATTTGGTGTTATTAAATCTCAGTTCTTTGTATTCCCTACAGCAAAGAAAGACACGGCTCAAAGTGGTCTAACTTACAAAATGATCTTTTATTTTACATATTCTGGAATATGGAGACACG
Source organism: Perissodus microlepis (assembly GCF_051167445.1). Classification (NCBI taxonomy): domain Eukaryota; kingdom Metazoa; phylum Chordata; class Actinopteri; order Cichliformes; family Cichlidae; genus Perissodus; species Perissodus microlepis. Next base: position 28,989,346 of record NC_140465.1, on the reverse strand, counting down.
AACACACAAGCTCAGGTCTGAAGCACAAACAGGAAGCCTAGTTATTCATATAGACGTCACACAAACTTTAAGTTTCGATCAAACACTCTGCTTAGTTACACTTTCTGCCTGCAGTTACCATGCTCTGCAAAAACATGCAGTTTCCTGTCAGCCTGCGACCTAGTCTCAAAGCTGACCCTCTCTTATACATAATACAATATAATCAACAAAATAAGCATTAAAATATATATTTAAATCCCAACAGTGTCAAATCAGCCAGAGTGCTGCTTCGACTCAGTCACTATGCAGCATAATCTGTCCATAGCAGCTTTAAAAGTCCAGCAAACCCCCAAACTTATGAATGCCACAATCCACTTCGGCCCTGAAAAGCTTCTGTCACCCACCTATACTTATCATTTTATGGTTTTCATCTGCAGGTCCCACTCTTGTAAACTCCAGAGAGCCCGAGAGTTACTGCTCCATTACTCAGCAACTAATGAGCAGACCATTAACTTTAACTACCCAACAACCAAAAGAAATAAAACAGCAGTGGATCAAAAGCTATTCAGATACATAAAGGATATGACAAAATGTAAAATCAAAGCTTTCTTTTATTAGCTTTGAATACTTTTGATTGCAAGTAATTCATAAAAAAACATTTATGGTTATTTGAAAGACCTTTCCAGGTCAAACAGCAACACCTTCCCAATTTACCAGGGGAAAAAAGCAACACATTGGGAATCACAACTACACAGTTTTTCCTGCATACAGAAATGTTTGGCACTCCCCAAAGAGGTTTTATACAAAGAGGATAATACTGTCACTAAATCTAAACTAAACTAAAACTAGGCATTGCTACAGATGGTTACTGAGACATCTGTGTGAAAGTGAACTGATCATGCTGATGCACACTGTCACCCACCAAAGGCCTTGGAACTCACAAGCTGAACTTTTTTTAAATATAAATCTCAATTTATGGAGAGAAGTGTTTATTAAGCCTGCAAAGCAATGCTGCTCCAAAGGTTGAATTATTTTGAACTAAAAGTGCTGCGAGTGCATTGCACTGGGGGAGTTTTTGCCCTGAGGACTTTGAGCGCTGTCAACGCCGAGCTTCACAGGATTTGTATAGAAAATTGATGCTTCCTGTGGAGACGGAGCCTAACAGCCACAGGTCAGAGCGTGGAGAGTGTGGAAGAAAGCAGTCTTTGTTTTCAAAAATTTCACACAGTACCTGCTCTTCATGCATCCTGATGCTTTAACTGTGACACATCTGAGCCAGCTACAGCTACAATCTCACCATCAGACCTGATTTTCGACATTTTGGGGGGGCCAGTCACAAGGCACTGAAGATGTATTTCTTATAATTTCTAATGTTATTCCATCGAGTCTCACTGACAGCCATTTATTGTATTTGAAAGATGTTTGTAAATTGCCAAAATTGACTTAGTGACAATAAGTCAGCAGCTGAAAGCTGAGCGATGCTCCAAACTTTGCCATTTTGGTGTTTTAGTACAACTAATGAGCCTTTGAGACTCGAGATGAAAAGACTGTTATGACGACCACAGTTTGTACAGTGTGCTCGGTTCTGTTTTTCCAAGTTTTGCTAATGATGTCATAGCTTGTTGTGGCATCTTACCTGAGTCGCTGGCTTTGGCTCCTCCGCTGCTGCCCTTCACCCACGTGACTTGAGCCCGTGGGCCGAGCTGGATCTTCTCATCCATCTGAGGCTGCGGGAACACGATAATTCAGAAAAAAAGCTTCAGAATCTCTGCTTTTAAGCTGGAGAGGAGCAGTATTTTAAAAGTAAGGACAAGGAAGACTGACAGCTATAAGGCCAAAGGAAAAATGTAACGTGAGTGTAAGCATCAAGTTAAATGCGGCTGGAAATGACGATAGCACCTAAAATGCTGCCTCTATACCAGACAGCTTCTGGGATATTTGGTTCTCTCTTATCGACTAACAGTTAAAACTGCCAGAGTGCTTCCAGCAGAGGGCGCTCCAAAAATGAACTAATTTCTTTTACCCAGCAATAGTTATAGTTCCATCAGGATGTCAGTATATGCATAACTGAGCATGTAGAGTTATGTAGATGGGAACAGGGGACATTGATGTACTCGGCCCAGTTATGATTATCCTTAAGAGTCATCTTGAGTCTGCGTAAACAGTTATCTTCTGTGTACAAAAAAACACCAGCCAGCTGAAAAGGGGCTTTAACATGAAATGAAAAAAACAAACACATGTTGAATGGAAAACAAACTTGTCACAACATGAAAACCATCCCACAATTTGTTTATATTACAATGCAGAATTGAGAAAGTTCAGCCAAGTCTGAGAATCTGAGAGAACAAAGCAGCCGCACATTACCCACACACCATCAGACCCATTACACAACATGCTGCAACAAAACCCTGTCGCCGTCTGTGACAGGTTTCTAATTAGAGCCCATTTCTGATACCTCCACAATCACTGGTGCCTCCTGAATTGACGGATTCACTAACTCACAGGTTTTCAAACCTTTTCTAGCATGCCCTTTTTTTGAGGCCAATTTTTTTAAACCCATACCCTGCAATTTTGTTTAATAACTATTAACAAGAATCCAAATTTAATTTTAGTGAGAAACAAAAAGTCTGTACAACAATCTCGTCTATTCTGCCCTCCAAAATTACATTATTTTATCTTAGTTTTCCCACGGTGCTCCAAGCTCCTCAGTCTGAGAACAAGTGATTTTGCTAACTGTGAGGAGAAGAACTAATCAACATAATGATGCTTTTTCTTAAAAAAAAACCAAAAACTGTTTAGACAGTCTGCTATTTTTAGATCTCGCTCTGGAAGTTCTGACCACTTGTTCTGGGTGCTCAAACCTGTGCCGAGAGCAAACATCAATTCTGTTTCAAACTGACCCCAATTTCATGTGAGGGACAGTCATCACTGGTGCTGGCCGCTACACCTCCAGTTATGATTGAACAGTTTTCATTTGATGAGTTCAGGCCAAAGTCATGGTCTCAGGTGAGGAGTGAGACCTGGTGCATGTTCATTTTTAAGAAAAAAAAAAAGAAACATTCATCGTGTTGTTCACTTTGAATTTGTCCCTCGGGGTGAGACTGTCAGCCAGGAGTTCTAGTGTAATGTCCTGAGTGATCTGAGGGGGAGTATTCACAGGAAACAATATGAACTCGATTGTCATTGTATCGACTAAAAGTGCAAAGAAAATGGATGGATTTCATGCCCACATCAACAAAATCTTTGCTCACCGGCCAGAGGTGCCTTCCTGCAACACTGCCCACATGCCGAATATGTAAATTCAGTTGAAAGATCATTGTTTTGACATCACAGAGTTTACTAGTCACATAGTGAATTTTGCTGTGTGGGGGGGTAAGAAAACAAACCCCACTATTTATACGTAAAACCACCAAGGACTCTATTTCAACGCCACTAGAAATACTTAAATGAATAAAAAAAACAAACAGCAATGGCGGGATGCTGGGATGCTGGTCAGGTGACAGACAGATTTTGGAGCATGTGGAAAACCAGGTGGATTGCTGGCTGTGCAGAGCAATAGCTGAACTGAACAGAGAGTCCAGAGTGCAGAGCACTAATCTGAGAAAATAAAAAGTGAAATTGAGAGCAGAGCAGCCAAATTGAATATGTTTCTGTTGTGAGAAATAGAAGAGCTTCGGACTGAGGCCGTGCAATGTGCACAGAGGAGGAGGCTGATCTGTTCACTTTAAGTGAGCAAAACTCATTTTAACTTTCCAATTAGTTTCTTCTTCTTCTACCATAATTAAATATACACATACACACACACACACACACACACACATACATATATATATATATATATATATATATATATACACATATATATATATATATATATATATATATATATATATATATATATATATATATATATATATATATGATATTAGTTTTGTCATTGTACTTGTTAATACAATAATAAAATATTTAAAAATCTTTTTGTGTCAGCAGAGTTTGGAATTTGAGTATCCTGACAATCCTACAGGTTTTTCCACAGCTGCTCTGATTACTTGTTGCATGTTCAATAAAGACAGAAAGGTTTTGTGTTATTAGTTTAAGTTTTGTCTGTAATTCTGACTAAGGTGAAAATCAGACCACGCTATAAGTTTCTCTTTTTCACCTTTTTTTGAGAGCCATCTGAGCAAATAAACTATTGTAGGTAAAAAAAGCAGCAGCCTGGAGTTTCAAATGAAACAGCAAGTTGAAGGCAGTTTCTCTGTAGGGGTTTCTCTTCCAGTAGAAAAAGGGCACTTACAGCATATTGAACATTTTTAAGATTTATTAAAGGTTCTTCTTGTCTTTCCAGCTGGTGGCGCTCTAACTAATAGCTGAAGCTCATCTCAGGCTACGACCAGCATGGGCAGCATGTCTCACCTTGGAGATCTTTGGGATCTTGTTGGGGTCGATGGTCCTGCTGTTCTTCGTCATAGGCACAGTGTTCCAGGTCTCTTCTCTCTGCCCACGCTGATCTCTTTGATCTCGTGGATCTAAGGGGCATAAAGCAGGAAAAATATAGTTCCGTGGGAATTCAGCGACAATTCTGAACATTTTTCATCATTTCAGACACGCATTAAACACATGATGAAATATTATAGGTCAGCTGACAGATGGGAGGGGGTAGGGGGGCTTCCTTTCTGCTGCTGGGCACAATAGCATCTCTGCGGGCTATAGGAACAGGAAGTCTGCCTGTATACTTGCAGGCTTCCTGAGTCACTGTAGCTGTGCCGATATGACTCTAAGCCTTAAAGAGGATTTAGACTGCAGGCCTGACCTGACCGCCTCTTGCTGTCCTTGGAGAGGAGCTGCTGGTGCACTTTTCTCTGCTCTTCCTGCTCTTCAATCTTAGCCTCTTTGTGGATCTGCTCAATTGTTTTCGGGCCCTGGTCAGCTCTCCTGGAAACCCAGTTGTGCTGGAAAAGAGAGAAAAAAACACCAGATTCATAAAATACACCGAACAGTGTCAGTCAGATATAAACCAACTGAAACAACAGCCAGAGCAAATTACCGTATTTCCCTTGTTTTATCATGACACACAGATCAGATCACATATGAGAAGCTGTCAGTCACAAAAGAAAATCACTAATAATTTAATGAGTGACCACACCTGACAGAAAATGTGTTAACAAGGTTTTCAACTTGCGACAGCCCATCATTTGTTATTAATATCTATGTGTGCGTCTATGACGCTGAGCATGAAGGTTTTTGTTTTTAAACAAAGTACGTTCTTGCTCATTTCAATTTCAAATTTGACAGGAACGTAGCACAGCAGGGATTTGAATTTTTCCTCCTTTGCGTATGAGATGCTGACGCTGATTCAAACAACTTGTGTCAGGCTAGAGTTAAGGAGCAATCTCAGCTTAATCAATGCAGATGCATCTACAGGAAAAACACAATATCAACCTTAACAGCGACACCACAGATGAGGTTTGATATATGTATAAAGCTGAACTGACAATTCTGTCTCATTTTCATTAGGCTTTTAAACTCAGGCTACAACAGCTAAACACAAACACAAAAACCCATAAAAGCCAGTGTATAAATGGGAGCATGGATATGTGTGTACTGCAAATGACTGAGTGAGAACAGTTAAAATCTTTGTGTGGAGACAGCTGACTGTTCTCAAACTGGACTTTCATGTTAGCATAGATGGTTTTGGTGTCATGCATACAGATGAATGAAGCACCCGTCACTGAGATGCTGGTTGGGTCCAGAGACAGCAGCAAATAACAAGGGGAAAAATAAACCGCATACCCAAGCTCCACAGGTGGATTTATTACTTGTGAACCTCTTCTTATTTTTACTATGAAGGTGTTTTCCAATCAACAACTTCCAATTTCTAAACTAGACATGTTTATAGGTTTTTGACGTCTATATAATTAAACATCTCAATCTGATCAGTTTATAAAATAAAAGCAGTCGATGCACGCAGCTTCTGTACAAGTGTTAAGGATATATTTTTTAAAAAAATGTGTTGCACCTTGTTAGCAAGTCAGTATCACTGGGAATGGTTTATACCCCACTTCCTGTTAACTGATTTGGTAACTGACACTCACACCAGACTTCACATAAATTTCTTCAGAGGTTATTGCAAACAGTGATAAAATAATAACTGGGCATAGTGGCATAGTAAGTGGTGCTATATCTACAAAATTGAATGGAATATACACAGTAGTATTTATGGTAGCGTCTAATGTTTTTGTGCACTGCAGTGAATAAACATCAATGCTTATTTAGAAGACAACAAACACCAGCAGCTTTTTACTAAAGCTTCTCTTCTAGATTTCCCACAGCTTAAGACAACCTAGATTTAAGACTTATTACAACTTTTTTTTTTTTTTGCCACATTCGGAATTAAATTTAAAACAAACTTAATAACCAAGACTGAAGGAAAAACAAAAGCACATCAACTCCTCAGGGTTAGAGATGAAACTTGTTAGCTTTTTCGATATATTTGAGGTATTTTGTTAAAGAATTTTGTAGTAAAATTTCCCCATCTTGATTTTGCTGTTAGCCAACAATACATTTAACCTGAGCTAACTGGCCACCATATTTTAAGACTGAGATTTTAAATTGAAATAATGCAAATGCAGACAGAATGGACATTAGCTGGATTTGAATCTGCCAGTTCCAAAGTCTATGTGATATTTGATTGTGCAAATGTGTGAATAGCTCGTGTAATCTGATGCATTTATTGCCACTGAACATGTGACATGTGCACTGCATCTTACACTCTCTATACAGACTGCTTGCTCACCTGTAGTGGGAACATATTTGAAGCTGACTATTTTCTGCTGTGTGCAATATGTGAGTAAAATATCCTGACCGGATTTTTCTAAAGTTTTCATCAGTTCATTCGTAAAAACAGAAGTGTACAGCTAAAAAGTGATCAGCACATACAAGCTTAAACAAGGTCAGGTATTTAAATACTCCAGGGTCATGTTTGTTTGAGGTTTGTTACTGTTTACTGTGTATTTTACCAGAAGGTGTAAAGATTCAATGGTGGAATAGATATCATTTGAGCAATATTAGATCAAAACACTGATATCCCGCATGTTTCAGAGAAACATGTCGGAAAAATCAATGAAATAAACCTCCGTGGGGGGAAATGCATTATTAGTTCATCTAAACATGGGCTGGGTTCTCCACTGAAAACAATTATCAGAAATGCACACACTCACCAATCTCAGGTCTATAACGTCCTGTAGCATGAACCGTATCCGAGACGAAGTCTTCCTCTCCTTGACGATTTTCTCCATCTGATTGAAATATTGATCCATCCGGGGCTGATGAAAGAGACAGACAAGGTTCATTTGAGATACGAAGGTTAAATTTTCAATTTCTTTAATGGACAGCAGGTCTGAGTGATTCACATTATTTCATTCTACTGACTGATTGTTCAGTTTATTACGTGGAGCGGGACCTGCCTGACCAACCAACATTAAATGGGAACATTTTGGGACGCAGCAGAACAAAAACTCTAATAACCCAAGATGAATGGACTCAATTCGATGTAATAGCTCGCCATTGAACAGAAATGTTCTGAAAATAATGAGATTAAACAAGATAAAACTCATCTAAAAAGGGAACAATGGCTGATTTATGATCAAATTCTTTAGGATTTTATGGCTCTCAACATATTCCGGAAGCAAACAAAGCAGATTTAAGTGGTTACGCTGAGTTCATAAAATTTTTGTAAGGGTGCAGTCTTTGCACCAATTGGTTAGCTCTTTGGTAACTTTTTGGGGAATTTCTGCTTCTATCTACAGTAATAGCCCTGTAGTGCAGAGCTGATAGAAAAGAGGGGAGGAAGAGCGAAGGAGCATCCACAGCAAAGGGTGACAGGTTGGACTCAAACCCGGGCTGCTGCATTTAAGCTTTATGGCATATGCTCACTGCTCAACCAGTAGGCTGAAGCGGCACTGTGGGGCTGGTTATTGACAGCAGGAGGAAAACACTACATGTTAAAAAAAGACAAACAAAGACCCAAATATCACAACTGTGGACTCTGCTGTCATCAGTAGGTTTGTCTAACTAAGCCAATGTTCATATTTACTGAACTTTTGCTACAAATCAACTGAAACCATGTCAAAGAAAACCAAGCAGCAACTTCTGGAGCTGAAACATGAAGCCAAGGCTAAAGTGCCAAAAACAAAAATTCCTCTGTGTTGTTCACTGCTGACAACCCATGTTAAAATACCCAACTTCATAGTACTAAAAACATGTTAACAACCTAGCATAAATTGGTTGAGGCCTCTATAAAGACTTTCCCCCCTATATAACAACTTTACAGATGTTGATGTTTTAAATTAGGGATGTTAAACTCGTTTTACATTTGGGCCACATACAGCCCAGCTTGAGCTTATGTGTGCCAGACCAGTGAAACTCCCCTTTCTGTTAGTGTAAAGTTTAATTACACATTTAATCCTTGACATATCGCAACATAAGAAAAACAAGTGTGATTTCAACAGTACATCTCAGTTTTTCTTCGTGATAAAGAAATGCTGCTGCAGTAGTAAATGAAAGTCTTTAGGCTTAAATATGGAAATATGGAAAATTAGAGAAAAACTTCTGGTAAGTCATTGCAGAGACTGTTCTGTAATTACAAAACAGGAACTTTTTGTTAATTCAAAGAAATGGACAAAATGGCAAAACCAAAAAATAATCATGCAATCATCCTATTTTGATGGAATCAGGCAGAAGTTTAAGACTCATTGTTTGGGCTTCAGTTTTGTTGAGCAAAATCTTCTAATTTTAAAATCACAGCTCAGCTTTTATTAAGCTGAAACACAAGCTGTCTGTGCTCGAATGTTCCACCAGCTTCCTTGATTACCTCCTCAGGCTTTGTGAACATATCAGAACAGGCATATTTCAAATACGCTTAACCTAATAATAGTTTTGCAATGGCACAGGCATCCAGCCACAGCTTCACCAGCTCCAGCATCTGTTGTTGTAATTTCAGTTTAACATAGCGAAGTTTAAATGATTTAATACACTGCAAACACCAGTTTTATTTGTCTGTTTGTGACTCATAAAAAACACACAACCCCCTCCCCTGCAGTGAACAATCTTTTTGGTTAAAGAGTAGGTATGATGTCAGTCTGTTGAGATTTTCCTTGGTTGACTACAGTCCTAGATGTGTTCCCTGCTGGTCAGAGGACTTGTCTTTTGTAGGGTGACTGGTACATGACAAGGATCAAACCACACATCACAGTGCAGCAGAGAGCAGTATGGCCTTTAGGTCAGTTATGTCTCTCCAAGCATCTAAGGACTCTTTCTGTGACCAGCTGAGAGTCACTGATATCTACAGGAGAGCCAGTCAGACAGAACAAAGCAGAGCATCGACTGCAGAGACACTGTGGGGATATCCCCGTTTCCTCATAACCTATATAAACAGCTTCTCTGTTGCCTCTGGAACTGAATGTAGCCAAACTGTTGAAGGATCAAATCCCAACAGAACTTCTTTTTTTATGTCTCTCGAATTTGTGCTGCTGTAAACCAGAATCACCTCATCTCACCTCACCTCATCAGATTCACTTAACTGCTGCACAGCCAACGCTTACCTTGGTGGATATTAGCACAGGGATAATGATGTCAAAGTGCCATGCCTGTGTCATAAATATAAATTGATTCACCTTTGACTCTATCCATCCAAATATTGTCTGAACTCGTTCACTTTCATTTCCGAGTCTGGCTTTAAGTTTTTAACACAGCCTCAGATAAAAGGTTTGTTCAAGGTCTCGCTGCAATGTCAAATCACCTCTGAATATGTAATGAACAAGACTGCGTGTAGCACATTACACCAACAGCCTTCAGGTTTGTGCTAGTATGTACGAATCAGTGTAAATGTAACATTACTGTAAGTGTCAATCACATCTACCTTCACCGATTCACTTTCTTGCCCTGAGTCTGATACAACACGCAGCATAAATTCTGTACCAATTATCAGCAGAGGCTTATCTGATCTTGGCATAAATACTGGAAAACAGGAGACAGTTAACTGATTACGTCTATAAGTTAAATGTGCATACCACTATCTCTAAGCTAACTATTAATAAACTTGTATAACACCAAACTAAAATGCTTTGGGTTCAATGCTTGTCTCCAGGAACCCCCCCCCCCCCCCAAAAAAAAAAAAAACCCAAACCAAAAACAGTCTTGTCCTGCAGGTTTTAGATGTGTCCTTGATCCAACACAGCTGATTTAAATGGCTAAATTCATGTCTTGTCTAAAACCTGCAGGACACTGGCTCTCGAGGACTAATGTTCCCTACCCCTGGTCTAGTCTATATGACCATAAAACCACATTTTTACACCTTGGATGTAAATTTCTCTGCGAAACTTACACCGACAAGGTCAGACATTGTCAATTTGCAGATCCTGAGGTGTTTTATGCTAATTGTTTATCAATATTTGAGTGCAATTTCTCCCGTTTCAAGACTTAGCTTTTCATCTGAAGCCTCAGCAGGTAACTAAATACTTCCCCAAACACTGAAGACACTTAAACTTCACTATTAAACATAATAGTTAAACTATTAACTAAAACTATATATTAACAACTTAATAAAAGAACCTTCTCCGCCAGCTCACCTTTGCCTTTTCAAAGTCAAGGTCCTTGCCAATGGTGGTGAGTAGCCTGCACAGGCACTCCAAGGACTCCTCATCGTGGTTCTTGAGCAGCTTGACCACACAGTCATGCATAATGGCCTCTGTCAACATCTTGAGCTTGAAAAGCTCGCCGATGAACTTGATGTTGCCGATTGAACGCCGCCGGGCCTTGTCCTTTGCTTCCTCAAGCTCCTCCTGAAGCCGCTCACGCTCAGTCACCTAAAGAAAACAAGGAAACATCAAAGTTTAAAAATCTTATCTTGCCAGGAATGGAATATAGTCCAAATAAAATCCAAAGTAATACTTCTGAAGTCACAGATGACATACCGATGCAGCAGAGTCCAGCTCTTTCTGTTTCCTCTCAAACACCACATCGTCCACCTTGTCTTTCTCAAACTCCTTCTGGCAGCGATTTAGCAGCAGCTTGCGAAAGTTCACTGTGGTGTTGGGTTTGTCTGTCATCTGCACTCTGAGCTGTACGTGAACAAAGTTTGTAGTAAAGAGAAATTAGAGAAAAGACAACATCCCTAAGAATCTTTTAAGACCAAAACAACTGAAGTAGTTTTCATGTTATACTAAAGAAAAAAAAATTATACAAAAGCACACCAAAGCACACCCTTTTAGATGTAAAAAGTCATTTTAAACCCATTTTTATTTATATGCAATATTTACAATAATAACAATATAATAGCATAGTATAATAGTAACTTAGAATGAATATACCTACGGTATAATTTAAAGCATAACACAACCACAGCTCTGCGTCTTAATCGAGACAGCGATTGGCTTACCGTGGCGAGGCAGCGGCACATGTTTCCATAAGCCACGGAGAAGCTGGGCTCATCGATGGCCTTCTCGAAGACCAGGTCGATGACGCCTTTGAGTCTCTCCTCTGTGTCGATGGTCAGGTCTGTTACCTGCTTCATCAACTGGTTGAACTTCTGAGGCGTCAGCTTGTTCAAGATGCTCCGTACTTTCCTGAAGAGCTCCTGTAGGGAAGCCATCACGCAATCATAAATAGAACTTAATAACTCAGCTTATCAATCAGACACTGTATATTGAGTGAGTTCATTTAGTGGTAGGTTTAATTATTTAGGCGGCTAATTTTTGCTGTATTATTTTATGTGTTATTTTGTGTGTTTTGCTGGCTGTGTATGGTATATTTGGCCCTGCCTGTGTTTTCTGAATCTCTGGATCCTCTGCGAGGCTCTCTCTCTTCATGCCAGGCTTCCAGGCATTCTCTGCTTTTTTTAGCTGAACATCATCATTCACCACCACGTTCATGATGATCTTCCTGGGTGGAGGCCGTCGTTGCCCAATGCTCATTATCTGTGAATATAATGAAAGAAATCAAGAGAGAGTTAACATTGCTAATGACATGACTTAATTACATAAAAAATAATAAAAATAATAGGAAATAGGAAAAACAATAGGACACAAACAACACGACTACCAGGAGGCACTCATAGAAGTATAAATTATTCCAGCTCTGTTTAAATAGACTGCAGTGTGTCGGTGGCTACAAACCACCCAAGTATTTTCCGTGACTCTCTTTAGCATTTTTTTATTCATTTGATTGTGATTGACTTGCCAGTGGAAGTTCCTCCCATTGTTATTTTGAAAGTTCAAATGCACCTGACCAGCTAGCCCTACCACTTCCTGTCTCATGTTTTCCGTGCTGGCTAGCTTCTTGGCCAGGTTGCTATTGTGGCGATCCTCTGGATCATTCAGCTGCTTTTCCAGAGAGGATCTTATCCTGCAATCGGATGGACTCAAACACAACTAGTGACAGTTAATAGAAGACCCGCAGCAGGTGGAGAGCTGGTTCCTGCCAATTATATCTCAAGATAGTGAAGTTGGAGTGTATCGAGGAATGGGAGACTCATGGGAGACTCATGGGAGACTCATGGGAGAGGCATCTGATTATAATGCATACTGCACTGAATCCCCACAGTAGCGGCTGAGGTTTTGTTTGCATATATACTTGTGTGTTGGCATGTTAAGCTTATATTCCGCCATTGTCATGTATTAACTTGCTAAATCAAATTATAGTCTATTACACTTTGTTTCAGAGGTATTACCATTGTACTAATCAATAAATAGATATATCAATAAATCAATAAATAACACTGATTTAACACCGTACTATAATTACTAAATTTAATTACTATAATTTAAGAATGATTAATTTATCACAAAGTAATGGAGAAATAAAATATTTGCAACTAAGAAAATAAAAAACATTGTCAAATATATTATATAGATTCTAAAATATTGTATTCTTTTAACTTCTCAACATCCAGCTAACTGACAAACCACTCAATTAGGTTACATTTTAGCCACATGCTCAACATCCATAGTTTACTTGAAGATGTTAACCTTTCATATCGAGTCTCATATATTGATCTTGTAGTTATAGGTTTTCCGTTTTAAGATTTCCATTGTGGATACAAAACCCTGCCCTTAAGCAAATCTCTCATGGTGCAGTGAACGTTAACACAGAATGCAGACAAACGTGGGTGCAACCCAAACCTGTAAGAAACACTGTATTAACCCTATGGATTATTAATAGGGGCACACTTGATTAGGTTAATTCAGTCTTGACAAGTGTACAACTAACTGTGTTACACTGTACACTGGAGTAGAAGCAGTGTGAGTGGGATTTTATGAATGACTGTGGCAGCTTGTGCGAGTACATGTGTGACTCACCGCAGAGCTTCGTCCCCCAGACATCTGTCTCCCAAAATCTGCGAAAGCAGGTGTGAAATCAGGTCCTCTGGAAATCACCCTGGAATCCACCGCTCGAGACGGCAGCTTGTTTTGGTTCATCTGCATGAAACATAACATACAGAATATGTCATCAAACGCACACATAGACACACATAAACACACAAGGTAACCCTAACAGCAGGGGGAGCAGTGATACCCTGGTAATCTGGTAATATTGGCAACAGGGCAAGATGAGCCTAATAAGCGTGTGTGAGTGTGTTTGTGTGTGTGGAAGGATGAATTTCTAACCCGGTAGTCACTTTTAAAGGTGGCCTCTAATAAATGACAGTCATACTACATTATCAGTCTATGGTTTATATGTTCTTCTAGCACTGGTAATAAATTATGCTCAGCTTGTTCTGCGGGCCGCACAGTAAGAAAAGTCAGAACCAGATGTGGAAGGGGAGGACAGAAGAAAGGAACGCAGGAGAGAGCGAGATAGTTGTGGGGGAGGAGAGAAGAACAAATCCAGCTCTTTGTCTTTCAGCTGTCCTTGACTTCCTCTTGACTCTTTTCCAGTGAGATTTCACTTTCTCCCACAGAGAAAATGAGACTTTGGGATTGTACCAATCAACTGTTCGCCGGCCTGGTTGTTCTTTTTTGAGAGATGGGGGAGGGGCATGTGCTCTTGACACTGCCAAGTGTGACATAATAGCAATGTGATTTTAATCAAAACAGCATTTCTGCAGGCCATATGCTCCACCCATACATATGTGTGGATCGGAGCAACAAACCGAATTTGCATCTTTGATCCAACGCAGAAACTCACAAACTAAAACAACGTCTATTGTCGCCTGTTGACATGTGGTTAAAAAAATCCTTTTCATCCATTTCACAAAAAAAGGTTGATTTGAAACTAATGCTACAATTAATGATTGTTTTCAGCACCATTATTTTTTAAAGGCTGAAGGCTTTTAAAAACAATGGCATTATGAATAATGCCCAGAGCCTGCTGTGATTTCTGTGTTTTAGGTTTGTTCTTTTTTCCTCGACCAACAGTCTAAAACCCAAATGACAATAAATGCGCAATGCTTTGAACTTCACGTTTGAGAAGCTGAAACCACAAGTATTTTTCAGATCAATGAGATAGAGTTGACTGTTTGGAATTAGTCTACATCATGGAGAACATTTGTTAATACCTTCAGATCAGGGGTCAGCAGCACACCTCTTCCAGCCCCTGCTGTGAGTGCAACTGTGCTTATTTTCAAATACATGCTGCTGGAGACCATCAAGACTCGTCATTCACTGGTGTAAGCTATTTAAACTCCAGTCTTTTGGATTTTGCTGCAGTCATTTGGTCACTTTGAAGGGAGCAGAACCACATCATACTGCATTTATTTCCTTCGTACGGTTTAGGAGAGTTGCAGATCACCCAAAAGTCCATCGATAGCGAAAGGGACAGCTCTTGCTTCGAGCACTGCCAAAGCGAGATCTAAATTTAATACACCTCATGACCACCATGGGCCTCCAGCTACCACACTACAGCCTGCTTTAGGAGGAGAGAAGACCATCCACTCATTTTCTTAGCTCCTCATCCAAGCAGGGGGATATGACCTGGATAAGTTACCTGTCCATCACAGCGTTAACACAGACAACCACAAGCTAACATACGCACTTAATGCCAGTTTAGAAACACCAATCGACCAAGTATATTTATGGACTGTGTGGGAAGAAAAACCAACACAGGGACTTCATGCAGGCACAAATGCCACACAGCAATGCCCCAACCAACAAGGAGGCTCAAACCAAGAGCCTTCTTACTGTGAGGTGACAATACTAATAATTGCACCATCAAAGTCCTCCAACTAAAATGAGACACTGCTTTTGTTTTGTTTGCTTCTTACTGTTCTGAGGCCTGAAGACTCGCTGAGCACCTTTATAACGCACACATCAATATCCCCTCCTCAGACAAAGATGCCCAAAACCTATTATTTTTTTTGTCACTAAATGATTTAAGTGATAAGAGAGTGGTGATATGGGATTTTAGCTAAATGTCAGCTGAAGTCTGGTAACAAGAAGTCTGGCTCTGGGAATAAATAACAATAATGGAAAAAATAAAGGAGGGGTTAGCCCAAGATAACAGAGAAGGGCCTGTCAAGGCCACATATCTGCAAAAATAAAAAATAAATAATAATAAATAAAAACCTGACAACATTTTCAACAATCTATTTATCTACACAGATGTCAGGCTATTTAAAGCTTTATGAATTCTGCAAGACTGCTGGGATATCTGTAGCTTACCTTGTCCAGCACCACATCGCTGATCGGTGGGAGCCCTTCAGGCTTCTGTATGCAGGCAGGCATGAACTGGAAGCCCAACAGAAACTCTCTGTTATACTGACGTTTCCCACTGGGTTCAGACAGGTCTGGACAGCCAAGCAGGATTGAAGAGGAAAGTAAAGGGGGGAAAAAAAGGATAAACAGATATGAGAAACAGACAGAAGTGCTGAGCTTTTCATTTAGAGGCAGCTCTAAATATAGAAATATAAAGACAAATATTTTTATTTGTAAATGCAGAACTCCATCCTTTGCTCCCTGGATTTCAGTTTTGCCTTGGGTCATTTGAAAACACAGTTCACACAGACTGAGGTCCTTCTCACCTTCCATGTCTGGAGGAGCTCCGGTGGAGTTCTCCTTGTCTCCAGGGGTGGCTCCGCTGTCGCTGCTCTCCGTCTCCGAGGTGTGGCCTGCTCCGTTCCTGATTGGCTCCAACTCTGCTTCACCATTTTCCTCTGGAGCAGTGGGCTTTCCATCAGCTTCTGGACTGCTACCAGAAGCAGGAGCAGGGGTAGAGGTGAAGGCTGATGGTAGGGGTGCTGGGCTGCTGCTCAGAGGAGCTGACTGCACAGCCTGGTCTCCAGCAGGCTGATCTACTGGCTTAGACTCATCCTATGAGGAGGCAAGATTCCATTAAGGTCCGAGCGTGTTCAAAGGGTTAGGGTTACATTTAAACATATATTTTTAAGGTGTAATTATAACGTACTTGCAGGA
Organism: Perissodus microlepis; assembly: GCF_051167445.1. Classification (NCBI taxonomy): domain Eukaryota; kingdom Metazoa; phylum Chordata; class Actinopteri; order Cichliformes; family Cichlidae; genus Perissodus; species Perissodus microlepis. Next base: position 28,972,964 of record NC_140465.1, on the reverse strand, counting down.
CACACTTGTACATGAAAGCTTAGCTTTGAAATGGGTATTCACTGATTAAATTAAGGTCTACCTGTTTATTTTCAGGATAGACCAGTATATTAAATCTGTTGAGAGAAGCCACTGTTCTGCAGCTCTCTCTGAAATTATTTTACAGGTTTTAACTGCCCCCACCCCCCCAAAAAAATACACATTTACTGTAAAATAAACATCTGGAAGTCCCTTACATATTACACACTAAAACGATAGTTCATAAAAAAAGAAAATGTAAAAACTGAAGCACAACATGCTGCTTTTAACAGACTGCAACAAATGGTGACAGAGTTCAAAGACATCCTGCTGGTATCATTTATTCCCCTTTACCCTGTCCCCACAGTCATTTAACTAGAATTTGAATAGCCCAGTGCTTTTAGCAGTCCTCATCGTGGAGACTCAAACGCCATCTATGCACATAAACAGCACAACAGGAAACACTGAACTTCCTCTGAGTAATACAGCAGAACAATTAAAATACAAATACAGTCTACCATCAACTCAACTATAATGCTTGTATTATAATATAAATTCCCATTGGTTATTATATAAGGATGTAACCTTTTTACTCTTGGCTGATGTATGGGAAAAGCTTGTTTAGTAAACAACCCGCTGTATTCTTCACCTTTCTTTTGGCTAGTTATGCAGTCTTAGGGAATAACAGCACATTTCACCCAGACAATATATCTCATTTCACTAGTGTGATTGCTGCATGCAGAACCCAAACAACATTAAGCGGTTCAGCTGAACTTGGCCAAGGTATGCATGCAGTGTGACTGCTATTCATGAGAATGGGACTCATATGCTTTAACAGCTACCTTCATCAAAGTTTACAAATCTAGAACAAGGTGTGTCACCAATTCTAAAAATTGTCTAAAATCAACCTCACCGTGCTCTTAAAAAACCTTGACCATGAAAGAAAAGGAGCAAGGGTGCCAGACAAAAGTTTAGATGTAGAAACAAACTGAAGCGTACTCAGACAGCTTAGTGCAGTGTGAGCACAGCCCAGCAGGTGGCATGGGAAGGGAAAACAATAATGCTAGGACATGGTACAAGACAGCTACACACAGGGTATAACCTTCATCAGAGACCTAAAAAAATTCAAATCAAACAATGCCAAAGGTGTGGAGATATTTTCTGAAACACCACTCTGAAACACCACAAAATTTTTAGTCAGTGTAAAGGGTTTCCTCTTTTTTTTTTTTCCTCTTTTACTCTTTGTGTTTGTCTCCTAGTGTGCTTTGTGTATACTATACTAATGTATCTGTTACTAAACCTTCTATTTCTACTTCTGGCTTCCAGCACTGAGATGAGCTGAGAACAGAAACAGATAATGAACTTTTTTAGGCTTACTTATTATCTACACTCCTAAGGTTTTATGTTTAAAACCTCTCTGTGTGACTTTTTGTTTTTTTGCATAAAACGGCTCATAAAACCTGTTCAGCATAGACTAAAAATAAGCTATTTAAAGCCCTTTATTTGTTGGCCAGTATTTGGTGGTGTTAGAACTCTGCCACAGCAACAAGCCTGTGCAAAACCATAAAAGAAAGGAAACGAGAGTGGAACGGAGATGGTTTTACATGCAGTGGACTGGCTGAGCAGTGGAGATGATGGATAACTCCTTGCTGACGATAACAACACCCCAAAGTCATTTATGTCTGCTTCCCTAACCACACATGTGGAAACATTTTCCACTTGAACTATTGCCCAAATTGTGCCTTTCCTCCTCTTTCCCTCTCACATTCCTGTAACACTTTGCAGGACTACTCCAAAATGAATTAAGACACGATAAAAACTATTTCGGAGAAAAAAAAATATGTCACAGTATCTCAAAAAATTATTGATTGTTTATTCGTCCACAGACTATAAGCCACTTCTCTCCAGAGGCTAATAAAAAATAATCTACAATTTGATGTCAAGCTCAATACCTAGGTTTTCTTTCCTCTCTTCATCCTAAATTATGAGTTAAGAGGCCAACTTCTTACCTCATCCACATTTTGAGGTGCATCTCCAGTAGAGGTCCCTTCATTTGGTTTTCTCCGGGTCTTTGGTATTGCAGAAGCAGTCTGATTAACTACAGGGAAACAGAAACGCAGGAACTTAAGATCACTTGCAGCCAGTCAGTAAACAAGCAAGTCATGAGGGATTTAAAAGGTAAATTTGATTTAGTAAGAATGATGGCAAGAAAAGCATCTTTTTACTCAAATTACAAACCCATTATGTTTTATCAAACTATCAATCAATGCTCCATTTCAGACAGTTTTTACTACTGTCTCTATGATTTCAAAGAGAGGAGCTGTCCTTAATATGGCTCTAACCTTTAGTTTGAACATTTTGACAACCAGAAGAAAACTGCGTTAAAGGGAGACGGGCTAAATTTGCTTATTTCAGCTAAAGGTCTGCATCCAGATCCACTTAAAACAAACAAAATTCATAGAGAGAAATGAAAATAAAAAGTCGACATTCAGTGGGCGCAATGCCGAGACGGTGTGACACGAACATGACCCTCAGTTTATTCAGCCACTCAAAATGAATGAAGATTTCATAAAAAGCCCGTGTTCGCTACCAAACAAGTAGAAACAAGAAAGTGTAAAAAATATTTCCTCTAATTTCCATGACTTGACTTCCTTTCCTTTTCCTGTGTTATGTTTTGTTTGATTGTGGACTACTGAGGATCAGCTATTGTAGCACAGTGTTTGAAAAGAGATTATCTGCAAAAACGTGCCTTATGGATGTGCCCAACAGGACCACTTAATTCAGCTATTTATGTATAACATCATAAAATAGTAATGGACTCATAAAACAGCCACTCATTGGCTTGTCACTGCCACTTAGTTTATAGCACGCTTTTAAAATGCCACATGCAATCAAGAACTTAAACGGACTCAGTACCCGTAATAGGACTCTTCCTGGTGAGTGCTTGTTGCTGGGACTCTGTTTTGCTGTCAGTAACACCAACATGTGCCTCTGCCCCTCCTCTAGAGATGAGGTCTTTAGTGTCTAAGGACTTGCTCAGCTCATCAGCCTCCGCTGTGGCCTGCACTAGAGGCGGAAGGCCAGGAGGGAGCATAACTGGCAGAGTTGGGACGGGGCTTGAGGTCAGGGTGACTGGCACCACAGCCACAGGTGCCATAGGGGAGAGCGTAGCAGCAATGGGCACCTCTGGCCTCACATCAGAGGGCAACGTTTGAGAGGAGGAGAGCTCTCTGTAAGCAGGAGCAGATGCCTGGGGCTGGAGAGAAGGCTCATGAGCTTGAGTGTCCAGCTCAGTCCCAGAGTCTGCAAGGCCGTTCAAAGCCTTGGGAGCCAGCGATGGAGAGGCAGCTAAAGTTCGTGGGGCATCTAAAAGAGGCTTGTCCGTGTCGGGCATCTGAGGTGGTGCCGAAGAGGGCTTGCTCTCCCCAGCAGAGGAGGAGGCGCTGTGAGAAGATGCTGAAGTAGTGGACTCCCTGGCTGAGGGACGTTCACTAGTGTTGGCGACTGCAACTGGGAGAGTGACGGGGCGTGCCAGAGAAGCAGGGAAGGGAAGTTCGGGCTCGGGAGCAGGAGAGGGATCAGATGCAGGAGTGTTGGCCTCCAGTCTCTCCAAGGGAGCGTCAGGCTGCACAAGCCCAGGTGAGGAAGACTTCTGGGCAACTGGCTCCAATTTTGGCAAGTCATCTAAGAGGAGGAAGGAAAATGATTTCAGAATGCAGTTAGCAAAGCTCAAGGTTTTTCCAATCAGAATCATGTATAAACATGCCTTTGTGTTAAAACATTACCAAATAAATAAATTAAAAAACAAGCCAGAGAGACCATAGTTCAACCATTTACACAAGATATTGTTAACAGAGAAATTCCCGTGAAAGCTTGTCAAATCTTACAGGTATTTACAGGAAGAGCAGGAGGCACTGTTGAGTCAATACTCATTTGAATGTGAAATGAAAGTGAAAGCACTCAATGTGCAATGCCTCAAAGTGATCTTTAAAATATCTGAAAATCACCAAAAGAAATACAGCTAGAGGGAAACACTGGTTGCTGTTATGCATGAAACAGTAAAATCATTGATTCATCAATTACATTACTTTAGTATTTTTTGAGCACCTAATGGCATGTTTTTACCATATGTACATACCTATAGTTACATATGCATGCATGTATTATGTCGTGTAATAGGATTGGGCCCCTATGTGTTGGGGAGTTTTAGATGACTTTTAAGGACAAAAGAAGCGTTTGGGGCAGACCTGGCCCTGGTTTGGTGTCTGAAGCCACAGCTGTCAACGGCTGCTGTGGCTGCTGGGGCTGTTGAGACTGTTGGGACTGCGGTGGTTGTGGTGACTCCAACGTGTAGCTTCCAGGATGGGTTTGCTGTTGCGGAGGAGGCTGAGGCTGCGACTGCTGCTGCTGCTGCTCCGGAGTCTGGCTGCTGCTCGGCTGCTGCGATTTGAGGTAGAAAATGTGAGGATAATGAGGGTGCGGCCATAAAAACTAGCAACACAGAAAACCAGAAAGAGAGGCACAAAGATGCAGGCAAGCACGCACACAAACAAATAAACAAGCCCAAATGCAGAATTAAGCAAAAATAAGGAGTCCAACGAGGTAGAATAAGAGGAGAGATGAAAGACAAGACAGGAGAAACAGAAAGACGGAGAATGAGGGATGCGAGAGGAATGGCAGGAGGAGAGGAGAAGATCAGGACGATGCGGAATTAAAGCACAGCGAAAAGGGGGTAGATGCATTAAAAATGAAATTGGGAGGGGGCACAAAAAGACAGAGAAAAAGAGGAAAGACACTGTTAACATCCACAGAAGGACACAGGGAGGAAGAAGTCCTAACATCCCTCTCAGAATTCAGAATCCAGGGAATCTGTCTCATTTGGGCTTTTCTTTTTACCAAAAATGTGTCAATAGAATTAGAACACTAGATTTTCCATATAAAACAAGGGCTACTTTTCGTTTTTTATAAAGCTGCAGTATGAGTAGTCGGCGATGGAAAGATCAGGAATGAGTACCAACACATTTCCATATTTATCTAAGCACGATGCCAAACAAATTCAATTTTTTATTTTGTTTGTTTGTGCAAGAATAGATTGAACAGAGTTAGTAGAATCTGCAACCTGAGTGGATTCTGAGGAAGGAGTAGGAGTATAAAGAAATTACATATGCAATCTACTGTAAAAGGTAGTGAATGAACAGAAACAGTGAAAGGAAGAAAAGCAGGTGTAAGATTAACAAGAGCTGTTAAACAAGATTACAACAAACTTACTTATTGCTATGAGACTATCACATGCAGAGTGATATTTACAAGTTATGAACCTCCTCCATATCTACACATACTGTATGTGGCATTTAATAATAATCTAACTTGGTTATTATCTTTATGTGAGCTTTTGAACTTTTATGCTCCCAGAAACAGGCTAAGAAACCAAGGGAATGAACATAATGAATGTGCAAAGATTTACTTTTAAATATTGGCCCTGATTAAAATACAACAGGCATGTAACATTCTAGGCTGAAAGCCCTCATTAATTTCTTATGATAGGGCAAGATGGCTGAATAAACTGATCCTGTCTGACACACACAGTGGCAGAGAGGAGATTAGAGCAGAGAGCTCACACTGCAACCAAGCAATATGAAACCTTCCACCTCTCTAAATACTTCTACGTAACTACTGCAGGTGAGAGGTGAGTGAGGGTATTCCAGAGTAAGCCATACCTGTGGTGGGGTTGGTGTAGAGGAGGGGGGGCCGACAGGAGGCGTTGAATTCCTGCTCCCTGAACCCCCTGCCATGATCTCCTCTGTGATATCCTTGCCACCCTGATTGGGGTCACGGATACGGATCTGGGAGGACAATGGCACAAAAGAAGAAGAAAAAAATCAGACCTTACTAAAGCACTCAAGTCTTACAGCAATCCAGCATCAGCAGTAGATGATGTATTTTATCAGCTAAGAAAGGAAGGAATCAGACTTGGAGGGAATCTCACACTCAAATTGGCTGTAAATGATGATATAATGACCAGCTTTTAATTCAACAAATACACGTATGTTGTACACGCTAGAAAAATTGTTATATCTGTAATATCTGGTACTTTTCAACATAATTCTCGCTGGACAAGTCAACCATCAAAAGTTGGGTGGACTTGTGTAGACTGAACACAAACACACCCAAGACGAGGGAAACTAAGGCTACGTTCACACTGCAGGTCTTAATGCTCAATTCCGATTTTTTGATCAAATACGATTTTTTGTCTGCTTGTTCACACTACAAATAAAATGTGACAGCAAACGCGCTCGAGTGTGAACCCTCAAAGCGGCCCGCATGCGCAAAAGAAGACGTCACACAATGTGCTCTGTTTAGACCCAGACCAAACAGTATTGTTTGACTGATGGTCTTAACATAAAGACTTGTTTTGGACTTTACGTTTCCCAATTTTGCTTTAAGTTATAAAGTTATTTTGTTATTTACATATGGCCTAATAATTATCCTTATTGCTGTTTTAGAGGAGCGGTGCTTCAAAGGATAGTTGCAGATTACTGTCAGAATCTGCAGATTATACAGTACAAATAAAATGTTCACGTTTCTCCAACGTTGTCTTCCCAACAGTTTCACTAACATCTACACGGGATGGCCAGGAAGCGTTCGCGATGTCTTATTGGGTGTTTCTCCGGCGCTGATAATTGGCATCTGTTTTGTGTCAGTGACGCAAAAGACGGATTTAATGCGACATGACCGTTCAAACAGCAGTCGCTTTCTGAAACATCAGATGTGTATCCGATTCAGTAACACATATGAAAGTGACCAAGATCGGATTTGAAAATATCGGATTTGTGCTGTTCACACTGTCGTACCATGATCGGGTATGGGTTGCATAGGGTCAAAAAAGTCGGATTTGATGCGCTTTCGCCTGCAGTGTGAACGTAGCCTAAGAAACAGTGAGGAGTTCCTTTCCAACTTTCCACCATGAAGAGAAAACACACCTTCTTTACATATAGGAATGAATGAATTACCTTAATTACCTTAAATTAAAACGCAATTAAGTAGGAACAGTAGACCAAAAGGACACAACTACTTGCTTAGGGATAGAAGTGTTTCCTTAATAAAAATAAATAAATAAATACCCAGGACCAGTGTGGAGTCAACCCTGAATCAGCGGGTTACCACTAAGTGGATTTTCAGGTAAATACGGAAAAAAACAGTCTTAGCTTCCTGAAAATCCAAGTCATATGGTATTTACAGTGCCACGAGAAAGTATCCAGCCTCTTTCAGATTCCTTACTCTTTTGCAAATGATGATTTAATTGATTAAGAGGAAAAAAGGTATGCAAATCTACCATTAGTTTTTCATGTAGGGCCAGGTAGGTTTGGACAGTTTTTCCCCTTAATGAATGAAATTATCATTTAAAAACAGCAACTTTCCAGCATGAAAAGGCACAAATTAAAAAGTCCCTTTAATGTGTGACTTCTTTTGTGTGGCTTCCTCTTGTTTTGTGTATATTCCTCTTGTTTTTATTTGTTCCTGTTGTCTTACTATTTGTATTTCCTGCACAGTTTGTGTGAGTCCCCACAATTTCACTGTACATGTAAAATGACATTAAAAGGCTATTTGATTCTATTCTATGAAGAGGAAGTATTTACTCTAGTTATCTTTGTCTAATATTAAAACTTGCTTGATGATCTGAAACCTTTAAGTGTGACATGTGCAAAAAACTAAGAAATCAGAAAGGGGGCAAATACTATTTCACAGCACTCTATCCTCGGGGTGCCTCCCTTCCGCTACTTTACAGGATACAACGCGAGCTAATGTCATAGCTAGGGGCCAGCCAACGTCAACAAATGACCAGTTTCCAGCCCCAGAGACAAAAAATGAAGCATATCCAGCTGACAAAGAGACAAATAAATGCCACTGTAAGCATACCTAAAGGAAACAGTGCTTAGTCAAACTACAGCCTTGTCACCAGAGTGTTTTGGCCAACGCCCACCTATACAAAAGTGCGCAACAGGATGCTGATTCCAGTTTACTTAAAAGTTATAGGTGTCATTACTAACAAAGGTTTTGTAAAAGTTATACAAAATATCTTTAATATTTAAGTAAAGGATGCCCACTGAATGATGTCAGATTATTGAAGTAGTCTGTCATCTCTTTATTTGTGATAGGCAATGTATCTTTCTGCAGATGAATCAAAATCTTCTTCAAAGGCTTTGAACGAAAATCATGCAGGTGAATAAAAAAAAAGAAAAACAATTTCAGCCTTGGCTGGAATAATTTTCACTGTGAAATCGTTGAAATTCTTATTTTTATGTTGTGTGAACTGACTTAGAGGTGAAATTTGTCCCAAAAAAAAGAAAAAGAAATAAGTATTGTGTCAACTTTTCCCTTTAAAAAATTACAGAATTATTAGGATACTCACTGTTTTCTTCTCACGCTTGGTTGGTGGAGGTTGCTGTGGTGTAGGCACTATGATAGGGGGTGACGGGGGGTAAACAGACTGTCCTGGGAAGTAGGGTGGACCAGCTGTGGGAACGGGAGCAGGGACAGAGGGTGAGACAGGTGGGTGGTACCTGAGGGGATCTGAATGAATTTGCAAGAAAAGACAAACAAGAACAGAAGAAAGGACATCTTAGTTAAACCTTACAGTCACAGCACTGTAGGCACACAAGAGAGTTAGTGAGTGTTTGTGCTACTCTGTCATTAACTGAGATTTTATGGGTACGGGACTACCACTGCATGTGTATGTGTTGCATTAGTGACTCACGATATGGGGCTGGGTACTCCCCTGGACCTGGCCCAGGATAGAAGGTGCCAGACCCTGGGGGCTGTACAGAATACTGTTGAGGAGGTCCCACGTAGGGTGTACTGGGGCGGTACTGTATAGAGGACAAAAGAGAGAGACAACCAATGAAAACAAGACATGTACTGACCAGTTTAGTCTTTTATTTTTTGGGTCCTTTTTCTTTTTTTTCTTTTTTTTTAGCATTTGTGGGAGTTTTTATGGGTTTTAATGGTCCTTTTGATGATCCTTTGAATAATCCACTGAATTCTGTCTAGACCAGTTTATTATGATCTTTTAGGAATCTTTAAGGGTTGTTCAGAGGACACGCAAAATATTTGTGCATAACACAAAGGGCAATGCTGCTGCTGGTGCGCAAACTTTATACATCTAATGTGGAGCTATGAGTATAGCTGATACTCTGCTAAAGACATAAAGACCTAGCATGTGGTTTTACTCTTAGATGCTAGTGGAATAATTCTGCATGAATTAAACTGCACAGTTCATAAATAATTCTCATTTATGTTACACCAGAGCGTGTAGTAATCCCCTTGTTCATTCTCTGTCTGAAATAAACTATTTTCCCTCCCTTTCGGATTACTTTTGGCCCACTTCTTTTCTGATTGGCTGCCATTTGCAAACAGAAGATTTCAACAGCAGGTGGGAGGGGCTTCTCTATTTTAAGCCAGAACTTTTTGGAACAGTTTGAAGCTTGGGCTTTTGGCTCTCATACCTGAAAATTTGCATTCACCGAACTTGTTATTTGAAACTTTGGGTACTTTTTATATAAGCACCCACTACTGTTGTAGTATAACCATCCATTGAGTTTTACACTTCTGACTCTGTGTCATGGGGGCAGCAGTCTAACCAGAAATGCCTTCAGGTGGATACAAAGGCATTCCCAAACTAGCTGACAAATACATTCTATCTCGTGTGCTCTCGGTCAGCTCAAAGATCTTCTCCTGCATGGATGTGCCAGAAAAACGCCCTGAAAACAACTTAAGCAGCTGCTTTCAATGCAAAGGAGTAACTGCCCTACTCTGTGGAAGAGACCACATACACTTGAGAGGAGGTCACTTCTATTCGAGAGATCTCTTTCTTAACCACTACAGACTAGCACAGCTCAATTTCTTGGTACATCACAGTGTAAATATATATGACAGAAAATAACAAAAAGCACACTAGGGCCACTTAAAGCAATTGTTAATGTAATCAAAAACTTTAATCTTAAATATGACCATTCGTTTTTATTGCTGGGTGCTGTCTAAAATGTTTTCCTGACACTTTAAGTTTGAATAATTAAATATACAGCCACCATATAACTGGATGAGGTTGGCACAAAGAATGGAAACAGCAGAAAAACAACTAGCCTAGCTGTTTCCAAAGGTAAAAACATTTTAACACCACCTCTGAAGTGCTCTAATTTACATATTATATATCATTTGAATTCTTATCGGAGCTTCAAATTAAAATAACACAGAAAAGTTGATTTTAATACTCTTGGTGGAAACTTTCCGATACATGTTTTTGCTGAAAAGTAAAAATAAATGTAAGGCCCAATCAGAGTTGAAGAATGGTATTGATAAATAGATAGAGCAACTATTTTAGTAGTCTTAATTGTACCTATAACGGTGACTTCTTTACCTGTGGGATGTAGTACTGTGCAGCCTGGGGGGAAGGGAAAGGCATGGGTGCCATGGTCATCATTATTGGTTGATTAGTGGGGTAGACGGCTGCCGTGGGAGCTTGTGAGCCAGGCCGTATCGAGGGCGTGTTTGTCGGGATGGTGGGCCTTGCAGGCTGCATTTGAGTCCTCTGAAAAAACTGAAGATAACAAGGCAGAAAAAAATAGAGAGAGAAACAGCAGAAGACATTGAATACTACCCCAGATACAAAGTCTCATTTCAGCAGGCTGTCATGCTTTTTCTAAACTACAAGCAAGTAGACTTTTAGACCTTTACTCCAGATTTGGTTTTTATCAGCAGCTTAAAAAAGGCCAATGACCACAACTTTCCCTGAAAGCAATGCTGCAGACAGTTCAGACTGTTTCATTAGACCTACTCTGAAAGTCAAAAACACTTTTATGTCACTTTTCCTCCAAAAATAACCAATAATCTCTTCCTTGAATTATTTACTAAACATCTCTCTGAAGTTTGGATTATATATTTTAGCTGGCAAGAAATGTGATGAATCAGATGAATATTTACGTAGTGGCACCAGTCTGAATTTAGCTCACTTTACACACTCAAGTCCTTAATGTTTCATCCTGCCACAAACATCTAACCAGCAGCCTTAAAAGCACGATTAAGTCATTCAAACAGAGATGACATTTGAGTAAAAAAAATGCCCACAGCACAGAACTGCAATCATCCGACTCGGTCAAACTTCATGTGTACATTGCTGTCGTGATCCCGGGGCAGCTTCACAATGTTTCTATTGTTAAAGTGTCCGACATGGTCACGATTGAGGTGGTGGATCATTTAGTTTAGGATTGTATTTCCAAGACCAGATCAGAATTGAGTCAAGAGACTGCTGTCATATCTTTCTCATTACAAAATTTTGTTCTAGCAAAACAGAGTGAAAAAAGTAATCAAGGCACAGATGCATTAAAAGAAATAAAGATTGTTTTCTCTGTGCTTTATTTCAGTTCTGTTGTGTATGCTACTGTCTTTACACCACTTCCATTCATGAATGTAACACAATCAGGGTTAAAATATAATTTTATCACAATTCTAGTGATTTTCCTGTTTGGGAATGATGGAACCTCTTTAAATCCATCAAGCAGCCATGATGTTTCTCCTGTCAATAATATATCCTGTTGCCATTTGCTACCAAGATGAATAGGATAGATTAAACTATTTACTATAAACACTGGTGTGTTAATACATTGTTTTGAGTCAAACTTCCGGATATTTTATCTGTCCCTTGTTGCCTTTTTTAATCACAGTTTTATTTGGGATTTATACACAGATGGAGATTTTCTGTGGTATGAATATTAGTAAGATCACGGTATAGCTGGGTAAGCAACCTGGAGGCGAGAGATAAAACTGTTCCTCTTTTGACTGCTCATATTACAGGTTTCCACAGTATATCATCTGCCTCCATCCCACCCCAAACCTTGCATCCTTTTCTATCTCATCAACCCACTACATCCAAAAACCTCTGTGGACTTGGTGGCAGCGCCACCATCTCCAAACCATACATCATAGCAGGTCTCAATACTGTCGTGTAAAACTTCACTTTCACTCTTGCTGCTATCCTCCTGCCAGAAATCACAAGACCGGAGATAGACCTGGTTATGGTTTCCTGGAGAAGGCCCTAAAAACTTTAAGGGAAAGCAAAAGTTTAAGTTTCCAGTTTTTTTTACCTGGAATGTACAACTAGAAAAAAGTAAAAGCTCAGACTTTTAAGAGCCCTTAACTATGGTTTTTGTTTTGGCCAATCTCGCAGCTGTACAGAATGTGCGACACAGGCCACTGACCTGCTCGTCATGCAGAAATATGGCCTTTTCTGGTATGTCAAAGAGAACAGAAAAACAAAACAAAAACATACAATACTCACAGTCACTCCAGCTACAGTGGCTTTTCAAATACATGTCACAATCACTTAAAAGTTAAACATCAGAGAGGGTCTGTATTTGATTAGCCCAATGAATTTAATATGCTGAAGCTTTGTGTGCCGGGCCTGAAGAAAGACCACCACCAACAGCTGTGACCGACTTCCAAATAAGCTGGACTCAAGCTGGGAATACCCAACCACAGTCACAGAGTGCCTCAGTGAAGAACAGAATGGAGAGCAGAATAAACAATACTGTAAAACAGTCTAAAAATATCCAGGAGGGAAATCACCTTTAACATAATAAATCAACTTCAATGGCTTTATTGTAAATAGCTCTGTGAAAATCTGGGAAATTACCGGAAAAGTCATTATCAGTCTCTGCTGGCAAAGCAAGAGAACGAGACAGAGACAAAAAAATTCAGAACATTATTAACACAAAGGAGCTTTGTCACTTAAAAACAGGCTTAAAACAATCACTAAAACAACTCCCCCAACAAGACTGAAACTATATATACATAAATTAGTCACCTATATAACATAAAACATATTTCCAAGGCAGCAAACACATTTCTTTTCACAAAGGACATAAAATTATCTAAAAGAACAAATACTTGGGAGGGAATATACAGTTTCTCTCTAATTGTGCATGCTGTTCATTTAACTGTGCAAGGTGATAAAGGATGAGTAATGAATGGGGAGAAAACTAAAAAATTATAAACTGAAAATTCCACTAATGATCCTACACGGGATAAAAGACAGGACATAGGGGAAAAATGATGATGAAAGTCCACTGTACTAAGAGTACACTGCAGTGAAGATGAAGGGGTGTATAGGGTAAAAAGTCAGGAGGGATGGGATTATTTGAGCATGATCCTCATCATGCCATGCAGGTCTGCAGAGACTTTAGACAAAGAGGTAAATTACCTGGATGGGCCTGAATCCTCCCTTGGGTATTGAAAGCAGGAAAAAAGAGAAAAGCCAATAGGAGACCATACTGGTGAGATTTAAGCGGCCACACACATCAACAGAAAACTGTCCCATTACTTCTATCTAAATGACACAGTACCTGGTTCGGAATCGCTTTGGCAATATATATAACTAATATATATAAAATAATCTCAGAAAATGTGATGGGTAATAATTGGGCAGTAGAGCAGGAAAGACTCAAAAGTCACAGTCAAAATGTCAGATCGATATTTCACGATATTTTCACTTGATATTTCACTTCCTCCTCAGCAAGAGGAGGGAGTGTTACGGGCTGCATGAACGATGAGTTTCAGACACATGTCTATATTATGGAGCAGATGGGCTTCATTTCAGTCCCCTGACCTTCATATGTTACTAGAATTGCCACCAGAGTTTAGGTGAAACCCAGGCAACAACCTCCTGGGATGAAATACGAAAACAAAGAAAAACTACCAAAAACAGCAGGCTTCACCTCAGCTAAATCAAATCACTAATCACATATATACATGTTAAACAATGACAACGATAATTATAACAGTTCTGGTGTTAATTATAGATGCAAAACAACACGTTTCACAGTTAAAAAATGTACTCATCCTTGCAGATGATTTGCCTCGCAGTGGTTTGGTCCATTTCCTACCATTCCTTAATTCATTTAGTTTGCAAAGAAATAAACATAAAGCACATGATGTGTATAACAATGTTATTTTCTTCTAGCCATTAATAATTTTTTTTTTTTTTGCATTTCATTAACTTCATGGTTTAATTTTTTTACTTCAATGCAGCTACCACATTGTTAAGTAGCAGCCACTCGAATTAGTCCCCTAATACGTATTTTTGACCAGTTTGTTTGGCATTTATTTCCAATATGGGTTGTATCAGTAATTGTGCTATTTAGCACTAATTAGCAGGTATCTGTGTCTGGAGAATGCATTCGTACATTCAATAGATTCACCTTGCTAACAAAGTCCTTCTAATAATAGCGTTTCTCGCCACTGCTGTCCCTCTGGAGAATTCTCCTACAGACTTTACTTCAGGAGTACTGCGTCTCTCTCTTAACAGAACTACTTTACTGTGATACTTCTATTTCTAACATATTGCTAAAACCAACTCCTCAAACTCAAAAGAAAATGCTGAAAGTGAGTATCTTTATACCATTTAGGGTCACTGGGTTATTTAAACTTACCTAACTTTAGTTTTTAGTCTATGACAAAATATTTGAGTTAACTGAAAAAACTGAAACATTTTTTCAAACTTAGAAAACGAACTAAATTAAAAATATAGAGGAAATGTCCTTAATTTTCATCTTTTGGATTTGGTTTGGTCAAATTTATCAACACAACGAGCCTGAGGAGACTTTGGTGCATGTTTAATGAGATTTAAGATATCTGCATGACAGTGAGTCAACTGCTTTCAAAAAGTGCTGTCATTATGTCGTATTATCTTTTCTGATTTTCCTAAATCTTGTCCCTGACAAAAAACCCCTGTATGATGATTTTAAAAAATATAACTAAAACTAATGAATTTTAAATGAAATCATACTAATAAAAACTAAGCTGAAATGATCAAATTAAATCTGGAGTGTAAGAGAAGCCACGCAGGCTCAGGGAGAACATAAAAACTCAAAAGTCCACACAGAAAGCTCCCAGGAGCCAGTGGATTTAAACTCAGGACCTTCTTGCTATGAGATCAACATGCTTCACAGCTCAAATCTAATAAATAAATAATACAAATAAAACCTTTGATTAGTGAATATAAAATACAGTAGCTCTGGGGTTGCAAATAGGACAAAGTCACACTTAAAATTCAGGTTTACAGAGTCATTTACAGTGAGAAACTCAAGCAAACAAATGTTTATTTTAGTGGTAACTAATCTCCAATAACTCTGCTCTTTTGGTTCTCACACATACAGACAGAAGTTGTGCTGAAAATCATAACAGCAAGTAAAAATCATGCTTACTTGTAGACAGACTTATCTTCTGACCAAATAAATGTTTGGATCTCTATGCTCACTTTACAGTGCATTGAGTGTGTTTCACTAAAACAATAGCTGTTTTCTCTGTTGGTATAAAAGGCCACTGTTTGTCTCTTTCTTCTTTCCGATTCCACTTCCGTGGTGGCACAAGAAATTTCAGCACCAATTTGTGACAGCCAGAGCATGCACTTGTTTATGTGTGCGTGCGTCTGTGTTTGTGCCAGTAAACACGCCGGTTCCACTTTGATACCATCCTATTAATAGACTATATGAAATTTGTCTACACTGAAGCAACCAGAAGGTGAGGATGTTACACAGCAAGTGACAGGGGGCACATCGTGTGGACCAGTGGGTGTGAATAACACATCAACCTCATAAACGGGCAGCTGCATGAATCATAGTGGTGTGAATCAACAAACACAAAGATAACAGCAGGCCACATGGATTGAATGTCAGGACCCAGATATGTCTAAGACTCTTAGCATCCACAAGGTAATACACAAACACCATCATAAATCCCAAACTGCAAGACATGAACACATCAACATGCCCTCCTATTGACTTTGGTTTCCACAGTGTCTACAGTCTAACAGGATCCACAGTGTTATTTACACAGGTATCAGCTATCACCACAGGAAGATGAGGCCAATCCACACACAATTTTTCTAGGCTCTTTTCTTGACTGCAGCCTACCTGACCACTACCTAGTCTTTAAAACAGCACCTTCTTTAACACTGAAAAAGAAGTTAAAAAAGCAATATCTTGGTATTTATAGTGGGAACGAATTCCAAAAATATGACAGATTTAGCCATATGAGCATGTAATGTTCCCATTTCTGTTTTTAGGAAATATATTCTATCCAAGAGCTTAGGTGGCATATCATAATTGTCCTGTTTGCATTAACAAAACTGGAGAAATGCCTTAAAACTAAGGCAAAGATTATCACAATAATTCTCTACTATGAAATTAGTAATTTGGTGTCAGATTGATGTCTGCTCCAAAGAAGAGCAAGAATTGACATGCACCTCGGATTACCTGTTTGATTAACAAATTGATTTTAAAAAGTAGGCCCATTCAATTTCGCTAATAAAACTAAAAGTCGTACAACTGCTGTTTAAGGGCACTTGAGTGGAAGAGTGAATACTTTAAACATAATGTGTACTGAATCCAAACTATAAGAACTAAAAAAAATTGTCTCCCATTCAATTAGAAATAAAATAATGGATACTGAAAGTGTCAAATGAAATGATTCAAAAGAGACACTTGGCTGCAGTCACACGGGCCCACACCCAATCATCTGGCCACCACAGGTCACTATGGAAAAATGTATATTTCCTGACCAATTGCTGAATGGTTGCTGGTGAAACTGGTTACAAAGAGGTATATAGTGCTGTACTGAAACCCCCCTTGCGGATGCTTTGGTTGCTGGCAGACTGCTGCAGCTGAGCATGGTTTACGTGGAAGACCCTGACTTGTCTGCAAAGACTCGCCTACTACAGTAAAGCGTAAAACTGAGAACATTTGCTTTCAAAGTCAAAGCTGAGCTTTCTGGAATGTTTTGACTCAGAACTTTTACCTTGAAGACCAACATTCTCCGTTTCCAGTTTTACTACCACTTATTGTTGCTTGGTTATCTAAGGAGCTTGGAAAGAAAGCAACTAGACTTTGTTAAGTTTCTTGAAGACGTTTCACCTCTCACCCCAGAAGCTTCTTCAGTTCTAAAAACAAATGGTGGAGAGTCCCAGGTATTTAAACCCTAGTGGGAGTTGTCCCTTAAGAGGGTCATTGACCTAGTATTGATCATTATCAGCAGAGGTTTCAGGTGAAACCACTGTCAGACCTTCCCTCACCCTGTCACGTGACTTATTGTGATCACCTGATGCAAGACATGAGTGGGCGTTAAGGCAAAACTGCATTGTAGGTGGCAGACAGTTGGTGTGGTAAGCCACCTCCTCTGTTCAAGGATGGTTTTTCACAGTAGACGGCTTCTTTCACTCCTCTTTCAACCAATCAGCCTTCGCTGTCTCTATTCTATTCAGTTCTCTTCTAAAATTTGAACATTAGGATTTCTCGAAAAAGTGACCTTTATCCTTTAGATGCGGATGTACAGCTGAGTCTTTTCCTATCGAGATGGCTCTTCCATGTTGTGCCATGGGTTTATAGAGTGGCTGTTTGGTTTCCCCAAGTAAGCCAAGAAGGATAACAGCAGCTCTATGATAAAATTGTATGAACCAACAAAACATCTCCATCAAAGTTATGAAAAAAGGAAAATGTAGAACTTATAAACCAAACCTTGCCAACGTGGTTATATATGGCTGCTAACAGCGCTCTCACACTGGCATTTATTGATGATTTCACTGCTGATGGAAGCAACCAGATGAACGCAGAGGTATACAAAAGCAGTCTGTGTTCTCAGACACAAAGCGTCTGATGACGACTATATGCCCGAGACTTCAAGCAGTCGTTGACTGAAAAGCATTTGCCGCAAACCGTTAAGTATGAGAATTTTGTCTGACTTGATGAGTTTCACTCTGATTACTTTTAAACAACTAAACTTTAATAACTGATTTAAAAGGTCTTCATCTACCACACAGTCCTTTCTGTACTGATATCAACCTAAACTGTAAATTTGAATGCAGTGTCCAATATTTCTATTTTAAATTGAAGGTGCTAAAACAAAGTGGCTAAACACAATTCCTAATTTAAAGCATAAGGTAAAACAAAAATTAATATACAGACAGAATCGTTTTCAAAACTGTCAATATAATGAATAACAGTGGTTGGTCTGTACTCTGCTGTAGACTGTGTGTTTCAGAAAATATGAAACTGAATAAACTAACCAAGTTATATAATTTAAAAAGCATTAAATGTCAATGTTTCTTGCAAAATCTTGTGCAAAACATCCTACTTTTTCCACTTAGAACCCAAAGGCATCGATAAATTAAAAGCTGACAAAGGCTAAATAACAGTTACTGGAAGGAACTAATTTCACCCTCAACATAAAAAAAAACATGAATAGTTCAAAAAAAGAATCAGGAAACAGCTCGGTGCACCTGACTGGATATCTTGATTAACTAGCAGCACGGAAACATCCCATGACAATTAAACCCTCTTTAACTGTTTCCAAGATTCTTGAAGGCTTTTAAATCTGAGACTATTTTTCTCCTAAGGAACAGCAGACGCCCCACAAACAGGCCATTGCCAACAGGGCCCAGCAAACTGCTTTGATGATGATGATGCAAGAGAGGGAGCAGGAGGGGCGTACAGCAGGGGTAAATTACCTGATGGTGGGTTGGTCGAGGGCCCGTAGCAAACTGGTGGGGGAGGGAGGAGAGGTCCAGCAAGGAGATTGAAGCAGTGATGGCAAAGCAGGGAGAAGAGAGAGCATAAGAGAGACACAGATACAGTATAAGATGAGCAATGGAAGCCGACGCTTGGAAGTACAACACAAAACCACAGAGCTACAAAGCTTTAGAGACACATGGCACATGATGCAACACTAGTTCTCAGTCACAGCATGCATTTGCAAATAATAGCTTGCAATTTTTACTTGTAACTACAACATTGAATATAACAGATTTTAAGGCCAGCGAAGACACTGTGAGTAAATGTCAAATGCAGAAAAAATAAATTTGATCGTATAAGGCATACTGCAGTGAAATAAAGTGTCTTAAGTGGCAGAATTTAAAACAAGGCTTACTGGACACTGACTTATTTCCTGTTAGCTATGCTCTTCTGATACAGAAAGACTTACAAAGTTAATGAGACAATATTATACTGAAATATTTTCTTCTAGGCTTTTTGTGGTAAGATTTTTTTTTTAAAGATCATTCCCGCTTTAAAGGTTTTCTTTCAACTACACTGAACATTTCAGGCATTTAAATTTTCAGGCAAAGAGAAGTAACACCACCAGGAAAACAAAAAAAACCCTGCTTGGTAGTTAATATCAAGCTTAAAGTGGACCTATGATGGTTTTCTGTTTTTTTCCCCCAATTCAAAAAAAGTTGGAACGATTTCTAGAATATAAAGAAAAATTGCAGTTACTTGCAAATAGAGATTGCAATCTAGAAGTTCAGTTCCTTGGAATTGTTCATCTGCCTGCCTAACGATCCTGGTTATCTGTTCTACTGGTGTCTGATGCATTTGCATTACGACGTCATGTACCCGCTCCATATTTTGGTTTGGAAAGTATCCAAGGTGGCATCAAGAGAAGCGCTCCAAAAAAAAAAAAAAGAAAAGAAAAGAAAAAGGGACGCGAGGGCCAGTTGCAACACAAGCAGAGCTTTGATCACAACAAAGGGGGAAATACCTCCAACATGCTCAAACATTTGACCACAAAGCTAAATTCATATCATGTCCCATTCCTACTTGAAAACCACATACACCTGTATTTTATTTACAATACAGAAAACATATCAAACGTTTAAGGTGGGAAAATTTAATTTTTAACAAGCAAATTTTAGCTTATTTTGAATTTGATGGCAGCAACACGTCTCAAAAATGTTGGGAATTGTTTTTACAAACACCTGTAAACGTCTGGAAACTGAGGAAAGTAGTTGCTAGAGTTTTGACAGGACAATGTCACCCTACTCTACAGAGTCTAGCTGCTCAACAGTTCTGGGTCTTCTTTGTCTTATTTTTTCATTTCATGATGCTCCAAATGTTTTCAGTTATTTAAAGGTCTAGACTGCATGGAGGGCAGTTCAGCAATCAGAGTCTTCTACTACAAAGCCTTGAGCACTGTCTTGCTGAAAAATGCAAGGGCTTTGCTGAAAAAGACATCATCTAGATGACAGCAGATATTTCGCTGATGCCTTTCCAAATGTGCGAGCTTCAAATTCTATAGGCACTAATGCATTCCCAAATCATCTGAGATGTAGACTTTAAAACTGAGTGCTGATAACAAGCCAGATGGTCCTTCTCTTTAATCTGATGGATGTAGCGTCAATGTTTTCCAAAAAAAAAGATTCAAATTTTGATTTCTGATTGCAAACAGTTTTCCGCTTTAGCTCTAGCGGTTTCTTTTATAATACCACTTGCTTTTTTAGCCAAGTTATTTGAAATGTGTTGCTGCTAAAATTTGTCATCAAACTCTAAAATCTCAGTTTAAACATTTGATATGATTTCTATTTTCTTTTGTAAATCAAATATGGGTGTTGAGATTTGCAAATCATTGTGCTCTGTAAGAATATATACACAAACTCCAATTCCAAAAAAGTTGGAATTTATTTACATTTAAAAACAGTGTTGGATGTTCACATTAAACATGTCATAGTTGTTAATGAGGTAAGCATATCCATAAGTAATCCCTATGAGAGAAAAACAGAACCCATATGCTTTTTAAATCTTCTGTCTGTGAGACGCAGCCAATCAGATGAAATTTAGCTTAAAAGGCGGTTGACCTTAAAGCGAAAGGAGGTGAAATCATTCATTTCAGTCAGAACTATGGGACCCAGTATAAGTCAAGTAATCGTTTTTATGCAAAGCCATTGTAGGAAAGTCAAAGAATAAAATAAACGGAACTAGAAATGAGCGCAACAGGTCCACTTTAAGCTTCCCTTAGAAAGTGCGTAAAGCTTAGATAAAGAATTGCCACTTTGGTGTAATTTACATTCCTTTATTCTGCACAAGAATTGTATTGAAAAGCCTGAATTTAACATGATGACACACCTGACAGCACCTGAACAGCTCTTACTTTCCAGCTACTCGCTAAGTGCAACATCTGAATTCTGATTATTCAAAACATGATAAAAAAAATACTGATCCCAGGACTGATCTGAATCATATTTCCGGTAGCTAAAAGTTAATTTCCTACTATTTCTCACTGTCAGTAACTGTATAAAGTACTAAATGCAGATGAAAGGCGGAAAAAAATACACCAAAAGGGACACATTTCCAATATGTTACCACCAACAACAAGCCCATAAACAGCCTCTATGGAGACAATGAGGGAGACCTTATTAAATAAATATAGCCTGTATCAAGGTACCTCAGTGCCACAATCAAGCTAAGATCAATCAACTTACGTGGATTTTCTTCGTAAAGCTATCAAACAGAGTTCCACTAAAACACAAAACTGTTTGGGTTCTTGGAGGCAGGTGTGCTGTAAATCCAGCACCAGAGTGGCACTCACCGGGCGACTCTGTGGCTGTGCATTCATTGGCTGCGTCTGGGGAGAGTACACTAAAGGTGCGGAGCCAGCATTTTGCCCAGGGTTGTATGGAGACTGTAAAAAGAAGAAATAGAAACAGAAAAAAAGAAGGCTTAATGTATACTGAGCAAAAAAATGTGCAGCAATCAGTCCCTAGTCATTTAAGAGAAAGTGCACTGCAAAGGACCTAAACTATAGACAACACACTAAAACACAGCACTAAATAATTTTGGGTGTAGCTGGGAGAAAGTGTTTTCAATCAGGGTTTATGTACTGTGCAAAGATAATTGGTACCCCCAAGGACTGCAAATCCTGTGTTCCTTTATTTTTCATCTAGTGTGCAGTGGAGCTAAGCAGAGGTGGGTTTAAGCAGATCTGCGTACTCTTCTTCATTGTGCTGCTGGTGCGATGGTGATAATTTAAGTTTGTGTTGGCTGACAAAACTATTTATAGAAAGGCTGGTGAGTGACTAGAGCTGCTTTAGGGTGAGGCTGTGGGCCATTAGTTTATCACGGTAAAAAGGAAGAACTGGATTCTTTGCAAGCATTGTCACATTCTTCCAGAGAAGCTCAGTCACAGAGTCAACATGCTTTAAAGTGAAAGCAGCAAGGCAGCAGCAGTGTCACTGTCTGATGTTGTTTATGTCTTTGTGATTAATAGACTGACCTTTCACAAAGTTACCTGTATACATCTAGGTGTTTTTCAAAATGAAAAGAGGAAGCACCTGGATGCAGTACCTAACTAAAAAGCGACAAGCGTGTGAATCTTCTCATAATGCTCAACTCTGATTTATTTCTGCTTTGCCCTTGTAAATTCTGTCATAGCCTCACCCAATCTCCATCAAACGGGTTAGGATTTTACTGTAGTTACAGGCAGAGAGGAAAACGTCCTTGCTGGATTTCTACCCAATATTTATTCCATGCCTAAACCCAACCATCTCAAATATAAAATCACTCACAGTATGTCTACTGTGATCATGGCATATATGGATTCATATACACATGCATATCTCGATTTAAAGGGGATCTATTTGCTTTTTGTTTTCCTTCCTGTCATACAAATAGAGTACTGACCAAAGTGTCAAACGATGCGATCCACATAAGGTATGCCCTTAATCTGGCCTCACCCACCAGCTTTTTAAACCTTTTGTTTGTGTTGGGCAGCCAATTAGAATACAGTTTGCTTCAAGGGGATGGAGCTAAAACTGCTTTCAAACAAAAGGTGAATTGAGGAGCTGAACTAAGGTTCGCCATAAGATAAATCCTGTCAAATAATGCATCTACTCTACAGATGGAGCTGGAAATTAGGACAATACATCCACTTTAACAAGCTCCCAACCCCAATCAAATACTTTATAGAACTGCTTTTTATACTGCTTACTTGACCAGTGGGACAAAATGTCAAATAACTAATATTTAAGCTTCTAAACATAATTATCAGTATAAAACTGTGAATTAATCCAACATAACTTAATAATACTCTCATAATAAGGTTGAGTTTGTGTTCTAATTCTCTCACAAAGTCTTACAGGTCAAGTAAACATTCTTTCTAAGTACGCACAAGCCCTATAGGAGACTGGAAAAATCAACAGGCTGGACTGTTTATCTCCCTTTTGCCAGATCCATGCTGAGGTTGCTAACTTTGGAACCCTTGTCAAGATTAAGCAGGTACTGTGTTTAGAAAACAGTGGATGGATGTTTTCCTATAGGCAGCAGTGCACAAGAACTGCTCTCTTAGATTTTGTGGCGGTGTTCATCATGTAATCATGTGAATTTCATTAAAAGAAGACACTCATGCACACATGACTTAGCGCTGCATTAGAAATGTTGTGAAATTAGAGAAGTGACAAACATGAAAATGAAGGCTGACGTAAGAAAGGAGAACAAAAGAACAAAGGGTAGGTGTAGGCAACATGACCAAAACTAATACAGGGTGTCTACAGGTACAAAAAAAATAAATAAATACAATTTAACACACATCAAATGTGGAAATATAGTTGTTCTATGTGGACACACTGAACCCGTTTCACAATGAACAACATGAAAATGCAGAGAGGATGACGGCGGTCACAGTGACAAACTCACCCCTCCGCCTGCCTCCCAGCCCTTAGGGTAGCGATATGGGGAAGCTGTGGGTACTGATACCTGAGAGAGCGCCGGGGAATGGGCATGACCAGGCGGGGTGCCCGGCAAATTAGTGTGTCCCTTTGTGATGTCGTGAGCAGGGTAAGAAGGACCATGCCTGGACACCTGTATGAAACGAAGCAGTAAAATTAAAGATTTAAACAAAATGATATATTATGCCAGGCTGGTGCAGAGGAGGAACAGCAGTGGCGGGGCTCCACAGGTCATTAGTCCTCCCTCCTGCTGAGGGATGTAAATTAAGCGCTCAAGCAGCAGGATTAGCCCCTGTATTTATGCAGAGAGGTGAAGACCTTCAACATGCATGGCTGCTGAAGGCTGCTGCACTTTGCTAAAAACTCGACTGCGGCCTCTTCTGTAGCCTGCTGTGCAAGTATGTCTGGGCCGCATATGGCAAAACTGGGTCAAATAATCTGTGATAAATAGAGAGTATCCTGTACAACAGATAGAAGTGAGTCATGTCAAACAGGCTTGAGCCACAGGGAAGGGTTCAGGGTGGGTACCGGCGGTGAGCAGTATCAGACAAAGCTGAGATTTTTTATTCAGCTCTCTGTGGTGTGGCAGGATGGGCCTTGGCAGCTGTAGCTATGGGCTGGCCCCACTGCAGGTGCTGCTTGTTGCTGCAGCAGGCCTGAAAACACCAGGGAATGAGACAGGATACTGCAGGAAGAAATCAGTAAGCAGACAAGGAGGGGAAATGGAAAGCTAGGCAAGCCTCCCTCTTCTCTTTTTTTCTCCTCTAACAAGGGCTGCTTTTCTATGTTGAGAGATTTAAAAACTCTGCTACTAAAATTACAAACTCTCAACTTCAAATGTTTGTAACCTTTATAGCCAATACTCTGCACAGTCTCTATAGTATCTCTGCATCTCCACTGTGTGGCCCACTTCCCTCAGATGACCTGGGATAAAGCAACTAATCTAGCTGCTGTTACCAGGGGAGGAGCCTGCATTGCTTCAGGCAAGTGACTGACTCTGAGGACATACAGTGTGATGGGATGGGGGAGGGGAGGTAAGCAACTGTATGGGGGCTGTACATGAGGGGGAAGAGAAGAAAGAGCGGCTGAGTAAACCCCACTACCACCATACAGAGCAACGGCTTCATGCAACGAGTGCCGTTTATTTCCACCAGTGTCATCATTGTTGCAGTTTTAAACCCCCCCCCCCCCCAAAAAAAACCCAAAAAAACCACAAACTTTCTTGAGAGCTTGAAAAATCTCATAAAGCCTCCAATGTTTTCAGTGTTGTTAGGTTGCAAAGAATAAACAAAGCTCACAGCTGAACAGCCCATCTCCAAGCACACAGCATTTTCTCGTCTAATGTGCAGCTACTTACTGTACTTTCCACAATTCAGAAATGTTATCAGGGCAGGAAACATCTTCAGTGTGAGTCAGAAAAAAAGGTCAATTCTAGCGTACTGTTAAATGCCAGACCCTGTAAAAATAGACACATTTTCCCCTAATAAATCAAAAGGTTAAAAAAAAACAACCCTTTTTTGTTATTTACCCTGTTTATGTGCCCTCCTTTCAATAAATATCAGTTAACGTCTATTTGAGGGCGTTGCGATTAATCAAATTTGATTTTCAGCGATCATTTCGGCTTTCAAAGTTTATGAAAACAAGATTGAGATGAAAGAATAATCGTGCCACATTTGTTTTTTACAGTGATTCTCTAATTGATGACACACTGTCTTGAGTTTTAAATTCAACGCATGTACCATTAGACTTAGCTGCCCCACCCAAAAAATCCTAAATTCACTCCCTGCCCGGCTGTGCCAAAGTTTGGTTCAGACCACTTTTTATTGATCCATTTTCTGTTGAATTATATTTACAATTCAAGAAAATCCAATGTTAAAAACTGCATGAGTGCATGATGTAAAAATCAATGATAAACTGAGTCTATGTGAGACATCAATATTTAGCTGAATTAATTACAGGAAAAAAAAGCATCACGTTTTATAATGGCTACTATCTTTGGCTACTATCTTTATAAATTGTTAAATCAATATCAGGCTGATTAATTGGTTTTGACATAACAGTCATGTGACTAGATCATGCGACAACATAGAAAAACATTCAAAACCCTGCAGCCTGCAGCAAGCGAACACTGCTGATTTTTATACATTAGTTCTTTGTCTATTTTCAGCCTAGCACTTGCTCCTGGATCTGCAGTATTTTTTAAGCATTTTCCAAAAAAAAAGAAGAAAAAAAAAGGAAAAAGAAAATTTTATTCTGTTTGTTCACAAGGTGTTGCACAACAGGCACAGGTGGTTTGGTTTTGCCTTGAATAGTTCAGAAAGCGCTCAAACAAATTTAATCACTGCTCGCCACATCTTGATTATATTTCTAGTAGAATCGAGCAGGGCTAGCAAAAATGCTTTTTGTTGATATATTTGTGGTCACGCTAATCTTCCTGGGTTTGCTCTCTGTTTCACTGAGTACGTGGGCGAGGGGGGCAAGAGGTGAGCGGACAGGTGAAAGTAAAATAAAATTGTACTGTAAGTACAATAAAGGTTGTTGACAGCAGGGCAGGTAGTCCTGGTCAGAGCACTGGCAACTCTGCTGCTCATAATGATATAATACACCTCCATCAAGTGCAAGAGGCCAAGTTTTGACCCAGTCCTCCATCTGGCTCAGCAAGAGCAATACTGGTAATGTTAAGCGCACAAGTGCACGCCATACAATCTTGTGGCATTCAGACTGTGATCATGTTCATCTTTCATGTTTGTAGAACATCCAAATTAAAAGAGAACTCAAAGAAAGAGCTCCAAAATCTGAAATCTGTGAAACAAATTATTATTTTCTTTTTCTGTGAAATAACCAACAGATCAAATATCTTGATATGAATGAAAGTTAGATTCCTCCACATTCTCCAGTAATCTACCCACAGAAGTGACTTTTAAGAACTTTTTAATACACAATGCTAGATGCAAGATAATATGATATTTTTTTTAATCTCAGATACCTAATGCATCAACTCTATCACTGATGTTGGTGTATTTTGGTGATTTGTGTTTCTGTTTAACATTTTACAAAAATTAAGCTGAAAAAAGAAACACAATGAAAAACAAAAAGGGAGACTGGGAAAATCACCATTCTTATCTAAGCTGAAAACCAAAAAAACTATTCCTATTCTGTTCATTCACAAGGTTTGTCACAACAGGCACGGGTGGTTTTGCCTTGAACAGTTTCTGTTCTTTCTGCTAACTGCTCGCCTCACAAAGATTGCTACGCTGGGCTTATTTTTGTCTTTAGAGAGGCACAGTAGGTGTGGCTGGTCACCGACTACCAGGCAATACGCAGCCTCTAAAGTTCAGGCAAATCTAATTGTCTACCAAATCCTCCTAACTCATATGTTTATGCTCCAGGCATATGACAACAGAAACGTACTTCAAATTATGTAAATATTATCATGACAAAGATATTATGAAGAAAATGTTAATTAATTCCTGAAGGAGTCAGTAAATGGCAGAGGTACCCTGAGGGAACCAATCTGCAGATCAGGCCTGCTGTGATCTGATCACAAAAGAATTTCCTTACACGTATGTGCTCTTTTAAATTACAAGCACACATGCATGTTTGCACAGTTTGTATTATTATTGCCCAGTTCCAAACAATCCTAATGTCAAACACTGGACTGACAGCAAACAGGATCTCCACCATTATAGTCTTTGGCACTCTTAACATCGAAAAGAGTAAAAAAGATTTCTGGTTAGAAAGTGTTCACAGTCACCATGCTGATGAAATTGCTGCTGCGTTTCAGCATAAAGCCTTCTCTTTGTTATTGCTACAAATAATGTTGTGCAATGTTGTAGCACCATCATTATAAAATGACAAACTGACAGGTAAATTAACCTACTGAACAGCTTTTGGTAACAACAAGCCAATCTTCTCAATTTAACTTTAAATTGTTTACTGTGCCACATAAAGCTGGGAGATAAATAGTATGAGGATGCTAACAGCAAAAGGCAGCAGTGTGGAGGTACTTCACGCCTGCAGCAGCAACAGATTTTCTTCATGTGTTTACAAAACTTTTCCACTTTTGTACTTAACTGCAAACTGAGGCCGTGTAAGTGGACATGACTGCAAAGCTCACACAACAAGGAGAGGAATGCTATCTCTGTCTGTCTTTCTGACTCTCATTCATGTTATGTCCATTTTGGAACGTTTTTAGTATGACATGTTCTTGTCAGTTCGACAGGAATTCAGCTCCATTCTGCACTCAAAGTGAAACAGAGTGAGATCAGGAAGAGGAAAAACGAGTACAACTGTAAGACAGGAGTATGAAGCAGCCTACTGCTCTTACATCGAGCTGAAAAAACTCCAACTAGTACAAATAACTTGAATAATGCGGTACTGGGCTGTGAATAACTCTGGTATTGAGCTGAGGCCATGATAACAACATTGTACAGCAACTGGAAAATTCTGGATCTGTCCATCCTTAATTTTAAGTATCTTTTTCCCCCTTTTTTGCTACCACACATATTAAATACTTTCACTTTAATTTCACAGGCAAAGAGGAGTGCTGAGTCAGCAGGACGTCTTTTTCTTCCTGTAATACATACCTGGAACATTTTACTAGTTTTCAGGGATACCTGTAAAGCTTCAGATTTAAACTCCCAACAACCCATACCAATGTTGGTGTCTAAACCTAGGAAAACAGCATTTTGGTAAAAACACACAGAGGGGCCAGGAGGTCAGCCATCAGTTTGCTTCTTCTAGCTCACTGGTTAAAGGCACCAAAATTTGGCAATAAATAACAAATACTGAATATTTTTTATGAAAACATACTGACATCAGCAGAATGGAATGATTATTTTCTCTTAACAACTATGATACATAATGGTATTTTCAGCTGTTCCTTTATTTCCCAAGCGGTCACAACAGCAGAGGCATCCACATGTTAATTTGGCACAATCCTAGTAGTGTAGCAGCTTGTGAGCTTTGAGGCCGGGTTTTGCGTTAACCACTACATCACAAAATTACAATGACATAATACATAACAAATAGAATGACATAATTCCATATTACAAAAATATTATTATATGTTTTCAGGTTTTACCTTCATGAATGAATGGTTGTACGCAACCTCATTAAATTCAGTAACCAAATTAAAATAAGCAATAATTTGTGTGACTTATGTGACCATAATAAAAGTGTGTGCAAAAGCATAAAGTCAGTACAACAAATCTGAGTCTTCAGTGTGTGTTTTTACTTAAAGTGTAACCTTCCTGCATATGCACTGCAGCATACAGTATATACAGGTGGATATGAATGTAACAGTGTCTGAAAAGAGGGGCTGCATGCAGTGACTCACGCTGTAGACTGCAGCGACTCCAGGCTGTGTAGGGAAGATTCGTTCGTCCAGTGATGGCTGAACCCGTGGGATTCTGGAAAGAGGATGTTAAGGGAAGTTCTTCAAGCAACAGGAGATAAAAACTGGCATCCTGCTAGGTCACAGACAGGTAAGATTCCTGTCATACTTTAGAAGAGGTGTTGCTGAGTCTAAATATGGCCGATTAAAGCATGCAAAGAGACCTGATCTGTTATGTTTAAGAGGTAAAAAAATAAAAAAAATAAACCACAAATCCACTGAAAAATGTTCTGCAGTTGTTTAATTTAATTAAATACATTCAGATCATCAGAGGGCTTCCCTCAGACCCCATGTCCTGTAGCTTAATTTCAAGGATCCCCCCCCCCCCTCCAACCATACAAACCCCGCCTAAAATGCCCCATCTCTGAGAGTACACTATGTACCTTCACCATTTTGCAAGAGTTAAAGGGAAAATCTGAAATGGATTTCTGTGCTACTTCAGGCTGGGGGGCAGCTGGAGCACAAGAGTGAGGACTGAAACAACTATTTGGCAGCACAGCGCAAAATACATCTAATATTAATTCCCTTCACCTTCAGCTGTGTGAAGAATAAGAGGTTAAACAAAAACTACAACATAGCACAAAAGAAAATCTATAACACTCGAGGGTTTAATAATTGTTTGCAGTGAAACCAGAGTATGTGATCACTTTCTTTAAAGCTTAAGACAGACATAATAAATCAAGACATCACTGAGATGTTAGAAGAGATAAAAGGGGGAATGTGTAAAAGCCATACAGAAAAGGGAAGGCCTGTGTTTAGTAACCTGCTCAGGCAGTTGTGTGCGACAGACAGGCTCACACACTGCTGATCACATGATTTAAGGGAAACCGAACGTCTGGCTTTCTTCCTTTCACCCAAATCACACCTCCCTTTGCCCTAAACTCCCTTCCTTAGTCCTGCTCTTGCCTGCAGGGCCCGTCATCTCTCTGGGACCCCTGCCAGCACTGCTACTCGTAACGAGATAAGACAGAGTGAAAAGAATTATTTAAAGAGAAGGCTGCGAATCAAAACACGGAAGCACAGCAGGAAGCATTATCAGTTTCATTACCGAGGAATTTGGAGAAGGAAGACAAAAAAAAGAAGAAAAAAACAAAAAAAACAAAAAAACACACACCCACCCACACTACACAGTACACACATACAAAGATGTTAGGAGTAATTAGAAGCTCGGTCCCATCACAATGATTTGACAGTCTATGTGAGGAAGAGTACAAAAACTACGTGGAAGATGGCATTTACAGTTTTCACCTTCTTTTTATAGGTGCTTTGAGAGCCAGACAGCAAACATTTCCCACATGACAGGTTTCTTCAATGATTTGCAGACTACACATGATAACTAGAAAAGCAACATCCAAGAAATGCAGCATTCGAAAGTAGGTGAAAAATATGAACTATACACAGAAAACGAAACAAAGCACTTTTAAGCAAATATGTCACGCTTCTCCCGTGAGAGGATTCTCTTCGTTTTATACCACCATACACAGAAACTGAATCTTTTGTCCTTACATTTTTAATGATATTACTCAGTGTTCTAGGAAATGTGACTAACATCAATATTTTCTAAGTTGCAATAGTAAAAAATTAGTTCAAAGTATTTCTGCTGGGCTCCAGACAGCCGTGGAGACCGTAAACAGAGGGTGGGGAGCAAAAGCAGAGTTCAACATACTAGGGCAACAGGTGCA
Organism: Perissodus microlepis; assembly: GCF_051167445.1. NCBI lineage: Eukaryota > Metazoa > Chordata > Actinopteri > Cichliformes > Cichlidae > Perissodus > Perissodus microlepis. The sequence goes on along the minus strand of NC_140465.1, from coordinate 28,942,354 downwards.
AGCGGCTGTGTGATAAAGGCCATCCGAGATGTTTGTCTTTCAGTTGTGATAATTTAAATTTAAATGCTGTGCCAGACTGTTTTTATGTTTGTTTTTTTTAGTATTATTAGATAGAAGGTAGTGTATCTTTACATCATACCCATACAGTTCATGAATATAGGCTGGTAACCAAGCTTCCTAGTGTTAACTACTCCAACAAACACTTTTTTTTTTACAGTCTATGACTGACACAAATGCCATTTCTAAATCTTCAATCAACTGCATCTAAAGGACATCGCTATTTCAGCCATAAGGAAATTTGAAAACAGTGACGCCACATTTCTTACAACATTGTTTGCTTTCAGATTCAAGATTTCTGTCAGTGCAACTGTATGATTATCCAAGTCTGACCACAATGTAGAAAAGATTATGTGTGACTCAGGTGTGCAAAGGTTTGACGTTATCAGTTCATCTGCCAGTATTGCCATGCCAGCAGTGATAAAAGGAGTTGATGAGGTTGGAAACCACCAAGTCTGAGAGACAATTTGGAAGCAGCTTTTAATTCCAAACCCTTCTAAGGAGGGAGAAAAAGACAACTGGGGAAGACGAGGCAGATACACCTGGTAAGAAAAAAAACCAAAAAAAAAACCAAAAACTGGCAGGTCTAAGCTTTTGACCACAGTCGCCAAATTATAAGAATGAGTCACTATTTAAACGGCTCAAAGGCAGCATGCAGATTTCTGTTGTCTGAGAAGGAAATCACCTGCAGCCAAAAGTCAGTTCAAGATATACCTTTCTGTAACATGCTTTGTGCCACACAAGCTTTTATGAAATATATACTTTGGTCTTTTAATTCTGCTACTCTTAACCCTGTTACATGTTTGCTTCTGAATACGTTTAAAGTAAGTTTTCCATGGTATATTTCATTCTGCTTTTATTTTATACATTTTCTTTTAAGATAATATGCAAATTAAAAAAAATTGAATTGCTTTCTGCAAAGCTCTTCTTTCTGTGAAAGGCAACACATAAATAAATGCTGCTTTCCTGCTGCTGGGAAAACATGAGTCATTTCTTTAGCTCGATCACTTTTTAATTGTTATGTTTTGAGTAAATTTGAGCGTTTGATTATTATACTCCACTACACTTATTTAATCAGAGAACTGGACAAGTTTTTGGTTTTGCCAAATTCTATATCTGTAAATGGTAAAATGGTAAATGGCCTGTATTTGTATAGCGCTTTACTTAGTCCCTATGGACCCCAAAGCGCTTTACACTACATTCAGTCATCCACCCATTCACACACACATTCACACACTGGTGATGGCAAGCTACATTGTAGCCACAGCTGCCCTGGGGTGCACTGACAGAGGCGAGGCTGCCGGACACTGGCGCCACCGGGCCCTCTGACCACCACCAGTAGGCAACGGGTGAAGTGTCTTGCCCAAGGACCCAATGACCGAGACTGTCGGAGCCCGGGCTCGACCCGGCAACCTTCCGATTACAAGACGAACTGCCAACTCTTGAGCCACGACTGCCCTACAACTAGATCTGCAACTAGAAATGATGGTGGTTTCACATATTCTTAGTTTTCCTTCCATATTAAAAGTTCTTCCGGTTTATTTTAAGTTTATTGAGTCTGTAGAAGAAAATTAATACTGCGGTGGTATATCAAGGTGATCGTGCAGGGAAACCAAACTGTCCTCAGACAAAACATCATTCATGTCAAGCTCTCCATGCGGGTGGTCGAGCAACCAGATGGATGCAGACACTTTGCAGTCATGCTCTACTGCGTGCATCAGGCATAACCATATCAGTAGATGACTGCACTAATTAGACATTAGCCTTTTTTTTTAATCTCCATTAATTGTCTGCTTTGGGAAGGAGGCCAAGCACAATGTCAATCTAAAGGCTTACAGTTCAAAAATGAGAGTACCAGTGCTGCTGAAATATAACCTATAACATCAAGCTGATCAGAATTGCATCAATGGGGGGATTCACATTTGACCCATGGACCGATTCAAGAAATATTTGAAGATATATAATCACAAACCACCTGTATCTCAAGCAGCTGTAAGGACACTTGAAGATAGTGACCACATTTTTATAACTTTTTTTTTTTAACCATAACGAAATAGTAACATTTGCCGTAAAAATTGCTCATTCTGAAAAAGGAAAAAAGAAAGTGTAGTTTCTTATATTGGGAGGTACATTTTTGGTCTAAAACAGACAAACAGACACATCTTTCTTGTTGAGATCCCAAAGTAGCATCAAACACTACTCCCTGTCCTCGACCCCTCCAGTGACCTATAAGCTTCATTTAGGAAGGAAAAGCTGCAGCGGTCCCTGCTTCATCATTAGCTTACTGGAAAGCCACTTAAGTGCTGAATGTGCAAGAGGCAGAGAGGGGAAGACAGGAGGAGATACAGCTTTACGCATAGTAAACGTCTGATCAGGAGGATGATACAGGTCAATAAACTAATCCTGAATAAATGCCGTTCCTGAATAAATGAATGAATCAGAGCTATAAAGTTAACAACTTCAAGAAATCACGACAAGTATCCAAAACAAAGACGCAAGAGAGGGTCTAATGGAAATGAGAGTGGTGCAATGACTGATAAACATCATGGAAATTCTGCTGGGCAAAAATGTTAAATTACATGATAGTCCTACAGGCCCGTCTGAATGACGTAGACTACCTGCAAATTTCAGAGTACTTCCTGTACCTTCTCAAAGTGGACATACAGGAAGCGAGTGGAGACGACCCAGATGGTGCAGATACAAACCCTCCTCCCTGCTGGCACACTGGCCACACACACACACACACACACACACACACACACAGTTGGATAAAAGCGAAGCTCACAAAGCTCTCACTGCTGTTGCTGAGACTGCTCTTTCACTACAGTATGAACAATAGGTGGTAGGTTTTTGGATTCAACTGTAACAAACCATATCTTAAGCAGCTATGGTTGTGGATCTCTAAAACACAAATTGTATTTCTTTATAAAGATACGAATTTTAAATTAACGGGCAGGAAAGTTTCCACTTCTAGCCACAGACTGTAAAAAAAAAACAAAAAAAAAAACAAAAAAACACAACAACAACAACAACAAAAAAACCAGACGGACAAAGCATAACGTGCCTGGAAAGTGAAGCCAATGCAGATCTACCATTAAAACATGTATTCTTTTCCAATGGCCAGAAGCTCATCTAGTTTAAAAATAAAGTAAATAAGTCTATGAGAAAATGGCAGTTGGTTGCCTTTATTTGTGACCTCAATAAACATTTTAATTTTGCCTTTGTGCTTGTCAGCTAGTTTCAAGTTTTATTCAGCAAAACATCACATTTATGTGGTAGCAGGTAGCAAGCGAGGGAGGTAATGGGCATAAAGAGAAGGTGACTGACATTCAGTGACATGCATCAGCAACTACCAAATGCACATAAGGCAAAACTTTCTTTAACTTTAAAGAGACAACTAATTGGAGGTACTGATACCACTCACTGAACCATGAGTGAATGGTATATACAATAAAGGGCGATGCTTTTTACCAAGCTTAAAATGACCACTGGTGACCAACCACCAAATGAAAAGATGTCAAATCCAAATCCAGTTTATTTATATAGCACGTTTAAAAACAAAAAGTTTGCCCAAAGTGCTGTACAGAAACACAGGGTAAAACACAAGATACAACCACTGACACTCACATAAAACATAATAAAACACATAAAAACCATATCAACTCAAGCCAGTCTGAACGCTATCGAAAAACGGTGTGTTTTCAAAAGCATTTTAAAAACAGGAAACGAAGATGCCTGGAAACTGAAAAGGCTCGTTCTCCTCTACGTTTAAGCCTTGATTTTGGGACAACCAACAGCAGCTGGTCAGCTGATCTGAGGGTCCGTGAAGGAATATAAGGCTGAAGTAACTCAGAAAGGTATGGGGGAGCAAGACCATTAAGGCATTTATAAACCAGTGTTAGGACTTTGAAATTAATTCTGTGATGAACAGAATAGCTGTGGGTACCAGTTAAGAGGCGGGCAGCAGCATTTTGAATGAGCTGAAGACGAGCAAGAGATCGTTGGCTGACTCCAAAAAACAGTGCATTACAGTAGTCAAGCAAATTATTCTGTGATGCGGCTTTTAGGTGGGACTGCCATTGACAAATGGCTATCATGAGTGTGTAGCATCTCTCAGTAGCTCTAACTAGAGCAGGGCGATATGGCCAAAAATATTTATCACGATATATATTTGAAAATTTGCGATAACGATATAACTGACGATATAATTGATGCGAGACAAAATACAACTCCACAACATTACTAGCGCAAAAAGACAACCTTCCATTTATTTTCACTTAAACAAGAAGCTGGTTTTTATGTACATTAAAGCTTTATAAAAATGTAACAGTGCAAATGCAAATTCCTTGCTTAAAGTTTAACCAAAAGGCATTTCCAGTAGAAATGGGCTGACATATCCTGAGCATAACCATGTATAATATCCACTGAAGTTAAAAAGAGGTGCTTTGCAACATTAAACTGCAGTGTGCAGTACGTATTTTTCGGACCATAAGGTGCACGGGATTATAAGGCACATTAAGCGAAACAAAGCAGTCAGATAAATCAAACTTTATTAAACTCATTCTTCTTGCTTCCTCCACTTCTGTACCATTGATTCATTAATGTTGAATTCTCTGGCAGCTGCTCTATTCCCATGTTGTTGCAGTATATTAATGACTAACCTTGTATTGTGGATGGATTATCTCAGTTGTTTTCCTGACTGAAGTTTAGTCCATTTACAGCATCCTGCCATGCGATTGCATTTGTCTCTAACTATCAGGAACCTTAACGTTAACTTTTATAAGTGGAAAAGTGTTAGCGTTCATCCTTCAGCTTCACTGTTTATGTTATGCTAACATAGCTGTGTCGCTAGCGATCAGGTAGCACATCATTATATACCAGCTAGCCCAACTTCAGTAACCCTACAAACGTCACTGCTGTTTAGTTTCCTGTCTTCATTTGTGTTGGACGTGATAGCAGAGCTGTACGTTTGAATTTTTTCAGAAATCTCAGTCAGAACATGCAATATCATGCTTAGGTAACTAGCGAAACTAGCGAGCTAACTTCCGCTAGCTTCCTGCTAACTTCTAACTCCGTTAAATGTAATACATTTTGTTTTCATGGATGCCTGGAAGTTAAACTTCATAGTTACACCTGGTAAAGCAGCAATGCTGATCATTTTATTAAAGATGAAAAAAATGAAACAGTTTTTAACTCTCAGTGATGCTGCAGTGTTCGTTTGACCTGAAGCATACGGAGTTTAGGACCCAGATTACTCCCAGATTTAAGAGCATCTTAGTCCGACAAATACGACAATAACGACGGCCGCTTGCATGTTCTGCAAAAAAATGTGCTTTGTCGTGTATCTGACGGACAAACACCAAACCAGTTCCACATCACTGAAGTTGCACCATTTTTACAAACCAATTCTGGTTCATCTGTTTCACTCAACAATCGGCCATGTGCGTATGAAAACAAAGGCACTGCGCATGCGCGTTTTACTCATATTCTATCTCGATATTTCATTTTCCTATCGTTGCCTAACATTATACCGGTATTACCGTGAACGGTATAATATGGCCCAGCCCTAGCTCTAACCATCATTTATATAAAAGCTATGTTTCTAACAGAGTGCCTATATGAGAAATAATGTCTTTCAAAGACTTACATTAGGTAAGTTACAACTAACTATGAATTTGACCAACTAAAAGCACTTAGTTCTCATGACACTTTCTGAGGACTGACGTAATGCTGGTGGAGAAAGAGTTATTTATATTTACTGAAGAGTCAGTCATTACACAATGTACCTTAAAAAATGCAGTTCCTTGAATGGCCAGTTGGGGCAAAAATAAGCATGTTTACAACCTGGTATAAAAAATGGTTTTGGTCTCAAGGGTGAATTTTCATTAACTTGCTCTTAAAATTAAAGCTTTACATTATTCATTATTGGGGCTAGTGAACTCAAGGGTGAACTGCAAATATCTAACAAATAATATGGCCCAAGAAATGTGTTCTCCAATTTGGGTGAGTGCCTAATTAAAATTAAAATAGCAGGTATCTATACAATACACCCACAAAATCTGTGGATTCACTTTACAAACCAAGATCCCTAATATTAGCTGATAACTTAGCACTACATGATAGACTGAAAATAAAAGACAGATGTGGTTTTCTTGGCATGGCATTGGTTTATGCAGTCAGCATTTTAGTGTTTAAAACTGAATGTGAACACTGAGTAATGAGACAAAGCACACTAATATGATAACAACTTGTCAATGACATAAGCAGGAGGCCTGCCTCAGCTTTAATTACTTTTTAAAACTTTTGGAGGACAACAATTGACCCCAAGAAATATATTATTTTGTATTCAATGAGCCTTACAAGCTGCAACTGAGTACATACACTTATCAGTAAAGTCTGAGGCCATCAGATCAATTGAAGCAAAGGGCAGTTTTCCCATAGGCTTCCAAAAAGGTGCTTCTTTTTGAAACCACAATAGTCACTTCCTGCTAGCCAATGAAAAAAAATATACACTTCAGTTTGGCACTGGCTTCACTTTTGAGACATGGAAACTACATCCACCTTTTATATAGGTTATATGATCCTAACATAAAATCTGCAAAGGTCAAGGCTGTCATTCAAACTTTAAATAATAATTTTAAAGCTTAAGACATGGCTGTGTTTTAAGAGGAATTTTCAACAGTACGTCTACACTGTATATAAGCTGAAAGGAAGCTCTCTAAAATGCTGCCAAGGTAAAAACTACAGCCCTTACTTACTGTTACCAAGTAACCATTTATTTGCAGCAACACTTATTTTCTGTGAAAATTGAGGAAATGCGAATTTGTTTGATGTGATGTATTTTGATTAATTTTATTGTCAGTAATGAATTTTCATAAGAATCTGTGTGCAAGAAAGATAGAGAAGTAACCCATAAAAATTGGATGATTTGGGCTCTCAAAACAAAAAGTGCTACCAAAGTCCTCAAATACTCAATCTGCTTAGCACAAAATCAACAAAGTATGCAAACAACAATTTCCCAGATCTTACATGCTGAAAAAGCCCTTCTCAACTTCACACAAATTAAGCAATTATTTAGCTGTAGTGCACTGAATTTGTACAATTTTAGGGCAAAGTCTAAATTCTTGCACCTACACAAAAATCTAAATTTTAATGGAAAAAGTAATAGCACTACCTGCTGACAGGAGTACATAAACAACTTTATCACTGACCTTAGAACATCATCATGTGGGTGAGATGGCTCTCCAAGCACAGTATTATAAGAACAGCTGAAAGCAGTGTGTCCATGATAAGAAAATATCAGTTTTCCACTAATTCCAGGATGTGTCTGAAATGCTCTAGCAGAAGTAAATACAGAAGCAATATACACAATGATGTGGAAATGTCACTTCAGATAGTAATGCCGGGAGAGAACTGACAGGACGTCTTCTACAACAGGCCACGCCCTCTTTGGAAAGAACGGCCCTGAATGCTGGCTCATAACAACTCAGCAGTTTATTTATAACATCCCACAGTGAGTGAGCTCATGAGAATATCTTCTCATGCAGGCTGCACACACCTGTCCTGAAATACAGGACTCCTGTTCTGTGAGAACCACCAGCTGGGTACATACATTACATAGGTGCATAGCATTGAGTGTGACTGCATGCCTGGCCACATTAAGGGAGAGAGACATGCCACTCAAAGAATCCTTGGAAATTTATGGGTGGATTATGCAACAGCAAAGATGGTGACAGACGTGCAAATCCCAGGGGGGAAAACCTTGTTGGGGCAAAGTCCGCAAACCCTTTCAGCAGGTTTTTATCAAATTATACTACTGATTCTCTATATAAAGAGTGGGTCACTGAAATAATCACCCTCTGCACCACTTACTGCGATAGTTGATGCAAGTCCAAGTGTGCCTTAGAATTTTACATCAACCAAACACTATTACTCCAACTGCCTAAAAACCAGTTATTGAGGCATTGGTACACATCAAAGGATCTGATCTAATACAGAGGATGTAAGCAGATCGCTTCCCAGCGCAGAACAAATCGCAGATAGCTAAACTGTAGGTACCATGTTAGGTCGATATGCTGCAAAGGTGTTATCAAAAGACAACATATAACAAAAAAAAAAGCTAACGACACTCTAGCATATAGGCTGTTTTCTGCAATTATTGACAGATCTGCACCAGGAAATTTTGCCATAAAATCTTTCAACACCACTGAGTTACTGGGCACAGAAGCACCCTCTATTTCAACTACACTACACGACTACCTTACACCACATACCAGTATATATTTGTTTTGACTTATTTGAGTTGAGTTGTATTATTTTTACCTTTTTAAATGACCTCCTATAATTATTATTTTTTATTTACCCTGTGCTTCTTTCTTTTGTGTATTTATGAGCTTTGTAAATGTCATATTCCACTGTTCAGACTGCTGTAACATGTATTTCGCATCTTTGGGATAAATAAAGTAAATCTTGTATGCAGCCTTGATGCACGCTCAATCATCTTCATGTTCAATGTTCATCTCCTGCTGACCACTGAAATAACAGCTGATTTTAGATCCTGCTTCAAAATAACTAAGTAAATAAGTTCCCAGAGGCATATAAAGACAGCAGTCAAGTGGCTTCTACAGGAATTTTCAAGACACTTCTTTTTTTTAATATTAAGGGCACAACCACTATTTTAAAAACTATTAAAATTCTAAAGACAAAAAGGAGCAAGTCTAGAAATTGTGGAGTTAGATAGGGGAACCAACAAAAAAGATCAGGGGGCAAAAAAATAAGGAGAAACCCTCAGTTTTCTCAGCTGGCTCAGCAGTGGGGTGAGGTGAGCTGAGGGGGGATGGAAGGAAATGAGGGGGGGCTGAGGCAGGCTGGGTGACCTGGCCCTTTGTTGGCAGATGGTGGGAAGCGCCACCTTGGCCTCTCTCTCTCTGAATGCTAAGCAGCAGTGCCATTGTCTGGCAAGTGTAGCAGCAGACGCATGCGCTCGGGGCCTCTCTGGCAACCAGGAACAGACAAACTGCCCCCCCACTCCTCCATCACACACATGTTCCCCCACAGGAACCACAATGACACACAGCAACTTCGCCAAAGAAGAAATTCCCACACACAAGGCCAGACAGAGAGTAATATGATCCCACTCTCCTGACCTTAGAGGTCACAACAGAGTGAGAGGTCAGCCTAGTGGCGACACTCAGATGGTCTGTTTACATACAGACATAAAACTCAAACGCTGTACAGTCTAGTGTATTCACAGGAATCTGTGAAGTAACAGGGAAGGCCCAGAAGAAATTGGCTTAGTTTATTTTACTGTTAACTTCACTAATTTGATGCAGATACAGTTTAATTTAGACTGCTATTTCCTCGTGATAAAATTTAATACAAAACCACTGCAGAATGCAGACTCCAAAATAACTACCGAGGTGATCACCTCTTGAACCTACACCATCAACAAATACACACCCACATTCATCGGTCAAACATCGGAACCAACATTTACTCGTCTCCTTGAGTTTGTTTATCCTGCTGAATGACATCAGCCAGCATGACTTTGACACTTATATATTTCAAAAGAAATTCTATTTCCTGTCTGCAGCATATATGTTGAAAACAACAAGAAAACAGGGCTTTGAAGTGGCAACAGGTGTAAAATGATCTTTTTCTGAATATACCCAAGTTGTTTTTAGAGCCCAACACTAAACTGAGTGGTTTCAATAACAATAATAATAATGATAACGTATATAAAATACTACAAAAGAGTAATAAAAAACCTGTACCATGTGGGACCTTCCTGCTGTGTATGATGTATTTAAAAATAGTGCATTGTCAAAGTGAATTGACAATTGCATTTCTGCTCTCTGGATAGACTAAAGTGTATTTTATGCTTCACTAAATTAAATCAAAAATCAATAAAAATAATTGAAAATATTTGTTTATCATTGGTCTGATTATTTCTCTTTTGAAGAGAGCCCAAAGCGTCTTTTTTATTGCTTAAGAGCTGAAAAGAAGTTAACGTGCCATACCAGGCATTTTTTTTAATCAATCAATAACAAAAGAACAAGGAATGATCAGAATTTCAGTGAAAGTAATACTCATTGTGAACCCTATCCATTTTCTGACACTGATCTGGGTTATAGGGTCACAGTATAATAGTGTCCCTTATCAGTCACCTCTGCCAGTTCTTCCTAGGAGGACACCAAGGTAATCTCTCAAGAGTGTCCTGAGGTTGGCTCTGGGTCTCCTCCTAATATGGACAAACCCAAAACACCAAGATGCCAAGGACAGCCTCCTTGTCAGGTGCCTGAACCATCTCATTTGCCGCTCATCTATGTGAAGGGCTCTACCTTACCATGGTGCTGGGTCATGGGATATGTAGGGGAGTGCGGGTGGGGTCTCCATGCCCAAGTGGTCCCAGAAGCTTTGTTGTCATGAGTTATTTGCCCCTAGTAGGACCTCCCTAGACAAACTTATCTTAGGTGAGGGACCAGACTAAGTGTGATTCAGAAAACCCCGCTAAAGAAAAGGAATTCAGTGAAGCCATTTGCCCTGCCCAGGATTCCGGGGCCCCACGCAGGAATCAGGCCTATAAGAGGACCTTCGGTGGGCCCAGCCCGAAAGAGCCACATGAACCCACCCTTCTATGAGCCTTCCATCCAGAGGAGCCACTGGGGTTCAGTGCAAAGTGGACGCCACTCAGGGAGAGAGGTCCTGGCAGTTTAATCTTGTTGCCATAACTAGCTACAGGGACATTATAAAATCTTTTCCCTCTAAAAATCACATTAATTCAAGTCAGTTTTACCACAAATTTAATCTCAAATAATCTCATAAAGTAACCAGCAATAGCACATCATACCAAATAAGGCAGCATGGTTAAGCTAATTTTTAATAACCATAACTTACAGTTACACGCAAAAAGTGGATTCCTGTTATCTGTCTTTCTTAAACAAAGTTTAAAATGGATAAGTGGAGGTGGTGTATTTTTGTACTCAGTCAGTAGGCCCTCACTATCATGCACCTGAAAGTAGGTTAAGCAAATGTAGCACCAATTACAAAGAGCTTGAGAGTCAAAAGAGGCCATGGCACAGCAGATAAAGAGAATGTTAATCTTTTCTGTTGTGTCTGGTTTACTGACAGACAAATCAAAAAAATCACAACATGCAACAAATCAAGAGGGACCTTTATACTACCACCTGCTACAACCAGCAACCTGGTGCCCCTTACAGATGTCATAAACACAAGGCGGCTCTGACTGTGGGAGGCAGGAAATCAGGTTGAGCCATCACACCCCAAAGCCACAGCAGAAGCTGTCAGATCACAAAACAGATACATCTCTCTGCCACCGGCAGCCAGGAGACATCAACTTAATCCTCTCACACACACACTACTGACACCATGCTGTAAATAAAACACAAGCTGACATAACCACTATGACTTCACCAAATTGAGGGTAGAGATTAAAACTGGGCCATCCCCTAGTACACCCAAAGGAGAGTAAGAGCACAAGGCCGTAATAATTATTATTATAAACTTTTTATATATAATTACACAGTGCCTGTTAAATATTTGGAGACAGATTCTCAGGAGAACAAACAGAAATGGTTGTGAAGGAATTTTAAAGAGATTTCTCAGCTGACTGTAATCATACCAAACCAGACTTCATTATAAGAGTCAAGACGGTCATTAAAACAAGCGAGCATCTTTCTGACCGCTGTCACCATGACAGCTCAGCTCTGGCACTGACAGGCCTCTCCGGATGCACAAATAAACAAAACGTTAATGTAAAACTGGAAGCTGTGTCCATTTCCCACAAGCCGGGCCTAAATCTTAGGCAAGTACCATTAGCTCCGTTACATATAATAAAGCCACAGGAAGCTGCACTGCTTTGCGACCCTGCATTGACGGACTTGGGCACTTGCTAGCATTAACTAGCTGGCACCGTGCAATAACTGCACCTTGCTAGTCAACAACCAAAGCTGAACAAAGCCGGTAACCGGTGTTGAGATACGGTGATAAAGCTTTACTGTACCTAATAGTACCTCTATTTAACATTATCATGTACCACCACTTTTATTGGAACATGCCAGTTATATCTGATAATCAGTGGTGTGGCGTCAACTCCCCCCAAAATTAAACTCGCATCTCCGTTAGCTTTGACAACCGGCTTCGGGAGCTAACGTTAGCACAGTTAGCTAGCTAATTGTCCCTCCCCTCCCAGCTCCCTCCAAACGAAACCATCATCCCCACGTCCAACCTCTGCTATTAATCACTAATTAAACATCTGTATGTGCTACAGTCACAGGGGAAAATTATGCATGAAAACACAAGTAATGTCTGCGTTACCCACGTCAAAGGATACTGGGGTGGCTGAACAGCGCCGGGCTGAGGAGCAGTTGGGGCTCCCGGCGGCAGAGACACGGAGGTCAGGGTAGCCCGCAGTTGGCTCGACGGAGAGGGGCCACTTCCAGGTCCGCTAACTGCGACAGCGGCGGGTTTGGGGACCACTTTCGGTGGCAAACTCATCGCAAAAAAATCAATAACAAATAAAAACAATATCTTAATAAATACTGATGCAAACAGCGCCTAGCCTGCATACATAGAGCAAGCGTTGCGGATTCTTGAAGCAGGCCCCAAAATCCCTTTAACGAACTGGGATAACGAAGCTCGAATAGCAACACAAACGTCTTTTTTCATGGAAAGTCGCTGTTAGGATCAGCGGTGCTATTCATGGGGACGGTGGGAGGTTTAGCCTCCCTCACCCGTCCGGAACCTCTGCGGATCCGGCTCGGTTCGTTTCTGTTTAAAAAAAAAAACAATCGCCGCGATCTTCAACCTCCCTCGGCGATCTACCTTTTCTTCTCGGCAAGTGTGTTTTCTATCATTTTTTTCGCACATAGATGAGAGACTTCGCCAACATGGCGTTGCGGCCGCTTCCAGCAGTCCGGGCAGGACAGATGATTCGGCAATCCTCGGCCAGTTACGGAATCGCTCGGGTAATCAACTAACCTTCAATCAAAACACGAAAACGGCGTGGCTGATGCTCCCCAAATGTGTTCCAAATCAGTTTTTCACTATTTTAAAATCCAGTTTGAAATTAGAATTAATAACGGTCTCATCACGACTGTAACTGCTAACTGTAACAAACCCGGCTCCTTTTATTACTATTAAAATAAATTAATGAGATTGCACAGGTGTTTATAGTAAATTAGGTGTCTGTATGGACAAAAATAATCATCTTACGTATTCGGCTATTGAAGTACCAGCGCTGTGCGTTAACACTTGTGTGTTATCACTGCCATCTACCGTTCTCGCGTTTGCGTCGCAAGGCATTTCCCTTAGATCAAGAATGCTCAACTGATTTACTTCATAAGTCACATCCCAATGTGATCTCAAGTAGGCATGACCAGTGAATTTAATCACGAATTAAAAGATCCCAATTCATTGTTCCTAATTCACCCCTTTTAAGTGCACGAATATCAAACAAATTTGGGACTAAATGCAACCCAAATCGACCAAACTTGTGCATTATGACCTGGGAATACCAGCATTACAACACAGCACTGATTTTTTAAATATTTTATTTTATTTATTTTTTTATTAAAGTGAGCCAGTGAAAGACCCTTTACCCCACTTAAAAATCTGAGACATAAGAAAAACAATTTGAGATTGCCTTCCTTATTCATCTATTCATTTACAAAACAGATGCCCAAGATGTTTTAAGATAGTCCAAGGAGGAATCTACATCTTGCATCACCTTAAAAGGACTAGCAGTACATTTTATTGAAAAATTTCAGTAGTTAATGACTTGAGTGCAGTACCTTAAGTTGGGAGGTGGTGAAAATAGAATTAGAGGACTTAAGAAAAATTGATATATGCAGCAGCTGTACATCCTTTCATCCTCTAGTACCCTGCACGCATAGGCAGGGTAATGACCATGAAGGAGCCAGAACATTTAGAAAAAAAAACAAAAACCTCAAGCTGTGAGCCAATTTCCGCCCTCATACTGTTGTTAGTTTATCTAATCATATTTTGCAATAGTTTCTGACAAAAATCAAAACCGGTCTACATGAAATGTTCTGAATGCATAAAGGTTTTGAACATGTCTGAGCCATTAAAAATCTGGTTTATGATCAGGCAACATATGCATCTACACCTATAACCTACTACTGTAAAAGACAAAGTAACCCAATATCAGAAATTCAGATTACACCAAATCAAGGCAAACTGAAGATAACAGAAAGCCAGATTATCAAGTTTAGTCAACAGGGATAATGAACTTGAGGATTGTATTGCTAAAGAAAAAACAAAACAAAAAAACCCCACCAAAGTGGAAGAACCTTACAGCATTAACTTCTAGTCTATGAATTTGGCAGGTGTCACCTGTGCCCAACTCTTTTCATAGACATTTCAATGAAACTGATGCAGAAAATATTTCGCAAAAAGTCAAATGACACCCAAAATTAGCCCAGGGAAGACCACTGGACGCAAACAAAACCTATGCAGAATCTGAGCCTCTGGTCACCGTGTGTCAGGTCAGAATCTTGCCTGTGAATTAAAGTGATGCATGAATCAAATAAACTGAACAAGGGAAAATTTTCTAGATTTGTTTTAATGTACAAAATTTGTGACAAACTGTATAAATGGGTATGGCACATTGTGGCTTTGCTTACTCAAGTTCTGAATGACACTGACCAAACTGTACACATATTATTGGAATATTAAGTGTTAAAAGGCAAACACTTGCATCATTAAAACAGTATTTTTACCCCTTAACGGCTTTTAAAAAAACAAAAAGAACAAAACAGTGTTAACTGCACTTTCCTCAGGTTTAAAAAAAAAAAAAAAAAAAAAAAAAAAAAAAAAAAAAAAACCTTTTCATTCCTGGTTCACTTGTATAAAAGAACAAAAACTTTAAATATAACATTCAATAAAAGCAGCAGATAAAAGCTCAGTGGAAAGTAACAAAAAGTCCCATTAATCTGCTCATTTGAAAATATGAAGCCAGAAGAGTGGTTCCTCCATCGTAACTATCAGGTGGTTTTTCAAAGCGTTCAAACAAACCAAAAACAAAATAAAGCGACATTAAATCTCAATTTCGGGGAATGCAGTTTGCTAAAACGGTCTTTGCATAGAAGTAGTGAAGATTGCAATCCTTCCAACACAGCAGCCACATTTTGTCCCGATAAACAGCCTGATAAGCACTAAGTAGCAAAAGGGGACTTTCAGTGATACCTGCATCCCAGTCTCATGAGGCTTTGTCGGCATCTTAAACAACCCCCACCCCCAGTGTCAGTTTCACTCCTGTTAAACTCTGATCAATGAGGCATCACCAAAGCTCACACTTGTGATTTGGGTTCATGGGAGTATCTGCTTTGCATCCAAAGTGCTTAGAGAATTCACGTGAATTTGACACTGTGCCGATGACCCTGAATCTTGGAGGACTGTGAGGATCTGTCATAACGCCCTCATGCGAGCTCTCAGGTGTCTTGACAGAGCACCATACCTGTGAGAGGAACAGAGACGAGACAAAAAGGAGTTATGTCTACCTAATCCTTCAGAGTTATTCAAAAAGCTGTTGAGAATAATTTGCTTTGGTGCAAATTACCATGACAACAGGTACATTTGAGAGGCAACAACAAGACAAGCCCAAAAAGTTTGATTTGTCTCCCACTTTGATTTTTGGAGTGATTTTCAGTTCCACAGACTAGTATGTACTTTCCAACTTTCATATTTTATTCATCAAGATCCAGTGTGTGATTTAAGTGTTCCTTTAATTTTTGAGCAGCATATCTTGAGAGACTTTAAGATCAAAATCTCTCTATTCAAACCTGTCCCCTCCACCACCCATCTTATAGCATTGGTGTTTATTACAGAGTTTTACACTACAAAGCTTATAATAGGTCTTGTTGTCTTCCTACAGCCATGCTTTTGCATACAAGCATACAATCGAGATCTGTGACATACCAGCTTTCTTAGAGCCTGTCAGAAACAAACAAGAACAAGTGTGGCAAACTTGTGTATCCTTTGAGTGTGGTAAATGCAATGCCGAGAACCAAGCCAAGATGGTAACCACAAATTGTTATTCTGAACAGTTTACAGCTCAATACACATCTGGGGGTGTGCTTTAAGGCTTTAAAGCAGAAGCAGAAGCAGCGTTGGTTGGTACAAACCTGGGCAAACCCCACAAAAAACAGCTGATGGTTCGTCATTCCCAGCGCTGGCAGTGTGGCCTCCTCACCGTTCTTTTTAATCCAGTTTAAATAAGCCTTCAAAACAAAAAGAAGCACCTCAATTTACTTCTAGGGCATCACTTTTTCTTCTATAGCATTTGGTCATCTGCCTCACAGCTTATGACCTTTCATTACATGGAAAGAATGTGTGCATGTGAAGTAGTAACTAGAGGCTGACAAGGCCACTCATAGCCACCTGTTGCATTTCCAGGCTTCACTGTAAACTAGACAACCTTTTTCCAATACAGATTAATGGATATGACCCACAGCAGGCCTGTACAGGGGCTTAATGGCAAATCTGTGCACTGCTCTTCTGACCTTGTAAGCATGCAATGTGTCAAAACTTGGTTATAACCCAAATACAGTCTTATACCAGCATTGCTCACAGAAAGCCCCTTTCTGCACATTTAAATATTTCATGAGGTTTCAAGGTGAGCCGTGCTTCTTATCTGACAGACGTTGTAAGCAGCCTTGAGTCCACCGTTGTCAGCGATGTTTTCTCCCAGCGTTTGTCTTCCATTCAGAGACTCTTGGTTGATGCTGTAATTGCCATACTGCTCCACCATGCACTGGGTCTGCATCTTGAAAGCTTCAACAGAAGAGTTCTTCCACCAAGGGCGTAAGTTTCCATCTTTATCATACTCCCTGCCTTTGAATACAAATATTATTAGTTTTGGTCAAGTTTAAGTCACTCTGAAAATACAAATTAAGATTTGTACCTTGGTCATCAAATGCATGAGTCAGCTCATGGCCCATGACAACTCCAATTCCACCAAAATTGAGAGCGCTACACAAAGAAAATTTAGAGGGTTGTTAAACAGACTTGCTGAGTTTTAAGTCACCGACAATGATTTAAAGCCAAAACTGACATCTTGATCGCCTATGATATCATCACCCATGATGACTCAGACCTCAGAGGCTTAAACAGTGTAGGTGCTGGTCTCAAGTGTGAGAAAGTCATTTGTATTTCACGTTAATCTAAGTGGCTACTGGCTTCAAGTGAACACAAAGACTGAAAAGGTGGGAAATTGTGTTTGGGTGGAACAGCTGTTAGCACTGTTGCCTCAAAGCAGCAGTTCTGGATTTGAATCTCAGTAGTATATGAATGTGAGTAAATGTCACTGTCAGTTTGTCAGCCAAATATAAATGCCTTTCACAGCAGAATAAAGTTAGTGTTAATTACTTTATTTAGCAAACTCCGATAGAACATGGAGGACATACTTAGGCCAAGAGCGACTGTAGAATGGAACTTGCAGGATTCCTGCAGGCAGAACCATCTCATTTTTTGTTGGGTTGTAATAGGCATTTACTGTTGGAGGGGTCATGCTCCACCTGCAAAACAAGGCACAAGAATGCACCTCATGAGATCAACATCAAGTTCCTGTTCTTACACAGACTTCAGATCAGTTTGAAACTAATGGGAACGTTAATCTAACCCATCCTCCATAGCTCAATTAGAGACAAAGTTTGGTTCTGCTACATCAGTACAATGCAAACACACGCCAATAGAACTTCACTCCCATAACCGTGTGCTACCTCCCTGTGAGAAGGATGGTGGGAAAGAGGGTTAAAACTGAGGAACTCACTGGTTTCGGTTGGGAGGTTTCCTCAGCTGGTCTGCAGTCACTCTGCCTGAGAAGTTGTAGTACTGCATAACATTCTGGAAGTAAAGGCCTGACACCACAGCAAACTGAAAGAGGAATCAAAGTAACAGAAAATAAAATTCAGCATTTTAAGCAGGCAAAAGACCATGACAAACAAAAGTGAGAAGTTAAGACAGGTAATCCACTTTTGCATTTACCTACATCATTGAACACTTTATCCAGTTTCGTGCCATTCATGATGAATTCAGGATACCCGACCATGTTGTATATTGCATCTGCCTGTGAAAGACAACAATTTGTAAGAGACATATTTTCACAGCAGATGGCAGTGCTGCATTTCTCTGCCACTTCTACACAGAAAACAGTTCATGCACAGATGTCACCATATAGCATCAGGAGGATGCTTTATACCCACTTTTTCTTTTGCTGCCTTTTTTGTTTCTGTGTCCATCCAGCTCACATACTTCAATCCATCCTCAAATGCCTGCTTAATTTCTGTAACCATTTTCTCAGCCTGAAGCACAGGAAGACAAAGAGACGTCAATCGATCTCTCGCAGATGCTATTTTGAAGGAAGAACCTTGAAACACTTACAATGGCTTTGCTGTCCTCAGCAAAGGTGGCTTTGACAAACATCGCGCCAAGAGCAAAGCCCAAGGCACTGTCTGTGTCACTGACGCACAGCTTCCAGCGTGGAGTGCAGCTCTGCAAAAAACCCAAGACGCATTAAAGAAAACGATGCACCCTTCACTGGTTGTTAGGTGTCATTTGCCTTGTGGAGTGTTTTTTAGGCTGCCATATTTTGCTTGCTTCAGATTAGTCACCATCTCCTAGATTTCCTGGATTACACATGACTAATCCTCATAAGTTTTAACTCGCTGCATTTAAATCGCCTAGAACCCCGACTATGATAAACAGATCTAAATGGCTAGAAATAAATTCACCAATTTTGAAGTGGAGGTCTGCATCCTGCTTATTGCATTCCTGCTGTTACAATATATAATTAAGACGTAACACTATTTTTTTGGAACAATTTTATGAAGGATGCCAAGAGCTCTGATAGAAAGTGAACCATATACTTGATAAATTGCTTTGTCCATGACCTTTGTGCTGTTATTTTAAGCAAATTTTAAATGCCATCTCTCTAGGCTCAGCGATTGTATATAGCTCACAGCACTTTACATGCCACACCCAATTTTTGATGCTGCCCTGAGTCACAAGACACTGATACTAGAAACTCTTTCATTTGTTAAGTAGTTACATTTGTCATTTTCCCCTAAATCTAAAATACACTTTAAAACAAACCTTAGTTATTCAAATTAAATTTTGCAATTACAAAATAAATTTTTCTCATAACTGTTTTTAAAGATTTTCCTTGTATTTGCAAAGTCTAATTTTGCTACCTCTAGACTAACATAAGTTTATCTTCAGGTGAAAATGACAGAGCTGTAGGCAAAAAAAAGACGCAAGTGTTCAGAGCAAGAAAATGTTAAAATCCGCTCGGCATACAGATGGAAAATGAGATGTAGAACAGAAACAAAGACGCACGCAGAGTATTGGTTTGTTATTTCAGCTTGACCCCAGTGGGTAACGAGACAGGGAACAGATCTTCCTCCAATAAGGGATGAAGTCACTGGAGTATTCACAGTCAAACAGGAAGCACAACTTTAGAGATTGAGCTGACCTTTCACAAAATTTTATTTTGTTTGAAAAATAAAAAAAAATACAATCTGTAGTATCATTGTGTTTAGTAGAGCAAATCATTTGGGTTTTATTTACTGTAAAAATAACTCCATATCAACCTTTGCTCTCTAGAAAGTTGAAATCGTTAACTGCTCTTTGTATGTCAGCCATTTTTTTTATTATAGGAAAGTAGTGTGAATACTTTGCATTCACAAGACTGCAGATTATCTGTACTCTTTCTGGGGAGGTGTGACGTCATTTACTGCCACTGTATTTATGTAGCAGCCAACTCAAGACCTGGACAGTTTAACTCAGCTCTCTACAAAGTTCAACATAATGAGTGAGGTGAGCAAACTTGCTGTCATTTTTGTGAATGCACCCTTTGATCTGAATTTAAATGTCACAAGACTGTATGCTTACATTATGTCACTGAGCAAACTCTTAAAGCAGGAATTACTCAACAAGCTGTCATTTCTGAATCAACCCAGAAACTTTCAAATGCAAGTAAAAACAAAGAAGGATGCAGTTTGGAGTTGGAGTGTTTTCAGAACAGGAAACTGCAGATTCCTGTTACTGTGTCTGCATTTTATGAAGTGAACACTTTACATATTCATTTTATTCTTACTTCTGCCACTAGCTGTTACTGCCACTTGTTTCTGAGGAGGTGCATATTTAAGCCATCTATAATGCAAGTTTGAGCCTTCTGCTATTAGATACCTCTCCAGCTTGGAGTCTGAAGACAGACACCCTCTCTACTTTAAGATTAGATGCAAGGCTGTTTGATAAAGCTTACAGTTAGGGCTGGATCAGGTGACCTCAAACCATCTCCTAGTTATGCTGCTATAGGCTCACCACTGAGAGACTTCCCCTTATGCACTAAAGAGACCCCCCCCCCCCCATGCCTTTAACGTTTGTCTTCCTCTCCTGTAGTCTGGTGGCTGTTTAAGTTCTTCCTCCCCACTGCTGCCAAATGGTTGCACATATAAGGGCTGTCTAATTGCTAGAATTTGTAGAGTCTTTACAATATAAACTGCCTTCTGATTACTGATGTGAACTTAATTTACTTAGGATCACAAAAGGATAGAACCCATCCCTACAGAAGCAGTATTATAGAAATAAATACAAATTGATCTGGCAAAGATTTAACATTAACACCAGTTAAAGCTGGTTTGACATGTTTTTATATCCAATTTAACTGCCAGTGCCCAGATGCATTCCAATATGCCCATCGAGTGTTGAGATAACCAGGAAGACATTGATTATAGTGACAAGGCCTAAGGCTTCATCCCTTACCTTCTTGGTTCCATACATGACCTCAAGGAAATGCTGCTCTGCATCCTGGAACTTTTGGTCCAAAATTGAGGCCATCTTTCTCACTACTTTCATCATCATGTAGTTGTTGAGAAGGCTTACAAAAAGAAGATAAAAATATCTGTTAGAAGAAGGAGCAATTCACAATAATAAATCCAAGCAGTTGGGTCTTATCATGTAAATGTACAAGAGTTATTGTAGACGGTTGATCTCCTCTGCTCCATTTTATTTATTTGACTGCATAAATCTAAGGGAACAGATATTTACACAGCTGTGTTCACAGCGTTATGCAACCTGTCTTTGACACGTTAAAGAAAATGATTAAGAGTTTCTTTGCACCTCACCTTTTATTTGTTTTAGTTATGAGGTCAGACACTTTCTGGAGGTATTCTTTGGCATAAACCACCACTGGCTCCGATTCATTAAGTGACACAGAAGCAAACATTTCTCTGAGGTATGGCATCCAGTCCACTGCTGGAGCCAGAGTCTGCAACACACAAAACAAGCAACGGAGGAACGATGAGAAAAGTCTGGGCTTCTTTATAGTGATCTTAAAAACTTACATTCATGGTCATCACAGTGCAGCTGACATTTGAAGAAAGTTTAAATACTGCAAACATTTGTTCTTCCCTTTGCAGATACCATCAAAACTGAGGCCTACACTGGAAGTTCAGCATACTTTGCCTATCTGACTTCACTCACCCCAAAATCTCTAAATGGCAGTCACAAAGGCTCTCAGTAAACCACAGCATTTCCTGATCTAGCTACGAGGTATCACATGCAAACATACAGTGTGCAGCATAAAGCCAGCCACAAACAGAACAAAGACATAACTTAGACATAAGAAACCTATAATATTAGGAAAAACATGAAATGCTTACTCCAGCAACAGAATTGCTCTTACTAACCAGTACTGTTGTTACACAAGAGTTCTGTATAAATGTCTTGTAGCAATCCACATCTCATGATACTCAACTGGGAAAGACTTTACACAATCTTTAAGACATGCTCCAGGGCCTGTTAGGTCTGCAGTAGGAACTCAGACAGCTTTGGACCCCCAGAAACATGTGGTTAAACCTGAAGTTAGAAGAAGAGATCTCTGGAAACACTCACTGTCAGGTCCTTTGCCTCCATCTTATTGTAAATGAGCTCCTCATCTCTTCTCTCCTCCTGAGGGACTGTGATGTTGGCCAGGGTGGTTTCAAAATCTAAAACTTCCTCCATCATGGCCCGAGAACTTTCCTTTGTGCCACCCAGAAGAACTCCCAACTCCACTAGAAAGTTGAGGTATGCTGTCAGATACTATAAAGAAAGGCAGCACATTGAGACAGGGTTGTATGGAGAAAATGTTTGAATGCATTAAACTTAAATTAGGAAAGAATTCAAACTATGGAACCACATGCTACTATGCAGAGTTTATCCCCCGAGGCCAAAATAGGAATATTAAATATTTGACTTCCTTTTGTAACAAGGCAACGAGGCTCAGGGTGTGTTTAAATTACTGTGCACCCTTGCATGCAAATTGTCATAACTAAAACCAGTCTAACACTGTAGACAATACCTTTTCATTTGCAGTTTTGTTGAGGTAGTAATCACGTGAAGGTAGTCCCAGGCTGGTCTGATCCACCTAGTGTTAAGAGAAACAGCCTATGACTCCGTTCGGCCTCCGTATAAGCTCAAAATCAGCCCTTTTGTTTTCATTTGGCAAGTTTCTGCATTAGCCTGGCAACTCCAGCATGCAGGCTAATGCAGAAACTTGCCAGAGATCCCACTTTTTCCTTTTTGTCATAGTCTTGTGATGCCCTACAAAAGGAATGAATTCATTTGAAAGCAGATAGACTAATACTGTAGCAATAACAAAGGAATCGGTCCAAGAATAACAGATAAAACCTGTCCTCAAGGAAGCTGTTAAACCTTTAACTTCTGTTCTTCTCACCTGGATGATGTTAGTACTGGAGTTTTTGGAGTCTGTGCTGACAAACACAGTGAAGAAAGGAGAAGTACGCAAGTTGGCAGACACTGTTCGCAGAACTTTTTGGAAGTTGTCCTTGTCCCAAGGTTCAGTAAGACCCCATCCTCCGATCTGGAACAGACAGGAATAAACACACTTTCAGAAACTAACGGAGCCAAGAAAATCAATTCTTTTATTAAAATCGATAAAAATGATTTCTTTTAAAGGTGAATAACCATACCTGGTCAATTAGTTGCTGGAGTGGCTTAGCTCCCAGTTCCTCAATCTTGGTCTCATTCATGCAGGCCTCATAATATCGCTGGGCCTTTTCTTCAGCATCACTTAAACCTTTCATTGTTTTGTTTTCTGCCCAAATACAATGAAATCACACCAGTGAAAAACAAGCTAAAAATATGGGGGTAAAAGAAGCTTAAAAACACTGAACTGCATTCAAATAAAGGATCTTTACCTAATAACTGCTTCATTACAAGCATGTTGTGTTCCCACAGGTTGCTGAAAGAACCCCAGCGGGACTTGCCCTCATATAGTGGGTTGTTTTTTATCCAGCCCCCACAAGCAAAGTTATAGAAGTCCTGGCAGGGATCTACGGATCGGTCCATTGCTCCCAGAACCGCACTGGCCACAGTAATGCATGGCTCTGTTAGGCACAAGCCTGGGTGTGCTGTTGCACAAAAAAGCAAACAACAGTTTTAAAGCATTAAATTCATGGATAATTCACTTTCAGCATTATCAGCTAGTGGGAAACCACCAAAATGGATAATCTGAAAATAATTCATTGTGGGATCAGAAAACCAGGGTTTTCTGACCATCTGGAATCCATCATCTTAGAAGAACAAATATACAACCTGAAGGGACTGCGTATTGCAATATTCTTTAGAAATAATTAGCTGAAAAGTGATATTTGTAGGTCTTTTTGAGGAAGTGGCATGTTCCACTAATAAATAATTATTAATCAAAGTGTCTGATTAATAGATGAATATATTAAACAGAAAAGGGCAGAAGACTGAGGATTACTTCAGCAATCATTTCATTATTTCAACAGTCAAGTACAGTTTTTATACAAACACCACAAACATGTCTTTTGAGCTGTTTTAAATCTAAGATGACACTTTCCCATACAGTATATATGTGTTAGTTCTCTAGAACAATAAAGAGGAACCAAGCAGAGCACTGAGGCTTATAGATTCTCTGTTCTAAACATTAAAGCTGTTGAACAGAAACCTTTTAGCATTTACAGAAGTGTAAGCAGTGAATACCTCTACTACAAAACTTCCTGTAAGACCTTCAGCTTGTCCATATAAGGTATGAGTCAGAGACTGAGACATATGTGCTGTGATGATGTTAGTACCCTTAGGAGGTTTCATCCTTGTTCCTTTTATTATTTCAAAGTGTGATCTGACTTGTGGTGCTGAATTGGAGGAAGTGGTATTACGTTTCCCATGGTAAATTTAAGGAAGCTACCATTGATGAGACGCCACCAGGATGTCAATACAATTCCATAAACCCCTTTTTCCATAATGAACAAGGTCAAGAGAGAGATAGGGTTGTTTTTAAGCATCTAACAATCAAATTTCTACTTTAGACTTTTTTCCTTCCTCATCTCTCACATACAAGAAACTAATCACCACTAGCCAAAAATAATAAAATGAATAATTCGACAACACACAGCACTTTTGTGAAGGAATATTAGGACCACAATAATATACATTTAGGATTTTTGTAAAAATTTAGCATGGGATTCTACCTCAGTTGGCAATTTTACTTTATAATTACAAAACAAATTATATTTATAATTTTTTTTTTTTTTAAAAAAAAACATTGAATTGCATTATTGAAAATTCTCCTTTAAAGTATCTTTCATTATAGCAAAGTTGAGTTCCACTCTTGAGGTAAGATATCAGTACTGCCCATGTCTGGAGCTGGAACTACACTGAACAAAAATATAAATGCAACATTTTTGTTTTTGCTCCCATTTTATTAAATGAGCTGAACTCAAACATCTGTGTATGTAGAAAATTTTTTCAAAAGACCCATGATTCTCAAATATTGTTCTCAAATCTTTATAAATCTGTGTTAGTGTTACCAAGATAATCCATCCCACCTCACAGGTGTGGCATATCAAGGGACTGATTAGACAGCATGAATAATGTACAGGTGTACCTTAGACTGCCCACAATACAAGGCCACTCTGAAATGTGCACAGTTTTGCTTTATGGGGGGGGCAGAAAACCAGTCAGTATGTGGTGTGGCCACCATGTGCCTCACACAGGGCAACACATCTCCGTCGCATTGAGTTGATCAGGTTGTTGATCGTGGCCTGTGGAATGTTGGTCCACTCTTCAATAGCTGTGCAAAGTTGCTGAATATTGGGAGGAACTGGAACACGCTGACGTATATGCTGATCCAGAGCATCCCAAACATGCTCAATGGGTGACATGTCTGGTGAATATGCTGGCCATGCAAGAACTAGGATGTTTTCAGCTTCCAGGAATTGTGTACAGATCCTTGCAATATGGGGCCGTGCGTTATCATGCTGCAACATGAGGTGATAGTCGTGGACGAATGGCACAACAATGGGTCTAGGGATCTCGTCACGGTACCTCTGCATTCAAAATGCCAGCAATAAAATGCACCTGTGTTCGTTGTCCATAACATACGCCTGCCCATACCAGAACCCCACCATGGGCCACAACGTTGACATCAGCAAACCGCTCACCCACACAACGCCACGCACGCTGTCTGCCATCTGCCCTAAACAGTGAAAACCAGGACTCATCTGTGAACAGAACGCCTTTCCAACGTGCCAAACGCCATCGAATGAGAGCGTTTGCCCACTCTAGTCGGTTACGACGACGAACTGCAATCAGGTCCAGACCCCGATGAGGACGACGAGCATGCAGATGAGCTTCCCTGAGACAGTTTCTGACAGTTTGTGCAGAAATTCTTTGGTTATGCAAACCAATTGTTGCTGCAGCTGTCTGGGTGGCTGGTCTCAGGCGATCCTCTAGGTCAGCGGTTCCCAAACTTTTGCTGGGTCCCCTTTGTTTTACAAGAAAAATGTCATACCGCGCCCCCCCCCCCTCTGCTCTAGGTGAAGGTCCTGGGCTGGTGTGGTTACACGTGGTCTGCGGTTGTGAGGCCGGTTGGACGTACTGCCAGATTCTCTCAAACGCCTTTGGAGACTGCTTATGGTAGAGAAATTAACATTCATTTCACAGGCAACAGCTCTGGTAGACATTCCTGCAGTCAGCATGCCAGTTGCACGCTCCCTCAAAGGTTGCAACATCTGTGGCATTGTGCCGTTTGATCAAACTGCACATTTCAGAGTGGCCTTTTATTGTGGGCAGTCTAAGGCACACCTGTGCAATATTCATGCCGTCTAATCAGCCCCTTGATATGCCACACCTGTGAGGTGGGATGGATTATCTTGGTAAAGGAAAAGTGCTCACTAACACAGATTTATAAAGATCTATAAAGATTTATAAACATTTTTTTAAATGGATGCCAAGACAAAATGTAGATGTATAGAAAAAAAAGCTTAAAGTTTACAGACTTAGTTTTAATATAATTTCAAGTTTACTTGCCCACTCTTCATTTGGACCATTATACAATTCGGTCATATTTACTGTTTTTACAACATTGAGTGCCATGCCTCTCTCTTCTATAAGGTCTCTGGTTTAGACTTGAAGAAACTTAATCCAGACATTCTAGTAAGAATCTAATAAGTCTCGTAAGAACAAACTTTGCACAACTCCCTATTTAATAACCCCCCCCCCGCAAATTGCAGTCAGTCTTTCCTTGTGCAGAACAATGAAAGAAAAAAAGCACAGTAAGTAAGCTTTTTGCTATAGTTTCACATTTAGAAGTACAAATATAACCTTTAAACCCTGGAGGCAGGGATATTCAAAACAAAGCCTGGTGCCTTTTTTTTTTTTTTTTTTTTTAAGAAAAGAGTCATGTCTCTTTGATTAAGCAATGAGGCCAACTGGTACTACTGTAATTAAAACGGGTGTAGCATTCTTGTGCCTTTTCCATTTCATGTTTTGCAGAGGTGACTTTTCAAAACACTTAGGACAGCAGTGGTCAGCATTGTCACTTTAAAGCAAGAATATTCTGGGTTTGGGCCTTCTCTATGGAGTTTGCAAGTCTTCCCAGTGTCTGTTTTTTTGGCAGACACTCCAGCTTCTTCCCACAATTCAGAGGGTTAGGTGATTTTACAGTAAACTGGCTGAAGATTTAAATGTGAGCATGAACAATTGTCCATGTGTTAACCCTGTAATAGCCCAAGACCTGTCCAGGGGGATCTCCCAATCCCACTCACAACCCTGAATGGGATAAAGGGAAGAAAAATGCCTGAATGGGGTAGCGCTTGTCTGTTTTGCTAGATTTTCTTGAGTCTTGCTCTGGGTTTGTGGACACAAGGTCAACCTTTGCATTTCTACATTGCAAAAGAGTCTCTAATACATCAAGCACAAATTTGTTGATTGGCCTCAACTTTCAAGGGATCAAGCAGGGTCACCTTTGAGCCATCTATATATTTGTAAGTGTAGCTGTGACCGTTCTAAAATTTCTCCAACAATAATTTGTCTTCTTCACCTATAGCTTTCACAAGACATGGTTGATGTGGCGAGGAGAAAGTAAAGTTGTGTGGGGTCATTTATGACATTTGTAAATACAGGCACTGGGCTCCTTTCAATATAATTTATTTTTTAGAAATAAACTTATTTTGAAAATCCAAATATTTTGATTGTTTCTGCATCATGTTCTTAGTTACTGGAAGCAGCTGATTTTAAAACTCAAGTGTATAAGTTAATTACAGGCTAGGATTCTTTCATTCTTTTGTGGAGTTCAGAAAAAATAAATAAGATTAAAAATATAAAATCACTGAAAGATCAAAAATAATAGTTATACTGAGGTGTCAATAAAACTTTGAACTCACTCTGTTTGTAGAAAATCCCAGTTGTGATGAGAGTTACGAACAGGCCCACTGACAGAACGCACACCAAGCACATTAGCCTCCTCTCCATCCGTGTCCTGCTCGGCCAACATGAGGAACGGCCGCGCAGAAGACTCACCTACACACATACACAAATCCTTTAGATGGCTTTTTTAAATTCAAAGCCACAGACACTACTGCATGAATGACACACAATGAGTGTATTTACTTGTGAACAAAAACTGGAAAATATTGTGTCTAGACAAAGTTTCTCAGGGATTTGATGACAGGTATGGTTTCACAGCACAATGGCTTCTCCATTAGTCTCCTCAGCCCTCATACACGGAAAAAGGTCAAGCATTCTTTCATTGTTTCCTCACTAATAAAAGCAGTTTACTTTTGGCCTAATATAAGACAAGACAACGCTGAACTTTATCTGCTGCTTTTGGTGTTCAACCTTTAAATGATGAGTTTACCGATAACGATCTGCTGAAAAGTGGCTAAAAGACTGACTCCAAGAGTCACTCATATCCTTCAATGGACACATTACAAACTCTGGTCAGTCTGAACGAGATTCCTATAAATAAATGGTGGCTTTTGTTCATTCCACACACTACACTGTGTTGAAGCCAGGTATGCCCAAACTATAAATATAGGGATCAGATTTGCTGCTATTAGAAGACATTTTCACAAGTCAAATTAAAGTGTGATCGAAGCAAAGGCAGCTTCTTAATCCCAGAGCCTTAGTGAATTAAGCAGGTTTGGTGCAGAGCTGCATTTCTGAGCACAATTGAGATAATCACTGCCAAGTCTTTCTCACCTGTAGTCTGCCACAGTCTTAGGAAGCTACATTTCATTTCACAAAAATAAAAACCCACACGTACTTGAATCTAGGCACAGTTTGAACACTGTTTCAATCCTGGTTAAATAAAGCACCTAAAGAATGAACGAACTGAAGAATGAACTGCACAAAGCAGTGTCTGTCTGCACTGTATGGACATGAACTGTTTAACTTAAGGAATGAGGCCAAATGCTCTATCTGCAGTCTCAGTGAAATCCTTTATACATGTTGTGTTCTTTCATAAAGCAGAAAAAAATACAAAGGATTTCACACTTAAATGCTTCAGTGTCTGTGCACAACAACTTCCTTGTGTGAAAACCATAAAAAAATAAAGACAACTTCATCTCAATGGGGAGAAAAAAAAGCAACCAATTTCATTCGGTTTTAAAACTAAAGTCGATTTGTGGAATATTCTTGCGTTGGGAATTCTTTAATTTAGTTAGCTTTATTATTTTTTTTTTTTTTACTGTTGACATGGTTAATTTGTGCTTGATGCCACACTGAAAGCCAAGCAAAACAGTGGAGGCAAAGTTCAGATTTCAGTATTGTTTGAACTAGACTGTTTTCAGTTATAGCACTGACAATTTTATTTTACAGGCGTTTTATTTTGTCCCCACCATGAATAAAATAAATAAATAATAAGATGCAGCAATCTGCACCCAACATGTATGAAAATGATAAAAATGACAGCTATGCATTTATCCATCAATTCATTCCTTTTCTTAACTGCTTATCCAACCAGTTTCAGTGGACTGATACCAGCTGATGCTGGGTGAGAGTTGGGTGCACCCCGTCCATCACTGAGCAAAAACAAAATGCTGTCTCTGGACAGAACTGGAGGAAACCCACACAAGTGATGTGACCATAGTTTTCTTTTTCTGGTGACTTTTTCTGGAAGAGTTTAAAGCCTTTTTTTTTTTTTTTTAACTTATTCATTAACAGTATTCCAGTGGATCCAAATTTAGTTTGAGAACTACAGGCACTGGGGAGGATATGTCCCAGCTCACTAGCGGTTAGGCCATCTTTCGTTCAACTGTCATGCAAATATACTCACTAATCTTATAATCTTCTATTTCATACACAGGCTCAGTTCAGAATGAGGCCTCTATTTAGACGTTTTGGCCAATGCAACATTACATGAAGACTTCAAATTCCTTCATAAATCAGAATAGGAATACATTTCTAAGTACTAGATATCTTAAAGTTATGGATAGACATGTTAAACTAATACTACGGCTAGAGTGGCAGCTTTTATCGAACCACTAAATGAGGACAGCTTGGTTAAAAAGAAAAAAAATCTAATCATAAGCCTAAGCTGCTGTTGGTTCATCTGTAATTAAAATTTAGAAAATGTGCCGTCTTACACCAGGTGCAAAACCTCAACAGTTACACACTTACCCACATGTTTTATAATAATCCAGTACCAGCACCAACCTGTTTCTTATTTTTAGCCCAAGGTATTTGCATTCTTACCTGCATGGGAGCTGATGGGTAGATATCGTCACTGGTGGAGTCCACTATGTCCTCCTCGTCCAGGGTGGCTCGCCTGTATGCGGACATCTGAAAAGTCAAATTAAGAAAAGACTCTCTCAGAGCTTCCATGTTGCTTCAAGCATCTAATAACATCCCACTAACGTGTGTGAGAGTTTTTGCGTGCGGTGTCTGTTCTTCAGGAATTTAAGGCAGAGTAGGGTTTCCCTCTAAAATCCATCAGGAGAAAACAAAATTATCCGGTTTACTTCTTTCACTCACACAGCAAAACTGCTTGGGGGAAAAAAATGGAACATAAAAAAACAACACGTGTTGGTCTGCCTTTCAAAGCACTTTTCTGCTCCCTCCAGTTCTGTCAACACCTCTAAACGCCCCCATGGCTTCAGGCAGAGAGACCCTGCAGCAAACTTCACAACAGTAGGAAAACCTCCTCCTCCTCCTGAAAGTACGATCTCCTTGCGCTTCTCCTCTCCCTCTCTTCCTGAGCAAAGTTTCTGTAGACTTCCTTTTCAGCACGGTCTATGCAAACACGGCAACAGAGAAGCCGGAACTACTGAAAAACGGGAAGCAGCTCTGACTTTTACATGACTGAGACTGAGTGTATGGTACAGATTGTGTGAGCGTGCGAGTCTATGTGAGTGTGTGTGAAAGCACATACTCAAATGTGGTTTCACTTAGATTTGTGGAGGCAAGCGCGCAGTTGTAGTTCACGCCCTTTGTCTTTTCTATAGGACACAATGGACTGGGAGGAGGAGCGCAGAAAAAAAAAAAACAATCTTTCACATACATGCTCAGTTTCTTTTGCAATTGTTACCTGAAAGTCATAACAGCCACTTCTTCTCATGTTTAATTCCTCACCCAAAAAGGGGCACAAACATGAAAAAGCTGTTTTAAAAAAGAAGCCATCCGGAAGGGAAGCTGTGAGTATATATGCTGGGGAGAGTGATTGTCTGATTGGGGACAGGTGTGGTGGAAAATTGGAGGGAAACGTAAGAAGGACCAGAAGCAAAGCTAACAGGAATGAACATGGTCCAAGGATTACAAAATAAATCAGGAAGTGGCAGAACAGAAATCCTGTACCATGACGTGTCAGTGGAACCTGTCATCGGTATAACCTAAACACATAGTTATAAGACAAAGAATATCTACAGCTGACCATCAGCAGTAATTCCTTCTTTGGGAAGTATATGTAAAAAATAAAAGAAAATGTATCATGGCTCTATTTATTAAAGTATAATGTCTGGCTGATTTAAGCGGGTAAGCGACACAAACACCAATAATGCACAACCACACTAACTTTCCATTATAAAAAGAAAAATAACTTGAAAGGTAAGGTAATAGTAATAATATTTCATAATAATGAATAGAAATAGCACTTCAAAGTTTCCTTTATGAGCTGGAGTGGGAAGCTGGTCACCAAATGACAAAGAAGTTTAACCCTATTAGCTGAGGCTTGCACATGGATCCATTTATTAGACAACACATCATATTGCGAATCGTTTTAATCTGCTGAAGAAGCTATAAAGATTTTATAAAGCAGCCGCTTTATTTTTGACCTGTGATGATGGGAGGGATAAGCAATAAGCAATAAGGTTCTCATAGCATTGTGTCTAGCACTGTAGCCTATTTTGGAATCTGCTGCCCAGCTGGAACACGTTCTTCCTGTGGGTACTCTGGCCTCCTCCATGAGTCCAAACACATACATGCTAGCTTAACTGTTGATTCTAAGTTGGCCGTGGTTGCGAATGGCAGCGCGCATGATTGTCTGTCTCTCTAAATGACTGGCGACTAGCTAAGACCCTGAACTGAATAAGAAAAATTGGATGAATGGTGATGCTTTTATGACCAAAAGAATATGATCAGGAATGTGAGCAGGGGAAATTAGCTTTCTCTGAAGGGTGTCTCGGCTAAACCTCAGCATGATATAGTACTGCGCTGAATCCTCACTGAGGGGTGATGTCATTTTTTGCATTTATACATGTGCATTGATCTGTGTGTATTGCTCTACCAGCAGGTTTTGTTTGGATCTGGAGCTGACTAAACTTCAGGAATAGTTACTTTTACTAAAATGCAGGAAGGCTGAGTTGATACATGTGTTTTTATGACTGTGAAAATGAGAAAATGCCTACACATGCAGAAAACTAGCTATTTTATTAGCATAACTGTAAGCAAGAGACAGTTACAACTTTTGTTACACAGAGGTATCCTCCTGTGTTACTCAATATACTGAGGTTATACCATATAATGCTACCAAACAGCCCTATCACAGCTGTTGTGGTCTGTGTTGCAGAAACACGTAGTTATATTACTGTGAAGGTGCACGTCATTCTGTGGTGCAGGGTACAGATTTAAACCATAGCTGTCTATCCTTTTATTTTTCAGTGCGTATCTAGGTTGGGGTCACAGGGGTAGCAATTTAAGCAGAGATGGCCAGAACACCCTCTCCCCAGCCACCTCCTCTTCCAGGGGGACACCAATCAAGCCTGGTGGGTAGGGGTGGGACGGCTCCTCCAGGTAGAACGTGCACAAATGGGGACTTGGAATATCAGTTAAATCCTACAGTGTCAACGAAACTGGATACAGGATGGATGGACATAAAGAAACTTTCATGAATGACTTATATAGTGTTTAGGTTTTTATTTAGTTTTTAAGATTTATCTCGTTTATTTTCTTAAAAAGCACTACTTTTCATGTCTCCTGTATTTCCTTTTTCTTCACTCTGTGTCACTACCACTCACTTCCTCTTTTTCAGTGTCATATGTGTCTTTGTGTGTGTTACTCTGCCACTTTTGTGATTCCCCTGCCCCACCCTCATTAGGTTCACCTGTCATTTATTTTCACCTGTACCCATCAGCCCTGTGTGTATATACTCCTGTCTCGCCACGTGTCACTGGTTAGGCTGTCTGCTGTTCCACCTGGTGTCCCTCCTTGTGGTCTTGCGGATTACTGTCGTGTTTGCACAAGCCTTTTGGACTTTGTTTAGACTTGTAATTCTTTTTTGGGTGTCAATGTTGCAGCTAAACCTGCCTCTTGGGTTCTACATTTTTGACCTTTAATCACATTTAAACAACTAAAACACAAAAAAACTGTTAGTGATGGTGTTTAAATTAAGCAAAATTTAAAACCCATCTCAGTTTATGAATGTATTCATAGCAGCCTATTTCACAATAAATCTCAAATATTTGAATAATTGGACATGATTTTTGAGGAATGTCTGTGAAGGTTCTCAGTCATCCAGGTCATCGTAGTCAAAGGAGCTTGCAAAGAAAAGCGTCTGGACTTCTTTAAGTTTACTTGAAGACGTTTCACCTCTCATCCGAGAAGCTTCTTCAGTTCTAAGGTCAAATGGTGGAGAGTCCCAGATTGAGGAATATTAAACTACACACCACAATCTAGTTTCTTGCTTGCAATTCAAAGAGTCAATTTCCAAATGTTCCGATTATTCTCAAAGGCAATGTGCAATAACGCTACGTCCAGATGAACAGAATCAACTTTTGGAGAGTTACTTTCCTGGATGATTGAGAATGCATCAAGACGCAATGTGCAATCCATTTTTAAGAGCTAATTTGAAACTTCCAAACCTAAGGAGCTACTTCCTATCACTTACAATTCATAAACAGATCTTTTAGTACAGCGACTGACATTACACAACTTTGTTTTCTAATACTCCCCATAGCCTGTTGGCTCAGTAACGAGGACAGGTTAAAAAAAAACAAAAAAAGAAAAACTTTTGCAATAAATCTTGTGTGTACTGTTTCAGGGAGAGCTAGAGGAATTACTGGCTCCTATTGATACAGCTTTTCAGGCGTTTCTGGTAACAGGAAAAGATCAGAGTGGCAAGGAAAGCGTTGACTGGATTGCTGCTTTTATTAACAAACTGCGCCACCCAGGTCACTTTCAGCAGCTCTGACATTGAACTGCTAGCTGTGAGGTTACACACACATTACATGCTCTGGAAGTTTTTAAATGCCATCTTGGTTGTTGTTTCAATCTTAGTTTTTCCCCTTGTGGGCAGTTCACATGTTAGTCTTTTGACCAAAAACCAAACCAGCGACTGAAATAAATGTTTACTTGATTAAGACTTAATTAGATTGTCTCATAAGCACAGCCAGAAGGTCAGATCCTTTCTTTTAGTTCCCACTTGTCTCTCATAAACAAAAATTGATGTTCCTTCCACAAAAATCCTCGAGAATTCCATGCAAACCAGGAGCACAAATTCCTGTGATTCCTACTAAATCTTGGTTTCTATTAGATGAGATTTGTGAAATGAACCCCAATGGGAGGAGGGGAACAGCTGTCAGTTGAAGTTAAACTGAAAATTTGTTGAGAAAGAGTGTTGGATTTGTTGGTACTGCTGTTCTTGGTCGGCTGCTTGCTGCTTAAATAGTTGTACATAAATAAGCCGACTTAAAAAAAAAGAAATAGTTACTGAAGCAGAAGGAAACTGAAAAAAAAAAAAATTAAATTAAAAGGCTTTCATTCTGATCAGTAGTATAAAACTTACTAGGGAAGACACTGATACCAGCCAATAACTGTTTGGGGGCTTTTATTCGGAAAAAAACCTACTGCTTGTTGTTGTCCTCATGACTTCCTAGATCTAACTAGGGGCTTTATTAAAAAAAAAACATATCAGGCTTACATTAAGAAGGAAAGTGCTTTCTTTAAAAAAAAACCCCAAAAAACAATAACTCAGTGTAAAGCATCACTAACATCTGCTGACTAACTTTTTTAATTCTGAAAAGGTGACACTTTAAAGCTTTCTGGTAAATTCAACAGCTAAAGATATGGTCATACTGATACCTTTTTGTATTTAACCGGGGGCTTTTATTTTGGAAACTGGATATATTTTAAAGCACATTGAGCTTACATTAAGAAACTGAGGGCTTTTATTTTGAAATTCTGACACCAAGACCCACGCTGTAGCAGTTGTCAGAGTGTTTCTGCGACAAACACTGCATTTGGCGAGTTGCATGCCAAAAAACAAACAAGCAAAAAGGATGATTCTACATACTTTGCAAAAACCATCACTGTGTTGGTGTGTTTATGAACTCCAATAAAGGGCTGGCAGCTGGCCTGCTGGATCATACAATCAGCTTATGAAAAAATGGAAGGACTAAAATGATGAGGGGAAAGAGGTAGGGCAGAATATGAGGGCATAGATACACTTTCAATTATATAAATGGTTTCGAATGGCCTATAGCTCAAAGCAAAAGGTCTAATGGGGACATTGACGTTTGACTTTCTCGTTTGACACACATACATTTTGCTCCATCAATATTTGACCTATAACTCATTAAAGGATTACAGCTGTTCCATTTAACAAAAAAAGCGCCTCATGAATTAAACAAAGTGAGTGTAACTCAACAAAATTATATGCAAAAAAGAAAAACATCCCGGTTTAATCATGTAGTCTGCTTTGGATCACAGTGCAGGATAACAAAATGCAGTATTTACTGGCACTGACCACGTTGTTGCTGCACAGGCATTCCTGTGCACATTCACTGTTTCTGAACACTTTCCTGGCAGCTAGAGTCTGTGCAGATGTGTACGCACAGATTGCCACACAGATTGAGCTGAATCACTACGTAGTCACAATACCACTTCCCCTTTCCTGTTAATATTTTGTGACCAATAAAGGCCTCTTTTATTTTCAGGAAATGTGAATTTTAATACTTGATGCAATACTAATATACACTCATCCACACAGACCTGAAAGAAAGAGTTATAAATTATAAATATGAACCTTAGGTCTCTCCTGCTCACAAGTTCCTGTTGATGCCCTTTCTTAAAGGAAGTCACGCTAAGTGACAAGTGGGAGGCATATGAAAACATAAAATGATGCAAATCTTACACTAACAGTCTGTGGTCAAGGTCAGTTGTGGACACTTTTGTAGGAAATCCCTAATGGTGTCCCACAGGGCCCAAAGATGTCTTCCCAAAGTAAAGCCGACAGTATGCGAGGTAAGTATCCTCTAATTCTTGGAAATGACGGGAGACTGTGGCCTTTGAGGGAGACTGTAAACCCCAACCATGCGT
Source organism: Perissodus microlepis (assembly GCF_051167445.1). Classification (NCBI taxonomy): domain Eukaryota; kingdom Metazoa; phylum Chordata; class Actinopteri; order Cichliformes; family Cichlidae; genus Perissodus; species Perissodus microlepis. Next base: position 28,906,201 of record NC_140465.1, on the reverse strand, counting down.
CAGTAATTCGTCACTGATCCTGCAAACCAGACGATTATTTGTAGCACTCGGGCATTCTTCCAATAATAACTTCAGTGTGTTTGTGTTTAGAATTGTGTGCTGCATGCGCTATGGCGTGCAGAGTTTGACAGTTTATTAGCAAAGAAACAAATGCGAGTAGGACGAGAGGAAAAAGAAAATGTGTAAAAAATGTCGGCGGAAGGAGGGAGATGATTTAAAGTTTGTCTGACATGAGCTGGCAGTGCACCCATTCGGCACGGGAAGAAGTGTGCCCTGGTTAACCACTGTGGTAAGCCAGCGAGACGCTAGGTCTGAATGCAGCTGCAGACCACATAAGATCAGTAATTAATGACTACATGCTAGAAACAAGTTACAATATAAGCCTAGTATCCTGCGCAAGAGACACGTGTCTGTTGACTTCTGTTTATCAGATCTGAATCATGCTGCGCTGTCATGCAGAGATGAATCTCAGAAGACTTTCAGCAAGAAGCAGAGAAAAAAACAGGCTTCTTTCCAAGCCTAAAGCTCTTTGTTAACCCATTGGTGTGAATCCAAAGTTCAGGAAAAACATTCCAGGAATACCACCCAGTCGAACATAAACATGACTAAACATCCTACTATAACAAGTACAAACTTTTTGATCCAGTCCAACATATTACCTGATGAGAAACTGGCTGAACACACTGCAGCTGCCTCTGGCTGTGTTTACTGGAATACTGCAATTCAGTGCTCGCCGCTTCAACTTGTTAGCTGAGTTTTCGACCTGTGCCTAATGTTCGCATGTTTACGTAGCAAATGAAGCAAAGAAATTAAACTAGGAATAATGCCTGGTGCAGTTGTTCCTAAAAGGATCCACCAACCACTTAATCTTTTGTGTCCAGGCTCCTGTTTCTGCCTGAAGGCCGCTGATAAGACAAAGTCATCTCAGGCTGCAACTCTTGATCCCTGATGTCAAAACAGCAGTGGAAATTTCTTTTTTGTCACAGTGCAGAGACGATGTTTCCTTTGGGGAAAACACCCTGATAATGACCCCCCCCCCTCCACAAAAAAAGAAAAAAGAAAAAAAGAAAAGAAATAAAGCTACTTTCCCAGGCTTTCCCAGCTCTGATTGTTAAACTAAGCTGAAGAGCTTTATGAGAATCATAACACTTCAGGCCTATTTTTAGTGTTCTGTGTATGCCTCCTTTGACAAAATAAAGAGCTTGCATTTTCTCTCACATGGTTTTTAATATGCAGGTTTCAGCTCTGAAATTCTTCAGATTCCTGGTTAGTGTACAACTCCAACTCATTATTCTGTGTACTTTTCAGGTACTCTGACGTATGTACAGTGATCAAATATCAGTGAGCCAGCTCTTGTTTCGCCATCATGCTGTGTGTCTGCTGCAAGTAACCAAAGTATTAAGTTCAGTCATCCTGACCCTGCATGCACACAAGTTAAACGTGGTAGAATAATATTTGCTCTGATACATATAATATGGCATATTGCTATATTTCAATATAGTTCTCATATATGATTAAAGCGCTCCAAGCAGGACCTTTTTAGCATAAGGTCAGGGTTAAAAGGAGTGGCACACGGAGGCTTGCACCAGCACAAACAGATAACAGCAGATTACCTGTTCCTGCTGTTGTTATGGCATCCTGCAGCACACTCCTGATCACACCTAGGTAATGAATAACTGAGTGAACCAAGCTCCCCAAGTGCAGCACCTCCAGAGCCTTGTAAACATCTTTAAACCAATCAATCACCCAGATCACCCAGGCATGAAACTGTACAAATAGTTGCCTTCTGTGCCAGCAATCAACAGAGCAGTATTTCAAACAACCTAGATATTGATTTTAACTTGAGTTTGGACTGGTTAATTGCTTCATAAATTAAAAAGAAAAAGCAGTGAAAAGCAGAAGTAGCTCTCAACAGAGAGGAAAAGGAAGTGGCAAAAGGACATGAAAATCAGGAAATCCAATTCCTCCTAAAGCTGAGGTTAAGGTGAAGCAATCTATTTTAGGAAGAATTTGCATTAAATTTGATGTAATAACTTGAAACTTTTATTATGGTTGCGTTGGTCCCTAAACACCAGCAGAAAACATTCTGGATAGTCTTTTAAAGAAAGTTTTCACTATTTAGTTCTTTACAGTACACAAAGAGGGGGGCAGAGGCACAAAACAATCAATTTTTTGCCTCTGTATATATAATAAATTCTTACAAATGTAATCTCAAATACGCTGGTTGTAGAAGTTGTGGTGACTAAAATGTCACATATGCACAGGTCAGTGCAGACGGTTGAGCATGTTAAATGGTACATGGAACGATAGGAGGTTGAGGTTGACTCACTAAACGCACCCCTGGGTATTTATGAACACAACTTTGATGACTCAAACGTGATGTGTGTCAAAGTTAGTAGTGAAAACCTGAGAGGCTGCAAACAAGACTATTAATGCAACATATTTGAATATGGCAGCAAAGCCCCAAATCTCTACTGGATAGTTACTGTCAAATTAAAACCCACAGCATGAAGCTAACCTAGAATAAGGCCACTAAACTCCATGCAAGGCTCTGTATACAGCCTGCTCTTTAGTTATATAGGAAGCACAACCACACATTTGCATTAACATTTCCTTTAAAAACAGGGTTTCTTCCTTTAATGACCACAACTTCGCAGTAGTTTGTAATAATCAGTCTCTCTTAATGCGTTACTGCGCACAGTCCAATTGTGTAATTACACTTTTAATCAGTATCGCTTGTAGCCAGAGGACGTCTTACCGTGCTCTCTGTTGATCTGCCGCCACCGCCGTGACTCTGGTGCGCTTTCTGACCGTGGGACAGTGAGCGATCTTCAGCTAAAACAGCCAAAGAGCCTGCGCTTCATTGTCAAGATAGTTCACGTCCCTCTGAAACTTTCCTCCACTACGCCTCTACCCCGGAAATCAGCACATCCACGCCTAGAGGTTTCCGATAGAAGCACTCAAACTGAAATGAGAGGCGTCGGCAAGAAGCTGCTCTCTCAGCATAAAAACATCAAATTGGTTTTTAATGGTAAGGTTTAATAGTGACCTCTCTCTTTTTCCCCGTATCCGAGTTGTCACAGTAGCCTACATAGATTAGTAAAAGATAAACACTAAGGAGTATTAGCCTGTATTACTAAGTTAACCCAACATTAACTAAGCATTTTGGTTATGCTGAACTTGCCAGAGCAATGATATCAATATAACTGGTGATAAATTAACTGAGCTCGTGTAACAATGTATCAAAAGTTCAAACAACCACCAAAATGTATGCTTGTTCTTCTAACGTCATAAACTTTAAAATCCCAATTCAAAAGTTTGAATTTTTAAAATGTAATTATTATTATTATTATTATTAAGTACTCTTTATATCAGCTTTACTCACCTTGAAACACTTTGGTGTAACAACTAGAACAGTTCCAGCATTTTTTCCTCCCAGTAGTCCTCATATTGTATTTTACTTCAGTGATACATGTACATCATGTTGTATCAATTGTTAACATGCAGAGTTAAAATTTCGCATTCGTACAACATTGAACTTCTGAATATATGACCTTTGACTGTTAACCGATATCTCTGTTCATTTTGAAGCCTTGACAAACTGAAAAAATACTCTAAAAATACACCAAGCACCCCCAAAACAAATGCTATTTAAGATAGGAAAGGGTATGAACTACATTAGGCTCTATGGATGTTTATCTTTTATTTTATTTTATTTATTTTTTTAGCCTGACAGACCAGATACAAACCAGAAATTTGTATAAAGAATGTAGCTGCATATGATGATTGAGAAAGCAGGTCTAACAGCGACACCCAAAGGAGGTCACAGTAAACAGCAAGAAGCATACATCCAAAATAAAACCACACAAGCTGAAACTGCAATACTCCTTACCAACGACTTTAAACAGCAAAAGAAAGTTTCTGAGTTAGACTCCATCATCTGTGTGGAGTTTCCATATTCTCTCTGTGTGGGCTCTCTTCAGGTACTTTGGCTTCCTCCCACAGTCCAAAGACAGGCAGTTAGTGGGGTTAGGTTAATTTGTGACTCTAAATTGAATGGTTGTCTATTTGTTGTTTGTTTGTTTTTAAGCTTTGTGGCATTCATGTCATAAATGATAAGTGTGAGTGATACTCCCTGAGCAGTTATTCCACTTTATGTGGGTCTCCACAGCATTTGCACCTCATCACCCGTCCCTATGTTCAACAGAGAAAGTCTCCATGAAGTCTCACATATGGAGAGTTCTTTGGAATATAATTAAACAAAAGGAAGTGCATATACAATATAATAAAAATAATTATGTGCCTTTATTATGATGATATTACTATAATACCTCAATTTTTAAGAATAATAATTACATGAAGTGGCGGGTGAAGTGGCACACACAAGAGCCCAAAAAGAAACACGACTCAAAAAGAAATGTGCTCATATACAGATGCGTAACTGCTTAAACCAAAATATTACCAAACAGAAAAGCAGCCGAAATAACGGAGAACGCTCTTAGTTCATAAGAGCTGTCATACTTGTTTTTCACATGCTAAAAATATACCCTGCACAGTACATGTTTCTTAAAAAATTAAGACCACATCTCAGCATATGTAACCCACAGTGTCCCACACAAACACACTCTTTGTCCCACATGTACTTCTTTAGGGATGTGGTCACTCTAGACTTAAAATAATTGCCCAGAACCGCTGGATGAGTGTATGGCTCAGTGATGAAATCTGTACTTTACTAAAATCCCTTTTTAAATATTTAAATACACATGTATTTTGGTATCAAGTGTTGTAATTTGAACTCCATACCATGTATTATTTAGCAAGTTTCAAAATAAATATAAATATGTAATATAAGATTAACAGCATGCAACACTAAAGTGATAAACACAGGAGTGAATCAGTAATTCTGACAAAGGCTGTTCTCAAGTTTGAGTACTTGAGATTACATTTAAACATATTATATGTATTAACATATCATATAGATGTATCTGTATTAGGAAAGGGCCATGAGCTCTTTTTCAGTACCACTTTTCACATGATGGAACTGTATTAGTACTGCACACAGCCTGAAAATTGTGCCCATTGTCTTTTTTTTTTTTACGAAAGTTATCGATATTCAATTTATTTATGATTAAATTTTCAGATTTCCTGTGGACTGCTTTGTTGTTTGTCTCCCTGGAAACGCCCCTGATTGCTGCAGAAGTATGAATATTGAACGCTGCAATGGTGCCACTGTGCTCTGTTCTCGAAGCAACTCCAGGGTTGTCCGGCAGGCGGAGCTCTCGGTCCATTTACTCCCATGGCAGCAGCAGGGCATCGTTATTTCTAAGGTTTTTTTTTTTTTCTTCTCCCCCCTTCGTGGGATACAGACCGCTATTCTCAGATCCTGGAGCCTCAACCGAACAAGTGTGGCCCTCTGATAAGCACCGTGGAAGCAGCGACCAGGACACGCACTTCAAGAGGGAGGACTGAGTGGACTGCAAGAACATTTTGATGTAATTTTTGCCCACGGAAGCCAACTCAGTAAGTAAAACTGCAATGAACTTTTTTGGGTTTTTTTGGTCGTGTTTTCTACACATAACAGGTTGCTTTCGGAGAAACCACGTTGTCGGAGTACAAGCAGCAATGTGGGTGTTCAGCTCGTTTCCCCCTCCTTTATTTAATTGTGTTTTCCCTCTCTCCATCTGCTGTGGCATTGCTGCCAGCTAATGCTTGCTGTAAAGCCGTGTAAAATGATTTGTGCTGGATTATAAAAAATGTTTTTGGTCATCTGTTGCAGAGACACTGGCTCCGTATTCTATCATTTTCACTGAGATTAGGTACTTCATTTATGAATAAAGGATTTGATGTAGCAAAATCCTTAAAGCCCCGAAAGTTACATATTGTAAAAGTTCATGTTGTGGATGTCTGAGTATTTCAAGTATAGAGATTGCAATCAAATGCTTTCCACCACATTTGTGTGTAGTGCAGCGGAAGTGTTAGTTATTCTGTGTGCATAGAAGAGGTTGCATGAGGCAGCTTGGTGTCAGACGCAAAACAAGTTGCCTTTTTAAAATTGACAGAAACAGAGAAGACAGCACAATCTCTGCTGTCTGAAAACCTGCCACCACATCGATCCCCTTATTTTGATGTAATATTTTGAAGGTAATAGCTTCTATCTGTCAGCCGTTCAATTCTGAGCAGAATTAAAAACCTAATCCATGCTTTGGTGCTGCTGCCTGCTGGAATTACACATTTAAGTGCCCCCGTGACCTGCCTCAAGCTTCAATAGGAGCTTGGGAAGGCTGAGAGGTGTGAAGCTGTTTGGTGCTGGGACACCTCGCTCTAGCTGACACCGGTCCGGACACACTGGAGCATCTGAATGTCTGGTGACACCATGACTGAAATGGAAGCCAATGCGCTACTGACCACTGCGCTGACAGGAATCCTGCTGGTGGCAGTTATGGCACTGCTCTGCTACTTTACCTGCAGACTGGCTGGTTCAGTGCCACTGGGTGGACCTGGCAGATTTTGAGGCTGTTAATGACCACTGGCCTGCAGCATCTGGGAAATGGTAAAATTAACTGGCATTAATGCTACATTATTATATCCACGATTTCTTGCCCGGTTGGTGTTGACATTTCTTTTTAGTTAACCTGGTATGTTCAGACTTACTTCTTATTTGGAGCCTGGGACAGATTCAATTTTAAGCTTATTTTTGGAGGTGATGAAATAATTGTAACTGAAGTAATTAGCCTCAGGTAAAGATTTTTGTGTCAAGAAATATTAATGTTGAGGTTTTCATTCAAGGGTGGACATGTGCAGTCAATCATTTGGTGTTAATCGGCTTTGTCATGGCTCTTAAACCTCTCAGTGCCATTGAGTGCAATCCCATTAAAATGACCTTGACTATAAGCGCAGAGAAGAAAGAAGAGGGTGTGTATAATTATAGTTGAAAGCCTGACTGGCCAGGACCCATAAGGGCCCCTGTTGTGACTACTTACATTCACAGCGAGGCCTGAAGCTTAACTTCTCCAAGCTCTTCTTTTGTTTTGCCTACAAAGTGTTCAGCGGCTGAAAGCTCCACTTTTGAGCAAGTCATATCAATAATGCAAAGACATATCATTTAAGTGGCTTAGATGAAATGAACACAGATGGTTGTATTCCTCTTGTGTCACCCCCACCCCCTCGCAGCCTCCTTTTTGCCTGTTTCTTTATTTGGGGAAACTTCTGTGACAGAAAGGACTTTTATCTCCACACTTTCTTGCTATAGAAGGGTGACCAAATGTTGAAAAGACTTGGCTTCATATCAGCTTGTCTTTATTGTAAAGATCAAGTAAAATAAGCAAATTCTGAGGTTCGGTTGAAAAATTAACGTGAGATTTTTTCTCTTGCTTAATGTCTGTATTCATTGCCTATAACTCCAGTCTCCACATAACACAGAAGAAAGACAAGTGTAGCTTGCAATTAACAACTCCACTTGGTCACATTATCATGGAGTAAATAAATATTAAAGCAGTATGTCAGAGTCAGTGTATGATGAAATGACACATGCAAAATTACTAGTTTGCGCCCTTGTTCTCTTGTAGCTGTGAGACGACTGCGGCCAGGCCTCTCCAGCTTCTCAAAGTGGCATGTGGTGACTGTCTAGAGTAACGTGTCACCTGCACACACTCGACAACAGGAAGATGACAGCCCTGCTAATCATTTGCTTTTGTCTGATTTTGGGGAGCTTGGGGAAACCACAATTCCCGGGTAAGTCACTGTGTTTGTAGTCAGCTGCTAAAAAAAACCCAACAAATAGAACAACAGAAACAGTCTAATGGTTTATAGTTTGACAGTAGGTGTCCAACACACACTAGGAAGGTTGAAAATCCTAAAAAGAAGCTTTTATATCAAGCTGTGTTTGGTTCAGTGTTGCCACAAAAACAAGTAATTTTCTGGCTTTAATATTGCTTGAAAGTGTTTTCATCTTAAATCCGATGATTATTGTTTTAAATAATGGATTGATAACTAGATAAAGATATTTGGTTGATCTTGAAAGAATAAAGAAATCCCCAAATATTTAAGCTGGAGAAGCTGGAACCAATGCACCTTTGGCATTTTGTACAGTGTCAATGTAAAATTTCAGCAGACCTGCATCTGGTGATTCCTAGGACTATCCAAATATAACCTGATTTGTTTATTGCAATACACAGAGCAAGAGAAAGATCCAAAGTTTTGGAACGCATGGGCTCAGCGAACTTTGAAGAATGCTTTGACGCTGCAAGAGCTCAATAAAAACAAAGCAAAGAATCTCATCCTCTTCCTTGGAGATGGTAAGCGACACGTCATTACAGATTTGTGGCAAGATGTTAATAAAGTTACATCAATGCCTGCAGATGAAAGGTGAAATGCAACTGCGGCTACCAAAGCATTCAATAGGCTCATCACCAAAGACTTGTGGTCAGCGCAGAGCCTTGACACTTTGATAGGGTAAAAGTAATTCCATGTTGTAATTAGACTTGAACGATATTACAGAGGATTCAGTTGATCAGTAGAAGATGACTGAGATTTTTAACATTTTTTCCAATGAGTGAGGTGAATGAATGGGAGCAAACAAAGCAAGCGTGCTGCCACTGGATCACTGGGGTTCTGTTTGTGCTGGATTCCTCGCTGGTTGAACAAAAACTTTTATCCTCCATGGGGGCCTCTGCTTTCAGCCTCTCTGTTTGCTCTATGCGCACACCATGACATTCTTGCATGCTGCTGCATTCACAGTTATGTTTGCCGTTTTATAGAATAACAGAAAAATTAATAAAATGAAAAAAAAAAGTGTGTGCAATTGTTTAACTATTTAATGTTTCCCAAGAATTGAGATTAATGATTACTCTTTACCAGGAATATTACAGGATTCTGTTAAGTAACAACACTCAGCACCAAAGTCAGCTGTTTCCTCTGTGGACCTCTAAGCTAAGCTACATGCAGGGCAACCTTCGACATGAATCTGACTAATAAAACCAGACCTAAGGCTAAAGCATAATAATTAGTTTTGCTCTCTATGTACAAAACTATAAATGTGAGTTTTATGACAATGGTCTCGTATGTTGGAGTGTTTGAAATGATCAATTAAGTGTTTTGAGTTCAGTTTTCTAACTGAAAATGTAAAAGATTCATCAAAATGCATTAGGAGTTATTCATTGAATTCAACACTGGCATGCTATTTAGTATGTGAAACAGCATAAGAAACTTGTTAATGTGTTAAAACTTAGTATGCACCCAACAGCTTGCTTTGTGCTTACTATTCCCAGGGGAATATTAAGACTTGCATGTACTGGACTGTGCTGAAATTAGTGTCCCAAAAGGCACTGCAGTGCTGAGCATGTTTAAGTACATGGTGCCACTGCGCAACTCTCTCGATTTGATGTGAATGCATAAAGAAATGTGTCTGGAAAGGTGTTTAGTGTCTATTTGCACAAAGCTACGCTGGACCATAGCACATATATTGAGTATGTAGGACACATTATTATTTCTCTCTATTGTAACTACAAAAGACTCCTTCATCTCTGTGACCTAAAAAGTATCTGCTGCAAGTGTAGTTGTTTTCTTTTACCTTCTTTTTCTTTTGGTATCTGCTTTTGAAGTAATATGAATCCAGAAGAAATGTTTTGCCTATCAGCAGTCATTTTGTTCTAGGATGTCAACTTCAACAAAAAAATGTCCATGTGCAGCAAATGAAGTACAATGAACTCTTTAATCTTTGATTTTCACAGGGTTTTCCTTTCTGTCCCTGCTGTGTCAAAATCTGTCATAAAACACGGTGCTTTTTGCGGTTTAGGGATGGGTGTTCCCACGGTGACAGCTGCTCGCATACTGAAGGGTCAGCTGAATGGACAGAGCGGAGAAGAGACGCAGTTGGAAATGGACAAGTTCCCTTTTGTATCTTTATCCAAGGTCTGACTAAAGTGCACTATGACACAATGTATTGATCGTGCTTTGGCTATTAATGGCTTCCAGAAAAGGCCTGTGACCGGAAACAAGGCTGTTTAGTGTTTATCATACTGGATGTGTGTAAGTTATAGATAAAAAAAAATTAAAATACAAAAATAGGTTGATTATCTCATTGAATCATCAACAACAATTCACTAAACTATTCATTTTAGATTCTAGAAAATGTAAAAGGATGTATTTCTTTTAGTATTCAATTCAAAAATACCTTTATTATGCTAACCTGATAAAAGTTGCTCTTCTAGTGCTGTGTTTGTGAAATGCATGCTTGAAAAAAATCAGATAAGAAAGAAATGGCAATGACTGCAATGATTCTTAAAAAAATATTTTTCTTACAGTAACATTCTCTAAAAACGGCAGGACATAGAAATTCTCAAGCAATTTTCTAAAGATCTGACTATATATTTTTAACCTGTTTAGATGTAAGAGCCACAGAACTCCCAAAGGGAAGTTAGACAATGCTGAATTATACCAATGAATTACTGGTTCTGTTCTTTTTTTGATATGATGACAGTAAGAAAAATGAAAACCTTTTGCTCTAACTTTTTAAACTTCAAGTGTCCAAGAAGGGTCATTTATGACCCTGAATAACATTTAATGAGCCGTTATGATCGTTTTAATTACCAAGTTGTTTCCTACTTTATATTTTACATAATGTTTTGACAATATTGTCTTTGATATTTTTCATTTTCCAGCTCTAAGCATTACATTGGAAACCATAATTATTTATCTTAGAACATTTTAGAATATTTTTCACAGATAAAGAAAGAGTATTGATGTGATGAATATAATGAGAAGCCTTCAAAATTACATTAAAATGTAACCAATAGAATCATTTGTCACCCCAATAAAGTAGCTAAAATAGTTTGGTTGCTTGAGGGTTAAAAGTGTAAAAGTCTTGAGAACCACACCACAATTACTATATGTTTTCTTTCCTGTGAGCCAAGATTTCTTGTAATTTTTAAAGTGGTCATTAGAGATCTTTCTCCTGGCTTTCTCAAGAAAGATGTTTTTCCTTTGGCTGCTTTTCCACATATTTACAGTCCAGTCCTTGCACTTGACCGTGGCAACATTTAGGCAGAAAAAACGGCATCTAGCTCAAGAAATGTGCCTACGAATGACTATTTAACGAAAAACAACTTAAAATGGTATCTTTAAACAATTTAGTACTGGCAGGCTATCACAAAAACACATGATTTGTTCACATTTCTATAGTTGAATCTATGAAAAATACCAAAGAACAACAAGATGATTACCAAAGACCTGTTAACTACAAGAAATTTGAGGAATCTGAAGTGAAGGAGAGTGGGAGACCTAAAACAATATTTATAGCAAATGAACAAGATGTGCGATTAAAAAGTCTTGTTCTTAAGAACTGGAACAAAAATCCAGCATAGACCTGACACATATCCTGACAGATGCAGTGGGCCTTTCCGTCTGTACTGTTCACTGAAGATAGAAACGATCTCAGCGGGATGTAGCTGTCAAGAAGCCATTCTTAAGGAAGGAAAAGGCTGGGGGGAAAGGCTAAGGTATGCCAGATTACAGAAGAGCTGGACTGATAATCAGTGGCAGCAGGTCTGATGGCGTGAAGAATCAAATTTGACACTTTTGGTTCAAATAGTCTTCAGTATTTACAGAGAGGGGTGCAATAGTGAGTGTCTACAGCTACTTGTAAAGTTTGGTGGAGGCTCTGTCGTGGTTCTGGGCTGCATTACAGCTTGGGGATCTTGCTAAAATTGAAAGAATTGTGAGAGCAGAAAAGTACAATCAGATTTTGATGCACCGTGCAACACTATTTTTTTAGCATGACAATGATACCATTAATACTGACAGTGCAGTAAAACCATAACAGTGGAACATTATCAGTCAACGATTGGCCACCTCAGAGCCCGCACCTCAACATTATTGAATCAGTGTGGGATCATCTTAACGGAGAACGGAAAAAAAAAAGTCAACATCAAAAGAAGAGCTTTAAATGTCCTTCAAGAAGCCTGGAGAGCTATTCCTGAAGATTACTTAAAAAAATTACAAGACAGCAGCCCAAGACAAGAGACCTTCAAGCTCATTAGAATTGTAGACACTCTGGTTTACTTTTATTTGTTTTTTTTTTTTTTAAATAGAGCTGTCAGTGCTCATAGTTAATGCTCAAGTTTAAACAAGTCAGATCATATTAACACAAACTCTCCTGCACTGTGTCCCTGCAGACCTACAACACCAATGCACAGGTGCCAGACAGTGCTGGGACAGCCACAGCTTACCTATGCGGGGTTAAGGCCAATGAGGGCACTGTGGGCGTGAGTGCAGCAGCTGTCCGCTCCCAGTGTAACACCACACAGGGCAATGAGGTCACCTCGATCCTTAAATGGGCAAAAGACGCAGGTAGAGTGACTTTTCAAAAATGCAGATCTTGTTACTAAGTTCATCCAGCCGTGTTAAGTACAAGGGTCAGTGGGGATTGTGTTAGGCTCGCATGTGTATTTTTTGGGGGATGATTGAAAACCATGGAGCACCACAAGGCTAACATAAAGAACTTTTGCACTTCAAACACTCAACACTCACACTAGCAAACAAACAAAAAAAGGCACCAAGGAAGAGGAGCCAGATGTGTGGTGTGAATGAGTGCTACAGTATGGTGGGGATAAGTTTAAAGCTCTTACTCAGTCTATGGTGTATGCTTAGGTTGGCTGGTCTGCTTGGTCATGTCATAGACTCAGCCACTAGTAAAGTCTTATTTATAATGCTGTTCTTGACTTAATCCCATTTTACTTACTGACTTATGTTCATCAGCGAAGTGTGGGAAGTTACTGTCCTGTAGGTCTCAGGGTTCATTATTTCTGTCTGTGAACAATAGTTCACACTGAACCAGTTGCAGAATCAGCTAAAACTTTATAAGCTGGTCTAATTTAATGAAGTTAAGGTGATTTTAAATGGCTTGGATGCAGTTGCTGTTCATCAGGCTGCAAACGTTTTGCCTTAATATTATTACCTTTGTTTCTGGCATTACAATATATACTTGTTCTGTATTGACATTGATTTCTGTGTTTTACTTTAATCACCTATACTTTACTGGTTTATGGATGGTTCACAGGTCACAGACAATAAGAGAGCCAATCATTCATCTGGGAACATGACAGGCAGTATTTGACACCCTGTTTCCAGTAGATCTCCATGACTTTTTATACCATAATTAATAATTAAGGTGTAAATTGTGTAATTTGTTTACCACTGATTTCCCCCCTCCCCATACAGTGGCATCCAATTTTTACCAATGCAGATACAAAACAACTGACCCATGAATTTATTCCACTGCTGCACTGAAAGGACTCACCGAACACATAGATGGAAACGTATCCTTAAAAGGTTATTTACATATCTGAGGGGTTTCTCAATATCCATGTTTGTTTACAGGAAAGTCAGTGGGCATAGTGACAACAACACGTGTCAACCATGCGACTCCTAGTGCTGCGTACGCGCACTGTGTGGACAGAGACTGGTACTCTGACAATGAGATGCCAGTAGAAGCACTGCAAGCTGGCTGCAAGGATATCGCCAGACAACTGTTTGAAAACATTCCCAACATTGATGTAAGTGAAAAGTAGAGATTCAGATTAAACCTGAAGATTAATTGATCGACTATCTGTGGACGTTATTAGCAGCTCCAGTATCCAGACTGTGGTTCGTTGGTTTATCACTTCATTCCACTCTGAAATTCATTTTTTCTAACAACTGAATGATTGTCATGAAACATATTACAGACATTCACTGTCCAGAGATAACTAAGTCTAGTGAAGGTCACATTTATTGCTTATAGCTGAATATCCTTATAAACTTTTGATTTGATTGCCATAAACTAGTGCAGACATCATTGATCCTCTAATATCACTGATGTTTGCACTGTTCTATGATATTTCAAAAATATTCTTTATCTGTTTTTACTGTGACCAAAGAGCTGCAACACAAATGACATGCACACCAAATGAAGGAACTGAGCCTAAAACTGATAGAAATAACACTTATTATTTGAATAAATGCCTATGAAGTGCCAGTGAGGTAACACGATGGTGGTTGAGTCGCTTCTCTCTGTTTGTTGCAAAACTTTGTCTCTGTCAAAGTTTTGCAATATTTATACGATCTGCACGAATAAAAGCTAAGCGTCTTTTGTGACATTCCCGGATAAAATGAAAACATGTGCTACAGCTGTAGACTGTCAGTTGCACTTTCATGTGCTACCTCATGTGAAAAGCAAAATACTAAGTGGCGAAATACTTTTGTTATTGCGGGAAATACACTGTTTGTCAATGAGCAAGTACACAAATGTACACATCTACACGAAGATATTTAAAACTTTTGGAACTTGTTTAGCGTAATCTCGTACTAGTGCTTGACATGCTTGCAAAAGACATTCTTAATCTCGCACATTTCCCTTCCTGGTTAAATAAAGTTCTGTGTTTTGAAGATTCAGATTTGCATGGATGTTAGCAATGAGCTAGAAATGTGCTTTAATATTCTCATAGAGCTTCCTCCCCTGTTTGCTGCTTAATTTGAAGTTCTGGTCAGACAAAGGAAGTTACAAATTGATAGAGTCATTGAACATTAGCACTGTGTTTACGAGCCAACAGTAAATGTTTGATATGATGGTTTCTTACACAGGACATGTTTTTATTTGGTCCCCAAAAAAACTGTGATTAAGATTATCTATGTTTTTTTTTAAATCAGGTGATTATGGGTGGAGGAAGGAAATATATGTTTCCCAAAAACATGTCGGATGTAGAGTATCCTAATATTTTGAAGCACAGTGGCACACGGAAAGATGGAAGAAACCTGGTGCAGGAGTGGGTTGACAGAATGAAGGACAAAGTAATTTTTCCTCTTTTGTTTCTCTTTGCTCTTCTTGTTTCCTCGTTTCCTCTTTATCTACCTAATTGCATTTTCATATTCTGAAATTCAAAGTGACTCCATTTGTACCACCAAAACTGTTCTGTACCTTTTTTTTCTTTTTTTTTGTTGCAGAAAAACCATTATGTATGGAACAAGACGCAGCTCTTATCCCTAAACCCCAACAACGTGGATTACTTACTGGGTGAGTCTCAGTCTCATTATGACAGTTTCATTGAAGTTTTAATAAAGAGCCATATGCGTTTGCTTTTACTGCAGGCTTATTTTCTGTGTGTAATACCTTGTTACACATTGAGCTGTGCCCTCTGGTATTCCAGGTCTCTTTGAACCTGGGGATATGACATATGACTTGGAGAGGAACACTGAGAGTGATCCTTCACTGACAGATATGGTGGATGTGGCTATCAAGATCCTAAAAAAGAACCCCAGTGGATTTTACCTGCTTGTTGAGGGTGCGTTTGAAGCCTCTGTTATGGTACAATTACACAGTTGTTGTTTTTTTTGTTCTTGTGCTGATTTCACCAAGACTTAGCAGACTTCTGTACGTAGTTAAGACCTCCCATTCACTCCCTTTTAACTATAAAAGTTGTTATAGTTAAAAGGGAGTGCTTTTATAGTTAAAAGCACTCCCTTTGAACTATAAAAGCACTCCCTTTTATAGTTAAAAGGGAGTGCTTTTATAGTTAAATTTGGTCTTCATAACCAGTGTTTGGGTCATTATTTACAAAAACTAATGTTTCACACATTTCTAGTTACTTTTCTTTATAGTAATGAAGTATGTTCATTAATTACTTACTGGGAAAAGTAAATTTTACTCTTACCTTATTCCATAACATAACTTGAAATGCATTTTCATATAATTGCCAGGTAACAAAAATGTTACCTGGTGAAGTTCAGAGTTTGGCTGCTGGGCTGGCGTTAACAGACACTGGACATTAACACACTAGCTAGCTCAACTTTACCGTTGTAGCCTTACCAAGTTGTCCTTTTGCGCAATAAAAGCAAACGTAATGTCTGTATCTCCACACCTCAAATCTCCGATTGCACCACCCTTTTCTTCCTCCTTGTATAATAACTAACATCAGCTGATTGTAGCACAAGTGCACAAGAAGAAAAAGATATGTTTGATGTGTTTTTCTGCCTATTGTGCAGAACATTTGTAATGCAAGTACATAATTGTATCTGCAGTGCGGTTACTGAATTTAGTACGGTAACGCATTAATAACTTTTACTGAAAGACATAATGTGATTACAGTGACGCATTACCGTACCTGTTTCCTCATCAGGAAAACATAGTTTTGTTTGTGGTTTGCTTTTGAATCCATGGAGCATGAAAATCAAATCCTGGAGAGGAAAATTCTAGCTGCATCAAACGTACAAGCTACTATTTAGTAAACTGAAACAGTATTTTTAACATTTCCAAATCTTATTATGTACTTAAATACTGGCTGTTTCCCTTTGCCAGGCATATATTATATTTTAGAATCTTATTAGTATGTAGCTCATATCAATTGAGGTCAGGTCACTTTGCAAATGTTATCCATCTTTAACCATCTGGAAGTGTAGAAGCTAGTAATGAATTCATAAATGCTGAACAATAACATATATATTGAGTACACAGAGTATACTAAGAGATTTCAGAAGCAGAGTCAGTCTCTTATTAGCTCCTTGTAAAACATTCTTCAAACCATTCATTTTACAAAGTGAAACAGGAAGAACTGAATTTGGGGGGTTAGGTCTGTTTTTCTGCTTTGTTGCCCTGTGCTAGCTTTGATTTGTTCACTTGTGCTGGATCGCCATTTGTAGTTCTTGGAGAACACTTCAGTGAGCCAGAGTTTTCTATAATGGAGAATTGAAACTCATGGTTATCTTAAACTCTACAAGGGGCCTTACATATTTGATCTACTGGCTTTCTTTGTGAAGCCATGACCTGGCTGTGTTGTGGTCATGTAGACCCTGTATCAACCTGGAAAAGTGTGAATAACAGTTGACAATAAGGGCAGGGTGTTTTGTGTTTAGCAAAACTGTTCCTTAGCCAGAGGTCTTTCTTTTTTTTTAATCACCCAGCATACTGATATGTTGTGTTCCCATGGAAACAGCATTTCACCATTTCCTATTAAAAGTCACAAACTATTCAAGTCTCTTCTTAATACAATTGGAACCTGACCTTAAAAATTCACCACAGAGCACCGAATTTCATTAACAGGTCAAAAGGAGCAATTTACTGACCTAAGCAGTATATATATACATCATATATATACTGTAGTGATATAGTTTTCTCACTTTTAATAACATAATTTGGTAACATAATTAAAAAAACTAAAACTATAGTAAAAAACCAAAATTATAAATTATATTATAACATAAGCCATCTTACAACTGAAGACAAACCAATCAATCAAAATCCTGTTCCAACAATTTTCTGCAGTATTTTGGTCTTCTCATCATCATCTTTGTGTTTGCTGTGTAGTACTGAGAATATATTCTGAGGACAATATTAAAACAGATTGTATGGAATCTATAGCCTACATGATATTGTAACTTTGAATGTAATCTGATTATGCTGCATAAATACTTTGTAGGGGGTGTAAATCAGCCATGATAGCGCATCTGACATCTTGTAGCATCTTCTTAAATTCAGTTGTGTAAATCCACCAAGAGAAGCAGCACAGGTCAGTGGATCACAACCTGTAGAAAAAAAAACTACAAGCAATCTTTTGAAGCCTGTACTATGCTGGAATTATTTATATAAGCATTTATATAAGAATTTTCTTTAAGTAGAGTGTTTATTGAGCCTTCTGAATCCCAAAAAGTTGAGTCTGTTCATCTGGCCGTAGTGTTTTCAGTGGGAGAAACGTTTTGTCACTCATCCAAGTGACTGCTTCAGTCTCAACTGACTGCAGGTTTCCCCAACCTTATAAACAGCACATTTGCACAATGGCTGAACCTAGCCCACTGAATGAACAATGGGCTGTGAGGTCAGTTCCTTGATCATTAATATGCAAATTGTCATGACCATTGATCAATAACCACTGATCAATGGCCATGAGTACCATTCACAGAGAGTTGGGGAATGGCTGCAATCACAGCATTGTAAGATGGTGAAAGATGTACCCTTAGGCCCTGTCCTCGATTCAGAGATGGTCTTTCCCTTTTCACATAAATGGCCTCCTTGACTGCCCGCTCAGACCAGCGATCCTCCCTGTCCAGGATGTGTACATCCTCATCACTCAAAGAGTGTCCACTGGCCCGTAGGTGTGAATAGACTGCGGAGTCCTGACCTGACGAGTTGGCTCTTCTGTGTTGCATCATCCGCTTCGCCAGAGGTTGTTTGGTTTCCCCGATGTATAAATCCTGGCACTTACCAGCGTACAATACATTACTCTGTTTGTGTCTGGGGACCCGATCCTTGGGGTGGACCGATTTTTGGCGCAGCATTTTTTGGGGGGTTTAAAAGCCACAGAAGAGCAGTGTTTAGAAAAAATGCATCTCAACTCTTCCGGTACTCCTGACACGTACGGGATCACTACGGGTTTTCGCTTAGGCGGCAGTTGTCTTTCTCTCCTGGATCGGCTGGAGCTTTCTTAGGATCCTTCCCAGCTTTGACAAATGTCCAGCTGGGATAACCACATTTACTCAGGGCCTTCTGAATCAGTACTTAAACTGAGTATTTTTAACACAAGTATTTGCACTACTTAAGTGAAGAATGTGTATACTTTCGTCACCTCTGGTTAGCTTGCATTAAGAGAGGTTTTTGTTAGATACCAGACCATCTGAAATGGCTTCCTCCACATCTTTATTGAGATAGCAATACTGGGGAGTGATTTGACAGTTTTAGCCAGTTTTTTCAACTTTATGGAGCAACTGGCCAAGTTTACAAAACAGAGAAAATAAGCAGGGCTTCAAAGTCTTTCCCAAGATGCCCTTTGTCATTCCTAAAGCAGCTGCATTTGCATTTTTTGGGACACACAAATCTGGCTCAATTACATGTTATACAAACCACTCTGAGGTCATGTTAGCCTAACTGTAAATATTTACACCAGGAGGACGTATTGACCACGGACACCATGAAGGCAAGGCCAAGCAGGCTCTTCATGAAGCTGTGGAAATGGACCGGGCTATTGGCCGGGCAGGTCTTTTGACCAGCGACCATGAAACGCTGACCATAGTTACTGCTGACCATTCTCACGTATTCAGCTTTGGAGGCTACACACCCAGAGGAAATACAATATTTGGTATGTAATGACAAGCATATGTTAGATACTGTACAGCTGAAGTGGAGAACTTGCAGTTCTTTACATTACGTCTGGTTCATCCACAGGTCTGGCTCCCATGCTGAGTGATGTTGATCAGAAGCCCTTCACCTCGATTTTGTATGGAAACGGACCAGGTTACAAAGTTGTCAATGGCGCGAGGGAGAACGTCTCTGCTGTTGACTATAGTAAGTAAAAACATTTTATTCACATTGATTCAGAATAATGATAAGATAGCGCTTGTTATTTGGGCAGTGGTCAAAGGCAGAGACCATGGTGGTTCAATACCCGGCTGCTTAAACTGACTTGCAGTTCTACCTGGTGATGAAGAG
Organism: Perissodus microlepis; assembly: GCF_051167445.1. Classification (NCBI taxonomy): domain Eukaryota; kingdom Metazoa; phylum Chordata; class Actinopteri; order Cichliformes; family Cichlidae; genus Perissodus; species Perissodus microlepis. The sequence continues at coordinate 28,886,754 of NC_140465.1, read as the reverse complement.
ACCCTGAGATATAGTTGGCTAGATATAGTTGGGCTTACCTCAGTGCTTGTGGAACTAGTCTACTGGAGGATGGCTAGACTTTATTCCACTGTAGAATCACCCACGGTGTGAGGCACTGAGCAGGGTGGGTGTACTTGGAGCGTGTGTGGTGTGCTTTTTCCTGGTAAGCAAAATAGGGGTGTTTAACTAGGGTTTCAGGTTTGTTAACACTTAGACATTGAGCATATGCTCAGAGAACCTGAGCTTCTTGGTGTCCTTGCAGGACACTGAAACATGGAGGGATATCACTGGGAGTTAGTCCCTATCATCCCCCTGCGAGTTAAAAATAATAATGACTGCCTGCATCTTTTGTCTCTGTCTCTTCCTTTCAGAGGGAAACAACTACCAGGCCCAGGCAGCCGTACCGCTGAACGCGGAGACTCATGGAGGAGAGGATGTGGCTGTGTTTGCGAAAGGTCCCTTGGCTCACCTCCTACATGGGGTCCACGAACAAAACTACATTCCCCATGTAATGGCATATGCAGCCTGTATCGGGCAGAACAGGGAGCACTGTATGTCACCCAGCGGGTCAGCTGGATTACGGCCAGCCTTCTCCATTGTTGCAGTCATTCTCTCAGCTGCGCGACTTTTGTGCTGACCTTTCCCAGACACCCAACGCTGTTAATGCACTCACTTTAACCACTCATTTTAAGATTTTAATTTGATTATGTTGCTTTATTATTTTTTAATTTGTCTCTCCACTATTTTAAATATGGGACCACTTTTAGACACGTTTATTTTTACGATGATTAACTGACAAAAGTGTAGTGGATAACTAAACAAAGTAATCAACCCAATGTGATGCACTGATTTTTTTTTTTTAAAGGGTGCTGTGGCAGAGATCATTGTGAATTGTGAGATTTCAATTGTGATTTTTCTATTAACTAAGGATTTTCAGACTCGTTTGTCATCCTTTTTTAATGCAGCCCGTCTCTGTTTAAATAGACCGAATTTGCAAATGTCTGAATTTGTTTCATATTTTAAATGTGCATTTAACAGTCTACCTCACAAGCTTTCAAAGATATGTTCACAATTTGAAGAATTATTATAATTTGTTTTTGTTTTTTTGCCAAAAGAGGCAAATGAATGTATAATTGACGATACATTAAGATCATTTTTTGTCATGCATGTTTTTTTTTTTGCATAATTGCAAAAAAAAAAAAAAAAAGAAAAGGAAAAAAGAAAAATCCCACCGATGGTTCTGTCCAAATACAAGTTTTTAAATCTCAAATTCAATGAATGAAATGTGTCTGTTTTTCTGTTAATCTTGTTAACAGTTTTGGTGGAACAAACATGGTTTTGGTGGAACAAACAAGTTTTCTCCTTTTGCCCCCATTCTCTGCCCTTCAGTTATATTTTTCCTCCAAATTTTCATTACAGCGCTCTTTTCACTGACCGCTTCAAGCATTTCAGCAGAACAATACTAAAGTCAGATTTATTTACATGTAACCATTTTTACAAAACAAAAAATGAAAAGCAGGCAACAGTGACATATGAGAAAAATTATGTTTTAGGATGAAAAGGGACAAATTTTCATAAAATGTAATATATCAACACAAAGTAAAAACATTAAAAAATTTCAAACATTTTGTCTCACATCTGTCCAAAAAAAACCTTTCGGCCAGCATCCTTTTTAGGTCATGTCATGCATGTGTGTTGTACTTTTCCATCTGCTTTGTTGTGACTTGTGTGGAATGTGGGTGTATTGAAGCCATTAATTTCTTGGCATCGTGTGGTCACTGGGAAAACAGGGGAATCATGTTGACTGAAGCATGAAAAAGGAGGTTTAGTCTAAGCAGGTATGAAATGAAGTCCTCATGTTGTTAGCAGTACTTTCTTAATATCAGGACTGAAAATGGCTCATTTAGGCCCTCAGGAAACATGTCATGATTTCAAGTTAACTTTCTCTACTGGTTTATCTTCTTTTCCTCTTCCCAGCTACACATCATTCTGCCATCCCACTTTATCGTTTCTGTTCTCCAGAGAGATAGCGTCAGACTGTATATTATGAATATCAAAAAGCCCAGAGTATGCAACTTAACTCACTGATTTTGATGAAATGGTTTTTCAAATACAAAGCACTTGGGGGTGTCTCGTGCATTTGATTCCAGTTGTCTTGTCAGATTTTTTCCATTCAGTCAATGAGCAACAAAGCAAGCAGTAAAAGTGAAAGAAAGTAGTCAGTGTCATGTCTCAGCTTGAATTTCCATGGAAATGCTCGGATCTTAATAGATGTGCAGTTTTCTCAGGCAAGTCATCACCTCTGCTGAGTTCATATTACAACACCACGTTTAAATTCATAAAACTTTCAGTTACACTGTAATTTTCAGTGTCATGCCTCTTCTCATGGGGCCTCTCCCTTTGGCACAACCAATAAGTGTCTACTTTTAGTGTATGTCAGTTTACATTTGCCTGACCAAAGGTTTTATATAGTCTGTAGACATGGTTAAGATGCCCTGCTGAAGCTGAAACGGAGCATCAAAATGGGGAAGAACGATGATTTATGGGCTGGTCTGAGTATTTCAGAAACTGCATACCTCCTGGGATATTCCCCCTCAACCGCCTCTAGGGTTTACAAAGAAAAAGTGAAAATATCCAGTGAACGGCAGTTCTTTGGGGGAAAATGCCTTGCTGACGCCAAAGGTCTGAATGGTGTGACTGCTATGAGCTGACGGGAAGCCAACAGTAACTCAAATAACCACTCACTGCAATCAAGGTGTGCTAAAGACCATGTACTAAAGATGCCAGGAAACCAAGGCTACAATTCACATGCACTCAACAGAATTGGAAGATTTAAAAAAAAAAAACGTTGTAAATGAACTGGTTGTTAAATAGTGCTTTATACAACTTGCTTAATTCACCCATCTACACAGGCACTTTTTTCTATGGTTTTTCCATATAAATGCGTTCTATCTAACATTTACACACATTCCTGCTCTCACGGATGGATCAGTGAGCAACTTGGGGATAGTATCTTGCCCAGGGATATTTGACATGCAGACCAGGGATCGAACCACTAGCCTTCTGATTAGTAGATGACCTGCTCTGTCTGGTCTGATGAGTCTCAAGTTCTGCTGCAACATTCAAATGGTATGGTCAGAATCTGGGGTAAACGACAAGAAAGCATGGGCCCATCATGCTTTGTTTCAAGAGTCCAAGTGGATGGTAATGGTGTAGTGGCGGAGGGGTTATTTTCTTGGCACACTTTGGTTTGCCTAAATACCAACTGAGCATAATATAAAGGCCGTAGCCTGTCTGAATTTTGTTGCTGATAACAGTGTTGCTAATGGCTACTTCTAGCAGGATAATGCACCATGTCACAAAGCTCTAATCATCTCAACCTGAAGACAGTGAGTTCATTGTACTCAGTCCAGTAGAGCACCTTTGTACAGTGGTGAAACAGGAGATTTGCACCATGGATGTTCAGTTGACAAATCTTCATCAACTGTATCAGTATGGACCAAAATCATGAAGCAATGTTTTCAGCACCCTTTGGGAATCTTTAGCACAAAAAAATTAAATCAGTTCTGAGAGCAAAAAGGGGCTCCAACACCGTACTAGCAAGATGTACCTAAAGTAATCGTCTATAAGTGACATTCCTCAGGCACCCTACACAACCTTCCACTAATCATGAAGTACCATGGACATTTTTTTCTAAAATAAATAAATAAAATAGGAAATAAGAACTAGATCGAATTTTAGGAATTACTATACAGCCATTCATTGGCCTGTTAAAAACACTTTATTTACTGATTGCCTGGAGTTCACCATGAGTAAATGAGCAACTGAAACATCCAAGCAGCTGGGATCAAGAAAGCATATAGTTCTGCTCAACTAGCCAGTGTTTTCAATAAAACTTCAATTATAGCCTAATGACTGTTTGCCTCAACCAATCAGCCCACTTGTAGTTCACACCAATATCTTGTCAGGATTATAAAAGGGGTGTAATGAAAAGGGAGAAATGTAACGTATCACTATGATGAGTAGAATGTATGATGGGACTGAATGGAGGATAGAGAAGACTAATAGAAAGCTTCGTTAAATGGTGCAACAAGCACCTAAAATAAAATCCCTGTGGAGAATCAGCAAAACCAAGGAGCTTGAGGTGAAACCACCAGAAGTACAGAAGCCTCCCCTTGTCCTGGTTATTACTTTGGTATAGGAAGTGAAGAATGTGGTCTCCTGCAAGTACTGAAATAAAAGTGCCGTCCTCTTTAATGAGGAACAGAACAAACTGTTTTTTTTTTTCTTGTGGAGACACAATCATGGTGATTAATGAATATCACAATGTGGGCTTCTGGACCTTTTGGCTATAAAATATGATTAATTATACCTGAAAAATTCTTTGTGAGGTGGCCTCGACCTTTAACTAACACATTTGAATTAGCTTCCTGGAATCAAGTTTAATGTTTGTGCCAAATTTTAATTCCTTTAAGAAAGTTGAAAAAAAGAGACTACTGTTACGGATTCAAATATTGGGGATGGATACAAGAGGAAAAACCACAATAACAGCACTGGTCCGGCCGGGTTGAGTCAAACGATGATTTTAATGATCACACGCGTGGGAGATCTCAAAATGGTGGAGCATTGATCAAACTCTTATAGCCTCTAGTGGCCCCCACCTAATCATAAAAGCCTAAACATTCACATTCTTTCTCTCACACAGTGCCTAAGCTACGACCTTGGCTCCCTGTTTATCTGCTCCCGCTGAGATGGGGCAGAAAACTCCAGTATGTTCTGTTCTCTTCTAATCAGACAAATAAGGCGATGACTTTCTGCAAACAGTATTTCTCATAACTCAGCAGTATAATGCATCATAAAACAATATCATTCATTCACAATAAACCAGCAGTCTAATGTAATGCAACTCAGCTTAACAAATGCAATAGTTATCACCTTCTTCTAATTCAGGAGAATAATGCAAACTAAAACTACATAATAATTCACCATCTTTAATTAAGGGTCTAACATGGCATAAAATAATATTATAATCTGACACTACACAAAAAATATACATATAATATAAAGTGTGAATCAAAAAAAGTGATATACAACTCTTAAATCAGTAGACGTCTGTTACGGACCCTGGCCTCATGTGGGCCCGCCTTCCTCTATGGAAATTCAAGTGTTCCAGGACTCACAGGTGATTGGCTGGCCAGGGACCTATGCCCGCCCGCCTTCATGCAGATCAGAGTGTGCCAGTCCACACACACCATTGGCTGTTGCAGGATCCTTGAACACAGCGGACCAATGACGTGGCTGCCTGCATTTACCAGGAAGCATAAAAGGCTGAGGATTCTTCATTCGTGGGGACTTGTTGATGTGAAAACACTGTGTTGGCTGTCCCTCCTGCCTTTGCACTGCTGCCTTTTGAACCTTTGTTTTGAGTAACCGCCTGTGAGATGTTTAGATGATTAGTGTTATTAGTGCTATTTGAATATATGAGTTGTTTGTTGTGTTTGTTTAAATCATCCCATTGCCTAGTGAGTTGTTTCAGTAATGGTTTTCAGTTGTGGTAATAAACCTTCTGTTTTTCTCTCCCCCGCCCCGCCCCAGGAACAAAGACTCCCTATGAGGCATCCTGGATGAGCCCCCACTTATGTTACGACCCGGCTCTGCTAGGCGACAGGGGATGTAACATAAATGAGCCCAGAGGCAGGAGGGTTAGATAAAAAGAAAAACAGAAGGTTTATTTTGCCAGTTTGCAGTGAGACCGAGCCTCAGCTCCACCTGACCGCTCTCCTCAGACCCAGAATCATTCAGTTGCCTTCTCTCATTTGTTATCCCCTGTCGCCTAGCAGAGCCGGGTCGTAACAACGTCTTTCATTATTGTGAGAAACATTACAGTTTCAGTACAGTTATGTTTTACAATGGTAAATTATGTGCTCGATTCATTTTGTTGTTGATGCACTTTTATTGCCACCAATTCTATGTAGGCAATAGAAAGACAATAATGTTTATAATATTAATGGAGAACAAAGTGTCAGTAGATCTACATCCTTAGTTATTGCAAATGCTAATGTTGGGTCATGTTTCCTCTTAATATGTGTAACGGAGTTAAAAATACTTCTGGAAAAACACTTGTACTTACCTGGTCTTACCATTTTAATTGTGAATTTTATCATTTTTGTTGTATTTTATTTTGAAAACCCAGAAACCGGATCTCACTCTAGCGTTTAGAGGCTGCTAAGGCTTCCGTTCCTCACAAAGCGTTTGCACTGTGAGGGTAAGTTCTGTAATGAAAGGCTCTAGCATTTTTATGGTTTCTGGTGTGAATGTTGTTACACAAGTTGTACATGTCGATGTATATAGGTTTATATTGATGTTAGAATGTTACTGTGTAACCGAAACAAAGGCTGGTTGCTGTTAAACAGTGTTTCTGCCGTATTTATGCTCTTTGGCAGTAAGCTTTCGTCGGCCCCCTAGTGGTTGCTGCGCATAGCAGGAAATGTGTTTGGACTTACTGTTTTTCTGTGCTTTTTGTGACGTTGTTTTACATTGTAGGAGCTACAATTGCGGGAACCACCAGAAGACACATGTTAAATGTTTTCTGTCTTCTGCAGGTACGTGCGCTTGTTAACGGTCATTTTGTCTGTAAAGCACAAGCAAGTGAAAATGTAGTGCGCTACCGTTAATTTGTCCACTAGAGGGCAATGTTTAGCCGGTGATACTGTTTGCTGAGACCTCTGTACCCTGTTATTTTGTTTTATACAATTGTGAAATGTATTTTTATAAGTCATAAGATTTATCTTTGTGTACAAGTTCAGTGTGACAGACAGTAAAATTGAAGAAATGATTATTTTCCATCTTTTCTTTATTAAGAAGTAGATTATAAGTCTGTCAACACAAGTTGCGTTTGCACTGTGAGGGAGCTACAATTGCGGGTACCACCAGAAGACACATGTTAAGTGTTTTCCATGTCTTCTGCAGAATAAACCGTGAAAAGCCAACCTTTCTGAGCGTCTGTGATTTATGAAGAGCTGGAAGCGTTACATATGCAAAGAGGAAACTTTGTCATATCTGGCTGATAGCGTATTGTTTTTCCAGTTTATTCCCATCCTTCCCCAAGCACGTTATCTCTTAAGGAGTGCCAGTTAAAATTAGACAAGAAGGTCACATGCTGTACTCTAATGATAACTCAAAGGAAATGTAATAATAACAGAGCATCATGTACTTCAAAAATAAACTCATGGTGTCTTGAAAGCTGACTAAACTGTCTAATAAGACAACTGACAGTTGTCTGAGTGATGTTAGATTATTGCAACAATATGGTTAGCATGTTGCCTCACAAATCAAGTCAAGAAAGCCTTTATTTGTCACATGCAAGGGCGGGACAGCATGAGAACAGAAAACAAAAAAAAACTCCTCTGCACAAAGAGCACATAAATGTCCACATCACAACATCATGAAGCACGTGACAAGCAACAGGGGTGGGTAAGGGGTGAGAAGTAAGCCGATCCAGACACTGCCATCCTGCCCTGCAGCTATTCATCCAGTGCTGGGCCCAGACCCGCTGTCCGACTCGGCCTTGGAGATAAGCGTACAACACTGAGATGTTATCCAGTTTGCTCATAGAGCATGAGTGTTCACGACAGCTGTGAGCCTCTCCAAGATGTTGTCCGATGTTGTCAGAGTCTCAGCACTCACAGCAGCCGCAAGCTTCTCCAAGATGTCATCCGTGCTGCGTCTAATGAGCCCATTCTGAGAAGCCATGGCTCGCTCCATCGTTCCAATCAACATAGCGGGCAGCCTTGTGTTGATTTGAACAGCTCTTTCGGCTTTCTTTATTTTTCGATAAGCCAGGGCCAAGCCAGGGCCAAGCCAGGGCCAAGCCAGGGCCAAGCCAGGGCCGATCAGCAAGAACCCTGTTATCATGGTTCCAAAAAGATAGATGTCTTCAATAGGCTCTCCTGAACCCAGGCTTCTCATCGAGAAGAGGGTGTCAATTGGATTCAGGGACCAGTTGATCAAATCCATAATTCCTCTTTTAGGTTTTAGAGAACGGACTGTGAGACTCTTCAAGGGTAGAGGGAGAGAAGCAGACAAGACTAGACAGAGACATGAGAAAGCCAAGCAGGAAAGATAAGGGAAGGGAGAGGGAGAAAGTGCGACCGCCTTCGTCAAGAGCCAGAGAGATGCACAGGTCCTGGGTTTGAATCTACCACCCTGCTGGGGCCTTTTTGTGTGGCCTTTGCATGTTCTTCCTATGTCTGAGTGGCGTTCCCTTCAGGTACTCCGGCTTCCTCCCACAGTCCAAAGACATGCAGTGAGTGGGCTTCAGTTAACCGGTGATTTAAAATTGCCAGTAGGTGTGAATGTGAGTGTGATTGGTTTTCAGTCTCTCTGTTAGTCCTGCGACAGACTGGCGACCTGAAAAGGGTGTACCCCCCCTCTCATCCTGTGGCTGCTGTGATAAACTCCAACCCCACTGTGACTCTGAATTGGATAAGTGGAAGAAAATGGATGGATGGACATCCAGTGTGAAGCTTACTCAGGCAAGAAATGTAAAGGTCTTTCATACTGTAGCAGAAGAAAACACCCAAACAACAATTAAAACTGCACATATACTGCATTAAAAACATTTTTTCCCTGTACAGCCATAAATAGTTAAAAAAAAAAAATCACAGAATTTTTCAAAAAACAGATAAGAAGGACACTAAATATAAGAAATATGTTCGGCTCAAGTGTGAATAAAATGTGCATAAATGTAGCTGAAGAAAAGAGCTAGAACTGTTGCCTTATAGCAATATAAACTCAATTTATTATTTAAATCAAAGAAGCTCTAATCTTTTCTAAAGATTTAGTTTTTCAGATAGAAGTGTGATCTTTCTTCATGCTAATGTTCCGCTTTAATTAAAGATGGAAAAAATGGTTGGGTATAGCCGAAGAGATGTCACTGAAAGCTCGGATGTAATGGAAAAACTGAACAGATATAGATCTAAAATGTTATGACTGTGTCATCAAAGTGTCACTCGCCCTGAAACGGCTGATATGAAATCGCTCATCAAAAACTTCACCTCAATCAGCCTGAACAGAGTGCTGTGACAGCTCGATGTTTTCCATTTCGCCCCCTCTACGTGTCTCCCTCCCTTTGATTGGGTCACTTTTACTTTTATGTTATGACATTTTATATTAATAGTCTTTTGTCTCTGTATCAGAGACCCACTCTACAATCTGTGTCATGATCTCCAGACCCCTGATTCACAGTGGACATGGCTGAATAATAGGGGAAAAAAAAGAGAGATGGAAAAAAGGAGAGGGCTGGGATTCAGAGGCTCAGACAGATCAAACTGAGAAAGGAAGGCAAGGCTGACAGCTGCAGGGCTGCGGTATAAAAGGAGCAGTGAGGCTGCAAGAAGATGCTAATTCTCTCCCTTTTCAAAGCAGAGATTTTTCTTGGGGCAAAAATAAAATTAACAACCCACTCGATAATCTAGTTCATTTGAGCACATTTAAAAATCGAGATTGTTTATAGTTTTAACTGCTATCACAATTTTAAAGAAATAAGTTAAATCAATAATGATTCACTGCATTATTCAGTATGCAAAATATTTGCTTTTGCATACAAGAGGAAAGCAATATTTACTCTCTCACCTAGCTGTGATGAAGTTTGATCTAATGTGTTGCATTTATACTGATTTCTACAGAGTTACTATTACACTTGGTAATTCTTTTAGATGCTGCATTAAGTACATTTGCCATTGTATCTTGCACATTTCTGGAACTGTTTATAGTCTCAATATTATATATTTCCTTTTAGTAGGAGGTTAAATACCCTAATGGTCTCTCTCCACACCCCCCACAGCCTCATTTCACAGAGGGAGGCACCCATGAAGGCCAGTCCCTGTGCACCTAATGAGGGCATGAAGACTCAGGTCTGTGCCCTGACTTCTGCATTCACTTTCTCCATTTCTCCTCCGTGCAGCCTCATAGTCATGAATATAACGGCCTAAACTGTCCTCCCAAATGTGCAGGGAATGAAGACTGCGGCAAATGAATGAACTTTAGAGTGACACCATCCGCTGTGGCCAAATTTATGGAAGGAAAAATCTGCAATAAAGTCAGGGAGGGATATGCTCAGCAAATTTACATGCTAACTAGAAGCACATGAAGCCAAGCTTTTAACTTCACAAAAAAGAGTGCACCTTATCTACAATTGCCTCAGTGCAAAAAAAGAAAAGAAAGTTTGAATTCTTTTGAAGTAATGACACAAAGAATAATGACTAACATTAACAATTAGACACATACGTCAGTGTTGGTAGCTGGTCTCTGTGCTCTTGAGGCATTTAATGAAACAAAGCTACACTTCGTTGGCTTGTTGGCAGGCTGTGACACAGGTTACTGAACAAGCTGCCATGTCAGTGGTTATAATGTGAATTTTCACTTTTAAAATGTTGAAATTATGCTATTTGTGTGTCACTTGCTGCATTCACGCACTGTAAGCCATTGATAAGCTGACACTTATTTTCTGCTCTGGTGCCTCTTATTATACTGTCACAGGATGTGCAGTCATTCTTTCATCCAGTGGCCTCAGAGACAGCCGATTGATGGCAGTCTCGATCACTGTCTGAGAACTCTGACCGACCTCTGCATGTGTATCTAAATTCCAGGTGTGAAGAAAAGTATTCGCACTGGATTCACTTTGTAGGTACACCTTGCTAGTACCAGCTCACAACTTGCTTAAGCATTTGTAGCATTCGTAGATTCCTATTGAATAGAGCATTGAAGTGGTTTTTACTGCAGATGTGTCAGCTGCATATCCATGACGAGAACCTCCATGGGAACAGGAGTAAACTGTGGTCATAAAGGGAGGGGTATAGTCTGCAATCATACTCAGGTAGGCTGTGGCATTTTAAGGATGCTCAGTTGGTATTAAGGGTCCCAAAGTGTGCCAAGAAAATATCTTCTGCTGCCGTACCCCATCTGCTTTATGCTTCAACGTGCTGTGCATTCAGAGATGCTCTTCAGCATGCCTTGGTTGTAATGAGTGGTTTAGTTACTGTTGCCATCCTATCAGCTCGAAGCATTCTGGGCAGTTTCCTCTGGTCTCTGGCATCAACAAGGCATATTCTGCCATGGTGCTGGGTCACCCAGCACCATGGCAGAATATGTGTTTATTATTATTATTGTTATTATTATCTGATGATTTGATGTTTATTTTGATTATGTACTGTAGTCAAAGGAGCTTGCAAAGAAAAGCGTCTGGACTTCTTTAAGTTACTTGAAGACGTTTCACCTCTCATCCGAGAAGCTTCTTCAGTTCTAAGGTCAAATGGTGGAGAGTCCCAGATATAAACCTAGTGGGAGTATCCCCCCACAGAGGGACAAAAGGACCCCCTGATGATCCTCTAATCGCCTGAGCCAAGGTGTGAAACTGGGTGTGGGTCCCAATCAGCCAGAGTTTCGGGTGTGTTCATTGTGAAACCTGGCCCCACCTTATCATGCGAATTCCTGAGGTCAGATGGCCCAGGATGTGAGTGGGCGTTAAGGCGTCTGGGAAGGGATCTCAAAACTGGATTATAGATGGCAGAGAGTTGGTGTCGTAAACCCCCGCCTCTGTTCAAAGATGGTCGCTCACAGTGGACATAGATGGCTTCTTTCACTCCTCTTTCAAACCATCTGTCCTCTCTGTCCAAAATGTGAACATTGGCATCCTCGAAAGAGTGTCCTTTATCCTTAAGATGCAGATGCAGAATCCTTCACTGCGCACATTAACGCTGTGGATAAAAACATCAAGTTCACCAGGGAAGACACAAAGGACAACTGTTTGCCTTTCCTGGACTGCGCTGTGCACATTGAAGAGAACGGCAAACTCAACATCGAAGTTTACCGGAAGCCCACACACACGGACCAGTACCTCCTCTTCGACTCCCATCACCCTTTGGAACACAAACTTGGAGTAATTAGGACCCTACACCACCGGGCAGAACATGTTCCCTCTAAGCCTGAAGGAAAAAAGAAGGAACACACACATATAAAGGAAGCACTCAAAACGTGCGGCTATCCTAAATGGGCGTTCTTAAAGTCAGCAAAGAGGCACAGAAAAGAAGACCAGACACCAGCGAGGGAGGATAAGAAGGACAGACGCAACAACATTGTCATCCCCTATGTAGCCGGTGTATCAGAAAAACTTAGGAGAGTTTTCTCCAAGCATGACATCCCGGTGCATTTCAGACCCAGCAACACGCTCAGACAAAAACTGGTTCACCCGAAAGACAAAACGCCAAAACACAGACTTAACAATGTGGTGTATGCTGTACAGTGCAGCGAGGAATGCCCAGACCTCTACATTGGAGAGACCAAACAGCCACTTCACAAGCGCATGGCACAACACAGAAGAGCCACCTCCACAGGACAAGACTCAGCAGTCCATCTGCATCTTAAGGATAAAGGACACTCTTTCGAGGATGCCAATGTTCACATTTTGGACAGAGAGGACAGATGGTTTGAAAGAGGAGTGAAAGAAGCCATCTATGTCCACTGTGAGCGACCATCTTTGAACAGAGGCGGGGGTTTACGACACCAACTCTCTGCCATCTATAATCCAGTTTTGAGATCCCTTCCCAGACGCCTTAACGCCCACTCACATCCTGGGCCATCTGACCTCAGGAATTCGCATGATAAGGTGGGGCCAGGTTTCACAATGAACACACCCGAAACTCTGGCTGATTGGGACCCACACCCAGTTTCACACCTTGGCTCAGGCGATTAGAGGATCATCAGGGGGTCCTTTTGTCCCTCTGTGGGGGGATACTCCCACTAGGTTTATATCTGGGACTCTCCACCATTTGACCTTAGAACTGAAGAAGCTTCTCGGATGAGAGGTGAAACGTCTTCAAGTAACTTAAAGAAGTCCAGACGCTTTTCTTTGCAAGCTCCTTTGACTACGATGACCTGGATGACTGAGAACCTTCACAGACATTATGTACTGTAGTTGAGAGTTTCTTCCTGTGCCTCCTTTGTTGTGTGCCAGGTTATTCCTGTCTGTGTGCTCTCTCTGTGCTCTGAGTCAGTGTCGGTAGTTCAGTCTGTGGGTTCCGGTTTTACTTTGAAGGCCTGCGTCTCTTGCCTCGTCATGTTAATTAGGATCAGCTGTGCCTCCCTGCGGTTTGCCATTCCGTGTTCCCTCTGTGTGTGTGTATATATATATAGTGTGTGGTTGCCTGTGCTCATTGTTGGTCTGTCTGCATTAGTTGGTGTGTCACTGTATCTCTCTGCTCACCATCCCATGTTTCTCCTTGCTACATGTTTTAGGTTAGTTCATTAGTTTTTTCCAGCTCAGGTCATTCCTTAGTTCTGTCCTTACCACCCTCGCTTTTTGTTTGTACTTCACTCATTGTAAATAAACGCTCACTCGCATCACAGCCTTTGCCTGCATTTTGGCTCCTTTATTCACAAACACCACCACTTGCCCCGCAAACCGTGACATTTTCTCCGTAAACACGAGAGATGATTGTGTGGGAAAATTCACCAACCACCATACCACATTCAAAGCCACTTAAATCACCCTTGTTCCCCATTCTGATGGTCAATTTGTACATCAGGAGGTGATCTGGAACATGTCTACAGGTTTACATGGACTGAGTTGCTCCAGTATGATTGGCTGATTAAATATTTGTGTTAATGAGCAATTGTACCTAACAAAGTTGGTGAGTCCTCTGCTCTGAAATGTCAGAAAAGTCAGACTGGGTGTGTGTTATCAATTTTACTTTGATTTATTTTTCATTTATTTTGTTTGGATCTGGAGTGGTCTGGAGATCACAGCCCTGCGACAGAGCAGAGACCTGTCCAGGGTCCCCTGGACGGATGGATGGATTATTAATGAATTGCACGAAACACAGTGATACAAAACCATGTGTGACTTTCTCAAAATAAGTGCAAATTTTAATTTGGATGACTCTCGGAGGACATGTCATACATGTGTGGAGCCTTGTAAAACATCACATGCAAAAGATTTCCTCAAAAAAGTGCCAGCCCCCCCCCCCCAAAAAAAGTAAAAGTTTAATAAAGTGTGAACCAATCCCCGATGCCAGCCTAATTTTTGGCAGTGATAAAATTAAACTGAAGGAGTGTTTTGAAAGTTTAACATTAGGCTTTAGTTTTAAAATGTTTATGATGAAAATGATTATTAAGCTCGAAACTGATATAGATAGATACTGTCCAGTGCCTGCCAATATTTTGTCCTTCCAGGAGAACATGAATGATAAAACTCCCCCAAACAAACAGGAAGTACAGACTTCCTGTGGGCTTTACTGTAACAATTAAAGCAGTATTCTTCTGGGAGAAAACACATTAACCAAACAAAGTTAGACATGACTGCCTGTACCTTGGTCTACAAGCTGTGTACGGCTTTATAGGCAGACTTACGAATAAATTAATGCCTCCTTCAGATATTGCTGAGAAGCTAAGGTGAGGTGTGACTGTCTGAGTCTCTATCAGGTGTTATGGCCATGAATATCTCCTGTGAAACATTTTTCAAGCATAAGACGGTTACGATAGAGGCATACCATTTACATTAGAGTTTGCATGGTCGTTTGATTATGCAACTACAGGCTTTGATGCTGGAAAAGAATAGAAGAAAGAGGGGTGGGTGGGGGGGTTTAGACAGGGAAAGGGTGAGCTTAGCGGAATACATCTTGAAGTAGAAATGAAATGTATGAAGAAAACTGTAATAACCTACACAACAAAATGACTCACAAAGCATAAAATAACCAGGATGTGACTAATAGCAAACAAATGTTTGGGAGAATTGTATGAGTCAACTGATTGAAGTGAATTCCACTGAATCTGTGCTGGAAAGGTATTGTGTAAAGTTGAAACTGATGACTCAAGCTTTATCCAGTAGCAGTTACGTAAGTATTACATTTTTATATCTGTCCAACATGCTCATAATGTGACTCAAGATCATCAAATTTCAGAAAATTGTTAGAAAAAAAGGTTTGGGAGCACACTCTGTCTTTTAAACTCTAACCAGTGTGGTAAGACCCAACCCCAGATGTGGAGTAAAAACTTAAAGACATCAAATAAAAGCTTTAAAACTTTAGGCTAAGTTGTTAAAATAACTCTATATTGAAAAGCTGAATGCTCCTGTCATTATTTTAGATAGGGTATTGATTTACTTTCATAAGCCAAGACTATTGTATTTTTCAAGCACCTTCCAACAACAGAATACAAAGTGCTTCATGTAAGACATCAAGAAAAAATATGAAAGAAATGGAAGTGAATATAAAAAAGGCAATTAAAAAAGACACATCACTGTTTTTCCCCCATATTGAACTTTTGGTTTGTATGCTTCATCTCTGCTCTGTTCTTTTCTCGTACATTTCCTCAGAGCACAGCTTTCAAGTGAAGGAGAGTTGATCTCTTTTGTAGTCTCCTGGCTCCACCCCACCCCCCCCGCCCCCTCGCCCTCTCCTTTTAGTCCTCCGTCACCTCCCCCACCCACTGTCTTGACTCTCCTACACAGCTGCATGCATAAGTTGATCCAAACAGTGAATGTAGTGCTATTCCCCTCCCCAGACCTTAAAAACGGTGGGAGAGAGGACGCCAAGCCGAGCCTTAATGAGCTTCTTATGCCAGGAAACAGTCACTGCAATAGATTAACCAGGGCAATTCAGAAATCTGAGACACATGTATCTGAGGTCTTCCAGCACTTACTTTTACAGATGGAAACAGTTAACAAACCTCTAAAAACGCACAAAAAGAGCAGATGTCACATGTCTTCCAGTACACCAAGCCTACATGACAAGCCAAGTGATCATGAGTCAAAACTTGCCTGAACTAAAACTGTCATGACTCACCTTGTCTGACTGAAAAACAGCCAAGCCTTAGTAGTTTCATTATTAGATAAGCTAACCTTTTGGTCAGCTCCAGATTTATATTAACAATCCTTTGGATTTTCTACACGGGATTAAGTAAAACAGGGCAGTTTCCTTTTAATCTTTCACATGACAATTTATGCACACTTGTCAGATGGAAGTACCAGATGTGTCTTTAACCAGCAAACTGAAGTCAGCAAGGTGGTTTTACCTGTTTTTTAATAAGGACTCAGCATTGATCTGTTCTGTTAGATGAGAAACTCACAGGAGATTCTTAAGGCAGGAAAATCAATCATCCAGCTCTCGCTCTACCACAGTTCTCCTATTGAGTAATGACACGTTTTGATAACAATCTGGAATGTTAGCTTTTAGATTTGTTGCTGTGGAGATGGCTTTTACTGCACGTCATACTTTGCCTGACCTCCTTAAACTCTCGTATTCATCTGAAAATTACTTGCCAAGTAGAGTTAGTATCCAATTAACCTGATTGGTGCATCCAAATGGTTTCTCCCACAGGCTTCTCCTGTTGATAATGCTCCCAATTAAAATAGAATTTGAAGCCTTTTCCTTGTTACATGGAAATGAACAGAAGGTCCCATTAGTCTTCAATTACAGATGGCTCCTAGTTGTTTATTCAGTACAGCAGCACATGAGTGGCTGCTTCAAACAGAGGGCTCTTTGATGGATGTTAATGAGAGACAGTTGGCATCCACGTATTTCTGACCAAACCTTGAGGGTTAATCATTATATATACAATCTTCCTTTCACTGGGTGGAAGCCACAGCAAAGCAAACCTGGTCTATAGCTTTCTGTTGATTAAACTCTAAAAGATGTCCGCTTCTATTTAACCTTTAGACCAAAGACATTTCTGGTGGATACTGACAGATTATGACAAATCTTTACTCATTCGCATCAGTCCCATTCCTAAAACCCACGGTTTGTTCAGCTTCTTCTCATCCAGCTCATAGAAGGACACAAATGTGCTGCTCATTCAAGTGTAATCCCATACTACTAAAGCCAAACCTCCTATTAGTCCATCTGGCTATAAAATGAGATTAATTGGGAGAGAGAGAGAGAGGTTGGATTGGCAGATTTTCTTTCTCTAAATTGTATTTTCATGTTTTCCCTCAAGGATAACATACAGTATGATAAATCTGACAAGATAAAAAGACATATTTTGAGGGCATTAACAAGAAACAGAAAGGTACATAAACAAATCGTCACTCTAATTTCTAATAAGTAATTTTCTCATTGCTCTAAATGGCGTTTTAACCAGTGTAGACTGTTACATGTACATTTTGTAGTACACTATCATCATGCCCACCTCAGAGGTTGTGTGAAAATGATCACTTTGCATGAATAGTTACATATTAAAATTAAGTTTATGTGTGAATTCAATAAGGCTGATCTGTAATCAGTCATCTGCCTGCTTTCCTGGGTGTTAGGCTGCTTTTCTGTTCTCTAAACGCTATCGCTGTCAATCTCAGTATTGTCATCATTACTCCATTAGTCCAATCATCTTCTTGCCCGCCTTCTTTGGGCCAATTAGCCTCCACTTTGCATAGTTTAGATCTGTGATCACCATCACGCTCCCTTTCAGGCTGTCATTTGTATAACCCTACTCCTCCCCATCTCCACCTCACAGGCATCTCAGTCAGAGCTTGATCCTGGCCTCAGTCTTCATCTTCACCGCCAGTGTCTAGTCTATGGGGGTGGGGGGGGATTCTGTTTTGCCATGATGGGTCATCGAAGTCTAATCGACAAATACATTAATTTCTCTATCTCAGTAAATCATGTTCGATTGTTCCGAGTGATCTCTCGTTATTGGACTGTGATTGTGAATAGTTTTATACACTTAACAGTGATCAGTTACTAAAACATGAACCGATAAAGACAAAAACATCAGTGATGGCAGCGTTCAGCTTTAAGCTGGCATTTCAACAGCTCATTTGGTGAAATTTTATAGGTTCCTGTTTTACACATAGTTGCCAGATAGTATAAATTAATTTCCATCCCTCCATTTTCTTAACCCTCTGGGGTCCAGGGTATAATTGGCCATTTTTAACTACTTTTGATTTTCCCTCCACATTTTCCCTTTAAAAACGATTTACTTTGCCTTGTTTGGTATCATCCTTTTCAGCACAACCTCACGTGTCTGAATTTACAGTTATGTTTTCATTTTGACATACTGTATTAACACAATTGATCTAAAATCAGAAAAAAAAACATAAAATCAGAGTAGAAAAAGTTATATTTTTTACTATAACAACCACAAACATGTTTAATGAATCATATTTCATAACTTTAAATGCAAATATAAACTGTCAATTTTAAAATCCTATGCACAAGTTTTGCAAACAACAAAGTTATTTGGATCCATTTACCTTGATTTTTTAAATAACCATTTCAAACTATTTACAGAACAATCAGCTGTTCTGCATTCAATAAGATGCCACACAAATTATTTGTGCCACTCCAAAAACATAATTTCTGTCCACTATAAAGGAGAACATCACAGCCTGATACCTGCAGGTCTGACAGCAGCAGGTGTATCACTCCTTTTTCTACCTGGAGACAGCAGTCGCCTCATTGTTCTGACACACAACACAAAACTATCCACAACACTACACACTAACTACACAAGACAACACATTAACTACACACCCCAAAAACGCTAAACGTCACAAATCTCTCACATCTCAAAACTCGCTCTCTCTCTTTTTCTGCTCTCTCTCTCTCTTTCGCCATCACTCCTAAAACTTCCCCTGGTTTTTTTTGCTCATAAGCAGAGAGTGTTTGCTAGCGCTGTCCTTAGACAGTAAACGTGACGAAACGATTGGGGAAAAAACGCCGGGTATATATTGTTTATCATGACTCTGGTTTTACGTGGCCTATCAACACTATTTAAAAACTGGTATATATCACCTTGTTGCTTTGTCTTTAAGTGGTCATGTGATTGGCTTACCACTACTACTTTATTCTTCCTCAGTCAAACAGCAGCACTCATGCGATTGTTTTGCCCCCTTAGCTCCAGGTGTTGTGCTAGAAAGTGATCGTGATTACCGTCCGCGGGAGCGCGCGCAGCTGCTTAAAGCTGTAGCGTCCAGATTACTTGCGTAGTCAGCTACTTCCGTGCAACTGACATAAGATGCGGTAAGCTGAACACAGCTTCAACCGTCTGTTTGTTGAAAAATAGTAACGGACCGCATTTTCTTGTTAGTAACTGTAACGGCGTTGTAACGATAGGAATAGTAATTAGTTAGTTAGTTAGATTACTCGTTACTGGAAAAAAGTAACGCCGTTACTTGTAACGCCGTTATTCCCATCACTGATAATCACCCACCTGTGCAAGTAATTTTTAAATGTTTTTTTTTAAACAATATCAACCATATGGTGGTTTTCGATGAAATAGTCAGTTAACTTCACTCTGTTATGACTGTAAATGTATATAATTTCAAAGCTTTCTGGCTCTAAAGGAAGATTTTGGTGTTTATTTGATTTGCGGTTTGCATAAGTTTGAACACAACAAACCTCTGTCTCAGTTTTCTGGATGTGTGTATGTTCCTATCTCAGATCTATATACAGTCACGAGAGAATGAAAAAAACCCTTTAATCACTGAAAAGTCTGCAGGAAAGGACTGTTTGCGTTGGTGGGTCAAATGTCTATCAGTGCATGCTAAAACTTATGTTTTTCTTTCTGTGTGTGTTTGTGTGTTATGGCTGTGAAATTTAGCAGACCAAAAGTAAAAAAGATTGAACGGTTGTTCAGTACATTCACTGGCTAAAATTTGTTTGTCCTTTCAGTTGCCTGAGCAAAATATTGGTGTAAAAATCACAAAAGAAAAATGTTTCCAAAATAAAGGCGCTTATTGTTTTAATCTAACGCAAAATTACATTAGGAAATGTGTTTTTGGTTTAGTGCTGCCAGCGCTGTGTTTGGAAAAAGTAGACTTAGTTTTATGCTCTTGTCTTAGAAAGACAACATAATGAATATTGCGCGTTCTTTAAGCTCTGTTTCAGTGAAAACAAGCGTAAGATTCTCTAACCCTCATCGATTCTGGATGTCCCAGTGCTGGGATCGCTTCAAATCTTTCATAATATTGCAAAAAAAAATAACATTTTGAAAATGTTGCCAAAAGATGGCACATTCACCGAATACCTAATAACAGTAATGAACGTTGGCAGGGGCTTTAATTGCCGTTTAGAATTTGTTTTTTATAGGATGGAAGTAAAAATATCTATTTTCACCAGGGCTTTTCATATCTGACTATGGTTTAATTTTCTGTATATCAAAAGTATCTCTTTTCATTGAGCCATGATTGTTTCTTTTGGCCTTAAATTTTAATAGAAGAACATAAACATAAAAGCTATACTCTGAGGTCTGTTGTCATCTCTGTATTGTAAAAGAAACATACTTTTGTTCATTATAATATTTATTCACTAACAAATAAAATTATCTGGTGTTTTAGCATGCGAAAACCCCCAAATACAAAATGTGCTTGATTACAATACCTCAAATATTTGTGAATCAAACTGCTCTTGTTTGCTTGCCTACTGACATGTAATTAGATAAACAGATCCTCAGTCCATAGGTTTGACTGAAGCTGAAAGAGGCTGAAATGACAGTAGATTCAATGTATGTGGAAAAACTGAGATATATCTTTGTAATTGCAACCCTTTTATAGGCAGATCTGCTCTTACCTTGTTTTGAAAGTCGATTGACGTGTAAATAATAAATAACCTGAGGGTATTAGTACTTTCAATACAACAAACAAACAGTCTGGTGTTGTCTGGAGTTGTTTTTTTCTCCCATTTTTTAGAATGATATGTAGGTTGACTTTTAAACAAGCAAGACTCGTTTATCAGATCAGAGGTAAAATATTAGTGCAGTATTCTTGAAATTATGTGTACTTAAGTCATTCTTTATTCCAACTGATTGTTTCATCCAAGATCAAATGGTCAAACATTAAACTGTGATATATTAAACTAAATATTTATCAGGCTACGGATGCTGTGACTCTACGGTCACGCTTCTCTCATAATTTGTAGACAGCTAGGTCTACAAATGTTTGGATAATGGCAACGTTTTTGGGGATTTTGGCTCTGTACAGACGTTCCACTCTTTTTCGGAGAGTTTAACAAACAAATTGAATGAACTGTTTTGGAATTTTTGAAAATTTGATTCCCCATTTTCAAAGAGTCAAATGTAAGAGCAGTTTCACGGTCAGGTCAGTCTCTCATTATTTCATGACAAGTGTGGCAGATAAAAGATCTGAAGGTGATTCCAACTGTTCAACTTGCATTTTGTAGCTGTTCAGTTCAACTCTTAATATAAGGTCAAAAGAAATGTTGATTCAAGCGAAGGAAGCCATCATTGGCCTCAAAAAGCAAAATAAACCCAATATAGAGAAAACAACGACTTCAGGGGTGGTCACATCAACACTCTGGTACATTCTCAAAAACAAGGAATGTACTGGCCAAACATCCTGGAAGATGACAGAAGACAACTAAAACAACTTCATAACATTTAACCAAGTCAAATAAACTTGGCAAAGTAGCCGTATCATGGTCAAAGTCTCCAATCAAGAAACATTTTCATTAATAGAAATACAGAGTGCTTACAACAAGATGGAAACCACTTTCTACACTCAACAACACAAAGGCCAGATTAGACTTTGCTAAAAAGCATCTAAGAAAATCTTTGGTGAGATGAAAGCAAGATTAAATTGTACCAGCATGATGGGAAGAGTATGGGAAAGGAGAAACACAGGTCATGCTCTGAAGAATACCACATCTTTTAATCACGATATGGGGAATGTTATGGCATGGGCATGTATGGACGGGCATGTATGGACGCGAGTGGAACCAGGTCACTATAGTTGTTTTTGATAATGTGTGCTGATAGGAGTAGCAGGATGATACAGGGCTATGCGTGTTATATATGCATAGATTCAGCCAAATACTGCAAAGCTGTAATGGTGCAAATGGATTATGATGCAAAGCATACTGTTGGTATCAAAATATCTACAATTCCTGCATTACATGGAACCCTATCACAATTGACTGCACAATATCATGACGTGCAATAAGAGCAATAAGATAATGCAGCTTTCCTCTGTTTTTTTTTTTGTTTTGTTTTTAAACCTTTATTTAACCAGGAAAAGTCCCATTGAGATTAAAAACCTCTTTTTCAAGGGAGTCCTGGCCAAGAGGCGACAACATGTTGAAATTACAAAGTTACATACATATTATAAGTAACAATTACATTTTAAAAACATTTTTCTCTGGCTCTCTCAATCTGGACTTAAAAGCATTTAATGAAATAAGATTCTGCTATCTTCCAGTCTTTTTGCATCATGTTCCATGTGAAAGGGGCAGCATAAATAAAAGCCCTCTTTCCCAGTTCAGTTCTGACAAATGGAACATTGAGCAAAAAAAGATCGCTTGAACGCAGGCTGTAAGAAACAGTACTTCTCCGTGTGAGCAGATCGCAAATGTAGGTGGGCATTTGTCCAAGCAGGGCCTTATAAATAAAGATGCACCAGTGAACAAACCTCCTGGAGGACAACGAAGGCCATCCCACTCGAGCGTACAGATCACTACAATGGGTCAAGGCCCTACAGTTTGTAATAAACCGTAAAGAGGCATGATATACTGAGTCAATCTTATGAAGACACTGGGCGGAAGCATTCATGTACAGCAGATCACCATAATCTAAAACAGATAAAAATGTGGCATTTACAAGACGCTTTTTTGTCTCAAAAGAAAAGCAAAATTTGTTACAAACAGTACTCCTGTTTGAGTACTGCGATGTTATCAAATTTATGATACAGAGTGACTGCACACTCATCTGAAGCCCTTCACTGCCTTTAGGTTAAATATCTGATAGCAGGAAAAACTTCAAACATGCAAAATGTCCCAGAATTTTGCCTTTCAGCATAAATAGACTCGGAACACTAAAAGAACTAAAAGTCTTCTGCACAGCTGATAAAGAGATTTAGTTTTATGGGGGAAAGTTAGAAACATACTTTGATTTGACATAATGAGATGGCATGTTGAATATTGATCAAAGCGTGTTAGCAATTACTTCTTTTATTTTGAAAAATCTTACGCTGGTGTCATATAGAGACAAAGACCTGATGTTGCGGAATGTTGACGTAACATTTGATGCTTCAGGCAGCATTCAAGTCAGGACTCACAAAATTCCACAACCACGCACTTTCTTTTATGTGCTCATCTCATGGTACACAGATTTAATCCAGAAAACATCCAATTCTAAATAAATTAAAGATGGCTCAGTCGTATACATGCTGTATCAAAGGAAACTATGTGCTGAGCACGTAGGGTGATTTAGCAATGACATGCCCTGTGATTCTGACACTGAGCATAAAGCCCTTCACCAAAGAAGTCATAGCTTGCCGACCCTCACTATGCTGAGCACGTAGCATGCATCTATTGAGAGCAATAGTCAGCTCAGAGTGCTCAGAGCTTGGTGGTGTTTTCAACCTCAAAAATAAAGCTGTAAGGAATGGATTAAACTCCTTTCACATGCAGCTGCAATTGTTATCATAATCTCGTGTTCATGAAAGTGCAATGCTAGTCCTCATCCTCCTCTAGTACTTGCTTGCTTTTATCCGCTTCTCTTGGGAATCAACTCTATGTGTGGATGAATGCTAAACTTGCCCATCAGGTGTAGAGGAGTATGGTTTGAGGAGGCTGAGGAGGAGGAGGCTTGCTTTAGTGCTACCAGATACCTGCTGAAATTATGAAATTTAGCGTTGGAGCAAAAAAACAACAACAACAACAAAAAAATTGGGACGTGTAAAAGTTCGATTTATCTGTTCAGACCAACATAAATGTTGAAAACAAGACTGATCTTCACCTTTTGGAATGCTGGGTTTGGTTCAAACTGGTGACTTAATTCATGATTTAGGGTACCGGTCCTTCAAAGAGGACACCTGATTGGAGGTGGGGATTCAGAGTTGTGAAAATCCAAAATGCAACTCTCACAAATTCCTCACAAGAGACAATTGGCTCAAACGGGACCCACTGGCTGTGGGGGCCTCGCCTGTGTTGACTGTGCATGTTCTCTCACAGTCCAAACACGTGTCAATATTTAGCAACTATAAATTTGCGATTTGAAGCTTTCCGTATCTGTGTTGACCCCGACAAAGACTGTCAACATCCCCTTTCTGTGTAAGTTTGTAGTGGAATGAGCTCCAGCAGCTCAACCATGAACAGGATAAGAAATACGGGTGTGGGATAGACTGTTTCTTTCATCCATGTACAGTGTTGAGAAGGTTACTTTTAAAATGTATTCCACTACAGATTACAGAATACATGCCCCAAAATGTATTTTGTAACATATTCCGTTAAGTTACTCAATGAGAGTAACGTATTCTGAATACTTTGGATTACTTAATATATTATCATGCTTTTTACAACTACATGAATGTACTATTGCTGTGTGATTTATTACTATTACGGCTCCGAACCATAGTAAAGGGACCTCTGGCTAATACGTCGGGTTCTGTGTCGGGCTCGTAGCCGAAAAATAGCTTTACTTTGCTGTCTGGGTCTACTTTGCTAGCGAGAGACAAAGAGAGGCGTTGAAAGGCTGCTGCAACGGAACTTATTGTTTCGGAGGAAAACACGAACACAGTGTACAGTCGAGTCTTAATAGCTTACTTACAACTGGGCTGGTCAGGCACTCTTCTTGGCTGCAGTGGTTATTATTATATTTACATGCTTCCAGCTCCCATTTCTGCTCGATGACAACTCATACTTTTCCACTCTCCTTTTTCTCCCTCCTCGCACTCACAGACACATAACGGGTATGGCAGTCCATTCTCCCAGCAGCACGGACTACACTGCCCATGAGGCTACATTCTTTAGGGCTATCCCTGTAGCATTCTGCCGATTAGCTTAGCACAACAACAACAACAAAAAGGCGCTCTCTCACCCAGGAAACACACAGTCGCAGAGAGAGCGCGTCACAAAACCCAAACAGTCCTGACCCGCCACAATATGAAACAGGAAAATACCGCTGTGTAATCCATTTATTTCAACAAAGTAACTGTATTCTAAATACCACCTTTTTAAACGGTAACTGTAATGGAATACAGTTACTCATATTTTGTATTTTAAATACGTAACGGCGGTACATGTATTCCGTTACTCCCCAACACTGTCCATGTAAAACAAACTGTGAAAGTGAAACAAAACTCCCGCAGAGATAGAAAAAAGTTCCAGGAAATATTTATTTGTTTTTCTTAAAAGAAGCACACTTGAGGTTACTTTGGCACTGTGAACCATGCAATGTAAAGGCAGGCACATCCTTGTGCACACTGGATGTGTTTTTTTAAAGTCTTTTAAGTAGGTTTAAGAGTTTGTTGCTATGGAGACTATTACAACATGCTCTTACCTTGGATTGTGTTTATTAGCTCATAATTAATTGGTATTTTATATATATTTTGAGGCATTATTTCACAATGACAGTTTGCAAAAGATGCTGGCCATCCTATCTCTGTGGACTAGAAGATCTTAGTCAGAACTTTTTCCAACTTCAAATTACTGTTATTATTTGTAATTAAAGATATGGTTAGCTCTTGTGCTGAACAAATTATAATATTTGCAGGACTCACCTCCTCCAGGTTGCCTGCTCAGCAGGACGGACAACAAAAGAGGTCAGACCATCTTTCTGTTTTCTTTGCAGTTTGTCTTTGAGAAGCTATTTACTTTTTCTTATCTAAATAGATTTTACAATATAGTTGCTTATAGGTTTGGTTGGTTTTGATGTGTGCTGGCATTGATTTCTGTTTCATAAAGCCCTTTCAGAGGTCTACTTGTCACCATGTAAAGCAGGAAACTGCATGGGCTTGAAGGATGGCCTGATAGCTGGTGTACTTTAAACTAGCTGCAGTGGCAATGAGCAAAGTTTGAGAGAGAGCTGATTTCTGTGATGTGTACTCAGCTTGGAGCTTAGTAAAGCTAGCAGGCTGAAAGAATGCAGAAGGTGCAATACTGACACTTGCTGGAAAATAAATCTATGCATGGAATATGCTAACAGGTCAGCAGCATAAGGTAAAAATAGTTTGCTAATGTGTGCCCTCTGGTGGACGTTGAGTGGATTATTTAGATTATTTATCATTTAGAGCTGCTGCTTTAGGTGAACTGCATTATATTCAGTCCTCAGCAGTGTTGGTCAAGTTACTTGAAAAAAGTAATCAGTAACTAATTACTGAATACTTCTCCCAAAAAAGTAACCCCGTTACTTTACTGATTACTTATTTTCAAAAGTAATTAATTACTTAGTTACTTTTTAAAAACATGATTTACAACCTGAATAGGTAATAAAGCGATAGATCTTTCAGCCCAATTCTACTTTTTCTGCATAATCCATCATACAAAATGTAATCAAATGGAAAAGTCTCTTTTTAAAACTTGTTTTTATCAGTTTTAATCTTTTAACTTTATGCATGAAGCAACAAGTTAATTACATGCAACATTCTCTGACTGGAAGAAATTTGTTTAACATTTAAACCTATTTTCTGCACATTCCAGCACATAAAATAAAATATTTTTTGTGTTTACATTCACTCTTTCAAATAGATGCAAGTGAAACACAGCAGAAAATAAATAAAGTCAAAGACTAGCGGTCCTGTTGCTCTATTTTCACCTGTAAAGCAGGAGTGGGGTAGGCGGAGGTTTGCCCTGGTGCAGGTGTGCCGCAGCGGTCAGTGGAAGAATCCGCGAGTTTCTCTGTGAATTTCCCATTACGTCATAGCGCACTCGGCGCTTGCTTGGAAGTTTAGGGGTTTTTTTCGCTGTAAAAAGACGTTTTCTTCCCACGCACAACGGACACTAATGTTTTTGTCACTTTTTATGGTATCAAACTCAAAGTAAGATCAGTACTTCCACGCTTTAAACGCTGCACGCTCATACTCTCTCCGCACTTGATATATTATCCATTGTTGATCTGCACACAGCTGGTGTCACGAACGTCGCACTCGCTTACGTCACTGTCATGAGACATTCTCGCAAAAACATCAAGGTTTTAGTAACGCAGTAACGCAGCGTTCCTACGGGAAAGTAACGGTAATCTAATTACCGTTTTTGCAATAGTAATCCCTTACTTACTTGAAAAAAAAAGTAATCGGATAACGCGTTACTGCCCATCTCTGGTCCTCAGTTAAACAATTCACTGATAAACTCTCGAAATTTAGTATAAAACTGTCATAAAACAGTGAAAGGAAAATGAACAGATGGATAGGAGAAGCGTTATTAACTGAAACGCTAATTTTCAAGTTTAAGCCTCAAACAACCAGGCTATTCTTTAGAAAGTAAAATGGTATAATTATGCATAAAATATGAATATTTTAATATTCTGATGTAATTAATTGTGTTTCTTAATAATTGGCATGCAAAAAAGCATGAACTGTTTTTATCAGCCTTTGGGCTTTCTTTATCTGCCTTGAGGCTTCTGCAGCAGCCATGGTTGACTTCTAAACATAACAATGTAATGTTTGTAACATGTCTGAATGCACAACATGTAAAACCTTGAAGGAGATGGGCCACAGAAGCACAAGGCCACATTTGTAAGTTAAGAACAGAAAACTGAGGCACAGGCTCACTAGATTTGGACAACAGATATTTGGAAAAAATGTTGCATTCTCTGAAGAGTCCCAATATGTGCTGAAACATTTGGATTATAGTGTCAGAGTTTGGCGTAAGTAACATGAAAACATGGATTCCTCCAGCCTTGTATCAACGGTTTAAACTGTTGGTGGAGTTTTATGGTGTAGGAGATATTTTTGGCACTCTTTGGGGCCCACAGAGTATTGTTGTGTACTGTACAGTGTACTGCTGATCTGTGGGACCATGTCTTCTCCGGCAGAATGAAACACCATGTCACAAAGCTCAAACCATCTCAAACTGGTTTCTTGAGTATGACAGTGAGTTCCTTGCACTCAAATGCCCTCCACAGTCACCAGATCTCAATCTAATAGAGCACCTTTGTATTGTGGAACAACTGTGTGATGCTATCCTGGTACTAACAAGTCATCAGCTTTAGACATTTGGGATGTTTTTGACTAAACCTTTTTATAGGCTCGTCTACTTTTACCTTGTTTTTAAAATGTAGACAGATATGTGCACACAAACTGCACAAACCAATGAATAGCTGGGTTATACATGACTCAGTAAAGATAAAATCAAAGTTTTAGCTTTTTCATTTAATAAATGTTAGGGCTCTGGTAACCTTAGTAAATGAGTAATCACCTTTGATAGGCAGGTTAACACTGCTGAAAAAGTTAATTCTTCATTTGCTTTAGCCTGGTGTTACTTCCAGCAGACAATATGGAAATATAGTTCACATACAGCCTCAACACATCTCAGTTTTCCTTCTCTTCCCTGTCATGCATTCATAGATGTCAAAGTGGCATAACTGGTAATTCAACATCTATCTAGTGCTGCTGTAGTTATCCTTATAGTGGAAAAAGAAGTGTGACAAAACGCGCTTAGAAAAATAAACCTGAGGGACTTAGACATTAAAGCCTATGAAAGACGAACGCAAAAAGACGAGGGCTCGTCCGGGATTTGAACCCGGGACCTCTCGCACCCTAAGCGAGAATCATACCCCTAGACCAACGAGCCACGTGATTTCCATGCAAACGGACACCAAATGAAACACGAGGGTTTAACAGCTGGTCAACGTTGCCAGAGTACAGCTGACCTACACTGAATTCTTACGGATGTGTAAAACAACCGAACAGAAACGCGTCTTTTTTTAAAATAACGCAATCCTGCCTGATACAGAATATATTTCTATGTGAAAAATCA
Organism: Perissodus microlepis; assembly: GCF_051167445.1. Classification (NCBI taxonomy): domain Eukaryota; kingdom Metazoa; phylum Chordata; class Actinopteri; order Cichliformes; family Cichlidae; genus Perissodus; species Perissodus microlepis. Next base: position 28,858,057 of record NC_140465.1, on the reverse strand, counting down.
GCCTGTTTCTACGACACTTCCAAGGTTTCGTTCACTGGCGGCTGTTTTCAAAGTTAAATGATTTGTTTTTCTCCTTAAAGACATAAATACGGAGCTATAGGGTGAGATGAACACCAGCTTTCTCTTTAGCCTTATGAATAATTCGTGTTTTAACGTTCAATGACACTTATTCGTCGGATTCGCGTTGGTTTATTGTTTAAGTCAGTTATTTGATCACAAACCGCTCGTTGTAATGTTAGTGAAACACCGCGAGAGGGCGCCAAATGTTGTCAAAAAGAAGAAGGAGCAGAAGAGCCGAACGAGACAAGAGCATTCACTCCTTTTTATTTCCTTTTTCGCTTAGATCCCGTTGAACAGGTGAGACTTCCTTAACAAGTGAAGGTCTGTCATTGTTTCGCTTTTAAAATAATACGTATTTAAATTAACGATTTTTGTGATGATCTTTCATTTTCTTGTTATTAGCGAGGATATGCTCTTAACTTCCTCTAATTATAATTTCATATAATTTTCCCAGATTTCATATCAATTCTGCATCTGCAGCAAGTTTATATATCCTCATCCTGAACATGAATGTCATGGTAATTTTAATGATTTCTTTGAATTGCTCTTTTCTGAGCGTGCTGAAAGATTGTGCTGCATACATATTATTTTACTTTTAAAAACAATAATTGGATTTGAATTTATTTTGCATTGTTTCTAATACACACAGCCAAAAGGATACATATAGGCTCAAATGTATATACTTTTCACTTAAATCTTTTGATAAGTGGTACTAATGGCTCTACAATATCTTTCAACCTGACAAGGCCAAGGCCTGAATTCCAACGCGGTGCCGTGACAGGATGTCACCTGTGCAGCAAGCCCAGTCACTAGTTATCTTGATCTCAACTGGTAGTTTCCCTTTGCCAGCATAAAAACAATTTGTTTGACATGACTCACTGGTTTCATCAATATTCAGAACACTGGGAAAATCTAAGGATCTCAGTGAATTCAATTGTCCGTAAGTGCAAGTTATCTGAATGTGTCAATACATAAAAAGATCGAACCATCTGGCCACAATAACCGTTTTGCTGCCATTGGTAGTGGTACACCTGCACATTGCAAAAATTGGAAGGAATAATAGAGGATAAGGACTTACCAGAAGTTTGACATATGTATGTATCCGTCTGTTTGTATCTGCTCAACCCAGCACATACTGCAATGTGGTACTACAATAACAGACTTGAAATACATTATGGACTGCAATATTTGTCACTGTTCATTTGTAAATGGCATGTAATATTGTAGGTTTCAACTTTATTTCCACTGAAACATCAGTGCAACCACACAGACATGCAGTAACTGTTAAGGCTGGTCACCGTCATCAGAGCAGCCCATTAATGTGACCCATTAAACTAATTATTGGAGGTTTTAAAGATCAGTGGATTCAACTAAAAACCTGTCCAGACAACAGAGCAGCTTTAAATGATTAAAAATGGGTGTTTCTCTAATGACTGATGAGAGTGTGTGTGTGACAGCTGCATTTCACGAATCAGGTCGTGCATATTGATGTCTGAAGTGCAGTGATGCACATTCCCTGCTGCTGTTACATAAATTAGCTGCACTGCTGGCTAGTCTGTTGGATACATTTTCATCGTGTCATATCAGACACATGGTAGATCCTGGCAAAATCAGTCGCAGGCAACAAAGAAAAGCAAACAGATTGTGTATTTGGAGAATTACATTAAAAGGGTGTTACCAGTTTGGTTAAGTGGACGAGTTTAGTTGAAGCCAAATGATTTGTCTAATAAATAAAACATTTTTGAATATGACCCCTTCAGCTCACTCACTTTAGACTTGCTTTCATTAGACTTGCTTAATACCCTTTACTTTTACCCCAGTTCAGTGGCTTTGAAGCATCATTCTTCTTTTGTGTGCATGCAGGTTTGTGTCTGTAAATATATATATTCAGTTAAAAACATTCTTTCATCAATCCAAAGGAGACATTTTGATTATTATAAAATTGCCTTAAGGAGTTTTAAAAGTTTAACAGATTTGTGGCCTTAGTAACAAAGGATTGTATCTACCAAAGCATAAAAAATGGTAAATCAGATTTTTGTCATGTTAATCCAAAATCAAGTACTTTGACCACTAAGACCTGCTGGGATTAAGTGAAGTTGTGGTTTGATGTGTCCGTGGATGCTTGTACATAGAAATGTTTGTCCATTTTGTTTCTGTCTGTCATAGCAAAACAAAAAAAAAAAAGGAAAAAAGAAAGAAATACACTATATTACCAAAAGTTTTTACTCACCCACCCTAAATTATTAAATGTGGGCTGTCCAATCACTTCCATAGCCACAGGTGTATAAAATCAAGGACCTAAGCATGCAGACTGCTTCTATGAACATCTGTGAAAGAATGGGCCACTCTCAGGAGCTCCATGAATTCCAACGTGGTACCATAACAGGATGTCACCTTGTGAAATTTCCTCGCTACTAAACATTCCACAGTAAACTGTTAGTGGCATTATAAAAAAATGGAAGCAACTGGGAAAGACTGCAACTCAGCCATGAAGTAGTATGTGTCATGTAAAATCACAAAGTGGGGTCAGCAGATGGTGAATTGCATAGTGTGTAAAGGCCACAAGCTTTCTGCAGAGTCAATCAATACTGACCTCCAAACTTCACGCAGCCTTTAGATTAGCTCAAGAACACTACCACTGGACTCTACAACAGTGAAGACTTGTTTTTCAGGAGTAAGGAACTCTACGTAGCATACCAAAGCATACAAAAACATTTTGGACTTTGTAAGAACAATTTGGGGACAGCCCCACTTCTGACATTACTACAAAACCAAAAAAACACAAACAAGCTCCGTAAGGACATGGATGAGCAAGTTAGATGTGGAAGAACTTGACTGGCCTGGGCAGAGTCCTGTCCTCAACCAGAGAGAACACCTTTGGGATGAATGCCGAGAGAATACTTATACAATATAGTGTACACAGAAGCAAAAGCTTCAATATTGCACTTACCCCTCATATATAATACAATATTTAGCCAACCAAAAATTGACAATGTGACCAAAAGCCCCCATCAAAAAACAGTATGTCATAATTACATTAACATAAAAATAATTGGTTCAAATCTTGGATGCCTGGAGGTAATTGTTTTTTACTTTTTACATAATCTAAATAACTGTAAAATCTCTTAATAATAAAAAACACAAGTTTTAATGTATTCATCCAAATGAACAGTGGGGTAGTGAAATAATAATAATTTGCTCTCAATACTATTTTTAGTTCTTTATCTTGTAATAAAAATATTAAGTTGGTGATCATTCTATATGCATTTCCCAATACTTCTGCCCAATGGGTCAAATATGGAACTATGAGTGTGCAGTCTGTCTTACTCATTTATATTTCTAACCTTTCCAATAATTTGTCAGTGGTGTCAAATGCTTAAGTCCAGACATATTAATTTATTTTCATTCTTTGTAAGGTCACTTGGGTTCCTGCCTAGTGTTACAGTGTGAGTGTCTTTGGTGTAACGGAGCCCCTGTGCCATGTGTGGTGCGGAGTTCAGTGCACACTGTCCTGCTGTTACAGTATTATTTTTGTTTCGTCCGTTCCTCTGAAATATAGATTATGGCTCTCTATATCCAGCTGACCTTTGATTATTGTTGGGTGTTTTAATCGTCACAGCTAGTTTTGTTCCTATATTTACAAAGAACTCTTTGATTGCCGCGTTCCAGTATTTGCAATGAAATCAGAATATCAGAATATTTCAAACTCTCCAGGTGTTCTGTATGCCTTACCTGTATTTGTAGTAAACTATTATGTGTTCTTTTGCTTATGATGATCTTAATATCCATGTTAATTTATTTTTATACTTTTCATATTCATTTTTCGACTCTTTTGTTCTAATTTTAAAGAATTCTTTAGACGATTAATTTTTCTTTCTGCAGTTTTTATTGTATGAGTCAGTTATTATTTCCCCCAAATTTTCTATACCTCATTTGCATCTTCTGAACAAGCTGCTCCAGGCTTGTTTAATCATATCAGCTTTAACTATGTTTAATACATCTTGTTATCCTGCTAGTTCTGACGTCTTTCTCAATGATATTTCTATTTTCTACATCTAAAAAAATGGCAGATGATCATTTATATCATTCATGGTTATACCCCTGAGAATTTTCCCAACTACATAATTTGAGAATATATTATCTATGACAGCATCGTTTACTTCTATCCTAGTTGCATGTGAAATTGTAGGAAACAAACTTATGCAAAACATTATGTTATTAAATTCTTCAGCTTGTGTGTGTCCTTAATGATTGAGTAAATCATCATCGAATCTCCAGAGAAAAAGAGCATCTTATTATTGCATATAATGTCACATAAACCTATAATTTTGTCTATAAAAACTTGCACACAAGCTCCAGGGGATCTGTATATACAGCTTAGCGTTTTACTTCTCCAGCTTAAGTTCTGCAGTTACACATTCCACCAGATTTCCATTAAATATCATTTTTATCAACAGTTTTGCTTTGCAATGAATTTATATATAACACAACCCCTCTTCCCCTTACATTAATTAACAGTTAACAGTTCTGAACACTTGAAAACTTCTTGCTGAGACTCCATGACTCCCAGATGTAGAAGAACAATGGATGATGACACCTTAGAGACTCTCAGGGGAGGTGTGTGTCTAGCTGACGGCAGCCTCAATATCCACATCCAGCGCAGGCGGGGTTGGCACATATCTCACACTCATTCATATTTATAACCACTAGACAGTGCAAGAAAAAACATAACAACAACTTCAGCGATTATTTTAATAATTCCAATCAGAAAGAAACATTCCTTATTTTACCCAATGGCCTGCTTTCCAGTTTGAAAAATTACTCCTAATAGTGATAATTGGATGTTATTACAGCAACAAGTGTCTTTTCTGATGACTTTTCTGCAAAGCCTGGTGTTATCCTTCCAGGCATTTTGTGGTGCAGCACTTGCTGGATGTGTCTATTACAATGTGTAAACATTGGATTCTATGAATCCATTTGCGCAACTCAACTAAACTTTATGCTTGTTGTGTGTGTCTTTAATCTTGAGTCCTACAGAGTGTTTGTCTGAGTAATAAAACTAAAGATTACATGGAACAGCCTGTGCGTAATTGTTTGCTGTTTAAATTTGGCAAAAGGATACTGAGACTGGCTCAGCAACTGGAGTTCAGGTGGTTGAGCAAGTCATTCATATACAAGGGAAAGGCTAATGTGTGGGAACACATAAAACATCCAGCAAAACCAGCATACAACAAAGCCTAAAAACAGGGGGAAACAACTTACCAACAAACTGTCACGCAACATTTCACATGCAGATTGACACATGAGCTTTAGAGGTGCTCCGAGACATATTTTGATATATTAAATAGTGAATTTGCCACTGCTTCGAGTGTGTGGGAAACTAATTGGCTTCTCTAGTTAAAATGCCAGTGACATTCTCATGTAACAATGCATGCAACAAATACCATCTACCATTCCCACAATAATAGTAGTAAAGGTGTATTAACCCTCTGAGTCTAATAGCAAACAAATGTTACATTTGCAAAAAGGTTTGAAAGAAGCACCTGGTCTGTTTCAGGAAATTTTGTTTACACATTCTGTAAAATTAATGGCAACATATGGCATCTATGACAACTGGAATTTGCCCATTTTTAGACTGAAATCTTATTATGTTTAATTAAGCTTGGGACCAGCTATTATAGATTGAATAGAGAGTTGGTAAACAAACTGATTTACAGACTAAAACACTCACGCTTTTGTCCTTAAAAAATGATTGCAAAAAGATAATATATTACACAAGACTGCTGTTGTATAATAACACATAACACACTATTTGTTTTTGGTTTGGGATCTTGCTTTAAGTCATTAACACTGGTTGCTCAGAATGTGCCCAATGACCTACTTGCATAATTTCTTATGCATGCAATACCCTTTGCAGCAAGCTGTGGAGAAATAACGATGTGACAGGAACACACTGTAATACCGTAATGTGTTTGTGACCAAAATAATCTGATCTCCCTTTGGGCTCTTCTTACTTAGATTTGAGAAAACGGCTACTTCATCCTTTTGGCACACTGGTCGAAACACCTGCGGCACAAGAGGGTTGGCACACACAGTCTTGAAAGTGTGTGCGTCAGAGTGAGGACCAAAATTTTCATCTAATTCCATGATTTTCTTGAGCTGCTTCACAGCCTCCAGTGGGAAGCTTTTGTCTCCAACCTGTGGGGAGAGGGACAAGAAGTTTCCATCTGGCCCAGTAAACGTTTTGTTAATGTCGTGTCAAAAAGCTAAAATTTTCATTGTATTTGCAGAGATTAATCAGAGGAAAGAACAGGACAGTCATTTCAGGTGTACTTTTGCAGGACACACTGAACATAAGTGGGTTGAGTGATTTCCTTGAAGTTAATGTTTTATGTAAGAATATATCAACCATAAGCTACTGTGCCAGAAATGCATCGAAATATACAAAAAACACCAAAGAGACTTTAAAAATGAGCCTTGGATCTATAATACTTCCAAAAACAAATGATACTTACTCTGACCCATAGTCCTTGAGGTACACCGCACACACATCCCACCAAAAAAAGAGCAAAGAGGACTCTCATTTTTCAAGATGATGTGAAGATGCCTTTCGATTTATGATTTTCTTCTGTGGTTGATGATGTTGAGACAGTAGAGCTGGAAAAGGTGAGCCGACCAAGAAACAGTGAAATGGAAAGACTTTTATAGATATTTTCAAAAATTAGGGAGGAGACTTGTAAACACAATACAAACAATGGGCGGGGGACAGTAGCAGGTGGGAGAGTCTGAACTACACTTTTTTGCCATTATAAAGTGATAAAATTAAGGCATTTGACAACCAGTTGTGAGTTCAAGCATGTTGGATCCGCTTTTTCCTTTATAAACACCGTCATGTAATCTGTTTATAACAACTACCTGTGCTATTACCTCCGTCAGCACAATATTTTATGTTTTGTGACTTTTCACACCAACGCATCTGATATCTCAGCACCAGCTAATAAATCTCATCCCTTGTCAGTGCTGTCTGATAAAGAAGCAGCTATGTATGTACACGTGTAAATTACGACATTTTACAAACTGGCAACAGATGGGAATCACTGGAAAACGGATAAGCATATTTGATCTGAAACGGCACTGGTTTGAAGTCTGGCAGTCAAATCTGTGAGAGTCTGAGAGACAATTCTGAGAGCTGCCATCAACAACGAATTATAGCTGTCTGTGTAAACTTTATTTCATAAAATCAAATCTATATCTAGTTTTATGTTTTACTTTTGCTGAGTTAAAAGCTTAAATCTTTTTATTACCTTGAGAAAGATCACAGTTTGAAGACTTAAGATTGAACTGTATGTGATTGGGGACGACCTATGAGTGAGAACCCAAAAAGTCGAATGTTATTCATGTTCATTGATCAATGCTCGTGACAATTTGCATATTAATGATTAAGAAAATGACCTCACAGCCCACTGTTGGCCAGTGGTGCTAGTTTGTAGTCATTGTGCAAATGTACTGTTTAAAAGGTTGGGGGAGCCTGCAGTCAGCTGAGATTGAAGAAGTCACTTGGATGAGTGACGAAATGTTTCCCCCAGTGAAAATGCTACCTCCAGATGAACAGAATCAGCTTTTTGGGATTTCCTTACCTGGATGATTGAGCATGCATTGAGAGACTGTTAGAGAGAAATTAATAAAAGCAGTGCATCAAAGTTAAAGTCCTTGAAACAGCTTATTAAAAGAAGCTGAAATTCTGTATAAGAACTATTCAGCAAAATCTGTCTTGGTTTGACTTTGATACTCTAGAAGCCAATTAAAACTCCTAATGAGCAAATATGCTTCTAAGTATAAGGGAAAAAAATACAAAGTTCACAAAATAAATTAAATACTATTTTTAGCATTACAAAAAAATACATTAAAAATAAAATAGAAATTAAGGACAATCAAAAGAAGGCACATTTGATTCAGTGTTAATATTTGTTTGATAATTTGATATTTAGCAGCAAAAAAGAAAATCCACGATGGCTCAAAACGTGCAGAAAAGCAGATGTTTTCATTTAAGTTTTATTTAATGTATGATTAGGGATTAAAAGAGACTGATAAGCCATCAATGAAGGGGCTTTTAGGGCAATATTTAACTTACAGCTAAATTAATGTAAAATTAGGATTTGAAGACAAAACAAGCTTTACAGTTCTGACAAAGCATCTTGGATGAGAAAAGTCTTCATGAAGTTTACAGAACTATAGGTGGTTTTTTCTCTTTAAGAATTACCTGATCAGTCGAATGTTGCCCTTTTTAATGCTTTTGAGGAAAAAAATAAAACAACAAACAAAACAAAAGGGAACAAAAGGATGCCACATCAAGCTACATAAGGATGAATTCAAAGACACTGAAAATCGAAGTGAGAAATTGATGCGGCAGGCTCATCCATTTTACCAAAATTTCTTTATAGGAACTCAAAAATTGTAATTTGTTTTTAAGAGCCAGGGGGCCTGTCAGCGGTATCAGTTTCTTGATCCTCCAAGAACTGTCCGGGATGAGACAACAGACACCCAGCATTGCAGCAGAAACCTGAGAAAGAAGAGGCACAAGAGGAGGAACCATCATGGAATGACAGTCACGCTATGTAGCACCAGCAGATAGAGGAATGACTGACATCCAGAAATCCTACCAGTGGCTGGACAAAGCTGGACTGAAAGACAGCACAGAGGCACTAATCATGGCAGCACAGGAACAAGCTCTGAGCACAAGATCCATAGAGGCTGGGGTCTATCACACCAAGCAAGACCCCAGGTGCAGGCTGTGTAAAGATGCCCCTGAGACAATCCAGCACATAACAGCAGGGTGCAAGATGCTAACAGGCAGGGCATACATGGCACGCCATAACCATGTGGCCAGCGTAGTACACAGAGACACCTGTGCCAAGTATGTCCTGAAAGTTCAGAGATCAAAATGGGACATGCCACCTAAAGTGGTCAAGAATGCCGAGCTAAGATCCTGTGAGACTTCCAAATACAGATAGACAAACTGGTGATGGCTAACCAACTAGAAAAGCAGAGGAAGATGTCTGTAGTGATACTGAGCGATAGGAACTCAAGAAGCTGCAGAAATACCAAGGGCTGAAGAAGTCGAGAATTTTTGGAGGGTGAAGGCAACAGTGGTCCCAGTGGTAATCGGAGCAGTCAGTGCAGTGACCCCCAAGCTAGGCAAGTGGCTCTGGCAGTTGCTAGGAGCAACATTCGAGATTTCTGTCCAGAAGAGCGCAGTCCTAGAAACAGCAGCTTTTAATGCAACAAGCTGCAACAAACATTGTTAAAATATATATGAAAGCACATCTTGTAACCATGGCCCGTCTGTCTATAAACTGCATACACTTCAGGAATTCTCTGAATCCTGTTCTATAATCCATGTTTCATTGCAAAACTGTGCAGCATTTTAAAATAATGTCAAAACAAATAAAAATATATTTCTGGGGTCATAAGAAAACTGTGCATTTTAATTCCATGGTTCATGAAGTATGAAACTTTGCATTCTCCAAAATTCATAGTAGGAAACTTAAAAATGTCACAAAAGCAATCGGACACTTGAAGGTTAAACTACACCCACATGCACAGACTTGGCTAGAACGATTAAGTAACCAGCCAAGCATTGTTGGGAAAATCAGTAAAGAACGTGGTACCTTTTCATTGATTTTTCACACTCAATAAGTATTATATAACTGCTTTCTGGCTGGAGCACATACAGCAATAGGTAAAAACGGTCAAATATCAAAGCAAAAATGCTTTTGATGATAAATCCCATGACTAGTTTTAGCTTATTAGTGAACTCTTTCCCTGTCTTTTAATTGGCAGCTGTTTGACTTGCTAACAGTTTTTCAGGATCGTTAGCAAGTAGGCTGATTTCATTTTATGTGCATTTCCTACCAACTAACCACAGATTGACTCCTTTGTTTTAAGATGATTATTAGATTTTAGCTTGGTTTTACACAGTTCCCATTTTTCTTTTTGGAAGTCTGTAAATGTATTTTTATGTTATAAGGAAAACAGCTTGGTCCTTATAAAAGGTCTTCAAGAGAACAAAGGTGATGTGTGGAGATGTGGTCCACATCCCCTTCTGCTTGCAAGAATAACGAGATGAAATCGTGGAACGGGGAACAAAAAAACAAAAAGAAAACAAACACTGAACCTAGTTATATGTATCCACAATTTTTAAACATCAAGTCCTCATGCTCTGAAGCTGCTCTCACCCCTGCAAACAGGCTCAGAGAGAGGGATGGGAGCTAATGTATTAAATGCAAATCTGAAACAAATCCAATGCACTCGTTTTAAGTGAGCTTTCCAGCTTTCATGAGAGACAAACAAAGTTGTAATCGTGTCCCATGCATCAGTGCTTTAATACAACTTCTCATTTAATGTGCTGAAATTTTTATGTAAATGTTCATAGATGTGAGTAATACTGCAATCATGACTTATAAAGGAAACTGACCGAGTTAGTCAGACATTACGTTGACAAGTTCAAATGTCATCTGATTAATGGATGGGAGTGCTTGTCTAAGAGGAGATTTATTATGTTTTTTTCCTCTGAAGTAGTAACCTCACTTTTAACAAGGCACAGATCTTAACTGCGTGCAGTCACATAAAAGGATAGACACACATAAGATTATAACATACTGTCCAATGGCAAACACTGCAGTCTCACCTATTGTCATAAATCTAGGAATGACAGAATCAAACAGATTCATGAATCCAGTAATACTTGTGGGCTTATTCCATAATTAAAAGTGGCTTGTGTGTCAAACCTGCTGATGCAGCCCTCCAACACTTCAGATCAAACCATAGCCTTTATCCATAAATTAAAATAGGCCTGGCTCCCATAGAAACTAATGCTAAATACAGAATCGCCATATGAAACGTTATAACCAAGCCAAATGCGTGGGTGCACAGCGCAGTAAAGGCTGTAAATTGTCAGAACAGAGCTTCCAAACCTGATCATCATCTGTGTTAGTTAACAGAGTAAGAAGACTAGCAGCATTTATCAAAGACACCACACACCCTTGCTACTCACTGTTTACACCAACAATTAGTGTGTGATCTTATTAAGTAAACAGCTTTACCCCCAGAGTTATAGCCTCAATCACACCCGTGTGTGAATACAGAACAGACCAAAGGATCTGCAAGTGCGCGCGCACACACACACACACACAAGCAAATATCAAGAACTGTGACCCTCCCCCCGTCACTGGCTGTTATCACAGAGTTCACTGAGTACTGTTGTAAATAAGTAAATGAAAGTAAATAATGCTACTAAAGAAGTGCCTCTTGTCTTTTTAAAAATAGCTTATATATAGCTATTTTTTAAAAAACTAATTTTTGTTGTGCATTTACAAAAGAGAGCAAAGATTAGTGAACGGAGAAAAATACAATAATTTTTTCACCTATAAAGCCCCAAAACCCAGAATCCGCCTTCGTAGCAACTCATTACTAGTTCATTATTGTGCAGGTAGCAGGGCTGGTATGCTCAAGAGTTCACTGGTGTCCTGAACTGAGAGCATGTCTGTTTAACGAGGTAGTTTGGCTGCATAAATTAAATTATTCACACTACTGAATGCTGATATAGTGCACATTTGAGTCTGAAATGAAGGTGAATGGTGCTTGAGCAGATGTTGTGTTACATCCTGATGTAGAATTGGGTGAAAGGAAATTAAATGTTAGAAAAATTGCCTGTGCATTAGTTTTGAAGTGATCACCGGACCTGTCAGCAAACGCAAATAACCTACAAGTACATGCTCAACAAAACCTTCCTTGTGCGCGTTAAGGATAATCTTGAATATATTAAAACTGCTTAATATATTTACAAATGTCAATGTGGATGAAAAATACAAATTAAAACAAAAAAACAAACCTTTGTTGAGGCGATAATCCAAAGGGCAGCCAGTATCAAAGTCCAGTTAAACCAATAGAAGCCACACGAGGGCCAGTAAATGTGAACAAGCAGTACAACATGACATATAACTGAGGGGAGACGGAGGCTATAAATACACAAGTAATTAGGAAAAACACCAGGGTATACTACCGAAACTAATCAGTAAAAACACACAAGTGAGGTAAAATTAAATACAGTGAACACGAGACAAGAGACTATCAAAATAAAACCGGGAATAACACAGCATGGGCTCATCTAACATTGAAACTGCAGGAAAGTACAGAAGTGCAGGAAAACTTAAACTTAATTACAAATTATGAAAGAAAGTGCAACCAAAGTAGAGAATAAAATAACAGAAAAATTAACGGAACGCAGAAATAAAAATTACAAGAACAAATTGCACAAAACACATAATAAACACAACTAAAATGTTAAACTCAGAATGGACCTGTATAAATGAAACTGAACTGTATTGAATAGAATGCAGGGTTGAAAGCTCAGAACCGACAAATGTCTTACATAAAGCCACTTTCAGGTCAAGTCAGTTTTATTTGTAAGAAATACTTCAGAGGCTTCACAAGAACAAATCATAGTAAAAACACGCCTCTCACTGTTCTCTACGGGTACTCCTGCTCCCTCCTACAGTCCAAGGACTTTTAGGCAAATTAATCTGGCTGAATGTGAATGTGAATGGTTCAAGACTCTAGACCTTTACTGTCACCCTTCAGAAAATGGTTGGATTGCACCAATATAATAAAATGGAAAAATAAGCAAACAAACCAAAATACTTAAAATACACAAAATGTGTGCAGTAGAGTTTTGAATAAGGTGTATATTCTCTTGATGACTCTGCAGTGGTTGGATTCATCAGCAGGGATGATGAGACAGAGTACGGGGCTGTGGTCGACTCCTTTGTCACGTGGTGTGAGCAGAATCATCTGCAGCTCAACGTGGCAAAGACCAAGGAATTGATTGTGGACTTCAGGAAGACCAGGAAACACTTGACCCCTGTTTCAATCCAGCGGGTCAATATTGACATTGTGGATGACTATAAATACCTCGGCATATTCATTGACAATAAACTGGGCTAAAAACACCACAGCACTTTACAGGAAGGGCCAGAGTCGTCTCTATTTTTTGAGGTCCTTCAACATTGGTCGGACAATGCTCAGGATTTTCTACGAGTCTGTTGTGGCCAGTGCGATCCTCTATGCCGCTGCATGCTGAGGGAGCAGATTGAGGGTTGCTGATGCTAACAGACTCAATAAACTGATCCGCAAGGCCAGCAATGTTGTGGGGATGGAGTTGGACTCTCTTAAGGTGGTGTCGGAGAGGCGGATGCTGTCCAAGATAAAGACAATGTTGGATAACACCTCCCACCCACTCCATGACATGCTGGCTAGCCGCAGGAGCACGTTCAGTGAGAGACTGAGATTACCAAAAAGCACCACTGAACGACACAGGAAATCATTCCTGCCTGTGGCCATCTCCCTGTACAACTCATCCATCTAAAACACTGTATACTGCAATAGCTCCACCCTTTTTGCACATGCTCTTCTTTCTTATTCAGATATTTATCAATAAGTGACTTATATGTGTGTATATATTGTAGTCTTCTTGTAGTGTTACTGTTACTGTTTGTACTGGAGCACTGTAACCAACATAATTTGATCAATAAAGTATTCTGATGCTGATTCTGATTTTAGGGTATTCCAGGAAAAACAGCATTGAAATTAATGCCGGAGCAGGTTTTTTAGAATGGCACACACAAAAAAATGGCCATGTGTTAATATCGGTTGAGGTGTTATGATGGTGTGCAGTTTGTAGAAATGCAGAAGTCTTTATACTTCTCTGCTTGTGAAGTGATGCTGTATGAATCTTCTGAGTTTCTGCTGCATTCATTAAGGCTGTTGGCTATTTAATGGGCTGTAATGCTTTGTATCATGTTTTATTTAATATAAACAAGCCCTTAAACACAATCAGAGGTCACTGTTGGCCTCTCCGGCTTTTCGTTAGCACTATTGATTTGAAGCACTTTTAAGCTAACTTTATGATTTAACTACAGCCCGTGCACTCACGGTTTACAGACACCAAATATTTGAATGCTTCAGATAAAATAACTTTAACTGAGATTTCAACACGTATGTGAGCTTTAAGATCAGGTATTTTCCATAGCGACTTATTCAAAATATGCAGCACCATTAGAGTATGTACAAATTTGACATGAGGACAAAAAGTACAGTGTACGTTTCCTGTTTTAGGAACAGCATCATATAATGCTGATGCTGATCAGGGAAACACAAAGACTTTAGACACTACTGAAAAACTTTAGACCGTCCTACTCTCCCTGCAGGTGTCCGAGGGATCTTCCAGAACATTAAAACTCTTTAAACATTAAAGCAGCCTAATAAAAGAAATGTGGAAATCACTTTAGTTTGTTAGCAGATCAACGTGAAATTAATTTATTGCACGGGTATTCTAGGTGTATGCTCTGTGTTATTGCAGCTGCAATTCCAGCAGTGTAAAACATACTAAGCAGCAGATTAAAAGTAAGTTTTTAAAGCATTCATACATTTTTCTGAATAACAGACATTTCCCTAACAATGCGATATGCAGTTTGCAGTTCATTCAGTGTCCCCAGGAGAGAAACTTGGACTTAAAATATGCCACGAATAAAAGATTCACAGAAAATGTGGTTTTTCTAGATGATTTGAAACCAAAACCCATACCATAACCTGCTCCCAATCAGTTTATGTGTACAGCATCAGTCACCATGATTATGCTGAACACAAAAGCCCCCTTTTTACTTGGCATTTAGCCAGGTACAAAAGAGCCAATTCCATGACACAGAAACTCTGATTTTCAAATCCCCAAAGCTTGCTAAGCCATGAATCGTGCTTCTCAAAAAAACTCACATGAAACCTCAATACAGATGGCAAAACAGAAAAGATGAAATTAGGTACAAACTGGAAATTATTATCATTATTATTTTAGAATAATAATGAAATCCAAGTAACTCAAATATACTCACAAAACCCTCAAAATTTAGATACACAAAAGCCCTGGGTCCATGTCATCTGTGATGACGAATTTCCTGCTATAATATTGCATGAAATGAAATCACTTTTTTGTGTGCACACAGGTTCTGTTTACATTTATTGCTCCTCCACTTCCCTGTGCACTTGACAGAAATAAATTACATCATGCCCTAGATCAAGTATTTAAAGATCTAGATGGGGATTTTAAAGGGGAGATCGGGTGTCTACATAATGCTGGATGTCTCAGTAAGTAAGTGTTATAAAATGTTACAAGCCATTTTCAAAAAATATATATATTTTGGCCAGTTGTGATTACACAGTGTAGTGATTCAGTTCCACAGGCAGTGTTGCCAGCTCCTCAGTAAGGAAAATAGCTATTGGTTGTCCTAAAAGTCGCTAAATGACGTCATCGCCTAATTTGCATAATTGGTCATGCTAATGTAATTGTAACCTACGTTGTAGGAGAGAAAAATAACATCGTGGAAGAGACATAAAGTGAGCTAAAAACGTCCTAAATGCATTTAGAATTTATTTAAAACTACAAATTAAATTTCTTTTAGCAATTATTGTTTTTTTTTATCCGGGCTTGGACCGGCAAAAGTGACCCGAAATAGGCACTCTGGTGGAGTTACTTTGTGTGTGTGTGTGTGTGTGTGTGTGTTTATAAGTAGTTTTAAACCTTGTGACCCACAAAACAGCATAACAGTAAAAGAAGAACTGACTGCGTTACAGTCAGTACGGGAGTAGCGGCTTTGCTCATGCGCGATTCATTTGCAGTTTGGACCATTGACTGTAGAAAAGTCAATGGTTTGGACGCATAGATGGGAACATCTCCTGCCCTGATAGCAGCTGGGGGAGGGTTGCTGATACTTTGCACGAGCGAGGTGCCCACGGCAGCACCCGCTGCTTGTTGAGAGTAAGAGCGATACGCGCTTTTACGTCAAAAAGTCGTCATAAATGAGTCTCCAATAACACCAGAAAAATTCGCCAGATTTGTCGCTAGTCGCTTTTTAGAAAAAAGTCGCTAAGGTGGTCTGAAAACTCGCTAAATATAAGTTGGCAACACTGTTCACAGGAAGGGCATCTAGCATTAAACTGTGCTGTAGTGATACCCTGTGACGAGGAAAGCGCTGAAAGTAGCTTTGGTCGTCAGATTTCCATTTAAAATATGGGTCAGATGTTGTTACAACTAACAACATGAAAATAATATTTTTGCTACCTTACCTACTAGTGTGTTAATAAGGATGGCAATAGCATATTTGCATTTGTAGAATAGACCACAATGTACACGTCATCTATCAATGAAGGCTTTTTATTCCAAACAATAATAATAAAAAGAAAACATTTCTTTAAATATGAATATAAAGCAAGGCAAGATGGAAATGTAACAAACGAAAAATCCAAAACAAAATGCATGCCAAAGAATTTTCTGCAGAAAAACAAAATAGTAAATATTATATTATGCTAAGTAACAGTTTGCAAAACATTCCCCATTTTGTCAGATTCTTTTTTTCTTTTCCTTTTTGAGATATTTTTAGTCTAAAAATTTCAGGTATTCAATGGGCCAGAGTCAAAAATGCAGAGATAAAGCCATTGGTTCATCATTGCATGTGGTTAAAAGTCGAATTTCCTTAAAACATTTTAGCAGGGGATGAAAAATTAATCACAAGTAAGCAGGATGTTTCTGGCTTGCTTTGTTTGTTTAGCAACCAGTGCAGGCAGCAAATGCGCAGATCTCACAGATGTCCAAGGGTACAGCAGCTAAAATGAAGACAAGAAATGAAAGCAGATAAGGTACACTGCTGAGTCATCTATATTTAATATTTATGACCTAAGATGTTATGAATTTATAAATGCCTTACATAATCTGACAAGGGAAGCAGATGCTCCTCTCTGCCTGCAGAGTGGCAGAAACTCCTGTGGGAGCATGGGGTCAGCGCAGAGGAACATGGTGTTAGCCTTCAGTCTTGGGTTTTGTTGTCCTGTCATACCGTTACTCTCCGACAGCTCTTGAAGCCGCTTGACAGCTTCCATTGAGAAAGACAATCCGTTCTCCTGAAAGAGAAGCAATTGCTGTTACAAAGGCACTGCAACTTCATCTAAAGCTTCAGAGTCTACACAGTTTCAGTATGATTTGTAATCCATGAAAGTCCAGAACAAAAGTTAGTTTAATTTCCCAAAATTTGAGCTTCACTCTCTCTACTAATGAGCAGAAAATTGTCATTGTTCAAGCCTGCAATCTCATCATGAACACATCAGTCATGCAATGATGCTAAGGAAGGCACTTACTTCAACTTGCACAGCCTCAGAGGTCCAGCCCAGAGCCAGGACGACGAGAGCGGTGATGGCAAATGTGGCTTTCATGGTGACAGTTTGTCTTGCAGTCTTTTTGCGTCTTATTGTAGATGTGCTCAGCAGGTGCTCAGTTTGATGTTTCTGATTTCCCTGTGCCTACAAGCCTCCTTTTATACAATTCTACCCAGCAGCCCCATTATCATGTGACCAGATATGCCGCAAATGAGAGCAACGTTTTTCTCACGGGTTAATAATTAGTGAGATTAGAGTTAGTGTTTTACAAGGCTGTAAAGAGAAATTCATAAATCCTACGTTGAGCTCATCGTCTCTCTGATTAGATTTATGGATCTCTGGCTCACGTGTGCTGCATCTTGGGTTGGTTAAAGAGTTATCTTGAATTCCTCTGACGATAGTGACTCACAGACCCATTGTTAGAAATTGATCCAAATAATGGGCTTTGTTTAATGTGGAAAAATGTCGGACAAACAGTTTTTATATTTAAATAGGCCTCCCCCCATATAGCGCGTTGTTTATTACAGAAAAGGTTTATTTATGTCAGTGTCAGTACTTTTCTTTCATATCTTTGATTTTCTTATCAACAAAAACACACCCAAAAGCACTTAACTGGACTACAGCTATAAGCAAATAGTGTTCTCTCCTATGTGAGATGTGTACAGAGATCTTATTAGCCCCTGGCTGAGAATACTCACTGAATACTAGTGCAAAAAATTGACCGCTTTTCCTGCTTCTGCTGCAGAAAACAGCTGAACAGAGTTCAGTTTTATTTATTTATTTATTTGTCCTTGACAAGCCTGCCCTGACTTGAATTAATCATCATTAAAAGTGCATGGTCATGCTTTCTAAAAGGATTTTTTGACGTGGTGCGATCAGGGTTGGTATAACATAAGTTGCAAAAGGTTTCAAGCGGTACAGAAAAGTTTGTACCTCACTTGTTTATCTATAGAAGTATTTCTCTACAGGCTATAGTGCGCATCAGGATCTCTAGGAAACATCTGACCTTCCATTAATAAAACAAAAAAGAGATGCAAGTAAAGTTAATTGACTTGCTTTGGAATGGCACCAAATGTGCAATCAGTGGGTGTGGCAGCCCAGAGACACAGCTGGCAGGATTTTAATGAGTTCATTAAAAACAATTTTTTTACCCGTAGCATGAAGGATCAATCTATCCAGTGAACAGACCTGCTGTGGCACAGTGCATCTCAAATATATTTTGGTCATCTTTAGTTTGAGTCTGAGCAATTTATCAGGTGATTTCAGCTAGAGCAGGAAAATGATGTTATTTTATTTGTTTTTAAATTATCACTTACTTCCCTGAAGAAATCTAATCTAATAACAAATATGTTATGTAGCTCATTTCTTTACTGTCCCTTATTACACCTGTAACGTGAACCTGCTGCATGTCATTAAATTGAGCCCTTATTAGGTTGATCATTTTTATTTTCATCAAACAATGTGGCATCCTATCATTTCTAACACATTACCCAGTCTATATCAGTTTAGATATCCAATATCATTATTTTTCCTACTGAGGTAAAATGTTTCTTTAATGTTTTGAGCAGTGTACTTTATTTCTTCCTTACCGGAGGGGAAAGTCACCGTTTTGTCTTTACTCCTGTGAATTCAGTGGTCTTCAGGTTTCTTTATTACTGAATTGACTTTTACAACAGTCCGCTCTAACTATTGTTTATGACATCTCGCCTTATTTGATTTATAGCCACACTCAGACTGGTGTTTTATCCACTTCTGTTTTCACAGTTTGGTGATTGCCTCCAGTCAAACTGCTGTCTTTGCACTTTATTGAAGTGAGTTTATCTTACTGCTGAGCAGTCACACATGTTTAATAGCAGAGGAGAATGAATACTCATTCATGCTAATTTATGGTGCTTTCGTGGGTAAAAATTATTTACCCACGAAAATACCCACTTCACACCACGGTTGACCAGCTCTTCATCTTATGACAGTAGTCTTTTCCTTCTCTACATTAAAGTGCTGCAGTTTGACAAAAGATGTTATAAGAAATAGTTTTCATTGAGGATGTCCTGCCCTTAACCCTCAAGTGAAGGTACTTTGAGCCGCTCCCAAATTCCCTAGGGGTTCCCACAGCAGATGGATCTGTCTGCTTTGATTTGGCACAGGTTTTATCCTGGATACCTTTCCTGATACGTCTGGTCCATTTTTTCAGCTTTAGGGCTGGCACTAGGGGAACACTAGCTTTTTACTGGGTTGAGTTTGTGTATCCTCAAACTAGGGTTCTTCTGCCTGTAAGGCAAATGCGATAACCTTGGTGGAGCCATGCTGTAACCCTTAACTGACCAAACTTATTTTATCAACTAAAATTATTGTGTAAATTAATCTAATAGATTACATAATAAATTAAATTCAAAATCACATATTACACCTTAATTATAAATTATATAGTGTTTCTAAATTAATATCTTTTTTTTTTCAATAATACTTGAATTAAATTAATTAAAAAAGTTGAGGTGTCTATGAGGGAATTCTGTTTTTTCAACAGAACAGTAAAAATAAGAACAACATAGAGAAAGCCACCCAGGGCAGAATCAAACCCAGGCCCCTGCTGTAGCCTTTGGCATTGACCACCTGCTCAACCTGCTTCACTGACCTGTACCTGTACTGCCACAGAACCTATGAAACATTTTTAAGATAAAAAAAAATGTTACAATGGCACATAAAAATATACCTAATGTGTATATTCAATGTTATCACTCATTTCCCATTGCCGGTAAATAAGTTTGCGTTTTATGTTTTTGTTTTTTTCTCAGGTGTGCCACATTTGGTGTCACTGACATGCTGGAAAATAAAGTTAGGAAAGAGTGAAAAGCAGCCTGGAGGCCAGTGTCACGGTGGTTTAGTTTTTATATATTTCAAACTTGACTGAACAATGTCTTAGTGCTGCTTGAAAGGAGACAGTCAGGGATTTTTGGCTGAAATGACAAAGGATCCCAGGTGTTACTGATGGAGGCGACAGCTTCATCACGCCTCATGGCATTAAAAGGTAGGCAAAGATTAGTCTGCCCATCTAGAATATAATTTTTCCATCACTGCTGATTGGAATTGGAGCCGAGAAATGTTTGTGAAAACTGGAGAGTCAAAGAAAAAGCCAGATATTAGTGGGTGTGTGTGTTTCTTTTTTTTACTATGTGTGTGTTTGTGTGTGTGTGAAAAGGGTGTTAGGAAGGACGTTAAGATGTTATCTGTCTGAATGTGTCAACAATTGTGACATACAGGAAACCTGTACTTTATGCCATTCACACAGTTTATGATGGCACTGACTCAAGCCAATTGAGTCACTGTATGATGTAAGCAGGGGTAATGATAACTGGGAGTGTTGTGGTTCGGCACTATATATATAAAATCTAATTAAAACGTAAAATTATGCCTATGTCATCATTTAAAGGCTGAGTTAGTCAGTTTTTGCATTGCCTTTATCATACAGCCAGTGTAGAAGGGTGGTACTAGTACATGAGGCTAAGCCCGCACTGTTAATCAATAATCTTCACTTCAGACAGGAAAGGATTCTTTTCAGTCCAACGGGCTGCCACGTAAGGCTGTCTGGCGGAAATGTGTGGGCAGTACAGTATGTTGTAAAAATATTGGGATAACTCGATACATGTTAATAATTTAATAGTGCTGAAGCATTATTATGGGCTGATTTGATGTGACAAAGTGTTGAGTAATAGGTTAGAGTTGGTGAATTTAACTGGGTCTGGCATTTTACTGCACAAAGTGACCTCTGTTAATCTCAAATAAAATAAACAGACCAGACTAAGAGGCCCAGTTAAAAACTGGTCAAAACCTTTTTGTTTGTCCAAGCTTGTCAAAACAAACAGTTTTCTGTTTGCAAAAAGTGAATAATAGCCTCCAAGTCATGGGAAAGGGCAATTATTCACACTAATGGCAGCAGTTTAGGGTGGAGAGAGTAAATCATCAGCCTGAGAGTGAATAGAATCTCTTCAAGTAGTGTGACTTCTCAACATTTCACACTCAAGTGGGCCAATTAAACTATCCGTCAAACTTCTGCAGGCTGCTAAGATGTATTTGTCTGGATGTTAAGACTAAAAACACCCCAGCATGAAAGCAAACAAACAAATAAATACACAAAAAAGGCTCTCATCAATGCAGGACAAGAACAGGGCCTAAGCACCAGAGCTCACTCTTTTCTACCTGTACCAACTTGCTTTAACCCGACTCGAGACGCTTCTCTACTCGGTTTTAGCCGTTTTTCATTATAATTGAGTGCCACTTAAAATGTGCATTAAGTCAAGGTCATTACAGCAATACAGCTGAAAGTCCTGTGACGTCATTTGTATGCGACACAATAACACAGCACAACAATGTACAACATTGTACCTGCTGCTCTGTCACACTCAGGGACTTTGCTGTAATTGATGCCCGTTCTGTTCTGTGCCCTAGCAGGGGGTCCAGTTGTTGCTTTTCCTGCCGTAAACTTTACCATTTTCCAACTTGGAACAAATATTTATTTGTCTAAACTACTACTGACTCTTTGTGATTATGATTTATGTTTTTAGGGCTGTAAAACATTTTGAAATCATGTCATCCAAGCATATGGTCATTGAAGAAATTTTATTTTACAAGGAGATGTCGAGAAATCCAAACGTGCCACGGTTACTGCATTTCTTCACTGTTGGATAACGAACCTTTGCCCGTTTACGCATTGTTGCAGGTAAATGCAATTTATTATCTCAAAACAACTCTGACTCTTTTATCCTTTATCACAACAACATCAAGATAAAAGTATTCTGACTGTTTATCACTGTGACTTATCAGTGTGGGTGTGACTGAAGGTAAGACACTGCTAATTTGAAAAGTACTTTACTTTTGTGTTTGGAGAGGTTTGAGTACTACATTATAACAGTTACTGCACCCATACACAGTAATCATTTGCTCTCTGTTGTTAAGTAGTTAATAGTAAACTGGTAACATACTAAACTGAACGCTTGATAATATTTTTATTTTTTTCAGTTTCCATGTTGTTGTTTCAGCTAAAAAACAACAGGTTTATTATAGGATACTCTCAGAGTAAAGGTTCAAAATATTAGCTCAGAAAGTATTCAGACTTTTAACTTTGTTATATTGTAATAGGGTCTATAATGTATCCATAATCAGTAATCTATAATGGCAAAGTGGACTTTGACTTCATGGCTTCATCTGGTTCTGACATACAGGACGCGTGAAAATATCGTTTTCTACCAGTGGAGTCCAATCAAGAAATAACAACATTGCAGTCATATTGAATAATAGTAAACTAAACTAACAACTAAAATTTAATCTACTATGCAATACTTTCTGGTGTAATTGACTATAATAGACTGTATGGTCTGATGTTAATCTTGTGATAACAATAACTGAAATGTTCAATTTAACAATTCACAATAACAGTTACCTCAGTTGGCATTTTATACTCTAAAGGCCCAACAATTTTAGAGAGAAACCCCAGAACTCGGGGAGCGCGGTGGCGTGGTAGCACTGTTGCCTCACAGCAAGAAGGTCCTGAGTTCACCTCCGCTGTCTGTCTGGTGCCTTTCTGTGTAGAGTTTGCATGTTCTCCCTGTGTTTGTGTGGGTTCTCTCTGGGTCCTCTGTCTTCCTCCCACAGTCCAAAGACGTGCAGTTAGTGGGGTTAGGTGAATTAGTAATTCTAAATTCCCCATAGGTGTGAATGTGAGTGAGAATGGTTGTCTGTCTCTCTGTGCTAGCCCTGCGACAGATTGGCGACCTGTCCAGGGTGTACCCCTCTTCTCGTCCTATAGTAGCTAGGATACTGTAGGCTCCAGCCCTCCTGCAACCCTGATAAGGACAAGTGGAAGAGAATGGATGCTGTGGTGTGACTGGATTCCAACAAACTAAATTTCAAAGACTATACATATTCAGAACAACATGGGATTTATTACTAATTAGGTAGGTAGGTGGTTAGATATCTAAGACAGGAATCAAACACACAAATACTGCAGGTTTAAGAAGATAAGATAAGATAAACCTTTATTAGTCCCACATGTGGGCAATGTTTTGAAAGTAGTAGTGTTTTGTTGAGAAAGTACAAGTTAAGAGCAGTAAAAATTAAGAACAAAAACAATAGAATAGAATAAGATAAAAGAAGAATAACATACTATACAAAATCAAATAAAATACTTGTTATATTGAGAAGATTGGACTTGGTACTAATGCACGTTAGGAAGACAGGGCGAAAGTTGTGTATGTGATATGTGTGTTTGTCTGTCTGCACGTGTGTGGTCATCTGCATCAGTGCAATGCAAAAAATTGATCTTTAATGGCCACATGGTAGTCTTTGCACACTTATTTGTTTTTTTATAGCAATAACTGTAACTGTACAATAACATATTTCAGTGTTTTGTTTTAGGTTTTAGGAGGTATACATCTCACACTACGGCATTTTACTTTGAGCCACATGTTTCTTTTGGAATTTAAAGTTTAACCTTTGTAAATCTAAACCAGCCAAAATGCAGGACATTGTCTCAATATGTGAGACAGAGGGGACAGAATCTAAAAATACTGGGCTCCTATGTGAAGGAGGATACCTACTTGGCCTTTCTGGCTGTAATTCAATATTTACTTCCCATTTATTGTAGAAAGAAAAGCGGAAAAAAAAAACTAGATCTCTTCCTTTATTTAGACAATGTAAAGTTTTATAGACATTTCAGTCTTACCATTGAAAAAATGGGTTTAATATATAAACTCAATGAACCTGGATACACATAATCAATCAAGATACAGGATATTATCTAGGAGTCGTGATTCAGGTGAAAGCGGTCTTTCTGAGCCTTTGGGTTTTAAAAGTGGACTCTTTCTGACGCATCTAAAGTTGTAAATTGAATGAACAATAACCATCAAACATTATTATGTCACAGCATAGCCAATAAAAAGATAACGAACTACACCCTGAAATGCCAAAACACTTGAAAAACCAATGGATCATATTTCATCTGGTGGCCTAATAATAGAAATGCAATTGTAGAAATGTCAAGTGAATACAAACAAAATGATTTCGTGACTGGCCTGACAGAAGCAGAGCCGGTCATATTACTGATCTGTAAAAAACAAATATTCATTCTAGTTTTTAATGTTATACAGTTTGCAGCAGTGAAAGCAACTATGTCTGACGAATGCTGCAGAGCTACATAGTTAAATGTAATTCAAAGGGCTGCATCAGATTAATTGAAAACAGCTTGGATGTACAATATTCACTATACACTTATTAGTTACACCTGTACTTAATACCTAGTACCTGGTTGGACCCCCTTTTCCTTTTAGACCTGTCTTGAGTCTTTGTGGCAACAAGGTCCTCAAACCATTCTTCAAAGATTTTGGCTCATATCAACATGATAGCATCACACAGTAGCTGCAGATTTGTCAGCTTCACATGTGTAATGTGAATTTCATGTTCCACCACATCCCAATGGCGCTATATTGGATATGTCATGTTCAAGAAACCAGTCTGAGATATTGTGAGGTTTGTGGCATGGCATGATATCCATGCAATCCAATTATTCATTGCACTAACATTAACATTATGTCATTTGTCATAATTACTTGTACTGATAGTTGTGTTATTTTATTTTATCTGCACTCATTTTTTCTTCTTGCTGCATTGAGCATGTTTACGACAAAAGATATTCCCTCGGGATAAATAAAGCTTTTCTTATCTTATCTTATCCTGCTGGAAGCAGTCATCAGTTGATGGGTGTAATGTGATCATAAAACGATGGACAGCAATAACACTCCGGTAGGCTGTGGAATTTAAATGATGCTCAATAATAAGGGACTTAATGTGTGCCAAGAAAATACTGATCACAACAGTTCACTACAAAAAACCTGAACTTACAAGGCAGGATGAATCACTGGTTGCAAACTGTACCATCTGAAAGCCATACCAGAAACCAAGATTCATTAGACCAGGAAACATTTGTCTAGTCACCTGTTCTCCAATTTTGGTGAGCCAGTGCAAATTATAGCCTCAGTTTCCTGTTCTTAGTTGACAGGCGTGGCACCCTTTGTGGACCTCTGCTGCTGTAGCCCATCTGTTTCCTCAACATGGCATTTTTGTCCAGATAACTCTCGCTATTTTTTTTCTAATTAATTTTTTTGTTTTGGCATTATTTTTGACCTTACAGGCTTATAAGGTCAATAAGCCAGTGGGTTACATTTCAGTGCAACACAGGAGTAGAATGGCTCATAAAAAACAGTCTGAAAGCCCAGACAGACTCCATTCATTAACTATGAGCTGAATCAGTCACACTCATTAAATTGAAACTCATTTTATTACACAATGTGAAGCAGGTGCTGTGTAATTGTAATTAAACTGACAAAATCTCTCATTGTAGGGATTAGTACATTCAGTGCTACTGCAGATTTACTTTATTTTGTGCTTTTGCAATATTTTCTTGATATATATTAATCTGTCCACAACAACACAGCATTTTACGGGAGGAACTTGGATATTAGGAGAGTGTCAAGTAAGAAGAAGTAAGAAGAAGAAGTAAGAAGTACAGGGAAAAAATAAAGTTATAGCTGTATAAATAATCCTCAACAAATATAATAGATTTTGTTCCCAACCTGCCGCCTGTATCAACTTTGAAGGTCATGGCATAAAAGTTAATTCTATTCTGGAGACTCATTGCTAATGATAGGTCTCCTGCTTTAATTTTTACCCCTCTAGAGTCAACAGTGACAACTTTGCTGCAAAGCTATAAATGGACTCAGCCGCTTCCTGCAGACTATCCTTGTGGAAATTCATCAAGAGTGTCAGATTTACGCATGACTCATTTAATTGTTTATGTTATTCTAGCTAGTACTGTGACTACTACCAAATTCTCTCCTCGTATAGCTCCTTCAAAAGGCTAACATTTCATAAGAGTGTTGAACAAATATTACTCAAAAGTCCTGCTCCTCTCTTTAATAGTAGAGCTTACATAGAGACTGGGTCTCGGAACTATACCTGTCAAATACAACATTTAGACAGATGATTAAAATAGCAGGTATGGCAGTAAATGCAATAGTGGCCACTAAATAAGGCAAGGTAGGAAATATTAAAACAAATCTACATTGGAAGAAAATCTCATTATTGTGAGTAAGCCAAACACATTTACAATACATTACAATTTGTTTAACAAAGGCATTATCTTTTTACATGTTGATAAATATATTACTTGTACATTATATATTTCTACAAATCAGGCTAAGCACACACTCGTATATTATTGTCTTTATTACTCCCGTTATTGTTTGTATTATTCCAGCTATTGTCTATATTGCCTCTCCTGTAAGGTCAGGGTTCAGTGTAAAAGTCTGAGTGGCAACGCTTAAGAGTCAAAATTGTAGGGAGTAGCAGACTGTCTCCAGCCATTGTTTGATTAGCTTATACTGCCACAATCACATGTAAAGTGAAATCTCTGAAAAGCAATAAATGTATAATAATTAATAAATTACATGTAGTGTGCGTGGCGTAACATCACAGAAGATTTCTGGACTGAACCTCCTGGTCGACTGGGACCCTTCTGTGTGGATTTTGCCTGCTGTGGTTCCTGCAGGTCTTTGCCTTCATTGTTCAAAGGCAAGCACATTAGGTTAAATGGTGATTTTAAGTTAGCTTTAAGTGTGGATATAATAGTATGTGGTTGTCTGCCTCTGTAATGGACTGGGGATCTGTCCAGCATCTACCCCACTCTCACCCTGTCACATTTGGAATAAGCGCCTGCCTCTCAATGAACTTAAGTTGGATAAGCAGTTATACAAACTGATTATCGGATTCATACAATACAAATCAAGAAATGATTGTCAAAGCACAAAATAAAGTAAATCTGCAATAACACCAAACATACTAATACTTACTGTGTCACTATAATAAAAACTACACTGTGTGTACTTCACATTGTGTAATAAAGAGTTTGAATTTAATGAGTGTGTGACTTACGAAGTACATTGGTTTTTCATTTCAGGCTCAGGAAATGATAGGTAGGATACAAAACCTGCTAAATAGGTCAGTCTTACATAAAATGCTTTTTGTTTTTAGGCTTTTTATTCTGAATCACTGAATAATGGTAACCATTTTACCACAGTTGACCTTTGTGAGCCTGATTCAAATAAATACACAAATGAGAGGAAAAAAAAACAGAGACTACTGTCATTAAAGTTAGATAATGGATAAAGGGTTTAAACTGGCTTTCATGTCTTAGCCCTGTGACTGATAAACGCTGATCTAACCAGTTTCCAATAGAGAAAATACAATCACATGACCTAGTTTCACACACATCTAAGATTTACAAAGGAATAAATGAACTGAGTTGATTTGTCCAATAGAAAATGTATTTCTTTATTCATTTCTTATAATTGACCAATGTGAATTTGATGACTTGCACACATAGTTGCATTTGAATTTAGTGTTAATGTTATCTTATCTATAATTGGAATGAAAAAAAGAGACACACCCATATTTTGCACACAACAATCAGTCAATGGAGTGTTTATCTAAAAAGACACCACTGCAGCTGCACGTCCATCACGGTGACACTCATACTCGGACTGCAGTGTATTTTTCTTTTGGTATATTTTATTGATGTTTTGATACAAATATTTTACAAATCAGGGCCAAACATACCATACTGGTTTCTGATTCTGCTGTTTTCATAAACAGAACCACTCTTGAAGGAAGGTCCTCTTTTGTGGAATGAATTAGCCTGAGGGTGGAAAATATAGAATAGAGATACACAGAAAAGGTTTGCAAGTCTTTGCTGACATTGCAGTTACATATTGATTATCTTGAGGACTTTATTGGCCCTAATTATCATTCAGTACAACAGTTATGAGCTGATTAAATTCTGGTTCCCAAACAAATAAGCAATACATGAAAGAAAATGATACTGACCATACTAAGCAATAACAACATAATAAACTGATGCCAGTAACGATGTTATGTTCTAGTCAAGGGGATAATTAATGTGAAAGTGGGATTTTCAGCTTCATTTATCTAACTTTCTCCACTTCTGGATGTAATGTTGCTTAATGTACTGACATTTAAAAAAAAACTTGTATTGAGCCAGTTCAAACAAGAAACTGTAAAAAGGCAGTTTGCGTCAATGGACACCAATTGCAGTGGTTCCTGTTTGAAAAAGCAACGTCACTTGCTTCTGGAAGACAGAAGTGGCAGCAGTGGCAAGTCACCCATTTTTGATCTTATAGACTACAGTTTGAATCCTGCTGTTTACACTTTTTTTATATATAGTTTTATGAGCTTAAAGTGCATTTTCACAGTTTGGTCAGCTTTAGGAAACATTCAAGTCCACAAATTTCAAAACTCAATTTCACATGGACCACATATGCTGTCCCTGGAGTCTCAAATAAATAGTGGTTGCAGGTTGGAAACAGATTTTCAGTTGCAATAGTCTAATTTTACTGCTGTGAACTTCCTACTCTCTTACTAAGGAACATTTTCTGTCAATATACATGTATAAATCAATCCCACTTTAAACTAATTTGACACTTTTCCACACGACTGTAATAGATCAGGCTAAAAATAACAAGACTTTAAGTTGAGACCAAATAATTGCATAGCTAAGTCTTATCAGAATCAACTCTACTTGGTCCCAGTTAACTGTAGTAATATTGTACATGTGAACATCATAGTTACCAAAACATTAACATGTTTACAGCAGAAGTATATAATAAATTACATTTGTTTCATGATTTAAATGCTATTTTTTAATTAGCATTTGTTTATTATTCTTTAATTTTAGTACAGTAGCTCTGACATGGTCTTTTTTTTCATTTGATTATTTGTCAGAATTACTGTCTTGTTGAAATGTGTCCAATAAGCCTAAATAAAATCTGTTCGAGCAGCCATTGTAAGTTGGATAGATCTTAAGCCATGTAGGTTGATCAAATTCTATGACTGTCATATTTTATGTGTTTAATGTGTCAAGTGCTGTCAAGTGCTGTCAGCCTAGAAGTGATTAATTTCTGTCATGTGTTACCACGGTTACTGCCACTGGGTCACGGTCCTGGGACATGTGACCCAGTGTTTTGAGTTTCACTGTATTTTGTTATTCATTTATGTTTTAGCTTAGCTTATCCAGTTAATTTCTATTATGCCTAGGTCACTGTTATTGTTGATTGTTTAGTAGGTTCTCACCCTGTGTTTTGGTCTCCCTTACCCTTCATATTGTCATGTCTGTCTCATCATGTTTCCTGTTTTATTTTGAAAGAGTCTGGTGTTCTTTGTTCATCGTATTTAGTTTCACCTCCCCTGTCCCGTCATTAGGTTTGTGTGTCAACTGTGTCCTCATGTATCTCCACTTCTCCTGATCACCTCATGTGTGTATTTAAGTCATATTGCCATTCATGTCGTTGAATTCTTAGTTCTTTATGCACCCGCACGAAGAGGTTCTATGCTGGTCATGTTTATGTTGGTTTATTCATGCCATGTGGTTCATAGTTTTTCATGCACCTGCACAGAGTCCTGTTCACAGTAGTCATAGTTACTCCATTTAGTCATTTCTAGTGTTTTTCCAGTTTAGTTTTTAGTTTAGCTATAGCCTCTGTTCCTGTTATGCTTTGCCTTCACACCTATTATCAGCCCAAATAAAGGCTCTCCTTTAGTTAAAACTCAGTCCCGTCTCCTCGACTCTGTCTGCTCCTGGGTCCTCAACACACACCTCCACATGGTCTGCCCCTGCAGCTTGTGACAAAGGCTGGGAAACAGGAACTGGGAAAAAGGAGGAAGGGTGACTTGAGATGGAGACATTAGATACACAAGAGGGTGATCAGGGAAGTGGAAACAGCTGGAAAAAGAGCAGGGAGAAATCAGGAGTAATAAGACAGGGGAAGCAAAACTAAACACGTGAGACAAAGACTATTAAAATAAGACAGGAAACACATCAGGGACAAAAACCCAGACTCAAGACACACAAACTTGATGCAGGAAGAGAAGAATAAACACATAAAAGACATGAGAGGGCAGACAGAGAGAGAGAGAGTGAGACACGCATACACACACACAGAGTGAGACAGCAAGAGAGTTACATGATGGGCTGGGGAGTCCAAAGGTAAACAAGCACAGAGACATGCCATGACAGGCTTAACATATATAGATACCAAGGGAAGAACCACAGAGACAAGAGTGAGAGAAGAGGAAGTAAACTCATAACCCTAAAGTTATTTATGACTGACCTAGAGATCTCAAATAATATAGTAGGGAACTAACACTGAACAGAAAAACTCATAAACACAAGGGATCAAACACAATGAATAGAATCCAGGATCAAGTTCACTTCTCAAAATCAAAGCAACAATGAATTAATAAGATTCAAAAGGTCCAACAACACGAAACACTGGCCTTAAAAACCAAATTGTGTGATTATTTGATGCAGAGGCCAAGGTCTTATCTGAGGATAAAACAACCACACATCTCTACTTAAAGTTTTCTCATGGGATGCAACTAATAGCAATGATTAAACATGTTTTACACTAGAGATATGCGCTCTTTTTAGGCAGCCTGTGGTTTTTTGGTTTTATTTTTGTAAATCATGACTTCAAAGCCTCTTTGATTTACATCTGCAGTGCACTGTTAAGAGCAACTATGGAAAAAAGTTGTGCAGCGAAAGGCCAGTCATGTTTACATGACAACGGTAAGGGGAAGTGCTCTAAGAAAACATGTGAAAGCTACATCATGTAAGATGAATGGCCCTGCTGTATATTTACTGAATCATGTTGGATGAAGTTTTGTACATTTATTACTCTTTGCGGACATAAAGTCTATGTTTAAACTTGATGTCACTTTACACCTTGTCTCATGTTGCCTACGCTTGTTAATCAATGACAGAATTTCTTTCTAAAAGAAAACTAGGCTACATCTTATTTTACTTGTTGATTCTGTGTAGTTGTGTGAATGAATATAAGTCAAACAGTCTTAAAAGCAGCCACAGCAGACTGCATTCAAACACATACGTCAGATGTTTAACACAAAACAAATATCATTTTATGACATCAGTTATATTATCTCACTGTAGTAAAACTGGTTGCATTTCCCTGCATTAGTTCCAAAAGTTATTTTCGGCCAAGCCATGAGAAACCATAAGCATGAGTGATGCTCAGTGGTGAAGACAGATATGGCTAAAGGGGACCATGACCTCTTGGCATCCCATACAATAACAGAGGAACCAATTGAATAGTTATGCACACAATCAGAATAATAGTTACATATTTTTATTCAGATTTTATTTCTTTATTTTTCCAGAAACCTATCTCTATCATCAATGTCCTCACACTGCATTTTCCCACCTCAACAAAGTGTTTAAGTTGTAACTATTTTAAGAACTTTAACAACAATTAAATAATGAAAAACTTTAGCACCTCTTCCAAGCTTTTATTCATTTGAGAGTTATTTGACAGAGTATATATGAAACCTTATGGTTTATTCCACTTCTACATGGAATAAATCAGTTTCCATACTGCACAAATTTAAGTAATTGTCTCACTCTTACCACCTTCATAAAAGTGGGGTAGTTAACCCGAGAAGTTGAGTGATGAGATCTAAATCAGTCTACACTCTAGCATAAAATTGCAGTGATGATTGGAGGTTACAGCAGGCCAATCAAACTTATAAAGGGGAAATCAGTTCTTTCAAAATTAGAAAACCATTACTTTGTCGAGAAAATAGTAGAAAGGCTTAAATCAAGGGACACCATTATATCAATAATCTTGCATTAACTAACTGATTGATTGATTGATTGATTGAGTGTCAAAAATACAACTAGTGAACCTATTAGCAAATGTGCCTATCTGCAAAAACATTTCATTTTCACAGTTTCATTTTGAGCTACCTTGCCAATAGACCTGCTCTATTTTGGTCTCCACATATACCTGAGGGAAATTTCTGGCTCTTTAGCTTCTAAATGCACACAATTTAGTTGTGAATTTTCTCTGCCTTTGCCATGATGGGTTTAATACTGGGCTCTGAACTTTATTGTTGTGCAGCTGGAAACAGGGCTATTGGGAGGAGTATGAGAAAACCAAAAACAATAAAATTGCAAGCCAGAAAAACAACCTCCTGAAACACTGTGTGGAACTGAGGGGAAATGCAGAGTGAGTGTCGCCACAAGCAACTTAACTGTTTGTATAAAGATGCAAATTAGTGCAGAGTATTTTACAACTGCAATTCCAAAAAACACTGGAATGCAGTGTAAAACTGAAATAAAAACAGAATACAATTAATTATACTGTGTAGCATCAATCTTCTTTTAACCACAGTCTATAAATGTCTGAGAAGCGAAGAGACCAGCTGCTAAACTACTGGGAAAGGAAGGTTTTCCCATTCTCATTGTCTCATATAAGATTATAGCTATGTTTTCAGTCGGTGAAAGGTCTGGATTGCACAGGCAGGAAGTTCACCAATCTGACTCTTCTACTACAGTGTTTCCCAACCACTGTGGGACATAGGTGTGCCATGAGAAATGATCAGGTGTGCCGTGGAAGATTATCTGGTTCCACCTGATTAGTACACTATGCGACCGGCGTGAGTAACGGGCAGAACAACTTCCACTAGAGGGCAGTACAACTACCTGCTCTAATTAAATGGGTTGCCAACTGCCAGTAAAACAGAAGAAGATATAGATATATGATATATGATATATGTGCCTTGGCTCCAAAAGGTTGGGAAACACTGTTCTACTACAAAGCCACACTGTTGTAATGCAGAATGCATTACAGTTACAGTGTCTTGCTGAACTATGAAAGACATCATCTGGATGGGAGCATATGTTTGAAATCTGTATGGCTCTTTGGGCACTGACAGTGTGCTCCCACACTTGTCAATTGAACAGGCACTAATGCGCCTGCACATCATCAGAGATCCAGTCTTTTAAACTAAGCACCGATAGCAAGCTGGATGCTTGCTCTCCTCTAGTCTGGAGGATGGGACATCCATGTTTTCCAAAAAGAACTTGACCACAGAACAGTTTTCCACTTAGATGCGATGCTTTTTTTCCACATGGTAAATGAGTTTTGGGCTCTTGAACACATAGATTTGATGATATTATTGTACTGTAGATGACGAGGTATTTCGTCTCCTTATTAAAGGAACATTATTCTGAAATAGTTTCACAATTATTTTTTGCTGATTGATGAAATTGTATCATTACTTCTGAGAAACTCAGCCTCTCTAAGATGCTCTCTTTTTACCCAACCATGTTGTTAATCTGTCGCCAGTTACTTGGAAATTGTTCCTCCAGCCATTTCTTTTTATTACCATTTAATTTTTCAGCCTTTTTCAGTCGACATTTGTCATGAAACTGTAAAATGTCTTTGTTTAAACATGCTATCTTTTCTATTATGGGTTTATGAGATTTGCAAATCATTGCCTTGTATTGTTAGTTACATTTAGTGTCACCCGTGGGGGTGTAGGGAAGGAGGACCCAGGCGCGGTGCTCTGTGTGTAAACAGTGCATTTATTTACAGTGTATGGAACTAAACAACAATAAATCCCTGTGCTTTCCCCAGACTCCCGTGTCGTGTCTTCTCCCAGTGTTTGTGCTCTCCGCTCCCGTGTCTCAGCACTCCCCGTGCTGGCTGCTGTCTGGCACTCCACACCTCTCCTGGGGACACAATAGAAGCAGCCGTCAGGACACATACAACCGCATACACACACTAACTAAGCTCAACTGGGTGACTAACGTGGAGTCTCACGCAATGATCCCGCGTCGGTGGGAGCTCCAAGACTCTCCTAAGTAGCTCCCCCGACGAGCCCTGATCAGCAGCAGGTGTGTGGCTTCGGGTGTGGCCAGTACGCCAACAGGGCCACACCCACCAGGCCTGAAGGCGCCCGCAAATCGGTGTTCGCAGAAACACCGGCATCCGTACACACACACACACACACACACACACACACACACACACAGAGTAGTGGCAGCAACACCAAAAATACATATACAATACATATAATATAACATAAGTCCATAGCTGCTCAGAGATCCTGGGTCGCTCAGACCCAGGGCCCTGACGTTTAGCACAGTGTCCCAACTTTTGGGGAATTGTAGCTGCAAAAGAGCATTTAAGAGCACCCAGATTTCCAGAGTTTTTTGTTGGACACTTCGACAACACCTTGTTAACTGCTGTATGATAATAACTAATATATATTTTGTTATAGATATCACACAGCTGTCATGCATTCCAAACATCCGCAGTTGCTTTTGTGGAGGTGTATGCAGTCAATATTACAACCTGAACGTGCTGTGCCCTCTGTTGGCAACTTCAAGTGTCAAGGGCAACAATTGTTTTTCTCTCCAGCTGGGATATCATCTGAGAGCCCACTCAAATCCTGTGAGACAATTGAAATAGGTGCACCTAGATTAGTGGATGAAAAGAAAAAAACATGTTATTATCTCACATGGCACTGAAAATAATTGGAAATGATTGCTGTATGCATGAAAGAAGAATATTTTTTATTTGTTTCTTTTATTGTGGTGAAGTTTTTTTTTAGTGTAGCATCTTTTCAGCTAGAAATAATAGCAGTGATTCAGTGCTTTATCAAAGGCTATAGACGACATCATCTGGCTCTTGTTATGATGTGACTGTGTAGAAAAAACACTGTGCTTTGTGTAGAACATTGCCTTTTATGAAAATTATAATGAATTTTTTAAGGTTGAATTGAATACTTATTCGTGCTGTAATTGTTCATTCACATGTTATCTGTAGCTTCATCTTCTTTATTTTAAGTTGAGCCAAAACAAATATATTTTTTAATAACTTTTAGATTATAGCTGAATTAGAAATACAGACTACAAGTGTTGGGTGAGGTTTCATAAAAGGATTTGGCTTGGTATTTCTGTGCTGCCATCTGCCATCAGCGATATTATTCAGGAAGGGCTTTTGGTGGAATTCTTTACTTATATTAAGGGTTGCACTTTTCCCCAGATGCCTCCATTTGTTGTACAAGTGATCCAGAAATATTACATTGCACTAAGTTGCAGTGTGGTATTTTAAAACCTTATATATTTAGGATTATGCTCGGTACAGAAGTGTAATAATGATCTTCAAGTTCTTCATCCCTGCAACTGGTGCAAATTACTTTCTTGTTATAACAATATGTCAGACGGATAATTTAAAGGTTGTCACCAAGAGATAATCACTGCAGCTCTCCAGGAGCTTTCCAGCTGAAACCACATGACTATTGTTGTTTTTTGGACTTTTTCTGATTGACCATCTCAGTGCTCTGAAGTGTGGCCACAGCAGGCAGCTGTTTTGAACAAAAAAGGTATAAAAGCACTCAACACTGAATAGCAGACAGACAAAATTACCGACTGGCAAGTGAGCACATGTGGAGCATGGAGCTGTCAATAAGCCAAATGTTTCCCTCAGGAATTGGAGGAGACCACAAAACACATCTTAAGGTGACCATAAACAGAATCTGAACCCTGTCAGGAACTGTCTAGTGACTTGGGTTTTGGAAAAAATGACCAATAATCTGGGACTTCCAGTGTAGCCAGCTAGAAACCTGAAAACCTAAACTGTTACTTGATTGTTTTTAGATTGCATTTGAGCAAATACAGTCTCTCTCTAACTCTCTACAGAGGCTGTTTACCTGGATGCAAACAAAGCCTTTTCCCGCTCTCATAAAGCAAGAGCTGGGGTATTTAGAAGCCCATTAATTATAAATAACTATAAGTGTTTTCAAGTAGGTTTTAACAGAATACCTAAACTAAAAACAGCAGTGTTGGTGGTGTTACGGATTTAAAAATGGCATAGACAAGCAATTTTATTGTGTGTACTTTGAGCAAACAGAGTGTGTCACCACATGGAATAATAGAGAAAGCCATACAGGGACTGAATAAGAATCACAATTTCCTGCATACGACTTAAAAGAATAATAGTCTTTAAGGATCAAATAAAATTGAAGTAAGAAGGTCATTCAGTGGATTACAGTGTAGCTGAAATATTTATACATAGCATTGCAGCATTTAGTCTATTTAAAATGGACACCAAAAAGTTGACAGAGCAGATTAGTGCACATTCTGTTTTGGTGATGGTGGTAATCCATCGTTCCAAACTGAGAACAGAAAAGCCTCATGTATTATGTATGAATGGATGCTTCTGAATTGATTGAGCTTGTGCATATAATCTTGCTGTCAGAAAGAGCTGGAAGCAGACCCAAGCGTGCCTAAGTTAAGGGCGTGTGAAGTTTGAACGATGTGAGTGCAGGTTGTAGAGGTTCTTCATTTATTTAATGTTCATTCTTTTTATTTGTCTTCAGTTACACAGTTCGTCTCTTGTAAAATCACTTTATTTGATGATATTTGCATAATGACACACACACAAAAACAATGATGATCACGTGTAAGCTGGTTCCTTTATTTCTTTGGGAACATTGTCTATATTAAGAAAAGGGTTTTCAAACAGCAGAATCAGTATGTGAAGAACCTGCTGAGAGCATTTAAGGTGGTGCCACAAGATGTCACAGTTGGGTTTGAATTTCCCAAAAGAGCAGACTGAATCTACCATTTCAAATTTTAAATGCTTACATTTATTCATGAAAACAGCTTTGACTTTATTTCACAGCATATATTCATACAAGCATATATTTACCTGATTATCCAGTATGTGCAGCAGAGGTACTGTCCCACAGGTTGCATCTGATGTGTTTTCATCCAAGAATATTTGCCAGAAGCCATTGGCATCACTGCGATACAGACAAGCTATCCTTTCATGCCTCAATGCAGCAGTCATGGCATTATTGTAAACTGGGAGTTACTGTCTCAGTCCTGTATTAAAGTGTGTGTGTGTGTGTGTGTGTGTGTGGATGGCAGGCGATTTTCCCTAAGCAATCACTAGAGAACTAATATCCTGTATTATGGAATGTTAATTTTAAGTTAAGTGCAAGATGAGTGCATGAGTCCTTACTCTACAAGTTTGCAAAAAGTGTAATAATTTGTTAAACTTACATTATTTTTGCTGCCTGATAATGTAAATTATCAGCCACCGACCTATGAATCATTCAAGAATAAAAAAGGCGCTGAACTTCAGGGATGCACCAGTGTTGTGCCCTCACATAAGAGGGAATTTAGCAAAGAACCAATCTGACATTTTATCTGTAGGCACTTTGTTACTAGCAGCCATTCACAAAAAACTAATTTCCCTCATAATGTGTTAAAACTGCAAAAAATGCAAAAAAATATGATACAATTTGACACGACATAATAGTATTTTTGCATGAACACGATGGTTCCCAAAGAACTATTAGCCAAAAAGAAGAAGTAACAGACCTAAAAAAGCTATTAATAGCAGGTGTCTGAAAGTCATGTCCTTAAGAAAAAGGATGAGGTGCATCTGGCCCTTAAACTGATTTAGTTTACTACTGTTAACTAAAGATTAATCAGAAATAATCTCAGCCAGGGGGTGGCTGTCAACAAGCCATTCTCATAAAAGGAAACGGGGAGAAAAAGCTGAGTTATGCTGAATTTGCAAGAACTGGTTTGAAAATCTGTGGCAAAAGGCCTTTTGGAGTAAAATTGAAAAAATGAGAAAGTTTTGCTTCAACCCATCATCAGTAGCTACAGAGGAGGGCAGGAGAGATGCAACAGTGAGTGTCTACAGTTATCTACAGGGTGGGGGAGGCTCTGCTGTATTTTGGCTCTGCATTTCAGCCAGTGGTGTTGGGATCTTGTCAAAATTGATGAATAGCATCAGATTCTGATCCACTTTGCAGTACCACCTGGAAAGCATCTGACTGAAAGTGGCTTCATTTTTCAGCATGATCTCAAACACTCTGCCAATGCAAGTGGATAGAAGAAACACACAATGGAACACTATCAGTCATTGACTGGCCTCCCCAGAGTCCAGACCTCAACATTATTGAAGCAGTGTCATCATCTTGACATCTTGACTTAATTTTAAAAGTACTACTTCCCCTTCACTTTCCCCTTTTCACTCCAAGTGTGTTCAGATGCCACAAGTTTGTCTGCTCTCCTCTGTAGTTTGTGTTTTGTCTTGCTTATTTTCAGCTTTGGTCTGCTGGTCATTACTGTGTGATGGGTCCTACCACCTGCCTCACGTTACTCATCATCATAAAAACAGGAAGTCTCCACAAAATTTTAGTTGTACACAAAACTCAACCAGACAGATGGGTTTAGTAATAACTTATAAATCACTAAACATCGCACATACCAGCTTTAATTATGCTGATTTATTTAATTACAGCCACATTACAAATAAGTCAGGAGTGTGACAATGAAAATTAGATACTGCAAAGCACACAGTATCTTCCAGACACTATTTGAAACCTAATTTTCAGATGCACTTCTGTTAGATGCGCTGAGGAAAGTATTTTACCCACAGGCACTTAAAATTCTGCCCGACATGCTTTTAAACATTTTGTACTTCCACACAGTTTGACCACAGGACAAACAACTCAGTCTTCACAGAGGTATAAACATAGGCCTAGGCATTGTGAAATAATTGTTTTGGACGGCCTTCATAAGACGGCGGGTGTTCTATAATAATGATAATAATGGATTGCATTTATATAGCGCTTTTCGGGACCCCTCAAAGCGCTTTACAATACCACTATTCATTCACTCTCACATTCATACACTGGTGTATTCTATAATAATGACATTTTACTTTAATTATTTAGTCAAAATGTCACTTAACGCATCAGGAGGCCGTTTACAACATTACAGCTAACAGGGCAGGATTGCTTGCTGGACATGTTCAAAACTCAAAAAGTCCTTACAACTTTTCTATGCAACCTTCACACTTAAGGCTGGGTCATGGTGTCTGAGAGCTGATACCTAAGACATGCTGTTGAACCATGTCACAAATCAGTTGTTGTTGTTTTTTTTTTTCCCAGCTGAATAGGAAGGTGGACTTTGAAAAGCAGGTTCTCATAGCATGGGAGAAGAAGAAAAAGTGACAGAAAAAAACATCACTGGCTTTCAAGAGGAATCACTGCAGCAAGCAAAAACGGTTTAAATGCCCATTTAAGCACTTCACTCAGCGACATAAAAACAGTAGAGTGGCAAGAGTGACATGTCCCCATGAAAATTAAGCCAGGTCAGTTGTTATTTTTATAGGTGATTTTCATGACCACAAAAAAAATTAGTTGGTCTAAGTGTTTATTTTAGAAAAGCAAAGCTGTGCTAACAAACTAATAAATATGTGTAACAAAATAAAGGAGTAAATGAGCTGCAAAGATTTATACCTTTACACATGATTAAATTCTATTTTCACAGCAAGAGTTAAAGAAAAAATGTTAGAAATAAGATTTAAAAACGTTACAGTAAGTTATGTAGGCTTCTATTTAAATCTAGCTTTGATATAAGCACACAGACCCTCTCTCTGTTTCAATTTAAGTTCATCTCACAGGAAAATGTCATGTCACTGGATCACAGATGTTATGTATAAAGCTTGGGGTTAGAAGATTGAAATCAGTGCAAAAAGTGCTTTAAACCTCTATTCTTTCTAATGGAAACTGTTTGGGTTATGAAAAAGGTATGTCTGAATAGAAATCTACAGAGAAAATCACACTTTTCCACACTTGTCTATGACCTCAATTTTGTGTATTACTTTAAGGTCTCAACTGGTAGTTTCAGGTGCTATTAAATACAACATCTTGCTGTGCATTAAAATGAAAATGATGATTGCCACTAGAGTCAAAAATAAGGATAAAGAAGGGAATGCTCCACAGCAGACAAGTCACTACCATATAAGCATGTACTTGCCCTCTGTTTTTGGGTTGCTTTAGCTTCCTCCTCCTGTCCAAATATATGTATGCTGATTACAAATTGGCTGTAGGTGTAGTTGTGAGCATGAATGGTTGACTATCTTTCCATGTTAGCTCTGTAATGGCCTGACTTTTACCCAATGTCAGACAGTGTTCTGTCCCCATTGACTGACGGAGGCTAACAAGTTTTATAGCATGTGAATACGAAACTGGATCCAAATCCAGTTCTACTTTGATTTGCTTCTTCAACTCACACCTGTGCTTCAGTAAAAATAAGCTGCACATTCCATGAAGGATGACTCGTGTAATAGTAAATTAGGTGAGCTATAAGAAGAATGTGCCTCGGGTTTACATTACAGCTGGTGAGCATAGAGGAACAATCCACTGAGAGAAAAGAAAAAGACGTGACTGCACTTCTGAATGAGGAACTCCAAACTGAGCTTGCCAGCTGAAACCCCTCACATAGTTCTAAACCATGGAAAATAAATCAAGTCCAGAACACATGTACAGATGCACTAACACAGCTTGGATAAGCCCCAGTGAGATATTCATTGGCTCTTGCATCCACATTAATTCAATTTTTTACTTAACAAAGACAACAAATCAAATGATTTTCTTAGTTTCATGAGACAAAGTTGAACAACCTGATTTCTTTAGTATTTTTACATTTTAACTATGATTTTTTATTACTATTATTGTTATCATTTTTAGCCTTGTGTACTGGCTTTCCTTAAAGTGGGCAGAGTTGAATGACAATAAGGAAACATGAACTATTATCATTTTCACTGGCTCTCACTTTTTTGTTCCTTATTTATGCAGTCCTCTATGAAAGAAAGAATCATTTGTATCTGCTTGGAGCTTTATGCTAACTTATCTCTTTACAGTGGACCATTAAGCAGAAATTTCAATTATATGCAATCCATAGACTCAATGACGCAATCCTGAAACATAATTGTTCCTGCTGAAACAACCCCCTCTGCTGTCTCAAAAAAATACACCGTTAACCCTTAAGTGCAAAAACAGAAGCAACCTTTAACAGTTATATTTCTTAATTCTAATGCCATAGAGTGCTACAGTAGATTATTACTGGATTATTAAGTGTAAAATTATAGATCAGCCCCTTTCTTGTCGTTTTTTTTATGAATGAAAGCTTACGCACGCCCTTTATGATTCAACCCTAATAGGCTAACCTAAATAAATAAATTAAGCAGATGTATGATCCCAGGAACGCCCCCCCACCCCCGCTCTCTCTTTCTCTCTCTCTCCCTGTCTCTCTCTGTGTGATGGGAACGTGGCTGCAGCGCATTTACAGTCCCCTCCCCTGTGGATCCTCCAAGTGTCTCCTTTCCCCTCAACCACCGACCAGAAGCGTGTCAAACAACTTTTCATTCAGCATTAAGCTGATATATGTATATATATATATATATATATATATATATATATATATATTTCAATTTGCTTCGTTTTTGCGCTATTTGATTCGTCATTCTCAATCATGAACGCACAGAGAGCGGATAGTCAGAAACGACTTGCAGATGAGCAGAATCAAGGTGAGAATTTATTTCTACTTTTACATTGAACTGTTTTAGTTTTTGGGAAACTGTTTAGTTGGTTGTCTGCATCTAGTCTGCTTTTGATTTTTTTTTTCACTAGTGCTTGTAAGTATTTTAAAATGCACAATTAAGTCCGTTCAACTTAAATATCCAATTATTAATAAACAATTTTGCAATACGATTTAAATACATTAAACACAATGTCATTGGAATCTTTTGTTAAGTGCAGGCTGGTTATATTTCCTAATGGACATGTCAGATGAATATAATGTTCAACTCTATTTAACGTTAATTCTCATAATGCTGTCCATATCATATTAGTCCAATAACCTTGGAGTTGCCGAGTAATACATGAGATTTGGCCACATAATTAACCTTTGAGATGAAGTCATTAGCATCTCTCAGTGCAGTGTGTGTAGTGGTAATTATCCCAAACAGTCATCAGCCGATGAGAAAGAGTTTAGTAATATTATTTTGCCACTAAAAGCAATGCTCTCCTGTCCACGAGGGAATCTGCAATCTGTAAAAATTGTATGATTTTTTTCTACCTATGCAGAAATGACAGAAAATGTTCTTTTTCTATAAGTCTGTGGGATTTCAGTTCTTTACTGCTACTGCTATTTAAAATAGAAACAACAAAGTCTCTTTTAACAAAATGATGCAAATACAAACAAGGATGTGTCATACCTAGTAAACGAGCTTAAAGTTTCCTTTATTTGTTTCAAATGATACGCCACTGACGTCATCACACTAATTAGTTTATTCACTGAAAAATCTTGGTTCACACACTCCTTGATGCATCTTAAGAAACATCTGTTGTTTGTTTTAGACATAAAGGATGCCAAAAACCGAGAGAGACAGAGAAAATAAGAGAATAATAGAAAATGCATGAGCGAAACAGAAACTGCATTAGGTTAATAGTTTTCCCACCCAGAATGAAAAAAATGCTGCTGTTGTCATCTAATTGACTTTAATCTGATGAAGTTTCGATTCAAACTGATGGTCCCTTGAGGTTCTCTGAGGCAAAATGGAAATGTTTGCTTTTTCAGAAATATTATGGACAAAATCACTCAGAAACCCCCCAAAATGGCAACAATAATAACTGCCAAGCTTTTAGGTTAGATAAAATTAGGTCTCATGTTGTGGGAATTTATGCATTCGTCGAGAAGTTATTCATTAAACAAGATGAAGAAATATTAAGCTTAAGTTTGACCCCAATAAGCAGCATCAAAGAGCTCTTAAACAGAAAAAAAACCCTCTTCTGATCACGGCACTGTCTGTTTTATCTTCTTATTTTTCTTTTAATAGCAACACCCCAGCACTGAATACCCCAAGAAACCAGCAGAGGATGTTTTGACACCTTCATTTGTTCCTCCAGCCTTCCTCTCAACAATGGACCTCTTTTTGCAGGGATCCTCTTTAAACGTATCAAAACTGCTCCACAATATCAGCATTCCTGTCAACGCCTCTGGGAATTATACTAACAACCAGTTCACAGAGGTCAACCTCTTTGAAGTCCTGGGTCCGAAACGCTCTCCCTTTTTCTTCCCAGTGACCAGTGTTTACCTTCTCATCTTTCTCATTGGCTTGTCTGGAAATCTGCTCACATGTGCAGTGATTGCAAAGCACAAAAAAATGCGTAATCCTACAAACTTTTACCTTGTGAGCCTGGCTGTATCGGATCTTCTCGTGCTTTTGTTTGGGATGCCCTTGGAGATTTATGACCTGTGGCAGAACTATCCATTCCCCTTTGGTGAGGGTGGCTGCTACTTCAAAACGTTCCTGTTTGAAACTGTGTGCTTTGCCTCCATCCTTAACGTCACAGCTCTGAGTGTGGAGAGGTACATAGCTGTGGTATATCCACTCAAAACACGATACCTGTCGACTAACCAGCACGCTAAACGGGTCATCACCATTGTGTGGGTGGTTTCGATGATCTGTGCCATCCCCAACACCTCACTGCACGGCATCTTCTACCTGCCAGAGAGAATGGAGGAGTCAGCTATTTGCACTGTGCTGAAACCTTTGTGGATCTATAACCTGGTCATGCAAATCACAACTGTCTGCTTCTATTTTATACCCATGATGGTTATTAGCATGCTGTACTTAGTCATGGGCCTTCATTTGGGGAGAGAAAGGCGGCAGTCCAGTGGGAACCTGGGAAAGAACAGTTGCAGCACTCGAAGGAAGATGAGAGTGGAGAATGGCCGAAGGAGACAGGTCATCAAAATGCTTTGTGAGTTTTTTTTTCCTCTCTCTTCAAAAGGCAAGCATTGCTCTGTCATGCTGCTCTGACTTGAAAGCATATCTCCTCTAATCTGTATT
Organism: Perissodus microlepis; assembly: GCF_051167445.1. Taxonomy (NCBI): domain Eukaryota; kingdom Metazoa; phylum Chordata; class Actinopteri; order Cichliformes; family Cichlidae; genus Perissodus; species Perissodus microlepis. Next base: position 28,814,090 of record NC_140465.1, on the reverse strand, counting down.
GTCACTGCCAAGGCATGATCCCATAGACAAAACATGACGAAAACAGAGAGTAAATAATGACACAGGATTATCAGCAGTTTGGATGGATCATTAAGATTCGGAAGGGCTTCCTTTTCAGTCGCATCTCCTAATTCTGCAACTTGACAAGATTACACGTTAGTGTAAGACCCTTTTGCTGTAGCTATTTGTTTTTTTACATTGAGGAATTTCCCATTACATCCATCTAAAGATTCTCACACTACGAATGGCAAAAATAATAACTGGCAAAAAATAGCATTAGGAGTCAATCTGAAAACCTATTTTCTGAACCAACTGGCAATTATTGCAAAGAGTAAATTATCAGAATATCCATTATGAACATAATTAGCAGCGTGATAGTGGTAATGTCACAGGAAATATATCATGAATTTCTAACTGATATTGCACCCTGAGTCACAAATATCTAATATTTCAAGAAAAGGCCTAAAGGTGAATTTAAAACTGCTTCTTTAGCTAACACACCGGTGATTTATTTAATGAAATGCTGAAAAATAAAATTATACCCTTACCTTTTCTGTACTTTTTGATATCCGTGCTGATATTTGAGAGTTAAATAAAAGCATATAACCAAATTTATAGCCATCATAACAACAAAAAAACATCTAACTGCCCCAGCTGCATACAAAATACCAGCAACACTTAAAAATAAAGACATTTCCTTATTCTTATCTTTGCATCTGTAGAGCTGCATATTACAAGAAGATATTTACCTCATATGTAGCACATTCCATCTGAGAGTTATTTTTCCCAGAGCTCTAAAAGCCAAATAAATTGCAGGAAAATTGTGGAGTTTTCTTCAAAACTAATAAAAGTTGTGTTTACGTTCAATGTTACTCTCCAAGGTGTGAAATGTAAATTCATGAGGCTTAATGGAAGTGCTGAACGCATGGCTTTTTCTTCTAAAGCATAACAGCTAGCTTCCTCTGCCTTTGTAGGCTCCGTGCAACACATCTCTCTGTGCAGTTATGTTCTGTGCAACTGCATGAGAGATACAGAAAACAGGTGCAAAAACAAATAAATCCATAGCACTACTAGATGTCTAAAACATCACAGGGGACCTTTAAATGATGTTTTTCTTAAAAGAATCCCAACTGAAGATCTTTTAGAAATGTTGTTAAATTCACAAGAGGTTTGGGGGGTGCTTTCTGGTTCCACTGCAGGTGGATTCCTTTATCAGGAATGTCATCTGTTCTGGAGAATGGGTGATAAAATTGAAATTAAAAATAATAATATGAAATGTATGAACAAAAAGATTGTGATTGTTTTGATTTGCACAGTTGATCAGACTGCTTCTGTCATCATCCTCCTTATCTTGTTCTTCTAGTCAAATAGTAATTTATAGTAAAATAACATTGGTTTTGTTTTTAACGTGTGTTTCCCATGTAAAGTAGCTGCAATACAATGACTTTCAGGAAAAATGACATGCATATTTTAGTTTTTAAAAAGATTTAACATTTGCATCTATGAGCAGCTAACTCGATAAAAGCTCTTTAATTGACTTCCACTCACTATCAACAACTAAAAGCGCAGCAAGCTGAAAGCTACTTATTGGTCATCAAGCTGTATTTTCATACTGAACATCTTCACACATATACCCTGTGTTCTTGACAACAATTCCTGTTGTCAATTCATGCTGTTCAGCCAAACTTTGTTACCAAAGTTTCTCTTAAATTACAGTAAAGATAAAGTTTCTAAACACATCAAACACATCAGCCTTGACTTAGTAAAACACACACGTAACAATTATGCAAAAAGTCTGTGAAGGTTCTCAGTCCTCCAGGTCATCGTAGTCAAAGGAGCTTGCAAAGAAAAGCGTCTGGACTTCTTTAAAATTATGCAAAAACTGCACAGAGAAAAATATGGTTTCGCGGCCCGAGTATTTCACCCAGGATAAATATATCTTTAATGAAGAGCTGGAACAAGATGATATAGAATATAAATATGATTCTTTAAAAAACTGTAAAATACAGCATTTTGTCCTAACCATGAAGCTTTAGACAAATGAAAAAATTAAAACGCACTATGCGAATCGCTGTAGTCTGGGAAAGAAAGAACAAAACAAGTGCTAAATGCCATATTTATAAATGTAAATATCTTGGCAGTGTGCTGAGTGCCCCCAAGCAAAGCTTGATGCCATATGCCCACGATCATAAAAAGTCAAACACTGCCTGTGCCTGCTGGACCTCCTGCAGGGAGAGCCCCTGAGAGCATTATGCCTAGATTATTTGGCGAGGAATGTATTTGTGCTCCATCATCAAAAAATGCTGAACATTGTTTGTTGCACAGAATGAAGCATTTACATTTGGCTAAGAACAGTCATTAAACCCTAAAATTGATAAGACTTATAATACCTGTTTGAATTGTTTTCTAGTCTTATCTGTAAGCTAAGAGAGTCTACAATCTATGTCTTTGATGTATTGTGGTCGCTGAAGTGCAGCATTTGCTAAACAAGAACTTCAGTTAAAGGATAATGATATGCTGAATTTCCATTTTTAAGAATCTCTTGACTCATTTGCCTTAAGGGCATCAATAAGCAATCTAACTTAACTCTAAATTACTTCACAATTACAACAAAGGTCATGAATACAGCTGTTTATCCGTCCTTCTTACGACCTCATTGTCATTCCTGGAGCATTAAACGCTGTCATTTTTTCAAAGCTGTTGACACAAGCTGTCTTTTGTCATTTATGGATGTTTAAAACAAACATGGTAAGAAAATATGAGCATATAGGTCCAATGCATAAGCATAGTAAGACTGATGTGGTCAGAAAGGAACATTTTAACATCAAAACATAATATGTTCCTAAACCTTATTTTCACAGTGCGGCCATTTAGCTCACAAACCGGACCAAACAGGAGCCTACAAGCTGACAAATTCATATAATGTCAGCAGCAATGACAGAATAACAGTAATTTAAACCCTAGGGCAAGAACATGCTATTCTTTCAAGTTTTGCTAATGCAATGTGTGCAATAGCATGACACTGACTGAACACACCAGAACACCCAACTCTAGTCCATCCATATACAGCTGTTTTAAATGAAAATGAGAAGAAGAAGAAGAAAATCTCCACAAACCTGTGTACTCCTTTTAGAAACGTTTGTCTCAGTTTGTCTAAACAGGCTTTCAAATAAAGTTGAGGAGATAAATCATTTTATGGCTGGATCGCTAACAATTGATAAGAACTCATAAACCGTAGAGTGGATTTTTATAAAGGACCACAAGCCAAAAAGTTTAATTTTAACATTCAAATCTGTTCTGCAAAAATAAATGTATTCATCATCTTTCTCTCCAGCAATCGTGGTGGCAGTGTTTGGAGTCTGCTGGGCACCCTTTCACATCGAGCGTCTTCTGTGGAGCTCTATCAGCCAGTGGACCGACTTGATGCACAACATTTATCAATATGTCCACATCCTATCGGGCGTCTTCTTCTACCTCAGCTCTGCAGTCAACCCTATCATCTACAGCCTGCTCTCCACGCGGTTCAGAGAGTGTTTTCGAGAACTTGTTTGTTCCCAGGGGGAGGACAATAACTCTGTCAGAGACTCCCCTCCTTTTCCTAAAATTTTGCTGGATCCCTCTGTTGCAAGTTCGAGGGGTCAGGCCGAGGGGAAGGACTCTAATGCTTTCATCCCTTTGCTGTCTCCTAACATGACACTGAGTATGGACACTGAAATCCTCACATGTGCTTGTACAGACACAACGTGCAAGACCTCTGTATTCTGACATTTTATTTGAACAAGTTAGAAAGCAGCTGGTGCAGAAATATTGTAAACTGACAGGTTAACATTTTGGATCTTAGGTTTATTTGTTTCCAGAATTTGCTGACATGATGCTGTATGATGAATACTGCCAGAAGAAAATGAGCTTAGCTTAGAACTGAGACTTGAAACAAATGAGGACAAGTAGTCTGTGTCATAATGTAATGAAACTGTCTCGTCTGCTTGTCTCTGACCCTTTTATTAACATCGGCTCATCTCAAAAGTAAAAAAGGTTCTAGTTGATGAGCCATGTAAATCCAAAAGTTGCTTTCGTGTTGTATTTTAGTGCAAAGAGAGATCATTTGGAAGAAAATAACAAAATCTACTGCAAAATCATGACACTGGAAATGTATGAATTTTTGGCATTTAGGCTGATGAGACTATGGAGCATGATGTTATTGGGGACTGGGACTGGACCCCCTGATGTTTAGTGATGGTGGAGGAAAAATATGGTTGATGAACACCATGAAGATGAGATTCACTGAAGAACCAGTCTGAGATTGAGATAGGGAGAAGCAATGCCTAAAGGGAATAGTGACAGTGAGGATAGAGAATAGGAACTACTGGCTGATTGGCTTGGAGAGCACAGATTTCACTGGAGAAGAGTAGTGACAATGGCAGTTTCTTTAGGAGATGATTTTGAAAATGATGTGATAATAAAAGAGACAGCAAAACATAGCTGACAGGATAGGAGGTTGAATGTGAAAGAACCCCCCCCCTTTTTTTTTAAATATCAAGATACCCTTAAAAATACATTGTAAGGGTAAAGGGCATATATTTGTTTTTTAAATCTTTGAGAGCCAAGCTAACCATCCCCCTATATTTACAGTCTTTAGTTGCTTAGCTTTCCTGTAGCTCCAGTATCATGTTTAGCAGTAGTATTATGGATATTCTCATATAATCCTAGCAAAGGATGTGGATATAAGCATATTTTCCAGTATGTTTTGCTATTTTCTTAAACTTATCACGTCACTAAAAAGCTTGGATGTAAAATGATTATTTATCCTTTGTTTGAAGCTTTGAATCATTTTTGACAACAGTGCCTGCACATTTTACCTGCTGTCTTATTTTTTAACTGCTGTATGCCTTATGTCGGAAAGTGGAAAATCAGATCGATCTGAGCCAAATGATTACATGTTGTAATTGATATGTTGTACCTGAAAATTAATGTGATGCTAATTTGCAAAAAGAAGTAGTATATGTCTGTGTTTCAGTGGGACAAAGAATGTGATAATTTATTGTGAGCTGTTGCTAATGTTTTTGGGTTTTTTTCTCTTGTTGCATGGCCAGCCGGTAAGCTGTTGTTCACTGTGATTGCAAAAATGAAAACTGATTATGGCTATTGTGCAATGGCTAATTCAAAAGCAAAATAAATATTAAGCAGTCTATACATAGCTGTCACATGTTTGAACTAAATGCTGGCAACACATTATTAGAGTGCTGTTATTTTGATTACGGAACCATGAAACTGAAGAGTTTATTCATCACCGTGACTGGATTATGAAATTTCTTTTTCCACAAGAGTTTATAGACCTAGTGTGGTTTGAACCAAAATAATAAGCTAGGACAGATTGACTGGTTGAATGTATTGTGTCTTTAGAGTCACTAGTAAGTTGTCCTACTGCCCTTGTGTTGCTGGCCTAAATATGTGGTAGTCTTCACCAATCCCACCACATATTACAGGCTGTATACCCACCTCACTTAGCAATAGAATATGTTATTCTTACCTTTTTGCTTATTATTTAGGTATCCTTGAACCAGTTATCTCTTTTAGGCCCATTGGCCTTGAACACTAAACAACATTTTCAATACAGATTTCATTTCCATAAAATTCTCAGACATGCTGTCTAATACAAAACAAAACATCGGCCTTGAATGTGTTATCTTCTTGCAGCATTTGGAGTGGATTATTCATATTCATATTGGTGTTAGACGTCGGTATGAATGAGTCCATTTTCAGGGATTATACAGAAAAGAGTCACACAGGCACCCAGAAGTGTTCCTGTCCTTAATCGCCTCTTATTGTGGAGCAAAAACAATTTGTACCTTAGTGACATGTCGGTGCTTGTTTGTTTGTTTGTTGCTTTTAACCCAGCAGTTTCAAATCTGTGGCAATATACCTATTTAATAGGTGACATTCCAGTTTGCCATTTAAATGTTCTACTTCTACCTGCCATGAGTAAAGTAACACAAACACACTGTTTTCCAGAGAAAGATGAATCTGTATGAGTGACATATTTCATCCAACTTCAATCACAGTTTAAGAGTTGAATATAGAATGAATGTAACTATTCATGTAAATGGCCACAATAAGAGCTGTTCTCCAGTTCTGTGATGAAAACTCAAGAAAAGAAAGACACTACAATGTGAAATTCAAATGAAGCACAGGAAAAAAAACACAAGCACTCTCACCACAGTGTGAATTTAGTTCTTAAGTGTAATGAAGGGCCAGTGTGAGAAGGATATTCATATACATCGTTCAGAGGTGAATTTAATACATTTTCTCTGAAGGACATTATACAGCTGGGTGAACATGATGTCATGCTTATCTGTGCTCTCTGTATATCAAAAGCACAATCATGTCTTTGACCTCTAGAATAATCGCAACATCTCACTTCAGTCTTTTGATATTTTATAATGTCTATTTACATCCCCTTACACATCCCAAGGACACAACGTTTGTCTTTAGGCCACAACACGGTTGCAATTCAGCTGGAGAAGGATGGCCTACGGGGTATTCTGACCACGTTATATGTGTTCAGCCCTGGTGCATCAAAACCTGGAGATAAACCCTGCTTATTAAACACGTAGAAGTTAAATAATTGGCCATCTTGGGCTTCCAGGGACACTGAAGCAGTGCCGACTCGCAAAACACAAGGGTACTCTTTTTCAAACACCACTTTAAACACACGATCAACCAGGTAGTTAAGTTTTATTGTCCTGTACTTCTCTGGTATGAGCTCTTCAATCTGAGGACCAAACTGCTGCATGATAAGGACTCCGTCTGGCCCTACTTTGATCTCATAGAAAGTGATGTTGCTGTAAGTGAAAAATCCAATGTAATGATCAGGGTTTGGAGGAGCAACAAGGACCTTTTTGGCCTCCCTGAAGGCTCTCTCTATGGCTGGAACAATGTGGTTGTAGGCCTTTGTGACCACATCCTGTTTCTGAGATCGGCTGCCTGCCATTAGCACCACTAGGCCAAGCTTCAGTCTGGGAACCAGGGAAAAAGTGGCAGAGTAGCCATCCAAATCCCCATCTTTACGCAACAATTCATAGCCCATCAGCTCATTCACCTCCCATGGCGTTCCAGTACGGTTAGCAAAATAATCCTTATCGCACCTAAAGAGTGGGGTCAGCATAATCTTCAAAGAGTCTGGCTCCAGCAGCTTGCGATGATACGCACCCAGCAGCATCATGGCAAGCTTGGCCAAATCTGCAGCTGTTGAGAACATCTGACCAGAAGGCCGATACCAGCCGAGGTCATAGAGTGGGGCTGGTTTTCCATTTGAGTACACTCCAACAGCCAATTGGCTCTGCATCCCTGGGGTGAGGTCAAAGCTGGTGTCTTCCATCCCCAGCCGGTCCAGGATGTTCTCTGTGATCCATCGCTGGTAGTCAACTCCGGCCACTCGCTCTGCCATCACATGAGCAAGTAGTGAGAAGGCAAGGTTACTGTAGTGACATCTGCAAGAACAAATATAAAAAGCATTGGGAGAATGAAGAAGAATAGATGATAATTCACGTTTAAATATCACCATACTTGAAATATTCCATGTAATTTAAGTGAGCGAGCTCTTTGGACAGAAAATGCAGGAAGCCTAGCACATAAAAATCCCATTCACTAGCAGAGAGCGCAATATAGACTGCTCCCTTGGGGGTGCAGTACAACATCACAGAGACTTTGCAATATGGAGCTAGCAGGTTAAAGACCGATTCACTCAAATATTAATTCTTGTTTGTTTCATCGGGACAAATATTAAAGACTAAAAATGACACGTTGCTTCCAAATCATATTTGATGGACTATTTCTTAGTCGAGGTCAGGTCCCTGCAGGTTTAATACAAACACAATGTGGTGCTGGAGATATTCAAATATCACTTGAAAACACTCGTTTACTCAAAGGTCAAATATTTTACTAATCAGTGTAACATGTAGAGACAGGTACAGTATGTGGAAAGACCTGAGCCAATTAAACTTGACATATAATTATACATCCTCCCCAGGTAAAATTAGCATCAAGAGGGATTATTGTAATTACAGTTTTTGTCATTACGAAGCAGAATGTAGTTCTAATGTAAGAAATAAGTAACAGAATAATATTTGTACACTGCAGGAACACTTATTTGCTTGGTCAGAATTTCCCCATGAAAACACTGATGTCACCGCAAAGAAAGAAATCATACTTGGTGCCTGGATCCGCGACGAGGACATCATCTTGTAGAAGATTGATTGCAGATTGAGTTTTTCCTTTCCAAAGCAAATTTGTAGCTCGGAGCCTCCTGGGCAGGCCTGGATTAAACAACAGCAAAACAGTGTTAAATTTAAGAAATAAATAAAATGAAAAGTAAAATTAGTAAATAAAAAAAACAAAAACAAAGGGTGAATTGCATTAGTATACTTTAGCCTTCTCAAACACATATCTTCACTTTATATTTCACTCTAATAGTTATTTCATTTACCTTATAACAGCACTTTCTTTGAACGTGACATATTTGACCAGTTTTCTATAAAGGTTTATGATGTTCAGCCACTCTGGCTTGTTGACAAATTGTGAGACATGGTTGGATATTTAAAGACCTATTATTCTTCCTTGCAATAGATGAGCATCTCATATTTTAATTCTTTACACAGACAGTGTTACTTATTGAAAACTTCTTCCGATAAACTGTTTCCTGCTTAGGCATGTTCATTGCAACTCTTATCTGAAGTCTTATCTGAATAAATGTTACAAGTCTAAACAGTACCTGAGGGTTGGATATTTTTTACTGCAAGTAGTGCAAGCGCCTTTAAATGTCTGCTTTACTTATGCATATCAATGAAAGTGAAAAGATCATAGATGTTTAAGATTAAATTAGAAGAACAGTAGGAAGCGATTTTAAATGGCTTTAAATAATAAAATGGTAAATGGCCTGTATTTGTATAGTGCTTTACTAGTCCCTAAGGACCCCAAAGTGCTTTACATATCCAGTCATCCACACATTCACACACACATTCACACACTGGTGATAGCAAGCTACTTTGTAGCCACAGCCACCCTGGGGCGCACTGACAGAGGCGAGGCTGCCGGACACTGGCACCACCGGGCCCTCTGACCACCACCAGTAGGCAACGGGTGAAGTGTCTTGCCCAAGGACACAACGATCAAGACTGTCGGAGCCGGGGCTCAATCCGGCAACCTCCCGATTACAAGGTGAACTCCCAACTCTTGAGCTACGATCGCCAGCTACATTGTTTTTGTCCTTCATTCATTAATTGTTTGTCAGAATATGTCAGAAAATTGGCAACTCTCTATAAAAAATGGCAACTTTCTAAAGACACCTTCATATTACTGAGGGGTCTGAACCACTCTTCAAAATCCAGACGGACTGAATTTATTGTGCTGTGGAAAAGCACCAAATTCTTCATCGTGACACAGTAATAGTAGGTTTACTGCCACTTGGCTCATCAGTTCATGAATCATTTGCTTCAGCTCAAAATCGATCCATAAAGCATCATTAGTCTCCAGAAATATTATTGCTAAATAAATAAATAAATATTGTCGCAGGAATCAAGCATGTAGCAAGAGCTTTCCTAGAAACCTCTTCCGTCCCTTTGTTCCCTTCTATTGTTCCAGCTTGATTATAAATTCAACCTTGAAGTGGTGACCTTTGATGTTAACTGCAACCTAATGGCTCTTGGGATTCTTTCTTCCTCTGAAAGGAAATAATCTCAAGAGGTTTTCAATCAAAAACTTGTTTCTTGAGGCACATACTCTCAAAGTTGGTCTCATTTTGTTTTTCTGACATTTTTGATAGGCTGTCGAACAGTGCATTTAGAATGGTTCCCGAGAAGCCTCACTTTCACTGTGCAATTTTGTCTGCCACCAAATCTCCTGGGATAATAAAAGGTCAACTGCACGAACAACACTGGAAGAGTGTTTGTAGCTATTAGTAGCTTGAGTGATATTGGAACAATAACTGGAAACTGGAAGAGGCAGAAGAGAGATAGAAAAAGAATAGCAGACCTTTGATAAACATTCTCTCAAAGGAGAGGGCGAGACAATATTTCTGGAGTTGGACCACTGGCAAAATCTGTCTCCTTATTAGGCCGGTACAACTTGGTGTTTTAAAATGGAAAACCATACAGTCATGTATATGCTAATCAGGCATAACATTATTACCACTGACAGGCAAAGTGAATAACACTAATTATCTCTTCATCACCTGTTAGTGGGTGGAAGATATTAGGGAGTAAGTGAATATTTTGTCCTAAGAGTTTGTGTTAGAAGCAGCATTAATATGTAACTGAAAGGATTGCAAGTGAAATTGTGATGGCTGGTTCAGAGCATCTCCAAAACTGCACCTCCTGTGGGTGTTCCCAGTTTGCAGTGGTCAGCATCTATCAAAATTGATCCAAGGAAGGAACACTGGTGAATCAGCGACAGGTTCATGAGGGGCCAAGGTCCATTAATGCACATGGGGAGCAAAAGCTGTCACCTGTCGCCTAATCCAACAGACAAGCTACTTTAGCTTAAATTGCTGAAAAGTTCATGCTAGTTCTAATAGAAAGGTGTGGTATCTAGCTGTGGCTGCTTTGACTAGGATAATGTGCCCCTGCCATGAAGCAAAAATGGTTTAGGAAAGGTTTGAGAAGCACAACAATGAGTTTGAGGTGTTGACTTGGTCTCCAAATTCCCCAGGTGTCAGTCCAATGGAGCATCTGTACGATGTGCTGGACAAACAAGTCCAGCCCACGGAGGCCGCACTCAGAGCTTGCAGCACCTTCAATGATCTGTTGCTAACATTTTGGTGCCAAATACCACATCACATTTTCAGGGGTCTAGAAGAGTCCATGCTGTGGCAGGTCAGGGCTGTTTTGGTGTCACAATAGTAGGCAGGTGGCCATAATGTTCTGCCTGATTGGTGTAGCTGGTTGAAATTATTTAAAGTTCAATCAGATATTTAACACATGAATTATAGATACAGATAAATTTGTGATTTATAAATTTCTGTTTATTGGCTGACAAAAAGCTGTTTCATGCAAACCCAAAAGTCAACTGCTGCTTTGCTGAAGCATTTTGTTTTCTTTTAACAAGAAAAGGCTAAAATTCAGTGTTATTTTAAGGTCATATGTACCCGAGAGCTGGCTAGCCATCCTCCGCAGAGTGACTGAAGATGAGCGGATCTGAACTTCTCCACTGTCGAGAAATATCAGGCCATCTGTCACATATTTCAACTCGGAGTCTCGCATCTTCCCCAGAGGGTTTTTGATGGTGAAGTTCTCCACATATTTCTCCAGAGGGTCATCAAGGGAGCCAATCTTCCCGTCCTCCCACAGCTTGTACAGCATCAGCGTTGGAAAAAGTTTTGATAAACTTGCAATTCTAAAAGAGAGATAACAAAGCAATATGATATGATTTTGTTGTAGCAAAAGATAGCTAAGGTTGAAAAGGTTTTTTTAAAATCACACACTGAGGCATATTTTTTGTATTCCTCCTTGGTTTCCTTTTCCCTTTCGCCACATAAAAATATGCTTTACCCTCTGTCATATATAAAAAACTATGGCTTACATTGGCTTATATTCAGGTTTTTTTTTTTTTTTTTTTTAAGATAGCAACACTAAACATTCCCCCAGGATGAACATGCAATAACTGCTATATTCTGCATTTGCTGCAGTATCATCCATCCATCCATTTTCTTCTGCTTATCCAATTCAGGGCTGTGGAGGAGCTGGTGCCAATCCCAGTTATCAAATTCAGTTTATTACTGAGTGAAATTTATATGGATTGTTACTATTAAAGCAGCTATTCAGGTGTGGATTTAGCTTATTATTCTTTGTTCTTTTTACTGTTAATTAAACAAACTATACTTCAAAGTACACTAATACAAATTTCTCCAGTCAGTGAAGTGGTGTTAAAGCCAAAACAGCTTGTTGAAAAAATTTAAATTCTCCATATTTGGGGCTTATTTCCTTGAACCTCATACCTAAAAACAACACAAAAAAACAAACAAAAACAAAAAAAAGATAAAGTGCCAAAATACATAAAGTGCAAAACAGAATTGGAGAAAACAGGAGCTCAAAGAAAAAGGAAATCAGTCCCTTCAGGCAGATGCTGCCAAAGGTGCAAAATCTTCTTCAGCACCATGATCATAGCCAAATAATGGTGATGGACACAGTGTGCAAGAGCAGCAGAGGGAGAAAGCAAGATGACAGCGAGTTATGAAGGAGAGAAAAGTGATAAAGCACCCATTTATCTACTGGAAATCTACACTATTTATTATAGATTTTTTATTATTAATGTATAAGGAAGATTTAATGTTGTAATTGAGGTTGACCTCTTATGTAGAGTCCTTGGAACCTTTTTGAAATTCTTGGCATTCTTTTTAAGGATTCATTCAAGGAATTTCAGACTTACCCTTTGTTATCTCTCTGGAGTACACAGAGAGATAACAAAGGGTAAGGTAAGGTAATTATTTTAGGAGTAGAGTATAACATTTTCTAATGCTGTATTCTGAAATTATTTATTATGTGTCCTCTGTTGTAATCTCCTTTGATTCATGAAGTAGTCCAGTAATTCCATTGGTAGTAGGATATTCATATTCAACTAAGCTAAAAAAAAAAAAAAAAAAAAAAAGTCCAGTATTATGTTGGTGAGACAACAACATTTTCAGTGGCATTATTTTAGTTATTTTTTCTCATATCCATCCCCAACTATCACTATTTTTTAGACCAAACTTGTCCTCAAATCTGAACAACTGAAAAAAGGTCAATTCTTTTAACCATCTTTTATTTTTCTTTCCAGTTTTTCTTCTTTAATTTTAGTTTGCCTTTGTGCTTTATCATGTATCTTTTTTTCTTGGGTTTCTTCAGTAAACCAGTGCATCTGTCACGGGCTGGGTCTGTGACGCAGCATTTTGAGTTCAGTTTGTATTGTTGACTTATGTTATTAAAGATATGTTAAATTCTGGTTGTTGCTATTATTAATTAGGATCTGATTTTCCTTGTATTTTGCTATTCATTGTTTATGTTAAGTTAATTTAGATATTACCTCCTAAATTGCTCAGTTTTAGTTATTTGCTTTTTAGAGCCATTTGTGTGTTCGCCCCCTGTGGTTAGGCGTTTCTTGTTGGTTCATGTCTTAAGCTGTCATATTTCATGTCTGCATGGTTCATGTTGTCAACCATGTTTCTTGTCTGCGTCCCGTCATGTTTCCTGTTTATTTTTAAAGTCTCGTTTCCATGTTCTATGTGCTTAGTTTACACTTTCCCTATGGTGTCATTATGATTTATTGTGCCGGCTGTTTCCTCATGTGTTTCCACTTCCCATGATCACCCCTTGTGTGTACTTAGTCTGTGTGTTTCCCTTCAGTCTTTGTCAGATCGTGCTATTTTTCCCATGTCAAGTCACAGTTCAAAGATCATAGTTAATGTCATAGTTCACAGTCGTCATAGCTTCCTAGTTAGTTCATAGTCGTCTTAGTACCATAGTTGATTCATAGTTTTCTTTGTGAAGTCAGAGTTCCTCAGTCTTTTTGGGCTCTAGTTTGTTTTCACTTTCTTTTATGTTCCACGTATATTAGCCTGAAATAAAGGCTCGCCTTTTGTTGGAACTGAGTCTGTCTCCTTGCCTGCGTCTGCTCCTGGGTCCTCCTCACGCACTCCACGGCGGTGCAATCTATATACGTCTTTTTCTCAGTAACTTTTGCATTGCTCTATATGATCACACTCCTACCTCCATTCTACACTGTCCGGGCTACGCATTCACTGAGGTAGTTCACAGTGTGAGCCCCATTTTTTCTTGGTGTCACCCATAAAAACAAACAAACAAAAAAATATTTTTTTTTTATTAAAAAATAATTTTTATTTTATTAAATTAAATATGATTAACTTATCAAACTTCTTTAGAAAACGCATGAAGTTGTGTGCAAAACACCAAGCGAGATTTATTACATGCAGGTCGGAGTTATGCATTTTTCTTCACACTATCTAAGCTGTCACAGAAACTCTGATTTCCACTGGTGACTGTTGTGCCAAATCTAAAGCATTGCCTGTCGAGCTACAGATTGCACTGTCTGTGGTGTCATTTTAGGAAGACGGCGTCTGCAGCTTTGATTAGTCGCACTGTGGCTTATTTTGTACCACCTGATTACCGTTGCATCTGTGTTTTCACTAATTTCTACTTGATCACTGATCTTTTTGTACACTCTCAACTTTGTGACATCTTGTAATTAGAGTTTTTTCACATCTTTTGGTATTTAGTTTCAATGTGGGTTAATTTTTTGAAACTGTGGATAGAAGAAGTCCATCAGCACAAAACTGAAGAGCAATTTGGCTCAGTGGAAAGCATGGGTATACACTGATTTTAAATACATTTTTGGTAATTCATTAGAAAATAAACTGTACTGTACTGTACTGTGTATTCGACTAGCTCTTAGTATTTTTCTAATAGAGTGATAACTCAAAATTAGGCTTTGTTATATAAATAAAGAGAAAACTTCTTAAGTGTGAGACAATAACCTTTTATCATGTAATGATTTTTCTAGCACTGGGTTTGAAAAATGAATGTTTTTAAGAGAAAGACTGCTTTACAAACTTGAACACTGGCATTTCAGATTACAGCATGTATTGGGCAAAGAGGGTCTGATGAAAGACCTTTGACATTTCTATAGTTAAAACGAAGGATGCCAGCTTAGCAACTTAAAGTCCGATTTGGAGGCTTTGATTTCAACTCATCTGTCTTTCACAAATCCTCCAGCTTTATACCTCTTTAAAGCAATAAGTGAGGTAACATTTCTAAGATCTTTTTCATGGTTCGACTATTTCTTTTTGAGGTAAGTGTTAGAGTCTAATTTTAGACACACTGGCATTCTGGATAATGGTCAATTACTTTAGTTAAACCTGACAAATTGTGACCACCTTTGGATGAAATCCCAAGAGGATAAATTGTGATAGCTTTGAAAGTAGATCTTCGCATCATCCTTAGCTGTTAATGCCAATTTTGAAGGTTCTCCCTTTGTGGGTTCTCTCAGGGTACTCCAGCATCATAGTCCAAAGATTATTGCTTATCAAATTAATTGGTTACTCTGTGTGTTAGCGCTGTGATAAACTGACAGCCTGTCCAGGATTCACCCTGTGTTTCCACCTATGACAGTTGGGGATACGCCCCATCTTCCCCTCATAATCCTGAATTGCATAAGTGGTTAAGAAAATGGGTGGATGGAAGTTAGCTAATCATCTCATCTGATTAGCTGCTTTCCCACTAAGTACAGCTGAATTAAGTATTCTAAAAGTGCCCCAGTGGTGTACGCATAATAGTCAAAATGAGATTAAAAGTTCAGTGTTGTAAAACTTTAACTTCTCAGCCTCAGCAATGGCATAGATATTAAACAGGTCTGATGAAAAATGTTCAAGTAAAATAAATAAATAAATAAATAAGTACGATTAATGCCCCACAACACAAAGTAATGGTCTAGAAACAGAAATGAATGAATTGCATGTGTATTGCATGATCCCTTGAGTATTTCACAAACTGCTTGTGTTTGCATGGATAACAAGAGGAGATGTTTC
This sequence comes from Perissodus microlepis, assembly GCF_051167445.1. NCBI lineage: Eukaryota > Metazoa > Chordata > Actinopteri > Cichliformes > Cichlidae > Perissodus > Perissodus microlepis. The sequence goes on along the minus strand of NC_140465.1, from coordinate 28,798,522 downwards.
CACTGAAATAGAAAATTATTTGATTAAAAACACAAAAGAAATAAAGAAAATCATGAAAATCTGATCTGCTGCATTTTTTGACTTTGAACATTGTTAGAAGTTATAAATTTTGATCTCATTTCACTTAACCTCTTGAGCTAGTGTGGACTGTCATGACACTGATACTATCCAGATGTGTGCTGGCTGAATTGTTTCGTAACATGATCTAGCCCTCCACCTGTTACCCAGGTAGCAGCAGTGGGTGCAAAGGCTTACACGATGGTTATGTGATCAAGGGTCAGCACCATAGAAGGCATCCACAACAGGTAAACTAAATCAGACATTTACAGGCAGCAGCCAGTTCGAATAAATAGGCATTCAGCAATCAGCAAATGGAGCTAACAGGCTGCAAGAAACCAATCGAGCAAACTCCTAAAAGGGTTAACGAGCACAAAAGAACGATGTGGTTGTGTGTGTGTGTGTGTGTGTGTTGGGGGGGGGGGGGGGGGGGGGGGGGGGGGGGGGAGGATCTTGGAGCCACTGACAACTGGGAACTAGTGTTTTGAAGAGTGATCTAGTCAGGTTAAGAGAACAGGAGGGAAAGCCCGAGGACATCTGGCAAACAGCTGCAAGGCAGGTCTGCGGAAACATGAGCAGCGGGCCTGTTGCCAGCAGAGCTGCAGACTGTGACATTAATAGTGGAAGCAGTAGCACTTAACACTTTTAGTAACAAAAGATGGCATCAGCTGTTTGGCAATAGATCAGACAGAGGTCATGCCTTCTGAATTATAAATGTGAGACTTTCAATGAGCTTGAAGGAAGTTCACATTTGAAAACACATACATTTGTTATCTCTGATTCCAAGACTCTTGGGCTCATTGTATGTAAGTATGACTAGTTTAGAGCTAAATAAACAAACTATAATGATATTAAATGATTTACATTATTCTTTGCAGGAGCAGATATGCAAAATCTATGGAAAATGTATTTAAAGATGCTTTCACACTTGACCTTCAGACACTTTTTGATGATTCATGTGGGACTGGAAATACTGCTTATATATTGTGTGCAGCAGGCAAACACATGATGCACACACTGGACTGCTATATCGGTTGCCGTATTCACACATTTGACATGGACTTTGTATAGGGGAGCTGGTTAGGGTAAAGAGTGGCTAATGCCTGATCTGACATTTGCACCTCTGTCGGGTAAGTCCCAGAAAAGGTCGGGGCTGCAGTGCCTGTGTGAAAACAGCTTAATTTAGTTTTGGTTTTAAGAGTATTTCTATAAAGGACCTGCTCCAGCTGCTGCTCCAAGAATATATAATTGAACAGGTAATGTACACCTCATTATCATTATGTCATTATTTTTGTGGACCAGGGAAGACTATTCTATTCACAAGCTGTTATGAATATTTTCTTATAATTTTCAATATTTTATTCTTTAATCAAGCAGTTTAATGAAGTTTGGACTTTTATAGACAGGATCATAAGACCTATGAATGAGCTTTAAGGCACTCACCTGTAGATTGTGTACTCGTTTGTTGGTCCTGAGTGAGGGTCGCTGGCATTCCGCTTTCCAAAGTTGCCTGTCCACAAAACAGTGTCATTTAGGATTACGATGGCCGACAAGGCAGGAAGGCTGATAGGGTTGATGGTCTGCCGAAGCAAAACGTCCACCTGGGTGAGACACAGCAAGAAGTTAGTTCCAAAATATTTCCAGTTAATGAACTTCTTATTCTTTGCTTCATGTTAGAACTTTATTTTAAAGATATGAAGGTGGCATCTATCTATCTATCTATCTATCTATTAGGGGTGCAACAATACTCGTATTGATATTGAACCGTTTGATACAGTGCTTTCGGTTCGGTATGCATATGTATGAACAATACAACATTTTTAATTTATTTTATCAACTTTCCTTCTGACGATGCTGTCTGTGTTGAGCGCTCAGTGGATCTGCGCTCGACAGTGCAGCCTAGGCGGAGTAGTCGAACGCAGATTCACTGAGCGCAGGGCAAGCTAGCAAGATGCAACATGGCAAATTGAACTTCCCCCACCCTAATTCAGATGTTTGGAACTATTTTGGTTTTCATGTGACGTATGACCCTGAAGGTAAGCGTGTCATGGACAAAAGTAAAACAGTATGTCGGATGTGCCACGCAATGCTCAATTACATTGGTGGGAACTAGTGCGTTAGCGCAGTTAGCTCGTTAATGTGTTGACACCGTCCAGCCCCACGCACGGGATGATCCGTGGTAACTCGTTAACGGAGATTTGCCACGTTATGGCGTTAATGTCATTTTAACGAGATTAACGCTGACAGCACTAGTGGGAACACAACGAATATGACAGCACATTTACGCCGACATCATCCTAGTGCAAAGACAAGTGGAATCAGACAAAAACAACAAGCACGCATGCTACAAACTTTACCCGAGTCATTTAGACAGCCGTTAGCACATGATTCTCCTTATGGGGACCTGATATGTTTAATATGCTGCTGAGAATATAGCCCAGAAGAAGTGTATAGTATAGCTTTTATTTTGGAAAGAGCCATTTCTCTGTAATAAACTCTTTTCCAAAGATGAGTGATTTCTCGATCAGATAGATTTTTTTATTATTTTGTTGTTTCAGCAACATTAAATTTAAAAACTGTACTTTTGAGTTAAAATATATATTTAGAATTTTAATAAATGACAAATTAAAAAGGCACGAACATTTTTTTGTATTGAAACAATATCGAACCGTGACACCAAAGTATCGAAACTGTCACGACCGGGCGGCCAGACACAGGTAAGTGGACTCAAATGCAGACACCACACGGAGGCTTGGAGGTATAGTGCCAACGAACAATTTATTTGGCACTCAAAAAAAATGGCACACCATGAAGGAGGTAAAAGAAACAAAAATGCTATACGTGAACTAAGGGCGAGAGGGAAAACATAGACCTCTGAACATTGGCTACCTACTAACATAAAGTTTCTGATTATGGTACTAAGAATCTGTAGCTACAAACACACTGTGATTAGCAAGGGCTAGCAGATAAGCTGTTACCAGGAATGCTGAGAAAGTAAACAAGTCTTGGCTAGACCATCTCCAAAATAATTGTTAAACCAATAAACAAGAATCACACTGCGTGTGCAGCAGCAAAGCCAAAAGGAAATAGTGTCTTTATCGGGCTGGGCACGTTACTTGGGATTTTCCAGAGCAGGCATACAAGGTACAGGGTCACAGGGTTTCTCTGAGTCATTGTCTGGGTTGACGGCGAGGCTAGGAGGGGATTAGTGGTCCGAGTGAGGCTAAACCAGTTCGTGTACACTCACTGTGAAGTGTAGGGCAGGGAGGGAGGCAGGCAGGTGAATAGCCCGAGAATAGTAGCAGGCCAGCGACGGGGAGTTGAGTGGTTACAGGCAGCAAGATCCAATCCACTGTGAAGGTGGGTTAGCTGACGTTCCAGCAAGGAATGTTTGAGAACGCTGGTCTTAAGAGCCTCCCAGCAAATTACACACAGGTGCCACAAACGAGGGGTGTGGTGACTCTGCCCAGTGATGGATTTACTGGCACGCAGGAAAAGCCAGCACTCACCCGGACCATGACAGAACCGAACCGAACCGTGAATTTTGTGTATCGTTGCACCCCTACTATCTATCTATCTATCTATCTATCTATCTATCTATCTACATTAATTAGCAATTGGCAATGTTAGCACAAGAACATTTTCAGTGTAATCAGATCAAATGTTCACATGTCTTTTATCCATTTTCTGTTTGGCTTTGGTGGCTGCTGAGATTACAGTAAAAGAAGCTTTTCTCAAATGATAGAAAATACAAAGTAAAGTGTAAATGGCAATCATCTGCTCCGCCTTAGATTTACCAGACTTTATGCTCATTTCAGTTTATTTCTGTGGTTACTGCAGTTATGTGCATCCACTACATTGCATTCCCAAATTCTCTAGTGGGTACTACAGTGCAACCTCCTGGCTACAGTAACACAACCTTTTGCTCAGACAGACTCTCAGATTTTTCATCCACTATGTCTTTAATCTCCCTCTGTCAACTGAACCGACATTTGGTGTTAAGGATTACTGGCCAGCCTGTAAATTTACTCCAACTTAAATGGACATGCTGGAAAAGCGCCTGCAGATTTAAGTCTGTGGTCTGTGCATGACAAACCCGTCTCACCTTTTCCAATGCTTCTTTTAGACTGGGGATAGGATGCTCCAGAGGTAGAGGCTCTGGGAAACGGGGACACATCATCTCTGATTTGGCACTGCGACCCATTCCTTCATCTGGGTGGTATAGACAGTGCAAGGGGAAAAGAGAAATAAAGAGCAGAGGGAGAGGGTAGACTACTGGAATCACCACTTGATACTGTCAGTCAAGGCAAGTATAATGTAGTCTAAGTGAGCTGGAGGTTCAATAATTCTCTGCTTTTTTTTAAATGAACCTCACTGTTCTTATAGGATCCAATTTCACAAAACGTGCGATACATAACTCTTTCATCAAAAAGCATGTGACCGCGTCATGCATTAATGTAATATTTTAATGGATTTATTATTTCCCTTTTAATTCTAAAGAGCTGATTTCTTTCAAAAGACCTTTCCCATTAATATCCTCTTTATTCATGTAGAATCACATTACATATCTTGTGCTGGGTTTGCTTTAGTGCATTAAAGTTCTTAGCTTACCTTACCTGAAGCCGCTTTCTGAGATTTTGAACTTGCAATGATGCTACAAATGCTCCCACTAAGAAAGCTACTGGTACATCTCATAATTACAAGATAAAGATCATACAATTATGAGATTGTTTTATCTCATAATTAAGAGATCTGTATATCTTGAGTGTCTCATTTTTGCATTCACATCAGATAAGAAAGAGGCATTTAGTGGATGTACATAAGGAACTGACTGTAACTGGATAGCACATTGAGGACCTGCTTGTCAAATGATTAATTTGGCTGTAACCAAGTGCATATTAATCATTTGTCCAGAAAGAAAGCACAGTGAAGATTAAAAAAAAAGCTTCTCCAGCTGCTTTTTAGACAGTTTTAAGGAAAACTGTCTAAGGAAAGACTTGAGTGACACAAAAGTATAATACTTTTGTGCAATTTGTGTGAAAAATCATATCATGAAAGACAGTTTATTTTATTTCAAGTCTCAAGAGAGTGCCTGAAATCTCAAATAATCCACAGCTCACAGTCTGGAGGCTAATTGCAATATTTAGCCTGACCTAAATAACTATTTTAAGAAAAGCCTGTATAAAATCCCTAAATTGTGACTTTTTTTTATTTGCATCTGTGTTATAATTAATATAATGTTAATCAATATAAATGTGCTTTGTTTGAGGTTTTTATTCACCTGACACCAATCACGTGCTCTCACCTGGCTGGACTTTTGGCATTTGATATTGCCAGAAGAAGCATCCTGTCATCACCAGTGACAATATGAGGAAGAACACCAAACCCAGCTGGGTCCATTTCACCTTCATCCTGCTGGTTTTAGTTTGTCCTTCGAATTTAACAGCAGCAGCAGCAGCAGCAGGAGGAGCAACAGCAGGGGTTGGCTTATGCACAGACAGACAGGCACACATGAACACAGTAAGTTGGCACTGAATGTGTCAGTTTGTTATCTTACACAGTCAGATTTACACAGCTTCTCATGTTTTTGGAGTCTCACACATAGAGACAAGATATTCTCTTTAACACTGACTTCAGTTGTACAACAAGTGAGAAATCCTTTGGTTAATATGTAAGTGTTTCCTGTTGCAGTTCACAGTACTCACCACCTGATGCTTCACAGGTCAGAGCAGGATTACCAGTGACACAGAAATCTTCTTAACACACAATCAACATCCTAAACATCTACTCAGATTGATTCTGCTATGTAAGCAATCCCTACACCCCTAAGGCAGTAAATGGTGTCCAGCGGAGGTTTTCCTGAGCAGGAGAAAGGCACAGACATGGACTCCCATCTCTGACTTCTCACTCACTGCGCTGTAATTCTGGGCCATCGGTGTTCCGTCCGTCACAATTCAATTTCCTCTCCTGCAGCCACAGGCTGTCGACATCATAATCCCCAGATTTACTCAACCAAAGCAGCCAGGGAAATCTTAATCCCTAATCCCAGTGAAGCAATGCACTTCAGTCTAGATTCGTCTTGTGGAGCCCACCACCCAGTCACAAGAGCTTACAATGATGGCACCCAGTCAGCAAGAACAAGTAGAGATTGGGTGTTAGGGTATGACTTTTAGCCACAGCATAAGTTGAAAAGTACACTCACTTGGCACAGGAAATTTGGGTCAGCTAGGTTAAGGAATGAAAGAAAATTTGGGGCACTGAGGGGAAAATACAGTAGATGACCAAGGATATTACGCACTGGAATAATAGTAATAATAATAATAATAATAATAATAATAATAATAATAATAATAATAATAATAATAACATTTTAAAACACACAGTTTTAAAGTGCTTCACAGTTTGGATAAAAAACAACAACAACATTACACATTAAAAAGTAGTGTACATATTTAGACATGTGAACAGTCTTTCATGCATACACAGTCCTTTACACACATATTAGGAGAACAAAAGGCTACAGACAACGGGCAGCAGCCTTTAAAACAAACCACAGATTCATTTGATCTGACAAACTGAGGACGCCTTTTTCAAAGTTTAGGTGCTAGAAATTCAAAAGCCTCTTTTAAAATATGAGCATGAAACACTGAAGCAAAGACTACAAGGACACATCTGAACCAATTTAAGCGAGTCTGGAGAAAAGGAGTCTCTTTTCCAATAGTTTGATTTTTTTTTTTTTTTTTTTTTTTTGCGGCTTTTTGGGATTTAGGTCTTTTTCTTTTTTACAGTACTATTTGATAGTTTATGCACTTTTTAATTAGTTGAAGATTGGAAACTTTGGGTTTTAGGGCCATTGTGTGGTCAACTTAGACTCCTATCTTTTCAACGCCAGGCCCCCAGGCTCTTATAGTTTCAGTGATTTTTGTTTTGTTAATATAAGTTTATACAGTGAATCTTGAATGTGGCCTCCTCTTTATGTGGTCTTAAACAACAGCTGTTTCTAACTTCTGTATCTATTTAAAACGATGCTGAGATTCCCAAAAAACTCCACATGTCTATTTCATTCAAGATCCAGTATATTAAGGTACCCTTTAAACATGTTTTAAGCTCTATAAATAATTTAGCACTTTTGTGATTATCTATCTCCGCATTCTACCTAATTAAATAATTTAAAAAGTTAATATCAAAATATTATTTGTTTCAAATGTTTCCCTACTGATTACAATGTGTGTCCTATTTCACTGAACTGTCTAAGTTTTCCTTCTTATTGCACTGGACCATCATTGGATGCGAACAAGTTGTAATGTCACAAACTCCTGCTGGTACATGCCCTTGTTCAGGGTGAACTCGCATTTAATATGATGGTAAAGCTGAGCTTTAAGTGAAGAAAGCACATTTCTGCGTGCAGCAGGAAAACATTATAAACATTTTGAAATATTAATTTAATTCTGTGCATCCTGCTCCAGGAAGCGTAACACTATCCAGATCCATTAGACAGGGCATGAAAGGAACAGCAAAGAAAAAGCACAATTTACCCTAATGTGAAACTCACTGAACTCATTGAAGAAGTGTAGAAAAGGAAATGCTTTTAATTCAGATGTCTCACTTTTGAATTCTCACAAAGCACAAAGACGTCTGAGTTGGAAAAGTAACAGAGGCCTTTGATTCAAAGTAAAGTCTCTGGCAGAGTTAAAAAAGGAGGCACTGTCTGACTAGAAAACGCTTCAGCAAGGTCCAACAACAACAACAGCAGAGAGCCATTTATTCACAAAGCCATTACACAAGTGCATCTATTTTTAGTATAAATAATTAAATGAATACTAACTCTGAGGCCTCATCAAATTTAGTAAACCTTCAGTTACTTAGAATCCAGTTTGTAAATGGTCCGTTTTTCATACTAATAGTTGTTTCTAAACAGTAAATTATGGTGATAAGAAATTCAAGCTCTGTGAAATTAGCAGTTACTTTTTTGTTAAATTTGTTCTCTTCTTCTTTTTGATTTCATCATATCTGGCTTCACTGTTTGCATTTAAAAAAAAATGACCTAAAGTGATGATGGTGCCAAAATATTTTTTTTTCTTTATTTATGGCCGTTAATTAAAACATCTCCCACGGCATTTGGAGAGATTTGCTGTGTATAGGAAAAAGTGCAAGAAAAACTGTAAAATGTTCTTAATTTACTTAAAAAGTTACAGTACAAAGATCACACGGGAAATTTGATCTAGCTACGTCGGTTATTGTGAGAAGTTTACATAAAGATTTAAAGGCTTTTTTTTTGTTTTTTTGAAGAGAAAATAACTGTTTTTCTATCCATCACTCAGAGCATCTCTTTAGCCCTGTTATTAATGGCTAAAATGGATTTTCCAAAGCACAGTAATGTATTTTGATGATTATAGGTATGATGGAGGGATGTGAAAAAAATTGAAGTGTGAAAGGAAGCTGTGTCTGATCTGGTTGCATAACCTGTCATAGCCAGAGAGTACAGCAGCTGGCCCATTTTACCAGGAATCACATATTTTTCTAACCACCAGAGCATTAACACTCACAGTAGGGTAATGGGTTTTTACTGAACACACAGATATTATATGTGTGTTTGCCAGTTAGGTTCTGGATGTGTTTGTGTGTGAAGGTTGTGTGTTGTGTTCAAGGTGGCTGCTTTTACCTGTGCTTGAACCCCATCCACAGAGGTTTCTATGAGAACTTTACTCCCTGACTTGCCCATGGTTTTACTGCACCAGCTGTTATATGAAGAAAAGCAAACAGAAAAAATCAATTAGTGCTTCTGCACAGAGCCTGCGTCCTTTGCTGTATTACTGTAAAGTTAAATATTTTTGTAGTTTTCAGTATAGATGAGGAAGGGGAAGTGATGCAACATTAAGGGTATCAATAGCCTTTGTGCTATGGATGAGCCACAGATTTAAAAAAACAAAAACCCAACTTCACCAATAACAGCAGTAAAATGTAAGTGTGGAGCAAAGCTTGAGTGCAAGACAGTAAATTTATTACAATAGCTCAGAGCTGGAGAAGGAAACTAAGACCTGCAACATCATGAATAAACATTTGAGAATCAGATGACCTTTTGCTGCAAAAGCTCAAAAAGCCAATGAATTTACCAATGAACAAAGCATCAGTCAAAGGGAATACAAATTTATGAAATAGACAATAGTCAAAAAAGGAAGTGTTAATCATTGATGACCTGGAATGACCTACTTTGTTCCAAGTGTTACTTGAAAAGTGTTATATCCATGATATATATATAGTGTATATCTCACAAATGTCAACACTAAAAGGTGAGGTGATCTGTCATCACAGAGAGGGGTGAGACAAGATCAGACTCTCATTGAATGAAGTCATATATTGCACCTGGTTGTGTTATATATAAAATAAAGTGACTTGAGAGCGGTCCTGTAATAACCTGTCCAGAGTGTGTCTGGTTTAAGAGAACTGGGATTGGCTGGATTCAGAATTGAGACAGAAGTTTAAAGTCTACTTGTCGGCCACAGTGACCATGTGCTGTGTTTGCAGTTATGAGAAAAAATAACAGGCAAACTCCGAGTTCTGACATCAGCAAGGCATAAGGTTACAAGGATTGACACCCTGGGATTGGTGAGCGTGTGTCCATAATAACACTGACTGAATGCACACTCACCAATACAATCCAGCCCAATTTGTGAATTTATTCCATCAAAATATTGAATTTAAATGTTGTTTACATTTTCCCCAGACAATGCAGATAGTTACTTGGATCAAGAAAACAGCAGCAAAAGGTGCAGCTTTGAATCCACCTTTGATTGTACAAATCGCTGCTGGCTTACAAGTAAATGTCAGTGCAGGGTACTGCATTCAATCGAATCATGGAGTAAAGTTCAAACTGCTCTTCCCCTCTCTCAAGTGGGGAGCATGTTATCTAAAGGTTCAGTGTATGTTGCTGCTGAGAGAAAGGAGAGAGGCTGATTACTCTGAAGTGCTTTGAGTAACTTACCACTTCCAATTTCAGTAAGCGTATACTATGTCTTTATTGTACAACTTTTATAAGGGCCTAAATCATTGACTACAACACAAAACATTTACAAAAGCAAAACTTTTTTTCTTTCTTTTTAAACAGAATCTGTTGATTAATTTTTTTAATTGTATGTGTGTGTGTATATATATATATATATATATATATATATATATATATATATATATATATATATATATATATATAAAATTATTATCAAATACTACAAGAAGCATGTTTTATAGAATCAATGTTTCATGTTTTGTAGAGTTTGGCCCCAAAAATGACATGTTAAAATATTAATTTATGATTGATTTCCACAAAGTTATTCCAATTTTAATGTGATGTCATAGCTACATATATACACATACATGTATTGAGATAGTGCTTACTGGAGATTCCTGTGTTTTTCTTTATGTTATACGCTTGCCATTCGACTAAATGTCTTCAGGTCAGTCAAGGATTTTCTGCCTTTGTTCAAAAGCAAGAAGAAGAAACAAAAAAGAAAAAAAGCACATCAGTACCAGAAAACACGAGAGCTGATCATAACAAGGCAGGATACACAATAACATTGTTTCTTGTTGAGCCCTGAGTTTAGTGCTAAAATAAAATTCTAGCATCTGCTGATTAATAAACTATGGTGACACGTGAGGGGGAGGACTTCTGCATCTCAGTCATCAACTTGGATTACTGAACATTTATTGCATGGATGTTGTTTTCTGGCAAAAATGATTTACTGATATTGAATGTGACTGCAAGGTCACTCGGTCAGTCTAGAGAATTACACTGGATTATGCATGTTTACCTTTAATCCTGTTGCAAAGAAGCACACAAAAAAAGATTGTAGTTTGCCCTTCGTCTGTTGGTCTCCAAACCAGTTAAAACTAAATCAGATATTCAGTGCAGGGCTAAAACATGAGCTGGGAGTTGGGTACTTACTCGGTGTACCAGGGGTAATAAGCTGAAATTACTCACTGCTTACAGAGCAGCTGTATGTGTTGATGAGGCTGCATCGTTTCAGCAGTGTCATTAGTCTGATATCAGAATTGATGGTTCGGTTGTTGAAAAAAAAAAAATGCTTCTGCTGATGCAATAAAAAAAAAATACAGACATAGCTTGTTTCAGAATTGCAAAGCTGTTTCGAAGTGCTGCTGTGCTTTGGTAATGCTAACATGCCAATATGGTATATATTTACACAGTCTGTACCATTACCATTGCTGTGTATGGACTGTTATCTTCTCCACAATGACTTTGTAGGGTTTGCTACATGGACTTATCAGGAAATAAAGGCAGACAGGTGCTGATGAATTACAGACACTGCTTTAATGTAATATAATTATTGCAACATAATAACTGTATGTGCAATTATCTCTGCTGCATGCAAACGTTGGAATATCTGCATCGCATGGACATTGCAGCAGTGCTATTTATGAATACGCTATGATAATGTGTTATAATTCACATATTGCTGCACTGAAAAAAAACAATAACTGGATTTAATTTCAATTTTCTCTAATCCACATAGGGCCGAAAGTATACGTACAAGGTCAGAAGCATATATTACCTCCCGCTTGTATTTGGTTAAATGTCTCTTAGCAAGTTGCACCTTGGCCAGGTGCTTTTGGTTGCCATTGACAAGCTTCTGGCATAATTCTGACTGCATATTTCATCAGTCTTCTTTGCAGTGGAATTCATTTAAATTACTCATTGCACAAAGTGATTAGAATAATGAAGAAGGAAGACTACCTCCAAATTCTTCAACTTCACCTCAGCTCAATAACTAGACAGTTGAAACCTGGACAGTCTACATTTAATTAAACATATCTAAGACAAAAAGTGTGATGTACAGTTTCTGAAAATACTCTAGAGGTCACATTCATGCTAATATGGTAGAACATATATAATCTTAAAAGTTTCTTTACTTAAAAGTTTCTGTGTGCTGCACCAGAAACCCCCTTGGGATTGCTTTAGCAGATTACAGTTACCTGTAGTTTGAATGGGAGACATCAACTAGTCTTTAAATATAGTATTTCTTCACTATGTTATGAAAAGTGTTGGTCAAGTTACTTGAAAATAGTAATTAGTTACTACTTACTGATTACCTCTCATAGAAATTAATCCTGTTGCTTTATTGATTAATTAGTTTCAAAAGTAATTAGTTACTATTGCTTAGTTACTTAGGTAAGATTCAATTTTTTCTGCATAGTCCATCATATAAATGTGAATCAAATTAAAAAGTCTATTTTTAAAACTTGTTTTATTAGCTTTAAACTTTTAACTTTATGCACATTGCATAAAGCAAACAAAATCACGGTTTAGTAATGCAGTAACGCAGCGTGCTTACGAGAAAGTAACAGTAATCTAATTACTTTTTTGCAATGTTAATCCTTTACTCATTACTAATCGGATTACTGTAACACAGTGGTTCCCAAACTTTTTTTGCTAGACCCCCCTTTGTTTGACAAGAAAAATGTTTGACCCCCCCCTCCCCCAACCACCACATTGCGGTTTATTTCACCCTGTCCCCCTAGGGGGCGGGCCCCACACTTTGGGAACCTCTGCTGTAACACGTTACTTTTAACATATTACTGCCCATCTCTGTTTATAAATGTTATGAAACCCTTATCGTTTTGGGCTCTTTTGGGGTGTTTTTTTGACAAATGTTGCTGAGGATAGATAATTCATTTGCTGCAGGCCCAATTTACCCATGATAACAAAAAGTAGCTTTAGGTGACTACAGTGCATTTAAAGTCATGAGAACATACTATCAAATGTAATCTGACATTTTTTATTCATTAATTTATCTTCAAATATGACTGGCCCACCAAGAGTGTGACCTTAAAAAATAATTAGCCTATCGCTTATGTGTCGCTGAATGTGGTATTTTACAAGTAATTAATACAGTTATTCCCTTATTTAATGGAACCTTTTGCCAGCAATGTTTCGATGATTAATACATCATATTGATTTTTCTAGGACACATTGCATCTTGAGAATCATTTTCTTTAATGCTGTAATAATGTCATCGTTAATTGCCTAACTTACTTTGCCTTCAACATCTGTTCTGTTTTCCTTCTGTGCTGTATGCTGCTGCAGTGACCCAATTTCTGTCAAGGATCATTAAAATTTCATTTCATCAGTCAATCTAAAATCGTCATGTCCATTGGCATGCTCACATTCCCCCCCCCCTCATTTTTATTCAAGGCAACATGTCATGCTGTGAATGTGGTCTGCGTGTGCAGTTATTTTACGCTCTTTGCAAGCTGCAGGCAGTGAGGGTATGATCCTGAATTAAAAGTGCTTTTGCAAAGTATAAAAGAAAATTCAAATGTCAAATAACAGAACTTGACCACATTTTCAGATAATTTGAGTATCGAATGCAGAGGTTTATTAAACTTTATAAAGTTAAGAGTGCCATCTACATTACACTGACACTGCAACACTTCAAATATAATAAACCACTTCTGAACACTTCAAACTATCTGCATTTAAGTGTGCAGTTGCAAATTTCAGATGATATATGCATTTATTATCTTCAGCTAATTCTAAAAGATGATAGCATGAATGTCATATTGAAATCAAATGCATCCATGATGGGAGCAAAACAACGCTTGAGTCAACTTATAAAGTATAAACTTCAAGCCAAGTTGACTAATTAAAACACAACCCCATATAGCCTCTTTTCATTAAAAAAAAAAAAAACTAAGCAAAAAACAAATAGGAATACAATTTTACATTATCTTTGAAACAGTTAGCACTGGTTCACCTACTGAGTAATGCAGTGATAATAACAGTAACCTTTCTATCCAGTCTATTAAATAAACTATTAATTCAATGTTATTTTAACTACACACACACACATATATATACATATATACTGTCTTTGAACTTCTAACCAGGCAAAATAGGTTTCTAAATGTCTCCACCTTGTCCAGTATACTTATAACTGCATTGTCATACCTGCTTTTATCAGTATATGTATTAATGAACTGCAGTTGTATTTACTGTCGCCTCAATAATATTTGTTGAAAACATAAAGAACATTTGTCAATTTGAATGTATCACAAATACAAAGCATGTAGAATTGTGGAAAACATATTACATAAGCGGTAGTGAATCAGGCACCTCTTTTTCTAGGCCATGGAACATCCTACATTGATTAATTCCTTGTGCACTTACCTCAGGTTCCAAAACTATTAACTGCTTTTCCTCTTCTTCATCAAAATGGTAAGAGAAAAAATATTCCGCTTTTGTACTGCCTGGGTTAGAGAGCTCGAAAGGGGAGCCTGACAGATGTTCGTATCATGGTTATGGCTAAATCTCCTTGTATCAAACCCAGTATTCTGGATTAACCATCACAGCCAATGGCCACATCTGCCATAGCTCAAAAATAGGTGCCCTCTCAGTGTGTGCGGCATGTGCTTTATGTGTGTGTGGGTTTCTTTTTTTTTTCTGCTTCTTCTTCTTTCTTTTTTTTTTGGCATTTTCATTTGTATTTGCATTTGCATGGCACTTTGTTTTTGGAGTAAAAGCTTACTCAACAAAATAAAAAAGCCAACTGGAGCTATTTGCTTGACTCGACATAGTTTTAGTGACAGGAAAAGATTACAGCCCATTAATGAGGTTATGGAGCTTGAGGTTGTTTGTGCATCCACCAGGACATGAAAGAACTTCAAAAGATTCATTAGATGCTAAAAAAAAAAAAAAGTCTTTGGTGGCTCAATCATGCAGTCTTACCTAACTGCAAATTGTTCAGATCTTTTTTTAACTTTTTCTTTTTTGAACCTTTGCTTCACTGATTCGCAAAAGAATCTGGCAAAAAAAAAAAGAAAGAAGAATCTAAAGGCACCCAAACTCGTTCCCCTGGCTGTGGATCTAATTTGGATTTATAGAAGACATCTGACCTAATTCTCTGCAATGTTCTCATTTCATGTTAAACAGAAACATGTAAAACATCTTGTGGGTCAGCTACACTTTAATGCAAACATTAGCTGAACACAGATAAGCGCTCAGTCTTGCCCGTTGTCAGTGACAACCAGAATGTAAAAAGTGGACAGTTGTTGTAGTTCTGTAAATCCTTTCATGCCTGCAAGCAGGAAGGAGCATGGATGGATTTATACATTTTAAAAACAGGGAAATGCTCTTTGGGCACTTGCTGCAAGAATTGTGAGGAATAAATATGTAGATAGCTCTCTATAGTGTACATGGCTGCGCCCACTGTCTCTTTGTTTATGTGCAAGATCACTGGTGACATGAGATAGTCTGCCATAGGGTCACTATAGCATCTGTGTTATGCAATCCTGACACTAAACCCTTATCTGGATGATGGATGTGTATTTACACAGGAACGGATTATCTCAGATGCTGTGGACAAAGAGGAATATGCTTAGGCTGTTTTCTGTGGTATATTTTAATGAAATAAAACAAAACAAAACAACTATTTGCATGCAGCCACAAAAGTACATAAATATATAATATGATCTTTAAATAAAAGCCTGCAAAATAAAACTGCCCTAGGCCATAAATAAATATTCACAGTGTAGTGTGCCTTTTCCTTCCATCTTGTTCTTATTGGTTAACCATAACATCAGATCTACCTCTGAACTCTAATCTAGGTATACAATCCTGTGGTCTTTAAATGCTACATAATGTAAGATTACTATGCACTCTCCATCATTAATCTTTAGAATTTAGCATTAACAGTCTAAAGCTACTGGAAACAGAAAATGTAATCCTTTGTTTTCCATCAACAATTTCAGATAATGGTCGCATACATTACAGAAATGTACTTATGACCTCTATACATATGGTATACACAAAGACACCATCATGATTCAAATAGTGTAAACAATTTTAAGGAAAAGGCACCATGATCTCATATAATGTTAGTGCATAAACTATTGTTTCTTACCTTTTTGACATCATATTAAATCACTTAGGGTATAAAAAAATGTATCCATGATTTAAAGGCTCTTTTAGTGAAAATCTGAAGGGTTAACAAATTAGTTACTCTCTAATATGGCAGATTCTTGAGTGAACAAATATCTAGCAATTACACACGCTGTAAGAACAATTGCTGGATCATTACTGCATCTGTACTCTATAATGTAATTCTAAGAGGATCTTTGTGCTTATTTTCCATAACATAAGATGTAAGGGCGCTTTTCTGTGAATTTTGAGCTAATCAGACTACCCATTGTAATCGTTATAAAACTATTCATTTTCTGTACTTTCCGCTACTTCTGTTAATGTTGTGCATTTCTATTACAGTTGTTCCATGTTAATTATTATATTGCAAATCTACATGTGTTACTTTCTTTCTTCTTGTTGTGAGATTAAGACTTCAGCAGTCTGTACTTTGCAGTAAATGGAAAATGGGCTATATAAATGCAGACGATTTACCACTCACCTTTGCAAATCCAATTCAGTCACTGGATTTATTAAGTATTTCAAATCTTTTTGTCTTAGCTGTCAGCTTTCTAATCACTATCATTATTTTTCATTTGTTTCTTAAAAAGCTGTTTTTATTGTTTTACTTCAAACTTTACAAGCCAAGACTTCCTTAATCTTCACTTAAATTTGTGGGGAACAAATGTAACTGAAGGGTGTTCATCTTACCCACACATGGTGTAATGGCAGAGGGATAATGGTTTAGAGTAGGGGTGTCAAACTCCAGTCCTCGAGGGCTGGTGTCCTGAAACTTTAATGTGCCCCTGCTGCAACAGACTTGAATAAAATTAGTAGGTCATTAGCAAGACTCTATAGAACTTGACTGCACCTCTAACGAGGTGACAACCCCTAACCCTACTCAGGTAATTAAAAAAAATGCTGAAGTAAATGTAAGTGTTTGGAAAAATTTACTTTTATTGCCCCATGTTCACTCACTCATAAGCTGCTGTAATATGAGTCAACGCCCCCGAGGACTGGAGTTTGACACCCATGGTAGAGGCACTGGAGTTTGATTTGTCAGCACTGACAAACTCTCTGTTCTGTTTTGACCTGGTTATACTGGCATCTTGTGGACAAAGTGCATATTACAAACATATCTGTAAGTAAATCCTACATTAAGAGATTTTAATTAAGATCGTATTCTAGCCCTGTTAAATCTTTAACATATAACTTTATTTTAATTAGAAATGTAGATGGCATTATGGTGTTAGAACTCTGAATATATTTTAAATTCTAGTCCTTTAAATTGATGATGGATGATTTAATGATCCTGTTTCCTGTCGTAACTTTGATGAGCTTCAAAGCAAATGTCAGGGCCAGTGAAGAATTATCCTTTTTAAATTCACCAAGCTTTGCAAGACTGATTGATCTGGGTTCTCTTTATGTGCCACTGTCAATGTCTCGTCTTTATGAGTTCAGCAGACAGATAAATGCCATCAAAGGTTTTATATGAAGAAAATAAATTACAGCTTTCATTCTCACCTTGAACTCACGAAGTCAACTATGTAATCCCTGGACAAGTTAAATTACTACAATGTCTTAAAAGAGAGTTTCATTTAAACACCAAATGTAACCGTTTAAACATTTGAGAAATATTAATATAATCGATTACTGATATTATTCAAAAGTTCAATGTCTTTGCCTCCTTTTCACTGTAAGACATACAGTTATTCAAGTAGACCTTAAAATAAAATTACAAGTCTTTAAAGAAGAAGAATTTTGAACTTTTTAATTCATAATTCGACATTTGGATTCTCTGTTAGGAAATCTGAGAAAATTCATATCAGTATTTTCTTTCTACATTTGCAAAAATAACCATTAGTGTCAAGGGTCAGTGGTGAGAGGAACCATAGCAGGATGGCAAAGTGACTCTGGCTGTTGCAAAAATCTAAAAATGTACAAAAACCAAAATAGGAAACAAAAGTGGAAATCACAAAAGGATCCAAGAGAGGGGAGTGGAAGACACCTGAAGCACAATCTGACAATCTGACAGAACGACAAAGGGAAGACAAGACTATTCACAGAGGGTGGAGAACAAGACACAGGTGGAAATAAGGCACAGGTTGAAAGAAATCGGGGATAAAAGGGACAAAATCAAACCTTAGGAGACACAAGAAAAAGCAAAGAATGAAAAAAAAAAAACAGGAAGTAGAAAAACAAAATGCCACACAGAGGGAGACAAAGCCAAGAAACACTTGGGGTATTAGAAAAATATGAATATGAAAGGTAACAAAATAACAAATTTATCACACAATTCCAGAACCATGAGAATTAGACCATTAACTGTGTTTATTGTATAAAGTGTAAACAAACAAGAAACAGCTTCTTCAAAAGCGGACCACCTCAGCACCACTTGAGCTTACTGACAGGATTGGTATTGTTCATAAACTATTTCAGTTAACACAGTGTGACATTTCCAGAGCTCATTAAATGCATTTATTTTTATAACTTTAATCATATCAGTCTGGCCGAGGTCATCACCATATCATTCTGACAAATAAGATATGCTACTGATGGCTGACATGTTTTGACAGATGAAGGTGTTGTTATGCATAATCAAAGCTGACATTAAAAGGCCATGTTATAAAGACATCACTGACAGGACAACAGCAGCCTGGGCATTCCACCACACTTGTTGGGAACAATAACAGATACCCTATCAACAGTCATTATTTATTCTTCTAGGTTTCTTTGCCTTGAGCTGCCTTTTTAAAGGCACTGTAATAAACAAGCGCAGACATTTTTACTGTGGGAACAGAAGATGTTTAAAAACTGCTGATTATCAGTGAACTTTGTTTGGCAGATTCAGCATCAGGTTCTTATTCAGCAGTAATGTCAGGGTCGACTCAGGCTGGAAATTGGACCCCATCCCTGCCGTCTATGTTCACGCAAACCAAAAGTAAACTCATCTACATGTTGATTAGGGGTACCAAATACCACAGTTTCTCTACGGACTTACTGGGGAATTCCCATATTGTTTTGATGTCTTGGGAATATAGGGCTAAAAAACAGTAATGTTTTAGTTCAATCAGTCTTTAACTTTATGTTTTGTTTTCTGTTTTCTTAAAATTAACTAATAAAACATAATAATGAACTTGTTTCCACAAGTGCAAAAAACAAAAAATATATAAAATATGAGTGTGTTTTCATAAATAGTTTTCAAATAACACAGTTATCATTAAATGCAGCAGGCTGATATGTTACCTACCCTTAATGTAACAGGAAAACGACTTTGTGTACAGTGCTCATCTGAGAGGACACCTTTATGAAAAATAAAACGATAAAAAGGGACTTATAAATAAGTCAGTATGAATACTGAGTGTTCGTGATGCATTATAGCTGTGGTTGAATGAGCAAACATAGCTAGACAAACAAAGCAATTAAGCTACACTCGTTTCAGAACTAGAATGACACAATGTTTTTTACAATTCCTAAATAATTATATATATCACATTTAGAAAGCGTCACATACGCAATGCACGGCGGCTTATTTGTGTGCCAAGTCTCCACAGTCTTGACCTGCTCCTCGAGGTTCCAGTGTCTTTTAGCCTTTTCTCTTTTCAGTCTCTTCCTCTCTCCTCCACCTTTCCTTTTCTTTTGTCAATCGATCAACTGAAAAAATACTGTTGGCTTGCCAGTTCGGTGTGGTTCAGAGAGACCGCAGGCGCGCATTGTTATGTGTACTTTTGGTGCGTATTCAGGAGAGGAGAGCATGCTGTCTTTGAGCATGAGAGTCCGGACGAATGCGTGAGTTCTGAGTTTTCCGTCCACTTACTGTAGCTTATTATCACTCGGCATGAGTTATTTTTTACTGCAGGCCAAAATGACCCCAGCAACATGCTTTTCCTGTTATTACATATCTAAGTAGTTGTGAATGGATGAATACGGGCTTACATTAGCATGAAATGATACTATATTCCTGCTTAGCAGACATTCCTTCTAAGCCTGGATTTGTGGTGATATGCACTTGATACACTAGATGGCACTAATGCTCCACTCCACTAACTAGCTTGGACTAGTTTACAGCATCTTTTGATAAATACAGAAGAATGAAACAGCGCACTGTGTAAAAGAAAAGTTGCGTGATGAATTATCCTAAGACTGTTTTATCAATTTGCTGGTAATCCCCTTCTGTTTACTGTCATCTGTTTTCCACCAGTGGGGAAAACACTATTAAAGTAAATAACACTGTTGGCTTGTGATGCATCTTGGCTGTGTTTCTTTTAAAATATTTGTGTGCCAAGTCGGCAGAGTCTTGCCAACAGTTGCCACCAACACAAAACCCACAAGACTTTCCATTGCTGATACAAAATTGCAATCAAGTTACGTCCCTGGGGAAAAGTCAGGATGCAGGCATCTCAGATTGTGATGTTCTGTGGATGGATATATATGAAAAAAAGAAGAAGGTTGTGCTGCCTGCCAGGATGTGAAGCCAGGAGCATAAAAGAGGGAAAAGTGGAAAATTAAGTGGTGCCGATTGCCAGAATGCTCACATGACTGTAACATATGGGAGCAATGGTGAGGACGGTTTCTCGAGGCACGATCCAGCAAATGCACCGACATGTGACACTCAATTACAGTATCACACGGATCTTTGGTGCTTTTCTTCTTTACTTTTCTGGCAACCCCAAAACCATGTAAACAATCCAGTCAGCACACTGAAGGTCAAATATGATAATCAAACAATTACAGTGCGCTTCAGGGCTGTGATTAAAACGAGGGAAATATCTGCCTTGGACCATCTGAAAACTTACTTTGAAAAAAAAAAAAAGTCCTCACTTACAAAGAAGAAGATTTTGTGAGTAAAAAAAAGATCAGTAATCAGACAGAAAGGTTTCATGACAGGAGTCAGAGATAACCAATGTTTCTAACAGCTCAAAAATCCAATGCAGCTTTGTGAAGTTGCCTTCTTTGTTCTATGTTTTAATGCTTTAAATAAACCATCTCTTTTAAAAAATACCCTTTAAAAGCAATGTTATGAACGACCAAAGACCAGCTAGGACTTGTAATTTAAGATTATTGCTTTCTTATTTAAAGAAAAGAACAAGCAAATGCAGTAAAAGGTTGAGGCCACGTTGAGCAGTATCAAAGATGACTAAACCAGGTGAGCACAAACTACATATAAAACCACAGATTCATAATTATGGTAAATGGAGCAGAGAGAACTCAAAGAGTAACTTTACAACAAAACTTTGTTGGAAAGCCTATTATGGCTAACTAATTAAAGATCATTAGTGGCCTATATATAGCAGTGCAGCAATGTCTTCAAAGCACACAATTCTTTCCCTAAACACGATACACAATTAAATGACTTCATCTGTGCACACTGTGTGGATGCAATGCTGAAAAAGTTATGCGCTGCTTGTTTTTTCAGCAGTCAACAATTTGATGTTTGAAAACAGAGCTCCTCGAGCACTTAGATTGGCTAAGACTGGTGCGATTTTGGGCTACTCAACATGACAGATCAAACAGATTAAAGAATTGTTATGATATCTCTGGTTCTGGCTTCAACATGGTGAAACTACATCCAGCGAGGGAGGTTAAATGTAGAGTATTCACTATAGTGAAAGATATCCTCTGACAATAATCAGACAGCATCTGAAATTTGGGGTAAACAAATGGGACTGCTGCTATGAGTGTGTTTGTGTGAACATTTTACTAATACTGAAATTCCTCTGCTGAATTCACTTCACTTACAAAGAGATAGTAACTCTCAGCTGCCTCAACAGATTTTCTATAGGATTGGTGTCTGGAGAGTGTGCACTCCATGACCTTCGTTTGCTTCTTCTTTGGCTACTTCTTAATTGCCCTCGCAATATGTTTTGGATCATTGTCATGGGAATACCTATCTATCACTTATCTTCAATGTCCTGGCTAAAGGAAGGAGGTTCTCATCCAGGATTTTACGGTGCATTTGCCCTGCAATGTGGTGAAGTTATCCAATACCCCTAGCAGAGAAACAGCCCCAAAGCATAATGTTTCCACTTCCGTGCTTAACTGTGGGGTTGGTGTTCTTTGGGTCATCCTCAGCATTCCTCTTTCTCCAAACATTGAGGGTCAAGTTGATGCCAAAGAGCTCAATTTAGTTTAATCTGACTACAGCGCTTTATCCCAAGCCTTCTCTGAGTTTATTCAGTATTTCTAGTTTTGGTTGTCTTAGTTAGTATTTGCTGCCGTTTATGACTTGGTCTCATCTCTGTGTCCTGTTTTTCTGGGTCTATGCCCCTGTGTGTCATTGGCAAAATATGACAGGTTGCCCTCCATTTGACCCAGGTTAACCATATTCCCTGCTTCATAGCTAAAAAAATAAATAAAATAAAAATAAAATAAAATATTAAAATATTTGTTTTAAAGTGCTGACCTTTTTTTTTTTCCCAATTTGTGTTAGGAGCAAGGAACAAAAATGCTGTACAGTCTCATATAGAGTGAAACACCTGGTGACACTAAATGCAGTATGAAAAACATTTCATTTGGCATATTGACCAAAACAGACATACTGCCTTCATATTTTTGTGCTGGTTATGCAGTTAGCATACCATCAGTTATAAGGTTCTCTGTGCTGTTCAGATAGGAAAATATATAACAGGTGTACCATTTGAAATGGTTTCTTTGATATCACACGTTTGGTTTTATGTTTCCCATAATTGTAGCTTGTTTCTGATATGCTGTAATAAATTTCTTGTTGACGCAATTTCTATTTTGCAGAGAATCAACAACGGCATGTTGAGAGCACATAATTTTATCAAATTTCTTTTGTAAACACAAAATATTTGAGTGACTAAAATCACTCAATTGTTCACTGCTTCCTTCAGCTTATGACATACACTCAGTGGTTGACTCTGTAACAAACAATGAATTTATATTTCAAACTCAGACACTCTTATGTTTATGTATTTCCTGACAGTCTGTACCACTCTTACCCAAGCCGAGCCTGCAGCAAACATGGCATAAGGAAACAGCTCAGACTTTTTGTTCTCTTCCATGATGCTCGTTGCTGATTGTGTGAATCCCATTCTTTCATTGGTTTTCTCCCGACCTCTGACCTATTTTCACTCCCGAGCAAACAGAGGGGCATCTGGACGTAGCGTTCCCATCACGAGCTACTCAAACGCTGCTGTCTATATAGGTCAGCAAATGGCCTTCAGTGTCACGAACAAACCATAAACAGATCAAGAATGCATGAAAGTGTTGGTGTGCTTGTGTGTGTACGTGTCTGCCTGTGTGTGTGTGTGTGAAGCAGAGAAGTACAACTAACTGTAATTGCAGGGTTGTGCATTTTCATGGGATGTCTCTGCGATGGGGAAAAGTTCCATCTGTTTCCAGTGCCTTTTCATGCTTCATGCTTGTTTAGCCATTTATCTGGTTGTATAATTATTTATTTTTTTGACATGCATTACATTATGTTTAGGTTAATAAAGTCTTTTATATTAATGGATACCCCTGGAAGACATTGAGTTTATCCACCGTGAGACACCAACATGAAATACAACATGAAAAATCTCTTACTGGTTGCTGAAACAAAAAGAAAAAGAACTTGTGTTTGATTAAAACTGTATTTAGATATTTTGACCTCTTGGGGGCAGACAACCTTAAAAAAACTCAACAATTTTGAAAGACATTCTTAATTATCTATATTATACATTTCAAGCAGTAATAGTTTTTCATGTACATCTCATTCTTTTTTCAGAACAGTTAACTGATAATCCAGTCAAATTTGTATGTGGCTCTTGGTTTCTGTTCTTCATCCACAGTTTGAATCTTGCAGTGTGCAGCCATCTTGTGAGACCTTGAGCAGTTTCCAAGCTCTTTGGCTTGTATCCTATTTAAATACATCCTAATATTCCAAAAAGAAAAAAGGAAAGAAGGAAAAAAAGAGAGACAAAGGGAAGAAGGGAAAATGGAGTGCAAGAGGGAAGGAAGGAATCTAGAGAAACAAGTAATAGAAAGTAACACACTTTTAAAATATAATTTCCTAAGTACGTGGTTTGATCTTCTCTCATACAGGAACGTAACTATATTGTGTAACTGGGAGTAATAGGAACTCTCACATTACAAATATAATTAAATTCTGGGGTAATATCAATGTTTTGGGTTCACAGTGCTTCATATCACTATGATGCTGTACATGTAAAGCACTCACTGGACCTTTAAAGCTGAAGCAAAGCATTGCAAAGAGGTCATTGACTGTGTATATTTGTGTCTGTCCCTTCCTAATTCCACCCTGCGGTTTTACACTTAGTAGATTCTGTCGAATGTCATTTACGCAGGTTAATAAGTTTGGTTGGCCCATTGATTGGCCTCTAGAGGCGAACAACTGATGTCTCTCATGATTTTGTACTGCAGAGGAGATGCATTGGGTTTACGGAGTTTGACACAGATTTAGCGGGCAGCAGTGCCTCGAGGGGTGCAAGCATTGATGCTTGCATGCTTCAGTTAACATCAGCGAGTTCAGACTACCAAACTCTTCATGACCCCTGTGTAACACTCCAGATCCACCCAGCCATGGCTTATGGTGAAGCTCAAGCACTTTACCATCCAGTGTTGGCTGTGAACACATCACATAACCACAAGTGACACAGAGCCTAAACTCAGTCTCACAGGTTTTGTAGTTGATATTTTCTGTGGATTTTACGTGTGTACAAACACAGTTAAATCAATAGAATTAATCATGAATATAATATTTGCTGTTTTTTTTCTCTCAGTAAAAAGCCAGTAATAGTCTGAAACATACAATACATTTACTGTTGCTGTTTATCTGTCTGTCAGCAGGACTATGTAAAAACTAAAAGGGCAATTGTCATTAAACCTAGTGGTAAAGTGGAGCACGATAAAGGAAGAATATATTACATTTTTTTCCTTTAGCAGATCCAGATTGATGGGATGGTGTGTGCGCACTCTCAGAGTGGGTTTACAGGTTTACATTACATTTCTACCATGCTGAACATTTGGCCCACCGCACATTGAAAAGACACTGGTTTGTATGAGAATAAAAATATTTTCAACACATGCACAAAAAAATAAAAATAAATGTAAAAAAACATAAAATCATAGTTTTTCAGCCTTAAAAAGGATTTAGCTGCATCAAAATAAAATATATTGTATAGTTTTAATGTCCAGTTTGAATGTTTTAATTGTATTTTAACTCTAACTCAAGTCCATCCATGAAATCATATAAAGAAGCACCTGGGACTGTCAAGTGGTAAATTCTTTCATACTCTTTTCCCTTCTGGTCTCTATCAGAGACATTTGTCCTTATCTGCAGGTCTTCTCACCAGCCCCAGTTGTCAATGTCCTTTGTGGTATCAGGACTGACAGTGTGTTGACAGCGATCGATTTTAATGTCAGCAGCTTCACAGTATCATGGAGAGTAACCTACTGAAGAGCCACTTGGTGGAGAGAGAATAGCTCTAATCTTGGAAATCACTGTGACACAGGTCGTGTCGCAGCCGCAGACCTTATTAACAACTGAATTTTGACTTGTTTGAGCATGTGCATAGCTGCTGCTAATGAGAATTTCTTAGTAAGCTTATAACAACAATGCACAAGACCAGGTCCCTGCATGCCTAAAATAATTTCAGTCAGTCACAACTCATGCTATTTTTTTTATCTGTGCTTTACTTGCTGGAACAAGTTAGAAAGTCTGCTGTGATAAACAAGCATAAGCTCTAGGTTTTCAGTCAGTAAGCTGATAAATGTTTTTAGATGTTTTAGATAGAAAAAACTGTGGGAAGTGCCACTTTTTAAAAAAGATTAGTGGACAGAATATTTTTTAATCAGTTGTTTAATATTGATTATCTTGTTGTTACCCATTTAAAAACATATAATTATATTGCCATAAATAAAAAACAAACAAACAAACATGAGACGTTCAGTTTCAATGGGATTACCTGTATGAGTAAAGGTTAAAAAAAAATAAAAAAAATTCCAACATTTCTATGAATGTAACACAAACTGTGGTATTACAGTGGTAATCTATATAAAAGCAACAGTACAATAAAAATTGTGATTCACTAAATTCTTCATCCTCCTGGTGTTAAACCTCAGTGAGATCTAAAAAAAAACAAAAAAACACTGTGTAGCAGATACCTTTATAATGTTTTCAGCAACCTAATCTTTATTTTTTAAATTAGAGGTTTGCTAAATTAATAGCACAAAAATAGAACTAAACGTTCCTGGCAAAAATTCAGCAGGACACAAATGACAAGGGACAGACAGGAAGGTATTTTAACCAACTTAACTATAACCTCACAAAAACTTTTGCTGTTTTATTTTTAGGTTAGTAAAAAGCAGGCTCTCCAGTCATAGCCGGGGGGAGGAGGAGGGTGTTCACTTTAGAAACCTCAGAATAACATCCCTGCTTTTTGCAGATGATGCGGTTCTTTTGGCTTCAACGTAGCATGACCGTCACATGGAGTGGTTTGCAGCCTAGTGTAAAATGGCTGGGGATGAGAGTCAGCACCTCCCAGTCCGAGGCCATGATTCTCTGATGCCCCAAGCAAGGGAGTTCAAGTGCCTTTACATCTTATTCATGTGATGTGATGTAGAGTGTGAGCTGGACCTGCAGATTGGCGTGGCACCAGCAGTACTGCAGGCATTGTACCAGAATACATAGCATCCTGTCACTGTGAGCCAACTTTATATACAAGTATAAGATAATGGATGTGTGGATGGTTGTTCTTCAGTGAAAGAGCTGCCATGATTAGCCAGAAGAGTTAATTCAATCTATGATGAACCTTCAAAGATATAAATAACCTATTTAGAAAAATATCATCAAGAGCAGCTTTTAATATTATTTTTTTAAGTAGTAAAGCATAGGCTTTTTATCCAAAGGGCTCTGGTTGGTTTGATGTTTAATGATATAATATGATCATGATCATGAATACTAAATATTTTGTAGATGACAGTTTCTCACAAAAGAATCTAATATAGGGAAAATCTGTATACTGATAATCACCCAACTTTAAAGATAGCTAGAGGATGGTGAAATGAAGAGATGTTAACTTTTGAGGTGAGTGTCAAGAATTAATTATATGCAAAGAATTTTTTGAACAATCAGGAATACACCCATTTAAGCAGCTTGAAGTTATGGCTTAGTTATGTCCTCCAAAGATGATGTTAACACTGATAAAAACAATTCTTTTTCCAAGTTATTGTTGCGAAGCAGTGACTGGATTGTAGAAACATGACCTGTGAAAATATTTTATGAATTACATTCCTTTTATACAACAAGGCCATCAAAATACAACAGTGTTGCAGAACTGTGTTTCCCTTAAGTAACATCATTTTTTTGTATGCTGTATTTAAGATAAATCATCATCAAAATAAAAATATTTGAATAAAATATACAATATATATGCAATAAAATATGAATGCTACTATGCAGGAATATAGCCTTAAAATGGCATTTTTCCAAATTTTGTCAAATAGATTTTCCCACTCACATGACATTGTGATGTGGTGTTATACACAGCTGAATAACTAGTACTGTTAGGATACATGTATCTGTAGTTTCCTTGTCCTGGGAATTGTTTTATGTTCTATGCAAATACATGGATCTGACTTTGTGAGTGTGTGTGTGTGTGTGTGTGTGTGTGTGTGTGTGTGTGTGCGTGTGTGTGTGTGTGTGTGTGTGCCAGTAGGATGATGCCATATGCAGTTGAAAAAAACATAACTACACTAGATACAGCAGGGCTGTATCTGACACTACCATTTTTCTCATGAATATTATTTTGCATAATTAATCATTAAACTCTACTGAAAAGCTAAAATTTACAACATCTAAAATAAGTCTTTACGTTTCTCAGGTAAAAACAATATCATGTGACAACAATAAAGACCAAATTATCCTTTATATACTCACGGAATGATTTTGAAGAAAATCTGTAAGAAAAAGTGCTTTTTGACAAGGTGCCAAATTGTGATGCTAGATGAGTGGATTCAGAGTATCTTTAAAACTGAGTGGTATTTCTAGTTGGCAGCGGTCAGTATAAATCAAAAGTAGTCCAAAGAAGGAAGAGTGATGAACCACTAACAAGGTCATGGGTGGCCAAGGCTCACATGGGGCGCCAAGGCTGTCCCGTGTCTGATCCGACAGACGAGCCACTCGAGTTTAGATTGCTGAAAAAAATAATGGTGGTGCACTGTGTACTCTGGCAAAAAGGTGCCAGAGTACACAGTGCATTGCAGTTTGGTGCATATGGGGCTGCACAGCCACAAGCTACTCAGATTACTGGTGCTAACCCCCGTCCACCGCAGAAAACGCCAACTTTGGCACATGAGCATGTTATTATTATGTGTGTTTCAGCTAAATAAAACAGTTTAGGCAACATTTTCAAGAGGTATTGACTTGTAATTTACAGCGGCACTCACTGAGAAAATCACACTTTTTATGCAGTATATTTGTGCAGCACCTTTAAGTGTTTTACATGTAAAGTACATGCACAATTTTGGTGAGAAAAGCCCCAAATCAGATGATCCCCTTTGCACAAGCACTTGGCAACAGTGGGAATGAAGACCTCACCTTTAGCAGGAAGAGACCTCCTGCTACGCTCAGGGAGGCGCAGTCACTTGCCAGTTGGGAAGTGAGGGGAAAGAGAAAACTGAAGAGACAAAAACAAAACAAACCTATAAGAGAGAGAAGACAAAAGTAAATGGCATACAATAGTGCATTTAAACACAAAGGGTGTAAAGGAAAGGAAATACTGAGGGCATCATGAGAGGTCCCACAGCAGTCTGAGTATATAGCACCATCATCCCTCACATCTGAGGGATGTGAAATTAAGGGATGAGATTTATCAAAAAGGAAGATTTTAACCCTTAATCTTAAATATAGAGATGATGTCTGTCTCCTAAATCCAACATTCGAGCTGGTTCCACAGGAAAGGAGACTGCATGACTGATTTTTGTCTGTGAGGAAGACTTCTCTCCCACACGCCATTCTCGCTTCCAGACTTCCAGTGGGAGTTCATGATTATCTGAAGCCGCATGTGACTGCTGGTGGTCCAGTCTGCATAAGTTTATGTGTGCCTTTCCCCACCCATAGATTTAATTCCAGGATTATAACATAACCCTCAAAATTTCATCCACAAAAATCCTAGACTGGCAGTGGTTTGTTCAGCTCTGGTTTCTGTTTTCTCCACTATTTCTGCCCAAAAGTCATAGGGCTAAACAAGGACTGTTGTTGAGCGGGAGGCAGTGTAAGGACTGAAGAAGAACTGGACCATATACTGGGTTACTCAGCAGCAGAAGCTTTGTACCAAGTCATAATTGCTGTGGCCCATGCTACAGACCTAGCAGCAGACTTCACTATTGGTGTCGCAACATTTTGCTGACAACACAACTCCCCAGTTTTTCAATCCTTTAGTGGTTACGTTAGAAGGCTTGACTTGCAAATTCTGAATAATATTTAAGAGTATCACATTATGTGAACTAACACTTGTGTTGCATGGTGCTAATGAACCGAAACCCAATTTTGGATAATTTTTAAGAACCGAGAGATTCACGTTTAAACAAAATGAAGAATGATCCCCCCAAAACTGGACTCCCAGAAGCATTTCCTGGTAAAGACATGTTTTGAGGTTGGTGGCAATGCATCATTCCTAAGCATCCTTGGATGAAAGTTGATGTACAGTCTTGGCTACTCATTGGTTTTCCCTTTTGACTTTCTCCCCCTCCTTCTTGACAGATCACTGTCCGTATCCGGGCCAGGATTCTGAGTGGAGCACGCTCTCATGTTCCAGATATTAAATTACTCATGAAAAATTTGCTCGGCCTTCAGGCTCCACTGCAGCTTGCTCTGAAACTTCCACTTAGCCCCTGAAACATCTCGGAGTGCAGGCTTGTGTCACCTCTCCAAGGAAGGTCAATTTTTTCAATTTATAAACACCGCATTACAGGCCACTTCAGATTGCATTAGTGTCAGAGTTCTGCTCTTGTCACCTTTTGCTCCTCCATCCTGTCTTACTTCTCTTCCATGCGTTCGGACGGGTTTCCTAAAACAAGCAGTCTGAGAGGTTGAACATTGCATGATTCAGTAACAAGAAAAGGTCGGATCACTCACTCTGTGTGCACTTCGCTGTACCAGAAAGTTCCATCAAGCCATGTTCCATCAAGTT
This sequence comes from Perissodus microlepis, assembly GCF_051167445.1. NCBI lineage: Eukaryota > Metazoa > Chordata > Actinopteri > Cichliformes > Cichlidae > Perissodus > Perissodus microlepis. The sequence continues at coordinate 28,768,402 of NC_140465.1, read as the reverse complement.
CACCTTGAAGACATTTTAAAGACAGAGTTTGGAACTGTCTGGACAACAGTACAGATAGAAACAGTTCATACAGACTTGGTATGAGTCAGCCTTATACTCACAACATTAGTCATAGGATTAGCACACTGCCACAATATTTTCTCTTTTTATTTGTGCAGAACAATCACAATGAACAATATAATTATAGGCTGTCAATCAGCATTGTAACATAGCAATATATTTTGGAATATAATGCAACAATAAAGCTACTCATCCTCTGCAGACAGACATCACTGTACAGCTTTTTCCATAATATAAATCTAACTTTCACTTATGCACAGTGTATTATAGCATAGTATGGCAAATACACTGTGCAATATATACTTATAGGTATGGTTCTGCCTTTAGTTTTCACTAAGCTCTTATGTTTTCCATTTATTTTATTTTATTTTATTGTATTTAGTTTAGATTTATTTTGGTGATTAATGTGAAATGACTGTGATAACACTGATGTATTGATTTCCCTTATTTAATATCTACTCTTGCAGTGTCTCTCACCCTCTCTCTCTCATCCAGTCATGTCTCAGTGTTCTGTCCCCCTTACCTGTTTATTCCCATGTTCTTCATGTTTTGTCCTTGTCTCCCCAGTCTCTCTTGTGTTCCCATGTTTGTTTATCCCCGTCCTGGTGTCAAGCTTGTGTGTTCTTGTCTGAATCTTGGTGTGAGTGCTTCTTACTGTTTTATTTTGTCAATCCCTCGTCTCATGTACATTGTGTTCAGTTTTACTTCCCTGTTTTGCTATGTGCTAATTTGTCCCTGCTGTGTTCCCATGTGTTTCCACTTCCCTGATCATCCCTCAGTGTATATATTGTCTCTGTTTTCCCTGGTCCTTTTATAGAGGGTCTGTTTACCCACTCCTGTGTCTCCATGCTCCTGTTCAGGTTTCCTAGTGTTTTCCCAGTTTTGGTTTTAATGATTAATTCCTCATTCAGTTTGGTTTTCTTATCTTTGTACTGTTTGCCAATCAGCCTGTCTGTTGTGTTTCTTAAGGAAATAATTCATCAGATCAACCTAAAGGAGTAATATTTGTTAAGATATATTTAACTTAGTGTATCAGCCAAATTGAAATGACTGAAGGACAGAAGCAATGTAGGAAGTCAAGGAGGGAAAAGAGATAAGACAGTTGACTCTGACTAGATGCAGTCATGAGTCATAATTGTGCAGGCAGACATCAAGACCAGTGACCAGTTTCCACTAAAAGAAAGACTGAGCCCAAATAATAAGAGTAACATTCACAAGTAATCCTCTCAATATGTTCAACTGAAATCAGAATGTACAATAATTTCATTGCTGAAATTATTGTGAATTTTCTGAATATTTACTGAATGTTTTCTGTTATTCATAACATACTCCCTCCAGTTTAATTCATTAAGGTTTATTTATATAGTGCCAAATCACAACATTTGCCTCAAGGTCTGTTATCCACCAAGGTAAAGGACCCTGTAATATTGTTGAGGAAAAACCTACAAGCAATGAGTAAGCACTACGTGACAGTGGGAAAGAAAAACTCAATTTTAAGAGGAAGAAACCTCAGGCGGGGGCATCTGTTTGCTGCGACTGGTTGAAGGCTGAAGAGAACGAGAAAAGAAATAAAGAAAAGTAGAGCACAGAGAGACAGAGTTAGGGCGAAAAAGCCAAGAGAAAAAACAAAAAACAAATAAGTCATGCTTCATTCTAGACCGCTGAACTGGTATAATTTTATTAACACCTGCAGGTGCTTTTCTTGAATATGTTGAGATGTCTAAAATTACATTCCATTTCCATTTATTTCTAACACTGTAACAGATCCATCACCAAAAAGAACATATAAACACTCTTCATACTGCAATAATTTGTCATATTTGGCTTTTTAAAAATAATTACAGCAATTCTGCTAAATATACACTGGTTTCCTTTACTTGGGTGCATATAAGATGCAGATAAGGCAATGAGAAGCAGATGTAAAGACTTGTCTGACTTCAGAATTCAGGCATTCCCATATGGCAGCTCAAGGTCTCACAGTGGAGCTGCGCCTTCATGTATAGATCTCAGCAAAAAGGTGAAAATCCAGTCACCCGTGATTATTACCAGCTCACTCATGAAATCACAAACCACGGGGCAGTGAGTGAGTAGAGATGGTTCGAGATCAGGAGCAGTTTTCTATCAGACTGAGTTTGACCTGAATGCATAAAGTGTAATCAGATAGAAATGCTATTTATGTTGCACATTTCATTTCATTTATCTTAAAATGATTTAAACTGAAAAACAGAAAAAGATATGCATAAACATGGGGAAACATACATTAGACACAATAAATATAAGCAAAATATAGAACCTGAGGCAACAAAAAAGCACCCATTAAATATGCAGCAAAGATACCACACATAACATGTGCTTTATTAATGCATAAGTGAGTGCTAAGAAAATTCAGATGATCCAGACCATGAAACAACCCCAACTTAAACTAGGATTTAAAAGCTTAGCTCACAATGATGTATCTGTGGGTGTGTGTGTTTTTTCTTGTGTCTGGAAACTCTTTGCAAAGGCACATATAACTACAAGGCCCATTTGATGATGGCCAGGTGCCCTATCCCAATATTCCAGGAACATGGTGTATGAATCATTCATATCATATCTGTGTTTCTGCTGCATGACCACTGGCATCTAACATCCACATCCAGAAAAAAAGCTTCCCCCAGAGTTTCTCACACTGGTGATATTGAGGTCATCATGAATTACATATGTGTGCAGATGATACAAGAACTTTGGTAGGGGCATTATAATTCATTTAAACATTGTGAAATACCAACACGCAATTCCTGTGCAATCGGGCATTTCTCATTTCCCTTTGTGGGGTTTCCACATCCCAGATTAGTAACGTTACATGTCCTAAATTTATGAGAATAATCATACTTAAATAGAATTTTGCAAACACATTACTTCTCATTGAATTTTCAGATATCACAAGTGTTAAAAAATGCTTTTTATCCACATTTGGTGTTGACTACTTTAAATCAGAATCAGAAAGAGTTTTATTGCCAAATGTTGAGCAGGTTTACAACATTAGGAAATTGCTGCGGTACTTAGTGCAAACATACTGTCAGACAACGCTTAAATAAACATAAAAATTAAAAGTGCTAAGTAAATAAGCTAAGCTAAAAAATGGCACTAGCTCTCACAAATACCAAATAACTGTTAACTCTGCTGTTGTACAAAAGAAAAAAGAAAAAAAAGTGTGTATTTTGGCTTGAAAAAAGATTTTAAAAAAATATTTCAAGGTAACCTTTTACCAGCATTATATCTTTTAAATACTTAAAAAACCTTATTTTTAATACAATATTGCAGAAAAGACAATTTAACATTACTGACATGACCTAGAAACTGACATTCATGTGAAGATACTGTGCATGTGATCATTTCTGTAATGTTGGACATATTACATTTTTGGTACATGTGTATATTGTTTAATAGACGTAATCAGCATGTGTAACAATGCAAAGCCATTCTTTTGCTGAATTGCTCTTTTATTGTATTGCATTTAGCCAACCCAACAGATCAATACGATGGTGCTTTTTATGCTTTGCTTATGCTCTCGATCTGTATGTGTTCCATAATGACGGACGAAATGTACATTTGTTTACATGCCTACTTAGTGGGTCAGTTCATCAACTTGTCTTTTAAAGCAACCATTGTTAGACAGCTAAGCTGACTGAAGCCTGAATATATACCAGCTTGCCAGTATAATTTATGACCTAACAGTCAAGCCAGATTAGACCTGATTGGATCACTGGTGCCATATGTGACCTACAATCTGTGCCCCCGCTTGCACTGCAGGGCGGGAGGGTCAGTGATCTCCCTGGGCAAAGGTTGCCATGGGAACAACCTCTGGATGTTGCGTTCTGCTCTTTGTAGCCCTCACACATCTTAGGGCAGAATTATCCAGGATTTCTTTACGTCAGGCCTGTATTCTTCTGCTCTATTTCCTCACTCTGCTCTGTACTTCAGCCCTCTCTGTTCCCTCTCCAAATACAGATGTTTACATGCAGTGGCATTTGGACACTTGCGTACATGCTTATACAAAGCATAAATGTGTATGCCTAGACACTAATACACAGTGCAGCGCCACCACCCACATTTGAATACGTCACTGTTTGTACTTATTCTTCATATAACCAGGACATGTTTGTGTATTGGCTTGTTAAATCAAGTACATGTCCAATCTGTTGTAATCACATACATTTTAAATTGTATGTTGCTTTTTATAGACTTCATAAGCATTAAATATAATTCCTATATATTTGGCAAGTTAACTCTGTTGAACATCTGAGGATCCTTAAAGCCTCCAGACAAATTCTGGTCTGGTCTGTGGTCAGCGATTTGTGCTAGACTGCAAAGAAAAATCTAGCCACAAGCTATTGGGTTTGGAAACCTACAACGTCTGTTCAAGCTGAAACTTTATGACTGACTGCATGAAAAGTTATGTCTGAATTCAGCATGATGATCTGCAGGGGAACTGTTCACCACTGAATTTGGAGTTGCTCCGGCCCAACCTTAAAAGACAGCGATCATTGTTTATAGCATGAATTGAATAACAGTTTGCGAAATAGAATAATTTACCTCGAGCACTGACCTGCTACCACAGGCAGCAGGACAGTCCCTCATAGCCTGTTATAGTGGTCGTTAGGTAAAAACTATAAAATGAAACAGGATAAGGGGACCAGAGAAATGATCCTTGAGTGAAATAAGCTTAATTTCTTATGTCTACTGAGATAAAATCAGAAGAAAATAAAACAGAAGCAGGAAAAATGATCTTGCTGCAAAGTCATTATATTGCAGAGAACACAGGAGAAAATATAATTGGGTCCCCCAGGAGATTCTGAGTTTCCCTCCTTCCTCTTAGGGTCTAGGTTAAATACAAAGGAAATACAGTAAAGAGGTAATATCCCTCAGAGCAGCAACCAAGTTAAATTAACCATTTTTATGTTTTCCGACAGGAAAAGCATCTATATCTAGATCCCCATGAAGTCATTACATGACTGTAGAACTTTTATTAGATATTCATTGAACTGTGCAAGCGTGAAAACCTACATTCGCCTTAGGAGGTCAGTCAGTTGTGTGAAATCACTAATGCGACATGGCCTTAAAAAGTACAGATATAAGGTATAAGATATAATGCTTTTAAATTAAATTTAGTCAAAAATAGTATTACAAAAGCTAATAAGGACATTTATGTTACTACTGTGATAAACTGAACTGCTACATTACTCTTGACAGTTGGTAAAACTTTTAATGTGACCCTAATAACTCGGGACGATCCCGATAATCATACAAAATGCTGGATATTTCCTCATAAAGACACAAGATGATGTGTAAGTATATACATCTCCTCTATTTATGCCGATTTACATACCAGGATACCATAATTATGCAGTATGTAAACACCACTTTGAATTAACAAAAAATTAATAAGTTAAAACTCACTGTTCAGTCACTATGATTAATAAAGTTCTAGCTTCACCTGTATGTAACTATGTAGCTTTCTGTGCAAGTGAAAAAAACAGCTCGTTTTTCCATGCATGGAGATAAAACAGATTACAGGCTCAGCACGTCAGCATGCTCTGTGTGCCATGAGAGAGGGCTTCTGCAATAAAAATGCGGCCAGAACAAAAGAAGAAATCAAGCGTCTGCCCTCAATTGCCTTTTTTTAAATACAAACTTTCAGAATATTTTTATGACTGAAGTAATAAAATATTTTACACTCCAAAATGATAAAATTAATCCATATATAGTAAATATGTTACAGCGTCTCACTATCTTAGAAATCGTACATTATGTTATTAGTAGAGCTCGAAACGTCCACAGCACATATTACCTCAAATTTGTCATAAATTATTTTTGATAATTTTTCAGTTTTTTTTTTTTCGATTTACATCACTCGTTTGCTGTCATGCTATTGTGACGGTAAACAACTAATATTTTATTTTCCTAATTAAAAAAGTTACTATTAATGATAATGGTGGTGCATCCATAACAGTAAAAAAAATGCTAATTGTGTTGTAATGCTAATAAGAGTCAATGACCAAATATTTATCTTTTAAACTTCTTTCTAGAAATGATTCATATATTTGTTCACATGCAGGAGCGAATATTCCTGCATTTGATATTCTAACTACAAGCTGATGCGAGGGAACCACTGCTTCTTGTAAGGGTGTTACGGTAGTCCTAAAGAGACGAGAAAATTTGATACCGGGCCATTAACATGCAAAGAGCTGGCACATACCTTAGAGTTATTAGGGTAACGTCAGAGTTCAGAGACTTAGGAGAGCACCAGTACTTTCTAATCCCACCCGGTTACTTATTTAAATGTTATTCACAGCAGATATGATCGGGAAATTCTGTTTGCCAAGCAGGTCAACACGGGTAGTGGTGGCTTTTAGAGGGCTTAACCATCAACTCTACACCAGTTCCAGTAAGCCATTTGAGCTGGGTCACGATGAAAGAGTCTGTCCCCACAAAAATGTCCAGAGTGACAGGGAAAGACACAGGAATCCTCTTAGAAGCAATATCCTGTCGTGCACCTCCATCTGTTGTTCTGTGATGGCTGACAGTCTAGATGGAGAGAAAAGAGAAAAAGATAAGACATACAGTTGTCTGGTTTTTATTTAAGTTTGCTCAGCTTGCAACATCCAAAGTCAATAAAAAACGCTATATAAATAATGTAGTTGTGTAAATGTTATTTATTACGGATACATATTTTTTACGTGTTGTGTGATAATTCCCACAACATATTCTCTCTGCTACGTCATGCCACTCGTATGAGATAAATAAAACATATTATTTAGTGATTGAGACAACAACTACTAAAATGTACCCAGTACCACTTTTTTCAGATATTTTACAAATAGTCCCAAACCCCAAAGCATCGAGTTTAATACTAGTATATATTTATATATACATGTAATCTTGTATTTATTTAAAGCCATCTTGAAGACAAACAAATTGACTGTCTGTACACCAAGAGAAGTGAGCGAAAAAAGAAGGAACTTTTTTGCTTCTTGACTTTTTCCTTCTTTACGCTATGAAAATTTAAAGGTGTTATATAAAAGTCACTCTAACTAGGCAACAGTGATACGACCGCTGTACACTAAAGACGTTACCTTTATTGTTTATTTTTTAATTGAGACTTTATTTAAATATATTCCTAAGAACAATTTTAGTTTTTCCTTAAGAAAGAAAGCAGTTCTTTTAATGGTGCAGATCTGCATGTGTATACAGCTCTATATGCTGCTAATGGTCATTTCGAATAGTGTTTGAAGTCTGGACTCATCTGCAGTCAGACCTCGGCTATTTTTAGACAGTCCACAAAACAATGTCAAGTTAGTAGAAGTGAAGATATAAGTGAAGGTATGCATCCTTAAATTTAGGAAAACGTTTTAGTGTGTTTCCAATACAACAAAACTATCCACATTACAGGAGAATAACTAAACACACATGGACTCCAACTTAGTATGTGTTATGGGAAAAATAAAATCTTTAGTTCCGAAATGCAAACCACAGTGTCAACAGCACGCAGTATCAATACACAGCAGCTGATTTATTTGAACGGTTCATATCAATTAGCAGAGAGCTTAGAGGGGACGTTAGCATCCAAAACCAAAGTCATGATTGATGACTGCCATTTTATCAAGGCATTCATTTCATCATGACTGTCAGCTGAATCACTTTTTACTGGGTCTCTGCTTTACAGCAATAGATCTAAGATTTATTATGATGATAAAAAGTGTTGTCTGCCCTCTGACAGGCGTACACCATTCAAGCACATTTCCATCAGACTATAAGCCAGTGGACCAACATAAACCAGACTTCAGCCTTCACTTCACCTCAAAACTCAACTCAGTTGTTGGAAATGGTGTGATTTGATTTTAAAAAGTTTAATAATAATACAGAAAAACCTTCTATCAGGTCCCGGCAGTATACTAGTGAAAGTTATACAGTTTCTGTAAAGTTCACTTAACGAGAAAGTAAATTAAACCCTGCCAAGGCTTTTGGTCTATTTAATTAAAGCTGGAGCAACTTAGCCGGATTGAATTAAATTTTTGGCAGGGGTAAACCAATACGCTGGGAAGGTGGTGGCGGGTGGTAGGAGTGCAGTGGGGGGGAGGAAAGATAAGCAATAAGACTATATTTTTTTCGACTCCACTAAACAAATACTTTCTTTTCAAAACAACTACGATATATTTAGATCCTCTGTGACTGTGTTATTTCTTTTTTTTTTAACAAAACAACAAAAATTGTCTTCACTGCTCTGACAATTTAAAAAATAAAAACATTTAAAATCCTGAACGATCCACATTAATTTTGGTTTCTCTGCTTGTCAGAGTTCATTCCAGCCAACTCTCCACCGCCTGGCCTTGTCTTAACTAAGGTTAATCCACATGCAAAAGGTCTCCCGAGATTAGAGGAGTTCGCAGCTTTTTCTCGGCACAGGGTCAGGGATCACACACCAACTTTTATGGAGAGCATTTTATTTCCTCGGTCCTTATCCAGCTGCTAACACTGACTGGGTGCAGTACTTCCCTGTAAGCCCTTTAAGGCTCCAGGTGAAATCGATTCCAGTGCAGTGTGGCTGTTTTGAATGAACCTAAGCGCAAGCTAAATATTCCAAAGGATAAAAACAGCTTATGAATTGCAGAAACTCATTCTCACCCCCAGGAAGTTTATTTCATTTTCACCAATAAAAAATAGCATGTCTTTAAACATTAACGGTTCTGTGATAGGCTGAGGTCAAATGAATTTGAAGCTAAAAATTTTTCTTTGGTAAAAATATACAGTAAAATTAGATTATTATTATCATATGTCAACAAAACAAAGTCAATGACAATAATTGAAATTTGACTGAAAACGTGATTTAAAACTGAACTAATTGAACTTAAAACACAAATAACAAACAAATCTTTCTTTTTATTACAGAGGTTGTTTGGATATTTAGTGTAAATAATCATGCAAGTCAGGTTTGAATTTCTGATTTCAGAAAATCTTGTTTTAAGACCATGAAACTTTTTTTTTAAATTGATGAGTCTAATTATCACAATAGCAAAATTTTATAACTGTAATTACAATAGAAGCTGCACTTTCAGGCAAGTGCGAAAAAAAGGTTGAACTAGACTCAACTCACATTACTACCCTTAGACACTTTTTGGGTATACATTTGCGGTGTATTCAATAACAAGGCATTTGTCAATGGTGTGAGCTTTTAAACTCTAGGTGGCAGTGTCGATGCAATGACGTTTCATATCATTGGAAAAGACATCCACTACTGCTGGCCAAAAATGTAATATATTCTTTTGTTCTGTTATTCTGTATAAAATTATTTTTTCTATATTATGACCTTTAAAACATTTTAATTCCTTTAATCCCTTCCTTATAAATGTATACACAAAATATGAATGCCTGCATATTGTGTCTCTAAATCTGAGATCCCTCATATGAATATTATTTACATTCTCATCAATATACAAAATTATATTGAATTAATAAATATGAATATATTGTTCATAGTCAGTATGTATATTTAATTTTGAAAAATAACACATAAAAAGCACAGTACATTTTGATGAATATAAGAAATTGCCAAAAAAGAAAAAATATATGAAATTTACAAATGAAAGTGAAACGTTCTCCTAGTTTTAAGTAAAATTGGAAAATTAAAATAAAATAAAAAAGTTAAACTTTTTTACTTAAAGTCCTGTTAATTATTTACTATAAATATAAATGCAACTGTTAATGTCATACAAAAGATGCTCAGAAATCTATATTTAAATTACAGTTTTTTACACTCTATATTAAATATTATTTAACCCTGGACTTTCTATTTCTATAACCGTATTGATAAAATATTGAATATTAAATGAAGAAAGGAATAGTTATTTGGTGATATTAAATAGGTAACAAATGCCAAAAAAGCACAATCACATAGAATAGAATAAAGTAAAATATTAGTGTTAAATTAAATCAGTGAATTCTATAGGAAACCTTTTATATTAATAAATAAAAATATGTTTCTAATTCATACATATAATGTTAAGCAATGCCAAAATATCATGCTGATGAATATTTAATTGTTAAAAACACACAAATTGCCCGCACATAATATGTATTCAGTGGCTGCACCTTAGCAAGCTGAAGGAACTTTAAATTAATTTCTCAGTGCACCTTTTATGCATTGTTAAGAGAATAGTTGTACATAATTTGTTGCTTAAGAGTTATACTGTAGCTTTTATTTAATATCATCTGCTGTGGTCAGTGTTGTTTTAGCTGTAGCACTCGTATGTTGCGTTTTTGTGGATAACAAAGTTGCAAACAACCATAAGAGTATTTCTGGCTAATGTTAAACCTCTCTGCTCTGCATTACAATATATTACAGACATTGTAGTCATCATAACATAGCGTGGAAGAGAGATCTCTGTGTAATATTAGAGAAGTATTAATATCATTCCTTCAACATCTTTCACTTCTTTCCTGGCTTAAGTCAATATTGAGCTTGTATGGAATTCATTATAGTAAGGAAAAGCTGCTTTCTCGGTGCCTTGCCGTTGTGTTCCATCTGTTTTGTAGTCACCTGAACATGATCTGAAGTCAGCCAGTCAAGTGACCTGGAATCAATATAGTTGAGCTCAGTGGAGGCAAATAAATCAGCCTGGCTCATTTAACCCATGAGAGTCCTGCTGCATAGCTGCAGGATTGTGGAATGTAATAAAAAAAAGGTATGTTCGATGACAAACAATTTATTATAAATTCTTGTTCCTCAGCCAGCTTTAGTAACTTCATACTTAGTATCTAGGACACATCCTCCTCACGCATGTTTACTTTGGACTGAAAAATGTCATGAGGACATCTGCAAGCCCGCTTTTGTTTGTCCTACAATGTTTGGTACTTTCTTTATACAAAAAGCAAATTAAAATTATACATTTTTTGCCTGGCTTTCTCTCTCTCTGAATGCATTTCAGTGTATATCGTTATGTTGCTTTTAAAGCAAAGCGATCATTTTTTTTTACTTTTCTGTCATTTCTGCAGCTGTTTTAATGTATTGCTGTCAGTCCCCATGCCTGTCATTGTGTCATATAAAACCAGTCTGTGTTTTAGTTTTTACACAGTACCTACAAAGACACTGGAATTTTACTACCAACTCCTAGAACAGGAAATAAGTTTTATACTACTCCCAAGAAATTAAAAAAATGTAACTATATCTCACAAGATGCTCAATAAATTTTGACTTGGTGCCAACTATGACTGGCAACTCGGACCTGCTTGGCAAAGCGTAATCCCATTAAAACAGCAGAAAATTCATGAAAGTTGAAGGCAGTATGATTTTTGATACGTGTATTTATTTTATGTATAGCATTTTTATTGATAGATGGCAATGATTGCCAGGAACAGAGCTGCCAGATTCTGTTGTGCCAACTTAAATCAATTTAGTGCAAACACAGCTCAAAGTTAATAATTGTGGAAGATTAATTGTGTCATATTTTTGAAGTATTGAAACACTGAGCCAGCATCACATCAGCTGATTTTCTTTTTATGATGATTTACATCATCTGATTTTTAAATGATTGGAGTCACATTTTATTATACATATTTGACTCTCTGGCAAGTTTTTAAAAGACTACTGTATGTTCATATGACATGTTCAAATCAAATTATTAATTTTACATAAAGTATGAAAGTGATTAACACACACACAGACGCACATATTTTCCTTAACAAAGGGAGGGAAAGTAATATAAAGTTTTTAAAACACTGTTACTCAAATGGTACTACTCATAATTTGGATTATAATATACTTGTATTACATCGTTACATTGATTAATATAAATAACAATTTTTCTTAAATCTAGAAACACAAAAAACGAACTATAATTGCACTCAATGCGAGCATTTGCTTGTAATTAAAATATTACTAATGCTTACACGGTGAATTAACATTATGAATCACTTTTTGCTGAAACCGCCTGAAGTACAAGGTTGTGGAAAAGTATACATTTGAACGCAATCAAACGTCTTGGAAAGAAAATATATTAATAAAGAGGACATGAAAATGTTAAACTTACTTCACATTTTTCTCTCCTGTTGGTCACCTGTTCCAGCGCCAAAAAGCTGCGGTGAAGCTGTTCTTACTTCCCTATAAGAGCCTCGAAGTGTACCCCAAATATATATTCAAGCCTGGACTGATAAAGCAAAAACGACTATTTCCACTTCGAGCAGCGAGGCAGTGAAAATAAGTTGCTCTATCTTTTATAAATGCCCCACATGCTCCACAAAAACTTAATTATCGCTAGGTAAGGTACTGTGGACCGTCCTTCTGTCGATGACTGACAGCCCGGTAAATTGAAGTAGATTTGATGGGGATGAACAAACGTGTTGATGAGCGTTTACAATGACGAAACTACAAATTTGAATGTTTTAACCTTGATTATTTACATTGCTGTTTCTAGAGTATATAGCACTTACTGGACTAATATTTTCCTGAAAGACAGAGCCGTGTTTCTATGTTGCTCAGTACTCCCCTCTGTCTGTCGGTTGTTTGGTTTCGCCCAAACTTGGTTCAGATTTGAGTTCGTAGTCTCTGCTATCTGGGATCGCTCTATTGGAGGAGAAGGACTGCCTGTCCCCTCTCTGCTTTTGCTGTCAATGGCTTTCGGAACATATTTTATTTGAATGTCTGGGACTTTTAAGTAACCAATAATGGATATTCTATGGATATTATGGACCTTACCGGCCGTAATAGCTATTGAAGGTAAGCTAGTGTTTTCATCCCAACGCGTAAAGCCGCATCATCTTGCCGGCTTCGAGTTTGAAACAAAGCGCGTGATTTCACGATTTATTTTTCAGACTAAATTTCCATCCTCCTTCCTTCATATGTGTAAATTTTAGTAGTATTGCATTTCTAGTACTTAATTCTAGCAAAGACAGAGTCGGTTCATGCAGAGGGATGGCCGTGGGGCATAAAACATATGTTCCCGCATCTCGCAGGTGCGCTGCGGATGTTATCAAGCGCTAATAGCCTTAATAAAGAGAGGAAACATACAGCCTTTTGTGTTGCACAGGTAGCTCCAGCAGAATAGAAAACATGAGATCCCATTCAGGTAAGGCGCATCCTTTTTGTCCGTGGAGGTGTGTCACTATTAGTTGTCCAACAGTTGGTGACAAAAGCGTAACAAACAAAACAAACGACAAACAAGGACTTCTGCTTAAATTGTTTATTTGTTTGTTTTTTAGGCTGCCGGAAAACAATTACAAACATAAGCATTGAACATCCTCTTGTCAGACTCACAAAAGGGCTCTGCCTGGTCACTATGCAGTCATTTGTACGCAAAGCCTGGCTAAGCAGGAAAGGGTAGGAGTCATCGTGGCTCAGCGCATAATGAGACAGGTTGAATGGTGAAAATAATCCCCGTAATATGTGTTTACTGTTGTATGTGAGTGATGCTCCAAAGTAAGGTTTCCCCACATATTATGCAGCATAATATACAAGTGCTGCAGCAGAGAAAAACTGTATTAATGTTAGATTATTTAAACTTAAATAAAAATAAGCAGACCTAAACATCAGGAAACCATGTTTCCTTTTAATTTAAGAATTCCAGTCTTGATTTAAATTGTAATTTTCAGTTGTTTTTGATTTGATGGATTCAGGTTGCTTTGTGACAGGTTAGGAGACTCAGCACTGAAGAATGGAAAGTGTCAGCCCAGTTATTTATTCAGTCTATTTTGAGGATGCTCTCAGAGAACAAATGCATCTTCCTCTGGTCAGTTTAACTAAACCTCATAATTACAGGTGGCGAAAAGAAACTATTTGGAAAGTCAGCTGAATGTTAGAGCAGGATGAAACAACAAGAAAAAGAAAAACATGGAAAAATATTCACATCACTTGTGCATATGTAACAGGATGCCAGATATGTGCAGAAAGTTTGGAGGACGTGCCAGGTTCACTGTAGGACTGGCACAGACTTTGACAGATGTCATGCGTATTTATGCAGACTACTACTGACTATTCCAGTTTATGGTTTCAATGTAGTTAACATATCCAAGACCTAAAAAAGAGAGATCTCAACAGCTTACATTACATTTCCTATTGGCAGGTTGAACATTTGTTAGCTTTAATTTAATTTTTATTTGATTTTTTTTTTTTCGATTTAAGGTTTCATCAGCCTTGTTACTTAGGAAAGTTAGAGATGCAGTGCACTCAGCATTACAAAAATACTGGAAATGATGTGCAACTCATATTTCATACAATACATACATTGCATTTTTGTTTTTACTTATATATATTTTTTTCTCTTATGAACAATATAAAACCGCTTAGATATGTTCACATTAAAACTGTGCAGATTAAAACTTCATGTCCCATATTCATTTTTAATAATATATTTATAATATATATATATATATATATATATATATATATATATATAAATTTACCAGATAGTTATTTTATGTAGACTATATTCAATAAAACAATTTACTGTAAAACTAAATACTGTATTTATGTACGTAATTTTAGGTTTGCTTTTGTTCAGTGACTTATTATGAGTGCTCGATTGCTTTCATAATGCTTATTTATTGTTTGATTTTTATCTGCTCTATTCTGTCGATGAGTGAGGGGTAACACAGGATATGACAAATGCCAAAAATAACATCAAATTCACACTACAGAGTGTTCCACTTCCTCTTGTCTTCTCATTTTCTCTAAAAAACAAACATGTCCATGGATACTGTTTCTCTACTTGTAAAATTTAATGTGAAAAATATGTGAAAGTAGACAGCGTGTATTGCCTCAAACAGCAGTTTGCACGTCCCTCAAACAGCCATTGCTGTGCAATTATGCGATTTCCCCAAGAATGATGCTGTTAATATTTCTTGATAGTACTTATGGTAAATACAACATGTATGTTGCAAGTACCGTTTGGGACTGTGGTACTTCAGTTTTGATGTGGAAACCAGCTAGTCGCATCACAAGCCGAAGCAGCCCCCCCCCTTCACCGCCACCCTCCATTTTATCCCTTGAATCACCCTAGCTGACTGTCCAATGAAGTTGCAAGAATGGTTTACGTAGGTAAAATAAAGAGTTGAAAAAGAGGTCACTGCGGCTCTAATCCCAAAAAAAAAAAGAGCCCCATCCCAGCATGCAACAGAAGAAATCCCTCCAGTGGACCATTTTGACACGTAAAGTGCCGGGACACAATTTTTTTTTTTTTCAGTAAACGGGGAAAAATATGTCAAATGCATTTATTTCTCAATAGTCCATGTTGTTTATTTATTGTCTGCTATGTTACACTGTCCCGTGTAATTTCACTGATCGCTAAATCACGTTGTTTTAGTTGGGTTTTTTTTGTTTTTTAAAAAAATATTTAAAATAAAAATAAATATATAAAATGAATTGATGAATGAAATTATAGCGTCTTCTACAGCTTATTTTGAATGCGTAAACATGAAAATACTATTTGTTGTACAGAGAATCAAAGAATCCGGCAAGGATCACGTTGGCAAGGATTAAAGGATTAAAACTGGGGCCGAACTCCAGGCAACCAAATGTGTACCAAGTGATTATTTTGCGAAAAGTATACTGCAAACGATGTTAAAGCTATTGTATCATCTTTTTTCCCCCTCAGCGTCTCATCTCTATTCGCTAGACTATGCACTCCCCCGGCTTCAGTTAGTATCACCATGTTAGACAACTACAAATGGCATTCATTCATCAGCTGCAATCAGCCAGTTTTCAAAGGCATTTAATTCACCGCGTGGAATGTGAAACAACTCTAAATTGTTTATTTGTGTTAATGTAAGCCGATGCCATGTCTTATTGGTTTAGTTAACAAGAACAGACGGGCTCTTTTCGGAAATTAATGGACATACTACTGCCTAGGAAATTAGCCTAGCTATGCCAAACATGTCTATGAAAACAGTGTGGATTTATCTCTTCATTAGTTTGGCCATTCATTGTCATCAGTGTTAAGTTGACAGCCACACTAACAACGATGGTGCTCATCTAATTCTGCTGAGTGGAAATTCTCATATTCATACTGAGCCATAAAATTCGAGTCGCCTGTTTTGTTTGTAGGAGATGAAATTTACTAGACAGATAATTTGGCTTTTCCGTTTGGCCCTTTCTGTTGTGGTATTACAGTTTGTGCAGTGCAGCTATGGCAAATGTTTTCTAGGAGGATTGGTGTTGCTGTGATGCAATAACAACCCCATCTAGACATGTATGCGTGGTGTTGGTGAAGTTAGTGGGAGAATAGATCACACTGATATAACTTTTTTCCTCCTGTTTTTCTTTGAACAACATATAAAGGGACAGAAACCACAGTAGAGGATGCTGACGTGGGGCAGAATGATATCACAGCATGGAGTCTTCAAAGAATGTCTTACAGATTTGATTGCATTTCAATATGCACTGGATTCCTTCAGTGCTCTATTGAACACTGGAAGACTCAGTTGAATGTTGGCAAATAGTGGCAAAGTTGATGTTTGAAATGGTTTCCCTTTTTAAATAATTATGCAAGAATGTACTTTTCTGTGTATTACATTTGGATTTTCTATCAGTACCACTTTTCTTCCACAAAATAGGATGACCTGACTCTTCGAGACCGAGTATGACTCTTAATGTTTAGAAAATCCTGCCAAGTTTGGTTAAAAAATGCTTTCATATGTAAATTCAGTGGCTGTTTCTGACCGGAATTGTTTTGTAAGGAATCGATGTGTGAGTGTAACATGGAAGCATTATGTCTTGTGGAAGAGTAACAAAAGACTGACGGAGGCGGGTTCTGAAATGGGATTAGATAAAGGTAAAATGAGCGACCGTATACAATCCAGTGTTTTCTCAGTCCACCCAGTGAGCAGATGCAGGGAGCTGGCCTGCACGCCAACCGGCACAGTAGGCTTTCACAAAGAATCTGTCTCTATTCAAGCCTTAATCCATGCTGCCGAGGGCCCAGGCATTGTCACTTTGCATGCAAAATTTCAATTAGTGCTGGTACCAGTTGTTTCACTTGAAGCAGGGTGTCACATTTCAGAGACATCTATGGCTACCGTTAGGGTGAGATTATGGAAGTATTTTACTGATTTGCTTGAGAAATTTTTGTAGTCCTTGCAAAAAGTTACAGTCACTGCAGTGAGCTGCTGTATGTATCAAACCTAGACTTTGGTCACATTTCTGCAAGAGTGAATATACGGAAATCAGTACAGAAACATCTAAAAGTTAAGCAGAAAACCCCCAAACAAGGGTTTTTCTGTTTTGTAAGCTTTTGTTCCAGTTGGCTTTGCAAGCAAAATAGTTGTATGTTGTTCCTGGCTTTAGCTTGTTTTAACCAGTTTAACTTCGAATTCAGTTCAGTGCATGATGGGCTGTTTGAAAGTGTTTCCATGCTTTCGGCTGTTCAGCTCTGCTTCTGTGGTTCACTATCTGAAGCCAACTCTTCATTCCTTCTAGTCAACACACATTTTGTCCTCTAGAGGTGATGGTAAACTGACATTTTAGTATTTCATGTGTAAACTGACATGAATTAAAATTGATGGTGCATCCATGATACCACATGTGTGGACTTGGAAAGACTTTTCAAATCTGGGGTACTTTCAGTTCTTGACAACAATACACTTCACTGAAAAAGGAAGGTGTAAAGAACGACATGTTTGCCAAACATCTTATTTGTTTACTTTATATGCTCAGAGTATTTTATATCTTATTCTCTATTGCAAAGCACTTTGTGAATTTTGTTCTTGAGAAGTGGTATACAAATAAACTGTACTTAATTTCTGAGTTGCTTATACATGGTGTATGTGCACAAAAATAATGCAAACTCCTCCTCAAAAAATTTATTTGACAAGCACTATATAGATCTATCTATCTATCTATCTATCTATATATATATCTATATATCTATATAAAACACCCATCTCGCCCCTGCGGGCGGTTTATCCTTCAAGCTCGGGTCCTCTACCAGAGGCCTGGGAGCTTGAGGGTCCTGCGCAGTATCTTAGCTGTTCCTAGGACTGCGCTCTTCTGGACAGAGATCGCCGATGTTGTTCCCGGGATCTGCTGGAGCCACTCGCCTAGCTTGGGAGTCACCGCACCTAGTGCTCCGATTACCACGGGGACCACCGTCACCTTCACCCTCCACATCCTCTCGAGCTCTTCTCTGAGCCCTTGGTATTTCTCCAGCTTCTCGTGTTCCTTCTTCCTGATATTGCTGTCATTCGGAACCGCTACATCGATCACTACGGCCGTCTTCTTCTGTTTGTCTACCACCACTATGTCCGGTTGGTTAGCCACCACTATTTTGTCCGTCTGTATCTGGAAGTCCCACAGGATCTTAGCTCGGTCATTCTCCACCACCCTTGGGGGCATCTCCCATTTTGACCTCGGGACTTCCAGGTTATACTCGGCACAGATGTTCCTGTACACTATGCCGGCCACTTGGTTATGGCGTTCCATGTATGCCTTGCCTGCTAGCATCTTGCACCCTGCTGTTATGTGCTGGATTGTCTCTGGAGCATCTTTACACAGCCTGCACCTGGGGTCTTGCCTGGTGTGATAGACCCCAGCCTCTATGGATCTTGTACTCAGAGCTTGTTCTTGTGCTGCCATGATTAGTGCCTCTGTGCTGTCTTTCAGTCCAGCTTTGTCCAGCCACTGGTAGGATTTCTGGATGTCAGCCACCTCCTCTATCTGCCGGTGGTACATACCGTGCAGGGGCCTGTCCTTCCATGATGGTTCCTCGTCTCCCTCCTCTTTCTTGGGTTTCTGCTGCCTGAGGTATTCACTGAGCACTCGGTCAGTTGGGGCCATCTTCCCAATGTATTCTTGGATGTTCGTTGTCTCATCCTGGACTGTGGTGCTGACACTCACCAGTCCCCGGCCCCCTTCCTTCCGCTTAGCGTACAGCCTCAGGGTGCTGGACTTGGGGTGAAACCCTCCATGCATGGTAAGGAGCTTTCTTGTCTTTATGTCAGTGGCTTCTATCTCCTCCTTTGGCCAGCCTATTACCCCAGCAGGGTACCTGATCACGGGCAGGGCGTAGGTGTTGAGATATATATATATATATATATATATATATATATATATATATCTCAATAAAATCAGCTGCTTATACAATGAGTCTCTTATTCTGTGGACAAGGTCCAATTCTACTGTTATGGACTGTAGCTGGCAATGGTAGCGTTTGTTCTGCTCTTCAGGCTCGGTGAGCTCGGCAAAGCAGCACATAAAGCAGTTCTACACCATTGCCAACTGCAGTCCAAGATGGTGAAGTACCTCTGACTGCATGACAAGATCCTGTCTGGGGATACTGAGGACTGTGGGAAGGAGTGGATCTAGCTTTCAAAATAAAAAAAGGGTATTGTCGTTGTACTCTTTGACAGATTTTTTTTTTAAAAAAAGCAAAAACAAAACTAGGTAGCATCCCTGAAAAATCTATGTGTGGGGAAATGCACATGAAAGCACTGCAGAGTTAATAGTGGAAGTCTTCTTCCTTTAACGTACTGGGTAGTACTACATTATACATTAAAAACACAATATGACCTACTTAAGAAAACCCTCACTAGCCGAGCACAAAAGTGTTCTGAGTCTCGCTGCACAAAATCCACATACTGCACCGAGTGACTTTACTTACCGCAGAGGTGTAAATGGTGTGCTTGAGGTACTCCTTAGGTAAGTCAATAATTTTTATAAACCTGCTGTTTAACAGGCTCTGTATCCAAAACTATCAGGTCCGTTACACTTTTCATATATTTTGAATAGGAACAGATATCACTTTGTTCTAAATCAGGTCAGACTAGTTTGAGAAGAACAGATATTACTGCTTTTCGATGGTATCTGATAATGGAAATATTTTCAGAGTCAACAGGTGTTTCTAGTTTTTCAGTGTGCTACCCAGCGCGGCCAGTGCTCAACAACTGGAGGGAATTAATTTAAAACTGAATATTTTGCACACATTTCTCTTTAGCCGTTAGACAATCACAGGAAAAAATGAAAAGGTACCAACAAATTCCACATCAGTGAGTTCATATTCACAGACACTTTTATGATTTAAAATGCCCTTAACTCTTAGATTAACAATTATTTATTTGCTGTGAGGAAGTGCATCTGTTTGTGCTTACATTGTGGTGTTATACATTTATTATTAGGTAGAATTTTTATTGCGAACATGCAAATATAACTGAAATAACAAGAGAAAAAACAAAACTTAAAAATCATCAAGTTTTCATGTGTATATATCTATGTCTACAGAATATGTGTGTGCTTGAAAATATATTATAAATAGATGCTGGACCTTGAACTAGAAATTTGGATTGATCTGGTTTAATATCTTGCTGTAATCAGTAGTAGAAGAACATTTGAGTACTTGACGCATTTAGGTTGCAGTAAGCATTATCAAATGATCCTTAACATTAATAGAACATAAATACATGAAGTATAGACAGCTGTTTGTTAACAGCAAGTGTGTGTGTGTGTGTGTGTGTGTGTGTGTGTGTGTGTGTGTGTGCATATCGTACATCTGTCATGTATATTCCCTAATCAAGTTTGCAGACACATGCCATAAATTAATTTAGCAACTCTAACTCTTTATTAAATTTGTCATTTGTGGGCCTGCTTCAGACCGTGCGATAAAGACTCCATATAGTATTTTATTGCTTAACTGGAAGAGACTTTTTTTGGATAGTTGTGGAAGAAACTTGCTTTACCTCTCTGTAACCTTTCTGATATTTCACACAGGAATCTAGATCAAGGATGTTCTTATAGCCTGCTATCTTAATTAGCACATGTTAATTGGCAATGCGCAGTCTCTTGGTAAGTCATATTTATTAGGGAGCGCCTGATTCATCCCAACCCTTTGGGAATGGAAATCATTAGGGGACAGTGAAATGTGTTTCCAGACATTATTCATAATATGAACCGTGTAAGCACTCACAATCAAAATGGCTCTGCAACATGTAGACCTAATTTTCATTTTTTACACAAGTCTCAGCTATTATGTGGAATCAGTGAATTTTGTGTCTTTGTCACTCTATAATTCCTCATTTTATCCAAGCAGTGAAATCGCTGTTTATAACAGAATTTTCTCCAAAGCAAGAATAGAATTAATCAATGCAACCTCTGTTCATGTCACATCCCTAACGCGAACATGGAGTCATGCACATTAACAATTCGGCACTTAAATTTTTTTTCACCCCAGCAAAGCCAACTACTGGGCTAGGATGAGAGTAGAAAGACAGAAGAAAGCAAAGGCGGAGGGAGAGTACCCTGAGAGAGGTCAGACCTCGTTTCAGAGACCCCCATCCACACACACCCCAGGTACTGTGACACTGCTTTTATGAGTGTGGCTGGAGAACACAAACCCACCGGATTAGTGTCTGTCTCTCAATGTCCCTGGGAGCAGAGCCCATTGGCCGAGACAAAGCGGGGCTGATTGCGTTGTCATCTGCATCACAAAGGGAAGCCTTTTTTACCTGAACCACTGCCTGTGTGCCATGCTATGCATCACTTCTATCGCGACTCTGGGCCCACGTGACATCTGCCTTTTTTTTTTCTATCTCTGCCTCCCCCTCCATTCTATCCTTTCTCTCTGCCCCACACCGTCTGTCCACCACAGTCCATATCAACAACAAGACCCCCTCCCCCATCCCTTCCCAGTAGAGGCCAGCGTTTTAGTCTGTACCAACCCTGCCGTTTTCTGGTTTTGCCGGTAGTTATGTGCTTAATGCAGTATGCAACAGCTCCTCTCGCTACAAAGACCCACTAACACATTTGTTGTCTATCTCCCGCTGGGTCTGGCTGGCTAGCTGGATCTTAGATTGGTCAGCATGCATATACATGAAACCAAATCCCAGCTTCATAATATCAGACCTTAATGGGTCTAGCAGTCTCATTCAGACAGACACCCCAGCTGAGGTGCAGATGTGTTTTATCTGATTAGTGTGCTGGGAAAACAGGCTCTGTTCTTCTGTAACTGATGACCTGCCTTGCGTCGCTGACCTAACCGGCTCCAACAGCCACAACAGAAACAGATCAAGCTTCTGTTTTCAGTTAAACTTTTTAAGCCTGTGTACATAAGTACATGCCTAAGCCTTATTTTGACTTTT
Source organism: Perissodus microlepis (assembly GCF_051167445.1). Classification (NCBI taxonomy): domain Eukaryota; kingdom Metazoa; phylum Chordata; class Actinopteri; order Cichliformes; family Cichlidae; genus Perissodus; species Perissodus microlepis. Next base: position 28,746,250 of record NC_140465.1, on the reverse strand, counting down.
TTCAAAACAAGTATTTACACGTTTCATCACTATCAAATTACTTTTCAAAGTTACCATCTTCCTTTCATATTTTATGACCTGAATTGGCACTTTTTATCCTGCAATAAACATATTTGGAAGTGATATAAATAGAACAGAAATATTCCGAGTACAGGATTATGAGATAAATGCTTTTTTTAAAAAAACAAAACAAAAAACCTTTCTATTTAAGATGCTTTATGAATAAATTCAATAGCTTAAACTGGGTGTAACATCTGAAAAACAGATGGAGGGAAGGGAACCAAAATGACTTTTTGTGTCCTCAAGTGTGATAGTTGGTTTTCTTTTCACAAGTAATTGCATTAGCTCAGAGAATAGGGAATTAACACAAGGCAATTAACTGATTTGGCCTTTGGCTATGACTTGTCTGGTTTTAGAGAGCTGGAGTATTTTCATAGATTAATTTGGAAATTGCATTCAGTCAATTGCAGAAACCGTGGAACTGGATATAATTCATCAAAATAAATACATTTAACACTGACGAGTGGAGACAGACAGTATCCATTCTGGTAACATTTGGTTACCTTTGATAAAACTGAAGAAAATGAGCTTTCTGGGGGTGAGGGCTGTCAAAGGCACACATTATGACGACGGCACGGCAAATGCACTTCTTCGTGCTTAACTGCCTGTAGTCTAATTACAGAACTATGGTATGCCTGAATGGCTGTTTGTTAACAGTAAATTTATAATTATGATTTTAACTTTTAGCTGGAGACTATGATTATTTTGCAGTGGTACGATTGATGTCCACATACACCATATTTAATACAGTTAACCCTGTGACACTTAACATTACATGCTTATCTGAGTGGTGGGTAGTAAAAGAGGTCTGTTCACTTATCTGTGCAATTAAATCTTTACACTCTCATAAGCACTAAATTCTGCAATTTTTGACTTAATGAAAATTGAACACTTTGAGAGCTGATATGGGCAGTTTATCAGGGTACACCTGCCTAGCAACAACTGTGTTTTGACAGATCCTACCAATCATTTAGTTTATACTGTTTGGGCTTTTTGTAAAATTCAACAAATTTTTGTCTTTTTCAAAGCTGTAATTTAGCTCCATTTATTAATTTATGTTTCTAGCCCATTCTCAGCTGATCAAGAGGTCAAGATAATAAAAACACGAATTAATTTGCAGCAGATATCTAGCAACTGATTGGTAGAATATGTTTCTTTTTTTTTTTTTTAAAAATGTATTTCTATTATTCATTCTTTGAGCATCAGTGGTGAGTTTGTTGTCTGGAGTTAGCTGAAGGGCACAAATGATTTATGTGATATTATTGATGGTGATGTGTGTCTCCCTAGTGAAACAGAGCTCAACCCAGTTACAGCCATACAATAGATTTCAGGCTACTGTGGATTGACACGTGGCTCACACAGTGAACCTTAACATGGTTTTGCTGTTAGGCCTTTTCTTCAAACAATAGTGTAATTGGGACAGACGAAAGCTAGACTTTTTCCACTTGCTGGGGGTTTTTTTGTGTTTGTTTTGTTTTGGTTTTTTTTTTTTTTTTTACCTTGACCTCATGCCATCAGTCCAAAACCAACTACTTCTCCAAAATCAATAACCCAGACTCAGCAAAGATTAAACTCCTATGATTTTGTTTATGGAGTCTTATCAATTGACACTTCATTATAGTCATTTCATATTCAGCAAAGCCCATGATAAACGTTCCATTCGAGCAGAGAAGGCTTACCTGAATTTACATAATCACTTGTCTGAAATGGATCTAGTGGAGGGGAGCAATCAGCAGCATCTGCCTCACTCACACTTGTAAGAGCTCCTGTTATTGCAATACCATCTCCCCCCCCTCTTCTTCCAGCTAACAATTCATTCTTATTATATGCTAATTTCAAACCTGTTAAAGATTTCCAGCAGGAAATACTATCTGCAAACCATATGGCCACAGTTCTGAAGAGCTGCCAAAGAAAGACCGATACATGTCTTTTGGGGTCAATAAAACCATGTCTGGATTCTCAATACAGCCATGAGGTAACGTGGCCTACCAAACGGGAGCCAGGTATACAAGGAGATGGTGAAATGATGACTGTTTTCCATGCCTTTCAGTGGCAGGAGCCCTTTGGGTACAAATCACAATGGATCATTTGGGAGGGCAGCTGGAATATCCATAGAGGATCTCAGGAGACCTACTGTGCCTGTGAAATCAATACAGAGGTCCAGCTGAGACCATTAAATGAAATGAATGTCACATGATAGGGTTAAATACATAGAATATTATTATTCATAGAGTCCAAATAGGTTTTTCATCTGCAAATAGTACAAGAAGGCACAGGCATCAATAAGGACACCTCACATATGCATTGCACAGTCCACCTTTTTCACCTGTTTTCTAAGATACATAGAGATGCAGTGTGGTCAAGTTACATAAATGTAGTATTTATTTTATGTAAAGTTGACTTTTATGTAGTTTCTCTAAAGATGAAATATAGCAGCAGATAACAGTTGTCAGCACTCAGGTAGCACTGTCGTATAAAATCAAACCACCATCAGCTATGGGTTTGTCATTTTCTGTCTCTCCTTTAGCACACGTCTCCTAATCTGGTATAAAACTGTTTCAAATATATGATGTAATTTCCCTGATTAAAATACTCTTGAAATATAAAACTGACCTTATTAATGTTTGTGATTAATCCATCAATTGCTGTTTAATAACACATACAGATGTAAATAAATATGGGTATTAAATACTTGTACTGAGAGGTTCTAATGTAGAGTGAATAGTTAGCAGTAAAGCTCCTAGCATGGTCTAAGTGTTTTTCCACTGCACTGCACAATAATGTATGTTGTTTACCTGGACCCCTGATGAAGCTGTATTGGTATGCACAGTGCATTTCCAATAACTAAACAACAGAAGCAACTCTGGCTCAGCAATGGAAGATAAATAATAGGAGGCAAAATGAACTGTTTAGTTTGCATCACAACAGAGGCTGATTTCAGAAAGTAAAAATATGTGAGAGTTAAGATTCAGGTAGATGCTCCAGCAGAACACAGACTTATACTAACAGAGTCTCTCTGTCTCTAGCACACTTGAGTTGAGATGCCAGTGGCAGGCTTAAGAGGAGACCATTACAGTTGGTTGTGGTCAGACGTGATACTAAGCAGGACTCTGCAGTGTGGTTCAGCATGGGTAACACCAGCTGTGCGCCTGTACTAGAAATGTATGTTATCATGGATTGAGTTGGCTGGGAATGCTGAGAAAGCAACTTAGACTAATAGGAAACCCTCTTAAGTATTTATTCTTTCTTTTGCTACCGTTTGCCTAAGCCATTACCTTACTAATAATTTGTGTTGGAACTAATTCTGTTTTTCAGTTCATCTGTATGATGAGCAGTACGATCTGTGTTTAACCTATATCTGCTTTTTGGAGCAGTCATTTCGTAGGATAAAACGGGCATTTAAAAGAACAAAGTATTTAAAATTTCTTTATATCTTTAGATATACTAAACATGTGAATCATTTCCTGCATGGTTTCATCATCAATTGATTTAGTCATCAATCTGGGTGAAACCATGCAATAAATGATTCCTATGTAAAGGACATAAAGTAACAATTACATTTGTGGCATGGGTGGCTCAGCAGGGAAGGAACCCCCGAATTGGCTACAGTTACTCCCATGCTGTGCTTACTATGGTAACACCTCAGACTGATTACACCTCTTCTGAGCACTTTCCAAGCTGCTCTCCTTTACAAATGGTTTGACACTTTGTAGTGGTCAGGCAGGCACCATGTATGCATGTAGTGTCTGTGTAAGTTGACTGAGCTGCTGTAAGGAACCCTGCCTGTTTGAGGTACTGAAAAGGCATGTTTGGGATTAGTGGTCTGTCCTCATCTGTGTGACACTTGAGGGGTGTGAGTCTGGGGGTTGCACTGCTCTCTGAGAATGGCCCGGTGTTGAGTGACTGACTAAATTGAGTTGGACCTCACTACTTTCACTCTACAGAGAGGTAGCCTCTTACAGTCGCATATTCACAATCTCATAAACACATTTACGCACATTGCCAGCAAGCACAAACACATAAATTTTATTCCAAATTGGTGACAGGAGCCATTTTTGCTGCCAATTAAGAGCAATACAAGAAAAAAGATCATTTAAATTCTTGCTCCAGATTTCCCGTGGGCAGGTTAAATTCAACAGTTTTTAACATGAAGAGAACAGTGGTTGTTGTTTTGAGTTTGCTAAATTTTTTGCCTCATTGAGCAAAATGTAAAGGCTTTAGGTCGTTTTACTGTGTGATTTAACTTTTTTGTGCCTGCCATAAGAACCTGTAAAACAGCATATTATGCAAAAACAGGTTTTCCTTTGATCTCGGTGCCTACAGTAATATGTCCCATTTTTGAGAAACAGAAATTGAGACCCGTAATAGTGTTTAGTGGTTTTCTTCTGCACAGACAGATTTTTGGCTTGAGCAGTACTAATCTCTATTTCACAGATACTAGCATGCTCATTTTCTCTCTCTCTCCTTTCTCTTTCTTGCTTTCTCTCTTACTCACACACGCACACACACACACACACACACACACACACACACACACACACACACACACACACACACACACACACACACACACACAAACAAATGTATGAACATTTTTTTCTCTGAATTATTTCAAACTCAACACCTGCAGGGTTGGCCTGTCAGGCTTTTTTTTTCTTTGGCATTAACATGAATATCAGAGGCCTGAAGCTGGATTACTCAGGAGGAGGTGTGAACACAAGGTTTTTGGGCAAATATACTAGCCCTTCAGCTGGTGTTTTGTCATGTCCTTTTACTCTTGCATGTCCTATCACAGTACACAGCATATGCTGTCTCTGAAAGAATAATTAATCACCTTTTGCTGTTTACATTTGCTGTTGATTCCAGCTCATGTTAAAGCCTGAGGGATGTGTCTTGAAGAACCTTAAGTTTCCTTGTGCTTGGTACAGATTGCGAGTGGCAGGTTCTTGATGATCTTGTTTTAACTCAAGGTTAAAATTTCTGTTAATAACATAAGTCCTGTGCTGAAAATGGCACTCGAGCTAAGTTGGAAATGTCACCGTGGTACCTAGCAACCAAAACTCAAAGAATACGAGTTATTATTAGATTATATTTCTTTTGTCATCATGAGAAATGCAACATGACAAACCCAATCCATTTTTTTAAAAGGAGTATTAAGAGGATCACAAACTTCAATAAACTTTGCTGTTTTGAAAAGGCAGTGTCCCTGAACTTCATCCACCATTCAAATGTGTAGCATCAAGTAAGCTTAATGAAACACGGATTTAAAGTTACATGATACTAAGTGCTGAGAAAAATCTATTGCCTTAGGAGATTAAATGTTTTCACCACTGAGTATCTGCAAACACTACAGCACATATGACTTATTGTTGTAGATGCAAACTCATTGATCGTGCACTTTTTGTCTTTCATTCGTTCTCTAACAAAAAGTAACCTTTGTATGTTTAAGTCAAGCCATACATTTAATAAATTGGTCACTTTTCAAAGGAAAGTGGTCATTGTGAAGGTTTTAAGCTTTTCATTGTAGGAAGGCTATGGGACAAAGAAAACAGAGCACATAATCCTCCAGCTGACACAAGTGTGCTGAACTCCTTACACTTCTTATACACTCAGGTAGGTGGAGGGCACTTAATGGCTTGCGCTCACAGCTTTTATTTCAGAAAACATTTGCTGCCATCTTCATTTCCTTTGTCCTGCGCCCAGCCTGTTCCGTTAAAAAAAAACGGTTTGTCTTGCTATTCTTTTTGTGACCAGCTTCCACCTGTCACCCCAATGCTAATGTGAAACATTAATAGCCTGGGAGCCCAAACAGAAACGCACCACTTCGTAGAAATACATTACCTGTCATCCTGTCTCTGGATTAGGACCTCACCAGTGTCAAGTGATTTAAGGGCCTTTTTTAAGGTTGTCAGGAGGGACATAATTGTGCCTGTGGCTATAAAGAAACATATGTGCCTTTTTTTTTTTTTTTTTTTTTTTTTTTTTTTTTTTAAAGGCGTCAGACAAGCGGCACCAGATGTGTGTGTTGAATAGTGTTGTTTTCTTTTTTCTTTTTTTTCTCACTTGAGCGTGTGTCTGTCTGCTGTGTACAGCTGCGGTGCGGAAGAGCTAAGTCAGTTTCACAGGGAGTGAGGAGGAGGTGAGAACCAGCAGGTCTAATTGAAGCAGTTAATGGGCTGTCTGAAACCATCATTCTACCTGACACTGCACGTGGAGAAGCTCTTCATCACTGAATTGAATCTGATGAAAAAGCTCTTATACGAAAATAAGCTATTGGGGCGGACAGGGGATTTTTAACGATGTAACGATATTTGCTTTATGGATATTGTCAAACTTGAGTCTTTTGCAGCAGATGTGCAATATTTAGAGATTTGTTCTTTCTTCACCCTTCGAAACATCCACTGCTGAAAACTTTTGCTTTTTATCTCCATTCACACAACTTTCCATCGAAGCAAAATGTCTACTATAATTACCTGTTTTATCTTTAAAATTAAGTGTTCTTCTAAACAAAATCTGCTTGGACATGATTTAATTAGCCTTGTTTCTGTTATCTAGTGGTATTTTCCTGGCAAACAAAAACTGGCTGCTTTTTTTTTTCGCATTGGATTTTTTTTCAAAAGAAATAGACTAGCTTTGGACACCGGATGAAAGATGTAAATTTCCCTGTCACACTGGAACACACGTTTATGCGTTTTGACTGAAAACTGCTAAATATGGGGATAACTAACTTATATTTTTGCTGTTTTCCCATCCTTAGTTGGCCCCAGACGTTTTCTAACCACATCCCGCCAAAGCCCCATTCCTCTCTGGCTGCATGGCTTTAGTCCCAGGACAGTCCTTCTTCCCAGCTCTATCGCTGTTCCTCCCACTGTAGCCACAGCCCAGATCCCTGCTAAATTCTAAATTCCCCCCAAAAAACAAAAACAAAAAACATACTTGATGGGAAGAAGACTTTATACACTGTGCATGCACTGAAACATTGCAGAACAAGATATTTCAGTAGAAAACTGTGGTGATGGCGTTGAGCAACTCCTACACGAGTGCAGGGGGTGCTGTGTCTTTCTAAGGGCCATCTCAGTTGAAATGTGATAGAAAGCACTCTTTGTTCATTTAACCCAAATGCTTTGTCTAGCCATGTTGTTGCCACTGACTTTTTTCCATGTGTAGGAGTGCAAGTGTAGGAGTGGATGGGGAGCCTTGAACAGGTGGGTTTGTAGGTTGGTTATATTTAACATCCCTGACAAAGCGAATTGCTCCTTTGGGATGTACGCTGGAGGAGGTGCAAGGTTGTGTCAGAGGCAAAGTGTGGTTGGGTTTAGTGAACAGACATCCATTATATCAAGGCTCTGCAGCTGCATCACATAAGTTCTCAGAAACCATGGCTGGCGCTGTCTTGGAGGTCCACAGGGAAATTGGCTGTGTGCAAATCATGCCTAAATATATAACAAATGGACTTGAGATGAGATGCACATGACATATGAAATATATTGCTATGGGATGGATAGCAAAGGTAAAGAAAAAAGTAAAAAAATATGAAAGATTTGTTTTAGTTTAGAACATAGTTTAGAACAACAATATCAAAAGTATGTAAAAAATTAACATCTATTACATTTTATGAAGCTCCAATCCAATCCAATTTTATTTATAAAGCACTTACCCAGCACAGGACCAAAGTGCTGTACAGAAAATAAGTTAAAAACAATAGAATAACAGAAAACAGCAAAAATAAATAAATAAAACACATAATACATAAAAAAAATAAAACAGCCCTATAATAATAAAAAAAAAAAAAAAAAAAAAAAAAAAGATAAAACGGCATAGACTAAAAACGACTAAAATAAAACTAAAACTAAAAACCAACACCTCACATGGTGTCAGGAGTGATTTAAAAACAGGTTGGGAAGAAGCCTGTCTAACCTCTAAAGGGAGATCGTTCATATAATATGATGTGTTTCAGAGGTGTGTAATGGAGTTGGCTTACTTTTGCTTGAAACCACAATCTAGCATCCAGTCTGGCTTCAGTAACACGAGAGCAAGATGAAGTCAAAACGTCCAGAGATTGTATCTTTCGTTTATATAGTCTAGGATTTATTATCTGTTATACGGAGGGAGAGGCCATCAATGAACTACACAGTAAATACAGCAGTAACTGAAGCTCTTGGAAAGCGGCCTTTTGAAGAGCAGCATTGACAGAGGAGCTAGCCAGCTACAGTTCGTTTTAGTCTTTTACCTTTTTGTTACCTTTTGATCTTGCTTTAATTATAATAGTTGGGTTCATATGTATATGGACAACAATGACACAATTAGTGTAATTTCTGCTTCATTCACCGCCTCTGTTGATTTTCGGCATCAGCTCAAAGGGTTTAACAAATCTATTGCATTCACTTTTTAAGCATTAAAGCCATTTCTATACACAACCTCCCCATTTTCAGAGCTCAATTGTTTTTAGGCAAACTAATATTTATTTTAGTGGACTGGAGGCTTGGCCTCTGCTGTAAGATCGATTGATTAATTAAAGCCAATTGGGCTGAGAAACAAAAGTAGCACCGCTTAGGATCCAAAGTGCTTGCTGTGTAATAGTCTTTTTTTTTTTTTTTTTTTAGTATGTAGTGCACCCTTAATGTAAAGTAATAACTTAAGATAAAGTCATGTACCTTTTTGCAGCATGTTGATCTATTTTTGGAGAAAATAATATGGACAATATAAGGGAACAAAATGATACACTCTTAAAACGCATTACTGAAATTTTGTTTTTCTTCACAAAAAGTAAGATGGATAGGAAGAGCAAATGATGATTAAATAATCTTAATAATAATAGTAATCTTTATACTGAGCCCAAGGCTTTGTTTTAACCTCTACATTCAGGTTTTTTGAGATGATGCAGCAGAAGATCTGAGCTCTTGTTTTGTGGAGTGCTCTTAAAGCTAACAGGCTTTTTTTTTCCTGTATTGTTTTTTTTATTTGGCAGACTTGTGGCAGCGTTTTGATTCAGCCAAAAAGCCTCTTACAAAGTGCATGAATGAATTGTCAGTGTGTTAATTCATATAATCTCAACAGCAAGTGCTACATTAAAGGAGACGATCTCATTTTAAATGATCTGCTTTTATTTTTGTACTTGTATCTGTATCTATCATAAAACAATTGACATTGTGCTTGCCAAAAGGGTGTTACATTTATCTATTGAACATCGTCTTGGCTGAAATAAATGTAACAGTCTTTTCTTACGGCCATGGTAAAGCTTTGTGGTGACATTTGACAGGGAATAGCTAGACGGTATTTCAAGAGGCCAGAACTTTCCAAATAAACTAAAGTTTAGTTTCTGAAAGTATGCAGTTTAATCATTGTGTATGTTGAAATGCTAAATGTTATGAACAGCAGTTTTTTTTTAATCTTATATTTTCCTTTTTATAATAATTCTCAATAATATTTTAGCTTTCTTTTCTATATTGGTAATGTCACGCTTTGGAAAAAAAAAAAGCAAGTTCAGTATTTCATTGAAAAGTGGAATAAAAAAACATTTTGTTTATAAATGTTATGTATTTTATGTCTTTCCTTAGCTCCTGCTAATTTGCATAGTGAGAAAGTCAATGAAAATGTAGACTGGCAAATACGGTATTTTTATAAATATTTTTATTCGGTCATATGGCAGTGATGGCACCGATGATGTCCCTTATTGCTGTCTTGTGCTTGCGAGTGGCTTTACAGCCCCTTGGCCGATGCCAACAGGAGTTTACACGGCTGAGTAAGAGTGGGATTTGATTTTCATGGAAGACCATCTGCACAGAGAATCTTGATGCTCGTGCGAGCAGCATATGCTTTGGAATTTGGATAACAGGGCTGGTAAACATGCTCGTTCCCTGAGTGAATTATACTGTCAGGCCACACTTCATGTTGTCCTCCCTCTTGGTGGGGGCTGTCTGACAGTATGGGGTTAAGTCTCAAAGCCCACCTTTCCTTCTTAAATCATATTCTCTCACATTCACTGAGCCGCTCCATCAGTAGACCATGAGTCATTAGTTCCTTTTAGCTCCCCAGCCAGTGGACTCGAGCTGATTGCATATGCCTGACTCAGGTCTAAGATTGCTGAGGGACTTACTGCAAACAATAATCACATATTTTTGTTGGACTGCATGATCCTGGATTCACTGCAACCAACAGCTTTTTCATTGTCAGCAGAAGAATTTAATGTGGTGATTATTGAAGCCAGCCTTGGCAGGATGTAGCCCCAGCAATTTATTACACAGGCATGATGGAGTTTGGTACAAGAACTGAAGGGAGGAAAGTCATACCTAATCTCCTCATTAAGATTGCAGAAGTCAGCATATAATTTCTGTCACTGTTGTATATGTGTGCTCCCCTTTTCACCAAATGGCAGCCAGCATTAGAAGATGAGCTCACTTATGTTAAAGTATTGGTCATTTCTGGAAACTGAAAGAAGATGTGGTTGCGCATATTTTGTCATGATCAGCACATTATCTGCTTTTTGGGAGTCAAGTAGATCATTTATGTGTATTATACAGCTAAGCAATTTTATGGATTTAGGATCTTCACTGGAGGATATGTGTCAGACTTAAGATATGATGTTTATTATAGCAAACAGTAAAGTAGCAGTAGCAGGTCAGAGGGTGAAAAGAAACTGTGGGGAATCTGACTTGGTTTTGAGCCCTTGAGGACTGGCGAGACTATATTATTAAGTTGTCTTGTAATGCCTCCATTTGTTGTTGACCTCCGTTTTATTTGTAGTTGGACAGATAATACTGAAGCCTCAGAGGAGGGCATAGAACTATTTCTTCTCAGTGTTTTTTTTTTTTGGTTTTTTTTTTAATATAATACAGTAAGTGACATGTCTGCTTGGGTTAACATAAGGAACTCAGCCCCATGTTTTTCCAGTGCTTAGCTGCTTTCATGTCAACTATAAGCAGACCAGCAGGGGATTTGGCCAGCTCCGCTTAATCATTTCCTTCAATCATGCACTTCTTGGAACATATAGCTATGCTTAAACTAAGATGTTTATGATCTCTGTATGAAATCTAATCTACAGATTACTGCAGAGATTTGACCTATAAGCCGCTGAAGGGCATGCTATTTTTTTCTTGTGTAAGCAGAGATGCTGATTCTGTTGTAGTGATTTTCATAAAATGTTCAGAGATGACAAAGAGTCTTTAAGGGCTGCACCCTGACTTTTATTGTTCTAGACGGCTCATCAACTAGCTATTCAGCCAACTAAATTGCAATTCAACAACCTGAAGAAAGGTTGCCACTTACATCACTACTTGCTTAGTGGTTTAAAAAAAAATATTACTAAAACAAGGCCAAGTAAGTTGAATACAAATGGTAAGGGGACTTGATGCTTTTGTATTTCATGCAGATTTTTTGTATGATAAATAAAAGGACCTTTTTAGCAATTAAAACCATACAATAAAACCTCTGACATCTTGTTACAATCCAGTGTTCAATTAGAAAATCTTGTGTCCAGACATTCATGCGGATGTTAAAAGCACCACGTACTTAAACACTGTTGCAGAGCAAGCACCATGACGCAAACCACAGGAATGAGATACTACAGAACACCTCCAAATTCCTGTGTCAGAGCTTTATTTTTTAAGGCAGGAGGGAGACCTACATGATATTAGGGAAGGAATTTTATTGTTGTGGCTAATCTTGTCTTATCCTGTACTAAAAAGCAAATATTCACAAAATTACTGCTTTATTGCGGCACTGCTGATCATTCTTTTTCAAGACAAGTCTGCTAAATTACTCCTACTACTTAGCTATAAAATAACTGATTAATGTAAAATTAATATGGATTGCTGCATTGCTGACTTAATAATTGAAAGCAGTCATGCTTTTTTAATGTAATTGCCCATTAAGCCTTGGCTAAGCAACTGACGTTTTGTCTCTTCACTGCAAAATAAACACACAGTGTAAATGGGACTGATGGGAAGAGGAGCCCTGACCCCACTCAAGTCTGATTGCTAAACAAATGCACTAGGATGCATGTAAATAAAGAGGTACATATCATACTCAGAGCATTTTCTTAAAGATCTGGCTTACTGGCATAATTGATGGACATGTTAGAGATGTGAGAAAGGGTTACTTACTATACACTGAAAACGTTGATACAACATATTGTGTACTTGTACTAAATATATGGGATTACTCTTTAAGTTGTGACTTTGCACCCTTTTAGTCTAAACTACAAGTGAAAGTGTAGCTAAATGGCAAATTACAGTGATTTTGACTTGGTGTGCCTTTCGGACACCAAATGTTTATTGAAACAGTACGGACTAGTTCAGTCTCATTTCCTTCTGTCTACTCTTTCCCTAGGCCAACAGTAGAGTTGATAGTAAACTCTTGGCAGCTGCATCAGAATATTATTTCCTGCACATTTCGTTCTGCTACAGTTAAAGTTATACAAATTAAAAGTCAAAAACTCATTATAATCATTACCTTGATGTCATGATTACCTCGTGACTGTTAGCAGAATGATTGTCAGTATTCTATTAGTAATAGAACTGCAGTCAAGGATTTGAAAAGTCTTTTGGGACAGAGGTTTTAAAAACACAATTTATTTTAGGATTAAAGCTGTTGTGGAGCACTGTGAGAAGAAGTTGCTAAAAATAGCCCCAGTGATCCATCCAGAAAGTTTCCCTGCAGTGAAAGAACCTTGGATGTAGCATGGTTTGTGTCTTTCTTTCTTTGTTCTTCTTCCACTCCTGCAGTGGTCACAGTGTAAAGGTAGCAACTGTTAGGAGAAGACGCAGTCAAATGTTGCTACATGTTGATGTTATTCATACATTATGATCTTTACTGTAAACTTAATGTGCAGGTTAGTCCTAGTCCTATACAGTATGTCAGCTAAATAATGGGTAGTTTGGTTAAACCATACCAGTATGACCAGTCAGAACAAAAGGTGAGGACATGTATTTGGATTTCATAATTTCCCCCTGGAACACAGAAGAAATGCAAACTCATGTCTTACAGCACTGATCTGTACATTAAGTCCAATATTGACTTCATCTAAAATGAACATTAGTTGAGTACCTTGCTGTTTCTGAATGATCCCTCCCCCCTTTTTACACACAGCTTGGTGTAATAGCTGGTATCCACAGAATGAAAGCATTTAACTCCAATCAACAGGATTTATGGCTGCTTTAAAAGGCAAAGGTGTCTTTTCTCTCTTGAAAGTGCTGTTTTGGCTGTCGTCCAGCTTAGATTGGACCAATAGCTATGTATGATGAATTATTATCATCTTGGCTGCTGGCTTAGGATTCACACTTCTTTCCAAGTTTGAAAGGGATGCAACGTCTTCCTGCATTTAGCAGCAGTTAAGCAGCTTTGAGCAAAGTTTTACTGTCCAACTTTATGTTGTGTCAAAACCAGACAATCATAAACCAAACAAATGTAACTAGAGCCAAATCTTAACCTTACTTCTGTCTTTCATTTTTCACATGCATGCCTCCAAAGTTCTTGAAATGGTATTGGTGTTCATGAAGCCATTAGGCAGTGAGTTTGCCCAATTTTTTTTTTTTTTTAAACAGATTAGCTCACACAAGCAGAATAAATTGGGAGCAAATGTCAAGGAATGAGTACTGTCTGGGTTAACAACAATTTTCTCTGTGGTTCTTTTCATGTGTTGGCGGGGGGAAAGGAATGTACATAAAGGTTAATGCCAAGAAGATGGAGCGAGTTGTTTTATCAACTTCAGTACTGCTTTTTTTAAGTAGCTGATGACTTTGACATTTTGGAGTTCATTTCTGTCAATGAGTAATATGAGATGTCTTGTAGATCTAAGCCATTTGCAGTGACTACACATTTGATTAGATTCTACTTGTAGGAGTAAATTAGGGGATATGGAGGGCAGGGTGATTCAAACAAGAGATGTAATACTAGTAAAAGATGATGTGTCTAATATACAATTTATTTCTGTTACATTTTTTAGTTCAAAATGTATTCCCCATGTATTTGCCCAAAGACACAAAGAAGTCATTATAAATAAGTAATTTACCTGTTTGTTTGTTTGTTTGGTTATTTACACTAATGCAGTAGCTAGCACACTTTGAGATTACTGGCTGTTGTTTTCCCTCATTTTCATTACTCAGCTCAATCTATATATAGACTCAGGTATTTATAAAATCCTCTTTTTTTGTAGTAATTATTTCTGGAAAAGGAACTGTTTGATCGTAAGCTTTATGTCATACATAATGTGAACACTACTGAGAAAACAAGATGTTCGGTAAAGAGAGATATACTAAAATTTAGTTTTAGTTGGATTTTAGTTATTAAAGAAGTTCTTGCCAGTAGCCTGTAGTACTTTGTTTTGATTGGCTTGAATAAAATGGGAAGTCACTTGGTGTAAATGTATTAAATGGTCAGTATTTCATCATGAAGATAAATTACATTTTCCATTTAAGATGAATTGCAGAGTGAATTTTCTTTATTTGAAATTTGCCCAAATCGTAATTGGCATGTTAGACAGTTTAAGAAAACTGAACTTTGTGCTTCTGTTTCCACATTTTTCTACATTTTCATTTTTGAATAAGCACAAATTCAATCATATAAATTTATGAAACTGGATCCCTGATATAATGACTGAAAACATTTATGGGGTACAGCAGATAAACAGTGATTACTGCATCAGTCAATGTTATGTAGTTTGTTAATTGGTTGCTGAATAATTGTTTTATTTGTGTAGGGCTTATTAAAAAGAGTGTTGAAACCCATATTGAAAATAATTCTTCATATCCCAACATACAGAACAACATTCTAACCTCTAAAAAATTGAGTTCTCAGCAAAAGCTTAAAAGAAGCCACAGATTCAGCCGATCCGCTGCAGTGAGGAAGCTATAACCTGGGAAGCATGGCCTTCTCTGGATTTGAAACAGCAATGGCAATCAAAAGCTGTATAGCTGAAAATGTTGTTTGGTGCATCCCTTTTTTTTTTTTTTTTTTTTTTTTTTTTTTTAACCTTACATTAACTAACATCTCTGTGTGTCCAGCCAGTTGCAATATATAAGCCATAAGTATGGTTTAGGGTGAAATTCACCTGAGGGGATTTTTTTTCCTTGATGTGCTGAATGAATTCAAAAATTTAATAAAACACTGATACTTGTAATTCAATAACAGTGCAGTTTTGTAATAAATCATTCAAATTAAAATCAAATAAGGTGATTACCACAAATTCCCACAACTATTGATCCATAGTTTCACGGTTCCTGACATTTAACCCTCTCTTAGCTGACTACTACTTCTTGCAGTGACCAGTGGGAATACAATGAGGTTAAGAGTATTGGAAAACCCAGGGAGCTGGAAGGAGGTAGAAAGATATAATCAGCTTCACATCTCTCTGAAGCTCAATACCATACTGTTTCCTCGTATAACTGTGCTGTGGAGTTGTTAAACTGAAATGCGCATAGCTGGGATATCGTCCAAGTTGGGATATGGGACTCCTGAATATGAGATTTCATTATCTGATAAAGAAAGAATGGATTTTCCCAGTAAATGTATTTATTGTGTTCAGTAAGGAAAGTAGAAATGGAATGCTTACAACATACACCACCATAAATGCACTAGCTCTTGGCAATATGGACATGCATATCCTTTTGATTTTCCTTTTAACTACTGCTGAATGCTGCTGTCATTGAAAACCATCTTACTTGTCTAGTTTAATCATTATGTTAGAAAATACAAAATAATAAACCTAAATTTCTATTGAAATAATTCTAAGTATAGCTACATTTAATGATAAGAAAAGGCAATACAGCATTCAAAAAGTGACAGTAAAAATCGGATTTCTTCTCTGATAAAATGGTGTGTTTCTACAAATTTAGCACAAACATTCACATGGAGTTGAGGAAAAAGTCATTAGATACTGGTGGTCAAAGGTATTGAGGTCGCTGTGACCTCTTGTCCTGACCCCATCTTCTGTCCTTCCCATTCTTGTAAATGCAATATCTTAAGAATGCCTTAAGGGAATTTTACTTGGACCAAAAAAGGAAAGAAAAAAAAATCTGATTAGATTTTGGTGGTCAAAGGTCCAGGTCTCTGTAACTTCAGAAATCACATACTTGGCTAAAACAGAAGTACTTCATCACTTTGTGAATAATCGCACTGATGTCTGATAGGCTAAAAAAAAGTATCCAAAAGACCAAACATAAATGTTACTGTTATCTCTCAGTTTCTTGTAATCTTCTATTCAAAGTAGGTTGTATTTTTGTGACATAAATCTTTGTTGCCAACTATCAATTTCTTTGATTCTTCAATACATGTATTACAAATGTGAACAGGCATGTATTGTATGTAAACTGAAACTATAATGGATAGGACAGGCATGCATTGCAAGTTGGTAACTCTGTTTATACAGAAATTTAAATTCAAGAGTAGGCTCCTTCTTACTATGAAATTAATAGGTTAAAAAAACTTTACACTGGGGGGAAAAACAACAACAACAAAATTACTTTCTTGCCACTCTGTAAGCTTTTTGCAGACTACAGTCTTTTCCCACGCTAAGTGATGAAATTCACTCAAGAATAAATGAGCAGTAATGTATTAATTCATGCTTCATTTGAAATGACAGGAAGTGATTCAATTGATGCTGAATTATGTTTGCTTTCCATGTGATGTGTTTTGTTCAAGAGCCTTCATTTTCTGCTGTATGAAAGGATTTGCCCCACTGCTCAAGAATGAGCTATTGTTATGAATAGCAATGCTTATTCTGAATTTCGGGTGAATTATAAAATAAAGGAGAAAATTATTAATATTTTAATATCCACTTACTGTAATTGCTGCTCATATCCTGTCAGACTACAATTTTAGGTTATATAAGAAAGCAAAACAGTACTTAATATGTACTTGTAAGTTTTTGTAGTGAATGTCGGGATTGATTTTGAAAAGGGAGTGGGGTCTGGGTTGCTGTCTATAGACTGTGCTTGGGAGCTCATTTGCCTAATCTTGGGAACTAGAGTGGAAGCTGTGTATAATGAGGACTAAGGCTTGTCTGGGATGGCAATGTGGGGTTGGGGTAGGGTGGGAGTCTGAAAGACATGAAGGTATTAATCGCACAAAGGGGCAACAGAGAAGTTTATGCAGAGAGTGAACGCCTGTGGAATGGTCAAACATTTTTGCATTTTGACTGCTTTTGTTCAAGTGCAAATCAAAGGACAAGGGAAGAGTGAGAGAAAGGAGAGAATGGAGAGAACCATTCAAGTGTTCTGGAGACTCATCTTGAAAACGTCTTTTCCGTTACTGAGCTTCAGGGGCAAGCTGTGATGTTGCAGATCACATGCGAGAATTCAGATGAATTTAAAAAAGAAAAATACATATGAAATGCTTTTTATTCACCACAAATACATTTAGTGATAGTGAGGACCTCAACCTTAAATATATGTAGAGTGATTTATTAGTTTCTTTTATTAAGCTATTCACAAGCACGTGGTGAAGGTGGGAATAAAGAACTCCCTTTTAACCTTCGCCTGAGGGCAAAGGGAAGACAAAGAAGGGGGGACAAGGAGTGATCAGGATACCAACAATAAAAACACCAAATACATTTTTGTATTTTAACAGTTGTTCATAATATTAAATCAGATGTTACAAGTTCCATTCTCCTTTTAGTTGCTTCCTTAATACACTGAGAAAAAATTGGCATTTTAAAATTTAGAAAGCTTGCTTGCCGTGGTTTGCTCTGTGGACTGACATATCTATGACATGCTTCATTATGAGACTGGACCCTCCTGAATTATCCTTAAAAATATTACAAATGTTTAACTGTTAAAATTCCAAAGGAACTAAAGTATACTGAAACTTAATTGAGGAAATGAATGTAATTGTTTGTCTAAATGTAAAAACTACCTTGTGAGATTTTATTTGATCATAGAGAAGGAGAGGAGCTTAATTAACACATGACCCCCATGAAATGGTACAGCATTATCATTAAGCTGTTTTATTTCAGTGACTCGTACACTATTTTGTTTCATATGCATATGAACGTTACAATTAAAAAACACTCAAGATCCATAATTGCCTCCACAAACAGACAAATGCAAATCCTTTGTGTATTGATACATGCCCCAAATACTATCAACACCAAGACCAATGTCAGCCTCATTTAGTAATGATACGGGCATTATCCAGTGCAATCTACCAGCAAATTAATTACAACCCACAATTCCTCATTCCTCTCTTTTCATTCCCTCTGGAGCTCACCGTAGCGACCCACTGTGAATCTCTGCTACCTTTATAGATAGATTGGCGACTGTCAAAAATGTATAACAGGAAGCTCTACAAAGCATACATAATCAAAGAGTAGCAGGGAAAACCACCAACCATGTAACCTTGGGAGCAAAAACCTGATCAAATATTCAGGTTTCCATTCGTTTGCATAAAATCTGCCAACGGTGTGAATGCATTACTGCGTTGTGTCCTACTGCCAAGGTCAGCATACATTTCAAAGTAGCCCACAACTTTCTGGAAATTAATTCTCCCTCATAAATAACAATTAATTACAGGGAAGTTTGACTTTGCTGTAATTAGTTCGAAAAGATGCCCTTAGAAAATGTGAGAAAATGTTGTTTAAACATGACATTGGAAATCTTATTAAAGCTTAAGGGTGAAAGTGGCTTTTAATTGATGTAAATGTAATCATTGTCAATTTGTGTGCTCATCAAAAATTTGGGTGATGTATGAGGCTGTAAGAAACAACATTGTCCTTTGCATAAAGACACAACTGATATATCATTTTGTGTATAGGGAGGATAGACTGAATGCAGTTCATTCCCCAGCTCAGTTCTGTCTTGATGCCTTTGTGTTTGTTGATGCCTTAAGTTAGCAGCACAAAAATGGGGGGAAAAAGCATACAAATGGCACTGATTTTCATGCTCAGCTTCAGGGCGGCTGTCTGCGTGCACCGGGCTGACAAAAAAGCCCTCGTCGAAGTCGGCCAAGTAATCCAAGATTAAAATGTATATACACCCATTATCAAGAAAGAGCAAGAGAATAGGCCAGGTTCCCCAGAGCGCTGAATACACACACAGTCGCACACAGGGACATAAGGTCACAGCACTGGGCCGGCAGAATGTGCTCAACGTATGCAGGCACATACCCCAGCAGAGAGAATACAGAAGAAAATTAATGCACACACACACTGTCTCCCAAAGATAAGCTGTGGCAGCGTGTCATCAGGGGACTTTGGCCATCCATATCATCAAAAAAACGAGAAGGCTCCATTAAAATTTAAGCCCTTTAAGAGCCGAGGCTTATAGACTCTAACATTACATTTGTAATTTCTGTTATTTATTTGCTGCTGTCTCGGGAAAGCAGTCAAAACAATGTTCCCTGTGACTTTCCAAGCGTTTGAATAACCGATGCTCATGCAAAACAAAGATAACACAAGCATAGCTTTAGCTGCCTACATGACACTCTCACTTTAGAGAGCTGCACACTTTGCATACAAGAGCTGTCTGACAGTCTGGCAAAAAGAATCTGCAGAAATAATTGACACAGGAAACGAAGCCAGACAGGCTCAGGCTGGCATCGGCGGAAAAAAAAAAAACTTGAAAAGTTTAGCCTGGATATCACACTGTTAGTCAAAGATGCATTATAAGAGAGCACACTATGATCCCTTTGGCTTCATCTCCTCTCTTGATGTGAACTTCTGTATGTCAGTAGTTTCACACAGAAACTTGTGCGAGGGAGGTATTAATCCTCTGAAGTCTTCTTCACGGTGAGCAGCCCTAGTTCTTGTTAGTGGAGCAGTGGCTTTGTCCTATTCTAAATTTAACAGAGTCTGATTTTTACAGAAGCTCAGCAATTTTAATGCATTAGTTTCTTCAGTCAGACTAACACTGTAACAAAGAGAGCCGACTGACTGAGAGGCACATTGTTGTCTGGACACAAGCCTTGTTCTTCTGAGCCTGTACAGTTCCAGACACATTTTTGCAGATGTGGTTAATTACATACTGCTTTGGACAATTAGTAAATGAGTCTGACAGTAACCTCCATGCATTAATCACAGTAAATTACACAGAGGAAGGCACAGCACAGAGGTTCAATTAACCTTTTAGCCCTTGTCTGAATGTGGCGGATGGGACTGGTTATTCAGCGAAGGCCCTAACACTCTCTCAGGTCACCAGGGAGGGAGAGCCACCCGGTGCCACAGTGGGCTTGTCAGAGATGCCGAGTCAGTCACCACCCCCTTCACCGCCACCACCGCCACCGTCCTCGCCAGGCCAGACCCCACCCTTGGGAATCATCGAGCTGTCTGGAAATCAAAGCGGCCTTTGTGTGTGTGTGTTGAGGTTTTCTCGCAACGGATCTGGCATTTATTTCCAAAGGAGTTGTGCCAGAATTCCCCAATTTATTTTGTTTATTTTAGCTGATTGTTAAATCTGACCTTGTCATAACCACCAACGCAACTTGACAGCCCTCTGAAGAAATCGGGAACCAGTGTCGGGGATTCACAAAGCTATCTACAATGATCTGCGATATCTTTAGAGTGCTGCGATTGGAAAATATGAAAGACTTTAATGTCACTGGTTTGGCCGGTTGTATGTGCTTCAGAGCAAATGTTTCAAATTATTTTGTGGCTTTTGACATTTAGTAAAATGTGAGAAAGATATGCTTCATTCAGTAATTTGGTCCAATATGTGACCTCACGATTGTGTAGGGCTTATTAAAAAGAGTGTTGAAACCCATATCAAAAATAATTCTTCATATCCCAACAGGTTTCAGTGATTGAGTGCTGATACCTTTACAAAATGCATTTTGCTATTTCACACATTTAACACCCTTTGTTTACTGACCTATTTGAAAGCTCATTTTCGCTACTGTGTTTAGCTAAGGAATTTGCATTTTGTAGGAAAAATACTCTGCAAAAACAGACACATGCCATCAAAACTGCTTCAGCCTCACTTACAGAAATAAACTTGCCTTCAGCTGATGTGAACATTTTACTTTGAAAATAAAAAAGTGAAAGCTTGCTACACATGTAAGTGACTGTGTACTGAGCTTTCTGATTCCTTCTGTTGTCTGGTGCTTTTTTTGTTGTCTCCAGTTTTGGTTCTTGCAAGGCTCAGTCTTTTGCTTTGGTAGCTTACAAAATCTTAGCTCTTAGTTCTCAGTGCATCCCAGCAGAAAGAACCTTTTATTATTTTATGCAAACAGATGGAACTGACTTCACTGACTTACCATAGAAAGTCAATGAAGATAATAATTGTTCTCTCCTCCACTACAGGCAGGACTCAATTGTACTCTGTCCTTTCTCTTTATCTCTAATATGGTTCCTGAATGACAGTGTGGATTTTGGCTGCACTTGCAGTGCTCGAGCAAAACAAAAGGATGAGATGTCTTTTTGGAATTGTGTTATGTTTCAATTTATAGACCCTGTGAAATATTTTTCATCAACTTCATGTAATATGAGTAAGTTCTACATCTCCAGACTGCTGTAGACTATATAAGGGCTGAAGTTACTAGTAAAAAAGATGCAGATGCTACAATAATTTCCTGTATGCTGGCAGTTTAATTGAAAAAGGAACAAACACTCTTTGGCCTGTTTCTGTGTAAACGGTCGGGCCTGTTTTTACTCTTATAAAGTGGATCTCCTTACAAAGTGTTCTACCTACACACTGCTCTCACACCTGCTGTAGTGAATTTCATTAAGCACAACTTAAATGCAGATGCAGCTTTAGAGTAAATCTGTGACATTATTCTTTAAAAAAACCCCAAAAACTTTCATATCATTGATGTGTAAATCAAGAGACCAATCTGCAGTTTCCGGTTTCTGATCCCTTTTGCACTCCTGTCTAGCAGGTTAGAAATTGTAGTGTTATGATATTCAGTTGCCTTGGTAAACATTTACCTTTAATAAAACTGAAAAAACTGGATTTAATGTGACCATGGGTAATACTATATGTCTTGATATGTTGCTCTTCTCCTTTCCTTCACTTAGTCACAGAGGAAATGCAACTGCTTGGTGTCAGTCCAGAGGTGTAACCAGAGAATCTCAAATTAGCACTTACGCATTCTTCTACCCCCATTTGGTATTTTTACACGTAGTACCTTTAATAATTACAGGATTTGCAACCTCACCTGAGTTAAGAAAAAGAGAGGGAGAGAGACGTATTTCCTTCCTCTCCCTGCCATGAGGATAGACAACAGAAAACCGAGCCAGACAGAGGAGACATGCAAACAGATAAATGAGGAGGAAATGCGCTTCACTGTCATTGAGCCAATTCCCAGAAACAAGTCAGTACAGTGCTGCCTCTGTCCTGCCTCGTTCAGGCCAGTTTGCACTTGTGGATTGATGCTGATACTTCAGGACTGATTTGTCTGCATTCAGCAGTGAGGCACCCTGCACAAACAATGAACAGCCTTGCAGGCTTAACACGCTGCCCTCTTGTTTCTGACTGCCCAGTGCTTCTGTGAGAACAAGTGGTCACATGACCTGGCGAGTCATAGACTAAGCAAGAGGGGACTGCCCCCCACCCCACCTCCCCAAACACTTCCTTGCGGTCACCCCAAAATCCCTGCTCCCTTGGGCTCAGTTTTCTTTCTTACCCGCACACATGCACACATACACATGCTAAACCGCTGATGTTGTTCCTTTGTGTTAACACACAAGTTTTCATAGCACACTCACATCAGCTAAACAGAATCCACATTCGCATTCACTCATGCGACACCTAAATGTGTACACACATATACATGGTCCACGAGCACTCATACATTCACGGCCACCCACTTGGACAACAGGCAGGACTGACAATAAAGCACAACCTTAGGCTCCCAGATGCCTAAAAGAACACGACCCTTTGTCATCCATACTGGGAACCTTTCCTCTAAGGGAGGAGCACTTTTTGAAGTTGAAACATGATTTTGCTTTAAAACTTTGTCTCAAACCTTTAAAGGGCCTCACAAAGACCTTCTCAGACATGCAGCCAAACGCACATCAAACCCCTCGTCCCTTTCTTTCATTTTTATCTATGCCTCTCAGTCTGCCATAGTCCACATGATACAATGTTGCAATAGTTGAATCTTTTTTTAAAGATCTAATGTAAAAGTGCTTCTTTACTACCAGTTTTCACTCCAAATGATGTGTTTCAGGAAGAGAAATTCAAAATACTTTTTCAAAGAGGTGAACAGCCTAAAGAGTGACTTTACTTGTCTTGTAGAAAGATGGGGAATTACTGCATTTCCATTATCCAGATATTGTGTAAAACAACATTACTAAAGGATGCTTCACTTTTCATAAATAAATACACAGATCAGTGCTGCATTCTGCCCACTCCTTGGAGTAGTGTGTGTGTGTGTGTGTGTGTGTGTGTGTGTGTGTGTGTTACAGTTTCATTTATAAATTAGACTACTAATGATCCCTAAAAAATGAAAACAGAACCAAGTGCAGCCTTTTAATGACCATTTTTTTTTGCAGTGCATGAGTAACAGCCACCCCCCACACCACTCCTGTTGCTGCTCGGCTGGAATTCCTCGCGGATCACTGCCTGCGTCCTCTTTATTCCCATTCTCTTTCCTCCTCCAACACCTGGCCGTTGCCCCCCCACTCAGTCCTCTGTGCTCTCTCCCTGCTCTCCCCTCTAGCCCCTCATTAATCTGTCCTGATATTGATGGGAGCTGAATGCTGGCAAATGACTGCCTGTGAAGGCCCTTCATGCACCCGCTTCTCACCCTGCCTGTAACCCCGCACAGGCTTGATTTGCTTGCCAACGGTTCACCACGCTTGTGAATCAGTCTCTCTGTGCTTCAGCTGGCTCAATCCTTCAATCTGTTTATCTATATCATTTTGTTCCTCCTGATCCCCATGTCTGCGCCTAATCTTTAGGTTTGTCAGGATTCTCCTGGCTGTATTATTTTTTTTTTTCATGTTTGAGCCTGTCTTTAATGTTGAATTCTGCTACCTATTGATGGCTTTTTTTATTAAGAGGATTTTTAAGATTTATATTAAAATTTTTCCACAAGTAAAGTTGTTACAGAACATGCCATTCTGCAACGATGTGTGATTTCATCTGATTAGCAGGGACAGTGCACGTTAGTGGTTCACAGTATAGAATAATAAAATGCAAAAATGTCAGATGTAAGCAAAACTGCAACACATCCACATCCAGAAGTCTAGTGGCGGGTCACAAAAGCACAATTTATAAAAATGACATACAGATGTAGAAACAAAAGACAGAGATGTATAAGAGTAATACATCATACTAAGTTAGTATAATAATACGTCACATGTTCTTTCAAACACATTACCTAATAATTAATTCAAGATACACAAAGTCATTGTTTCTACTACAGCTTTTATAGTCACCGGAGTTGAACCAGTTGAACAGCGAGTGGAGATCTTGGCCTTATATGTTTGGCTGGTTTTTCCTCCCTAGTCATCAACACATCCAAGCAGGGAATTATTTTTTGGAAGAACACTGTTTCTTTGTTCTAGAAGAGTTCCAGAGAAATGCAAAAAGGAGCACTGGAGCTGTTTTGGCCTTAATAATAAACTTTAGGTTGTTATGTTTTTTTTTTTCTCTTTGTCATCCATTTTTTTTATATGTACACACATGTGTGTAAATGTAAAGATGATGCAATGGCGTGAACACTGTATATTCTATTGTGTGTAGATGTTTATATCCCCTTCACGTCTCTACTTCTAAAACCCTTAGAAACTCCCATCGAGATATTTCAGTTTGAAATATAACACTTTTACTTGTGTGACATTTTTATTTCCTGCTCATTCCCCTTGTTCTATTAAAGCTATGAAGAAAGGCTGGGCAGAAGTTTCCGACAATGTGTGTTTAAATGAATGAGATGAAGTGACGCTGTTAAGGGTAAATTTGGTTAAACTGAGAAATAAAGTGGTTTCTAGGGGGACATAAGATCTTCAGGTAGAATTTAATACACTATGTTTTAGATTTTGTTTTTGTTTTCAGGGGCTGAATGAGGTTTGATTTTTAAGGTTTTAACAGCCTAACCAAAACCAGGTGGAAGTATCTTGGTTTAGCTTTTACTATGCAACTGTGCTGACAATGTTTTTAGAGGCATTTAATCTTTTCTGTGGTGTGTCTGAGGGTTGGATATCTGGTTGTTGAGAGCACTGTCTGTAATCATGAAGCTCAACACGTTTTTCCCCGTCTGATAAGCAGTTCCACTTTATCACTCCCTCCTGTCCTCTAGATGATGTTATCTTGACTAGAAGAACTAAAGTCTTTTAAGTCCTTCTTGTATGGGCATGCATGCAACTCAGTTCATACAACAGGACAGAGGATACGTTTCTAGTAGATGAGTTACAGATCAACACACAGAGCTCCTGTGTATGTTTCTGAAGGTAGTTGTGGCTGAGACATGATAACTTTTGGGTACAGTCTTTGCCCTACAAAGTATGGCAGCTACTTAGCATTGTGTCGGTGTTTATCCTTGAGATGTGCCAAGTTCTGGAGTGGCCTGGAGCTGGAGATTGTTTCTTTTCTGCTTTTCAAGTATAACAGCCAGACCTGGGACAGGGTTTTTGTTCAGTTCAAAATCATCTGCTTATCATTGTATTTTTTCATGATGAATTATTGAAGTATATATAATGAGGAAAAGGCCTGTACAGCCTTATGTCGAACTAGGCATCTATTTTATTTCTTCTGGTAATTGCCCTGCATACCGTCCACATGGTCACAAACTTTGGGCTCCTCGTTGACAGTCCGCTGAGCCTTGGACACCCTTGCGTACTTGGGAAGATGCCATACTTTACATCCTGCAAACCCATATGACTATTATGGATGGAGAAAGCAGGACCTGGTCTTTACTGTTAACAGTTATTTTCCAACTTGCACAGAAACAACTGTTGCTCTGGTTTCTTGAAGATACTTTTAGTTCTTGACTTTGAGTAATATCAGTAAAATCACTCAAACAACAATATTTTCTTTTCCTTTGACTTACTGCTAGGCAGTGCTATCTCCTGCCATTAGTCAGCACAAGTTCTGTTTGTATGTCTTACTTCTGTGTTCAGCTGTCAGAGGCAGCACTTGGCACTGAAATATGCCTTTTGTCTTTTTCCTGTTGGAATGAACCTTAAAGTTGCTCACATAAAGACGCTTTTTTTTCTTAGTTTCTGGGCAAGCAGTCATAAAAAACAATCTTTCATGTGTGTCACAAGTAAATATGGCGATAGGAGTTAAACTCAAGGTTGAACAGACGCTGAAAATACACTTATGCGTTTTAGCTGTTGAGGAGATAAGGGAAACAAAGTACTCTGTCAGGCTAAGTGGCTGTAATGGCTATAGAACAAACAGAAGGAGGGTTCACTTCTTCAGAGGAGAGAAGGACTTTGCATTCCACAGAAAACCACAAAGCATCTCTGGATTTAACTTGAGCCAGACGCTGTCTATTTACCTTGCAGGTTGTAATGCAAACATTTATCCAAGTTTATAGGCGAATGGCCAAGTCTGGCGCACACCTTCCTGTTCCCGACATAATGCCACATGACAGATACACTAAGCCAACTTGCTATGCGAGTACTATGAAACCTTAAAAGGGGGATTTCTTAAAAGCAAAGAATCTTTGCTTTAGGCAGAGTTGTGTTGGTACATTTGCAGTGCAAAGTGTTTTTAATTGTATGGCCAAATAGAACGAGAGTTTATATTTTTGTTCTTTCTCAAATTTTTATTTGTTTTATCCAAACCTCGTTTATATCCAGACAAAGTGCCCTTTAGCAATAAAAAATTAAAGTCTTGAAAATATTGAAGTCTGCTTGTAAAGTTAATCATTTTAAATTGTAATAATTGTGTAACACTGTTCTTATGCAGTTGTTTAACTTCTTGACACTTTTGTGAAACAGTAGCAGGCCTTTGAGACTTAAAGTTTCTTTAAAAACCCACTTTAAGCAATTTAATATGCTTAGGCTGGCCCTCATTTCAGATGAAGGGTACACTGTCTGAGGGCTGGCACAGATCAGGGAAGAGGCTTTTGCCTTGTATAAACAGTCTCCAAGGTAGCGCTGTCTTGCTTTCTTTAAGTCCCCTCCATCTTTTCTCTCCTTTTTCCCTTTTCTCTCCCCTTCTCTCATTTAGCTTCTGTCTTCTTTCACAGCTGACCACCGTGAAACCATTAGCTCTCTGTTTGTGCTCCACTGGTATCCAATGTCTCCCAGTGTATGTTAGTTTGACTAACAGTAAGTCCTTAAGGTGCCTTAATGGTTGGGCAACACAATTTCCATTGTGCCGTGCAGTTGTTGATTAAGAGGATGTTGATTGCTGGGGCTTTAGGGGTGCCTGTACCGTAAGTGATATTTGGGTTATTCTGTGGCCTGTTGTTGCTCTGTGTCTGTGTGACTGGATGCGGTAATGGTCCCAGCAGTGAAGCAGGCATGCAGGCAGGAAGGTATATGACTGAGGTACTGCCTTCCACTGCCTCCCATTCTCTGCTTTATAGACCTTCAGAAGGTTGTGACCCCACCATAACTCTTCCACAGCTAGAGAGGGAGAGGAGCTAGCTCACAGGCCTGGAATCCACCAGTATGCCTTTCCTCCCGTGTGATCCCACTTGCCTTCCTCTTCCATGAAATGTGTGGTCCTCATCAGGAAAAGCAGGGTGGGGACAGACAGCGGTGGTGATAGTTAAACAGTCATGCCTGTTAGGAGGTACACTTTCTTTCTCTCTGGGTCACAGAGTGTGGGGGATTAGAGCTGATAATGGGGTGGATGTAATAAAGCAATGTCAGGTGGTAGCAGAGAGGAAACAATACCTATGATCTAGGGTGGAGATGGGACGATGGGGTTCAGATGAGGTGGACTGTAGGAAACAGGACAGTCGGTGGAAAGAAAAGAAAATATGGTAGAGAAGGAAATGAATGTAAATGAGGATAATTGCAAACAGGAAATCTTTGGTGTACTGCTAAAAGGAAATGAATCATTACTATTCTTTAACCCTCCTCACACAGCAACAGGCCTTGTAAAACACAAATAAAGATACCCATTAATATACATTACACTCCTCCATCTACCCTCCCTCTTTCACATGATCGGTCCGTAACATCCTTAACAGCACCATTTTATTGTAAGTTGCTCAACCGCATAGAGCATTTTCTTTTTCTGCACCTACCTCATTACTTTTTAATGTGCATACATTATTTAAAGCCTCTTATCTTAAGTATCATTCTTTCCATAACATTAGCAACAAAGAAGTGAGAAAATATATTGGCTTAGTACCCCGTGCAGTTGATTAACTAGCATGGGATTTGGGTGGTGTGTGGGTCTGTCTACATGTGTGCGTGTGGAAGGGAAAAGAGGCAGCAATATCTGCCCAGACAGAGAAAGTCTGATGTGATGACTTTCTTGGCAGACAGGCTGTATTGACTGGCAAGAGATCAGCTTCCCTAGTTTGACCTCTCACACATCAATAACGCTGTTAAAATTCCTCCAGATGACATGCAGGCATGAAATGTTGTACCTGGAAGCTTAACAGAAAACTCTGGATGGAAAAGGGCAGATTTGGTTGAATGGCATTTTTGACGGTGACATTTCTTCCCCCCCTTCAATCTTAATTCTTTTGATTTATTTATTGATTCCAGGGTGTGTGAATTCATTGACACGCTTGAACACTATCTTGAATTCCAGTAAAGTTAACACAGCATGTCAAAGCATGTTCATATAGTATCATGCTAGCTTCTAATCTCATATCTTAACATAACAACATTTTTTTTTGAAAAGATTTGATATAATGAGAAATTATAATATTATTTGTCTTTCCTGATATAATATAGAACTTGAACTAATAGAACCAGTGTTTAAACGCTGGTAACTGTGGCAGACAGTGATTCTTCATATCTTCAAAGCTATTTAACAACACACACAATTTAAAAAGATCAGATGATAAATAGAGTTGTTGTTGTTGATGAACATGGATGTGTCATACAGGGAGGATATTGGTGTCCTTGTGTAGATAGAGCAAGGCCACATCTTGCAACCTTGGTTATTCAATAGCAGACAGTTCACGAGCTATCAAAGGTGAAACACAGAAACCAGGTACCGGTATATTTCTTAAATGACTTCAACGGTTTGCTGTGTTTTCAGACTCTCTTGGTATAAATGATTTTTAAATTATTAAATGTTACTGCTTTATTTTGTATCCAACCTCTTCACAGATGAAGGTTCCTGTTTGCGTCCTTGATTGCTTGTAATCACAACTTAGCCTGTGACAAATACTGTTTTGCACCAAGGAAAAGCTACTCATTTATTTAGGTTTTGTGAAACATTTACAGCTCCAGATGAGCTGCATTTATCATTAAACACAACAAAGTCTTAGGGGTCTTCTTGTTTTTTCCCCCAGTACTTGACCCAGAAATCAAATTAGGGTGTTTAAAAAAAATCTGTGTTGTTTCTGAGATACACTTCAGTATATGAGAGCTGCAGATCCTACTGCACATTCTCACTGTCATTTGTGGAGCTGTCTTGATATGTCTTGATTAGGGCTTAATGCTGCTGAAAAAAGTCATAATTCAAACTAAATACTTAAAAGCTGTCTTAAGCATAGAGATATAAGAAAGATTACTGGAGAGAAATATTTACTTTTAAGTACCATAAACCGATTTTTATCAATCTGGTGTCAATCAATCCTGTTCAGTTTATAGGTTCCCTTTTGTTGGGACTATCTTAGTGGAGCCTTCAATGTGACTGTAAAAACTGTCAAATGTATTTTTCAATGAAGCTAATTAGTCTTTGGCCAAAATCCAGCTCTGAATCTTAAAGGAACCTTATCAACAAACCTCAAATGATAAAGATCCAGTGCCCATGCACTGGAATTTACAACCGGTTTTAAAGCAACTTTCAAAGGACGACAGTCTTTAAAAGAATGTAGAATAGGTTGTAAACTAAATTTGTTTGTCAGACTTTAATGGCTTGACTTGGCTGGTAATATATAGTAGAATCCTTTTTATCAGCCAAGCAAGGACAGGCCAGCACAATAAAAAGGGTACCTACCTCGCTTTCACACAAACATACCTAGACATACACTTTCTTTTCAACCCAGAGTTGAACTCTGGGGGATTCTCCTTGTATTAAATCTCCAAAGCACTTTTTCTTGCATCATATTTTCCTCATTTTTGCCAGAGCTGCCAATCAAACTGGTAGGCATGGAGATAGCTGGTCCCTTGACTGCCACAGATCTCATCTCATGTAGGGCAAATTAGGAGGAGAAATTGGTCCCTTTGCTTCCACACTCTCTGAGTATATTTTAAGCTGGGGGGAACATCTCATCTTTAGGACTAATACAAGCATATCGTGGTCACACAGCTCCTAAAAGGCCTCTAGGAAGATCAAAAAAGAAAGGAGAAAGAGAGAAAACTTGTTTTTCCGTGAGCATTGTACGTTTTTAATCAACCGCTTTTGACTAATGGCTTGTAGGCAAGGTGTGGGAGGCTGCTGGTGATTATTTCCATCAAGTCAATTAGTAGTGGTTTCTGAAAAGCTGTCACTTTGATGAAAGGTGATTTGTGCATCCCTGTCTAACTTTGCTGCAGGTATTTCAACCACACTCATGGATGAACACTAGAGTGCTCATACAACACTTAAAATGATTGGATGGTTAGAGGAATGTCACTAGTATGGCCTCTTTTTTGAGTCATACACATGTTCACTTCAGCTGCTGCTTATAAAACTGCGGAACCACTTTTACAGAATTTTCCACTGCAAAATTTGAAATGTACTGATTGTTTAAACAGGTCTTGTTGGAGTGTCAGGCATTTTTGGGAAATATGGAAGGCGTACTAATAAATCCTCAAGCGTGTGTTATTAGCCAGGTTTCTTTCAGACGGCTTATGTGAGGCCAGGTGACTGTTCCCGCTCACAGTTTATTGCTTAGATTGACGTATCTCTACCATGAAATATGGTGTCATCTAACTGAACTATTTTAAGGGTAAAACGTCCTTAATGATGCGCCCCTACAGGTGTCACTGATAGCAAAAACATATCGTCTAAGAAAATCTGCACTTTCGCATGACTGGCACGACAGTAGTATTGTAGTCAAAGGTAATGTGGGGTGGTGGCAGTTGTTAAATGATTACAAAAAACGCCCTCTACTTTTCTCAACGTCTGACTAGTTTGGAAAGTTTTTCTGTGAATATAAGACTTCTTTTACTAACTATCCAACAAAAAGTTAGGATTCATTACTCGTGAAACATTTACTATATATCTATAAACTATAGAAACCTGCAAGCCTACTAACATAAAAAGCTAAACTTACATGCTTATTATACCTATAGTATAGTAATTTTTATAAGCAGGCCCATAAAAAGCAATTTAGTTATGTTTCCATGCTACTCTGCTTGTTTACATTAAATAAGCAAAATGCATTGACAAAATAAGAAAATACAAAACTGTGTAGGGAGATACAGCAACTCAAAGAGTACCTGGCTGTTTTTACGTTTCCAGTACAAACAACCTTAAGCTGCCTTCTGTCATCACAAAAATTAAAAGAACCCATGAGATGCTAAGTTTGTTAATGGCAGGCCGTTTGAGAACCTGACATACGTCAAGTCACAGTTTTTGCATCTCTTACATTTGTTTTTTGGCTGTTGTCCCATGGCATTGCTGACAAGTTAAGTTACATTGACTGATAACACAGCTTGGCTGTGTAGGGATTACTGTCGTACATCCTGCTTGAAGCCTCCTGGGAATGCCATGCTGTATCATTCTGTCAACCATTAGTGCTGTGAGAGTGCTCTACTTTCTGTGTGTCCGTGTTGTCAGTGTTGTACTATATTTCACTCTGCACCATGCTCTGCCAAAATCAACTGCCCGGCTTCCTCCCTCATCTTTCTCTGCCTCGGAAAACCCAACACTCTGCATCCTTGATGAAGTGGGGCTGAATTTTGACTCCTACCCAAGACTGAAAAATGAAGCCAAAGCAGAAGAGCATAAACCTGTAGTTCCTCTAATGACCACTTGAGGCTGGCTCCAAAATAAAGGCAATCCCGTGTTAAAGTGTCCATCATATGAAAGATACTCTGTACAGCCTATTACAAATAATGGGTTTTAGCCCCTACGGAAATGTTTTTTTTTTCCTTTTTAGTTTTTTTTTCTCTTTTAAAAGAACTCACTGGACACTGGTTTGGGTCATGGATGCTTTGTGTAGCACAAGTAGTGTAGCACATTATGGGGAACTGTAACTGATCTGTGCCTTGTTTCTGCTAATTAAAGTTACTGAACTGAATCTTTCTGTCATGTTTGTGCTGTTAGTGCCTTTTGAAAATGTTTTAAATAAAATCACCTGATAAATAGTATCTCTTGCTGTATAGTAGAGCATCTGAAAAGTTGGAGCTTCACTCCTGTTGAGTAAAATTCTTGTGATTTTATGATTCTGTTACATATCACTAATTAGCAGATGTGTATGCTTTAGAGCCATACAGCTTATGAATGTTGTATAGCTAACCTTACAAGCATTAACATGGTTAATGGTGTCTATCTTATATATACAGTGTATGGTCTTTCCTAACACACCTACACCATCATCTCAATTCTGAATACTTCTGGAACTCATTAGTAATCTACACACGCTATAAATCTCTCTGATATGATGTCTCACTACTGACACACCTGTACACCCAGGGCTGTATGCCAGTCTGCCTTGGACACTTTGAGAAAGAAAAGCTGTATTTCTGGTGTTTGGGTCCATAGTGCATGGGCCACAAAGCCTGTTTCATTGTAAAAGTGGGATTAAAAATTCATTTAACACACAGGGATAAGCTGTTCTGTGACAGTGGTGGGAGCTCTACAGTACCTTTAATGGGCCCAGCTTGTGCTGACAGATGAGTTGAGCTAAGTTGCTCTAGACCAGGGGCTCCATCCACTTCCTATTTCTAAATGAAACAGACTGTTATTATTTCCAACAGGCCATACAGTAGCCTTGTCCATCATTAAAGCTATGAATCATGTCTCTGCACTAGCAGTGGCTCCCTCAGGGGTATATCATTCCCTTTCTCCTTAATCTGGGCAGATTTCCGTGCTGGGTCCACTCTATAGGATTCTGTTTTTAGGAACAGCTTGCTCATGTTACTCTACAACTGCACTGCATACTACAATCTTCCCACATTTGCCATTAAATATTGTGGTTTCAGGTGTTCAGTGTAGTAGAACGTGATACACATGCAGAATTCAACAGTGGTTAAACTGAACTTTACACAGCTTGGATTTTATGAGGAGAATGTTTAGCTGCTTTTTAGCTCTGTTAGATGACATTATCACAGCAACGGAAAGAGCCATATGCGGTTTATGCCAATGCTGAAGTGAGCGTTGAGGGATTTGTTCCATTCAAAGCAGAGGTTACAGTTCTGGTTGCAAGAAAGATACTAAAGAAGTCATGCTTCTAAGCTGCTTCATGCTGTTTTTAGAGGTCAATTGCATCTTTAAAATGCTCGCATTAAACCTAAAGGGTCTAAATATAGGCTAGTTTGTTTGGGGGGAAAACAATCTGTATGTTCTCTTTGATTCTGTTTAAAGCTACCATGTCAGACTAATTTATATGCAGGATTTTTCTTTCAGCAGTGATGCAATAAGCTGCAAAGCAATTTGTCAATTGGGTTCTTCATGCTGCTAAAAGAAAGTGAAGGAGAAATATCTCACTATATAATTACACATGAGCGTGTAACAGCATGTACACTATGTACTTGTATGTGATTGAAAGCCAGGAGACGGCTTTCTATTTGAAAAGCTGTGCTCTTTGTGTTACCTGCCCTGGGAAAAGGTGTACAGGTTTAGTTTAAAGATTAACTTTGGCAGGAGAGCCATCTATCACTCAGATTGCGGGATTCTGTCTGTCTCCTCTAACTAATTGGTTTTCTATCTATCAAAAACTGATTTCTATGCCCTTTGGCCAAATCATGAGTGCTCACGCAGTAGTACAAACCAACTGTGAAAAAGGGGGAAAGGAAATACCAGGACCACAACTTCTGCAGTAAGAAAGAATAATGCATGAAAAGATTTTACACAGCACCTATCAATGATATAATTTATGCCTCTCATTCATTAGTGCTTGAACACAATAGTGTACACACTAGATTCCTTTCAGTCTGAAGTTTTCAGCACACATTTGCATGTTCAAAATGTTTATTTTCTTTCTCGCTATGGTTGTTTCAGCTGAAATGTCTTTTCTGTGAACAGCTCTTCTCTGTATCCCTCATTGAAAATGCTGCTGCTTTCTTTAGAAAGCTGAGATGCAGCGTTGACCCCTCTTAGAGAAGAAGAGTGTTGTTATAGTACCACTGCGCCCCCCCCCCCCTCCACTCCCCCCGCCTGTCACTTCAGACAGCCTCTCACTGGAGAGCTCTCTCTCAGATCAGCACTAAACTCTCTCCTTAGTCTCAGGAAGTGTTGGAGGAAGCACTCTCAGCCTAGTAGGCTTTTCTTAGATTCCTAGGTCTCATTGCATATTCATAGTACCCTCCAAAGTCAAGGGTATCAGGTTTGAAATGGGGGGGGGGAAAAGACATCCAACATTTAATTATTTACTGTCAAATTGTTATCGCTGTCTGTGATCTGAGAAAGGTTTGCTCATTAATGCTTCATATTTGAAAGCATTTCTTTGTCGAGAGAAATATCGTTGCTGTTTTCGACCGCCAACACGGTGTCCATTTTCCCACGAGCTGCATCCCTCAGCTGCCGCACAAACAATACAAAGACACTCTCTGCTGTAAGTGGGAAATTGAGAGGCTGCAGTTTGTCATCAGATCTGTGTCCTTCTGAACAACAGATTCTGGTGTTGGAAAAATCCATTACACAGTTTCCAGTGTTAGGGGGATATATTGCAAAATGCCAACTTGTTTGGTAATGAAGAGATCTTCCCCCCCAGACTTTCTGGGGGGGGGGGGGGGGGGGAACCTACAATCTTTTAATGACTATTTAAGTTAAGAGAGCGATTGGGGGGAAGTTTTTTCCCATGCTAAAATTTTTTCTCAATTACAAAACGCATGTCTAAAAAAGTTTTTCACAAAAAAAGTTTTTTGTTTTGTTTTGTTTTTTTTCCAAATGAAGAAATAATGTACACATCGAGTACTCAGTCACTTTTAATATTTAATAAGCCCACATTGGGGTGCTTTTAAATTTGATAACATTTTTCACAGAACAGGAAATATTCTTCAGTCAAATACAGCAAAGAGAATAGTCATTATTTAACACATATGTTTCAAATATACCTTGATTGATATCCTGTAATTGAGTTAGTTGACAGACAGGTAATTTAGACTTCCAGTGTAATGTGAGCACCATGTGTTATTTTTCTATTAAAGGCCTAATGGAAGTCTTGTGAGGTCTGTTAGGCATTTTAAATCATCATTTAAATCATCTAATTAAAGGCCTTTAATAAAACTTGCCCTGATTGATTGTACCTGATTTTATACTTTTCTGTGATCTGTTTTTTTTGGGGGGGGGTTTTAATGGTTTGTTGACAGTGATCATATTCCTGCACCTCTTTATTCATAGAAGGCTTTTTTCCCTCTTCATAGAGGAGTTTTTGAGGGTTTTATTAATGGTCATTTTTCTTTCTTTTGTTTTTTGTTATTTTAACTATTTAAAAGTGGCAGTAAAATCCAAAACAAAGCCTGTCTGTTAATAAGCCTTAACTGTATGTGGGCCCCCAACTTGCCCATTCTGAGGCTGGAAACAACCCCAATGGTACCGATCATAACAACCAGACGAACCAGCGGTAGCTTGATATCAATACATCAGTGCTATTCCCAAGAGTGTCAGAATTCAAATCCTCACACTGTAAACAACTGCCCACAAGAACAAACCAAAATAAGTGATTCCTGTTGCTGGATTTAGATGAGAACCTCTGTACCATGTCCTCTTTTTGATTAATAGCCAAAGGGTCGTGCTGAGCAGCCATGCTCTGCCACAGCTGGGGGTTCACACTGAAAACGAGGCAGTGGCTGACAGTGGAGAGCTATGTGCCGCTCTGCTCCACGGGGGGTAATGAATCGGTGTGGTTGCCGCGGACTGGAGTGTAGACAGCAGGAGGAAGAAAAGTGATCAGTCTTTCAGGGAGAGGTTCTACTTTTCCAGCATGTGGGCTGCTGATAGCTGGAGAGTCTGAGCATAAAGGAGAGAAGAAGGGGTTGAGAGGAGGTGTGCTATGAGAGAAGGAAGAGAGAGAGATTGGAGAAAGAATGAAGCGGTATAGTGTGAAGGGAGGGATACTGAAAAGCAACAAATGGAGGGAGAGAGAGAAAAGAAGAAGAGAAAGAGGAGGCTGGAGTGTTACATTCCTGGGGAAATTTCCTCCTTGTTCCCCCACAACACTCCCTAACCACCACAGAGGGGGTTCATTATTCTCACTTTACTTTCCACTAATTATCGTTATCATTATGGGGGATAATTACCATTTCACTCCCTAACACCCATGTAGACTCTGAGTCACACGCAAGGTTATCAATAGATGCTCAGTTGCAGTCTTATCTGCCTAATTATAAGATTTAGACTTTGTGATAACTGAATAGGATGCGAAATCTGGTATTATGTCTTCTGAGTGCTGGTGCGATGCTGAAAGTCAGCACAAGGCCCTGAAATAAACCAGCGTGTGTGGAACCTGTTAATTAAAAGCTGCTGCCTTTGCTGGAATAAAAATCAGAGAAAATCCAGGGTTATGAAACAACTTTAAATCTCCAACATTTCTTGCAGGCTGTTACAGAGCTACAGAGTTTGTTCAGAGTATGCACAGGGCTGAACAAAGTCCTGTGAGACAGAGATCCTCTCTGGCTTTGATTTCATTCACTTATTACTCATAAAAAATAAATAAATTAATTTAAAAAACAGATCTATATAACCTTGATTCTACTTTTAATTAACCCACACTGTTAGCACCTAGTCCATCAGTCCATTCAACAATGATAATGAAGAGCCACAGCAAGCATTTGTCTGCTGGCCCTGCATAACAATCTCTGGCTGTGACTTATGTTAAGCTTAGTAGCCGTGTTTGTCAAGGGGGCTTCTAAATCCCTCTGTGGCATTTTGGACTTGCAGCTGACGCCTTGAACCTGATGAATGGTCTCTACATCTGCTGCAGTTCAACACTAGTCTACAAGACAGACACAGGCATAATGAGCTGAAGAAATTCATTAGACCTGCCCTCTGTTAAAGTGTGTGGCACAAGTGAGAGGAAGTGGTGGAAAAGCAGGCGTGAGGGCATGGGTACAGAGATTAAGCAAAACGAGCAAAGGAGGCGACTGTGCCAATGGCTCAGTAAGCATATGACAGACAGTTGGTTCAGGCTGGAGGAATGTGTGGCACAGATGACCTCATGACAGATAGGAGGCACATTTCTGTTTGACCCCAATTACCAGAGTTGTTTCTCTCCCTCATATACAGTGCAGTATAGGGTGTAGCCTCTATTCTATGTCATGGAGATTCTATTGTATTTGTTTTTTGTTATTCTGAGCTCTAAGCTCTATTCTTTCTATAAAGTCATACAAATAATACCACAGTTGTTATGAAACTTATAGCAATGTAACTAGTGCTCTTTTTATTGACTAGACAAATGAGAATGGGAACAGAAAACATTCGAACAATAAAATTGTTGCTTCCTGATATCCAGCTGCTGAATCAACTGTTGTTTTTTTCCAATATTACTCTAGTTGTCTCTGATGTCTTTGTAGGTGGTAATCTAAAATTAAAGTGCATTTAGTCTAAGAATATAGTGTTAGAATTTCTTTACAATTATGTTGATTTGAATTTGGAATCCCTCCCCCTTTTTTCCAGCACATTTAAAACAGTCCTTTATAACAGCGGTCCCCAACCCCCGGGCCTCGGACCGGTACCGGTCCGTGAGTCGTTTGGTACCGGGCCGCGAGAGTTGAGGCTCAGGTGTGAAATGTATAGTTTTCAGGGTTTTTATCGGTTTTCAGCGTTATTTTGTTATCGTTTTTTATCGTTGACTCGCTTTTCCTGGGTCTTTTCACGTGTGTTATGAATAAATCTTCTTTTTTTCGGTACCGGTACTAGTTTTATTTTGTTGTATTTATCCGCAACACCTTAAAGGCCGGTCCATGAAAATATTGTCGGGCATAAACCGGTCCGTGGCGCAAAAAAGGTTGGGGACCGCTGCTTTATAATATAAAGAAATATTCAGATGTTTCAGTAAGCATTACAACACTTTGACATTTCATACTGTAAACTTCCCCTTAAAATGTTTGTCTGACTCAAGCAGTTCATATTCAACCCCAGTAATATTATGTGTCTGCCATCTCTTCTTATGGCTCTCCACAGAGACACTCATGGACTCCACTACAGCCACGGCGGAGCTCGGCTGGACTGTCTACCCTGTGTCAGGGTCAAGTGACAACAGTGTAAGTGCCTGCTTTTACTTTGTGCCACTTCTGACAGTGAAGATTTCGTTTAAGCTATTATTTAAGTATTTATAAGTATGGCAAAGATTTCTTAAATGTAGTTTTTAGTCACATATTTACATTGAAATAACAGTCACAACATTACAGTTATCTCAGTGCCACAGATGGTGCCATGTAGCACTTTTTTCAAGAACTAAATAGAAAAGATTGCAGTTTGACATCAGTGTTTAAATCAAGAAAGAAGTAAAAAAAAAACAGAACAAGGAATCGTCCTAGTTCTTTATTAAATAGATCTTCCCTCCCAGCTGTTCTATGATTAACCTGTAATAGCCTCTGTTGTACTTAGTGCCCCTGTCCTTTCTTTAAAAGTCGATAAGGTTAATTGTTTAAATGCTTTTAATTTTGCTCATTTGCTCACTCTCCCATGAAAGCTTTTTTTATGATGGTAGTCAGTGTTTTTGTTTCTCACTCTCAGGCCAAAAGATCAACCACTGAGCCTGCCTGCTCTGCAGAGCGGGAAATCACTTGAATTTAGAAATAACAAACTCCACACACTTGTGTGTTCTTTGTACGTTTTTATCCTAGCATTTAAATATTCATACCATAGCAGTCCGTAGTTCAGATTTGATTGCTTTCTTTTTAGATTCTTTGAACAGGCACAGAAAAACGAGCAGCGATAGCCAACAAAGGATCTTTAATGCAGTGATTAAATTTATCAAGGCTCGGCAAAACTGCAAAGCCCTCTAAATGAAACCACATTTCTTTGTTAAAAACATAGCTCAGACATAAAAAACGCAACAAAATGTAGAGGACAAGTTCCTCAATGAGCCATGAGCTAAAAATTAGGTTCAGATCAATTTGGTTCAGATCTATTAATATAGTGTCAAATCACAACAATAATTACCTGAAGATGCTTTATACTGCCCTACAGTTTTCGAGAGAAAATCCTAACAATCGGACAATCCTCTACGAGCAAGCATTTTGTGAAAAACTGGCAGAACCCGGCTCAGGGAGGGGCGGCCATCTGCCACAACTTGTTGGGGGGTGAGGAGAAAGAGAAGAGAAAAAGGAATAGGGAGACATAGGGAGACGGGACAAAACACAAACTATGAGAGAAAGAGAAGACAAAATTTAATTTGACACGCTGCAGTGTTATTTAACACCTTGGAAGTGAAAGAGGTAAGCCGAGAAGAAATGCTCAGTGTCTCACAAGTCCCACAACAGTCTGAGCCGATACTACCATAACTAAGGGACCAGGGTCACCTGATCTTGCCAAAAGCATATGAGCTTTATCAAAAAGGAACATTTTGAATCTTAAAGCTCAAAGTGGAGAGGATGTATGTTTCCAGTCTGAAAGCTGAAGGCTCTGAGGGCATCAATTAGCTGAAAAGAAAAATACAACTTCAGTAAAGTCTCTAAATAACTGAATTAACATCAATAATTCACATAAATCCTGTAGTTATTCAAAAGTAACAGGCGGAGAGAAAATATTCCCAAAATAACCAAGCCAGAGTGTTGCAAATACACACAAAGTAACAGATGCAGAAGGTTCACTGATGCAACGGTAGATTACAATGAAAGTTATCAGTGAAACAAGGAGACAAAAGTAGCACGAGCACCTAAATATATTAGGGTCCAGAAATACATGCCTCAAAAAGAAACAAACCTACAAGATGTCCCATCACTTCTGGAGAAACTAATTTCTTACAAACATGGAAAACAAATAAGGGAGAAGGGAACCCCCGCTAAAACAAACAAAACCAACAACACGACTATTTGGATTCATGCTCGTCCCCATAGTTAACATTAGTAAAGTAAATTAATAAAACCCAAACTGAAAACGGGACTTCCAACTCAACTCATTAATAAACAAAATTATAAATAAGCAAAAAAAAAAAAAGAGGAATAATCCCAGTGCTGATAGAGAGATGAGGGGGCCAGAGAGAATGAGAGAGAGTTCTGACCCCGTGGTCTTCTCTGGCTTTTTATGCATGCAGGTCAATCTTTGCAGCCAATCAGCACTAGGGAGAGGAGAGAGCAGGTTAAGAATGATGACAAAAAAACAATAGGCAGGTTTTAGATGTGCTGGCAGACTCGGAGTCGGAGAATGATGTAGCTTTTTTTAATAAGATGTTGTACATTTTAGCCTCATCTGAACTTTCTGGTTCAAGGCAAGCACTTTATGGGTGAAGTATGTTCATTTAAAGCTAAATATGTGTGTTCTAATGCCAGACTGGAAGCAATGTGTTATGAGCCTTGTTGGTGTTTGATGCACAGTATTTCCACATGGTTTTCCAGCGCGTTGGTTCCTCCAAGCCACACGCGAGCCAGGCCCACTTCAAGCAGCCAAAACCAGAGTCTCCTCCACTTTTTTCTCCACCACAGAATTTTGCCTTCCTAGAATGGATCCAAAAGAGAGAGAAAAACATTGTAGGCTTATTTGCTGGTGCATTTCAAAAAACCTCTGCCGATTTTATTCAATTATTTATGCTTCTGTGGTTTGTATTAAAGATGGTTCGAATTATACTCCATCACGCCGTGTCTGTTTGCACAGAAAAAAAAAAGTTAAAGAAAATGCAGCGATGAGAGCTGGCCGTCAGCAGTTCCATGATACAACTTCAAAGCTCTACGGTAAAAAATTTAGGACTGCTTCATCTCTACCAACCTGAGGGCACATTGTCTCTTCCTATGCTAATTTTTACAATCAATACCAAAACATTTTCTCCTGCCAGCTCTGGATCCAATCTGCAGAGAGCGAGCTAATGCAAACTCCAAAGACAGTTTACATCACATTTTTCTTTCATCTTTGCAAAATGTTTGATTCAGCAAAACACTCATTCACCATTTTTTTATAATGAGATTTCATATTAAGTGGAAACTCTAGACTAAGAAGTTGAATATTTAAAGAAACATGAAAAGGTCCCCGTTGTAAACTCTGTGCATGCAGTTAAAATGCTCATGGTTGCCAAAATAAGTAAAACTAGAGTCTAAACATCAAACTAAAGACCTCTAAGCTCTTCAATAATCATATTTCTTCCAGTTAAATGTGGTGTAATGCCTGAGTTTGTGGTTATCTTCTTTTCCAAATCATATTCAGTTTTATGAATATGATTTTCTCTCTCTCTCTCTTTTTTTTTTTTTTTTAGTTTGGGCTCTTATTTTTCCAAATCAGTTCTTGCTTCCTTTGGAAAAGTTCCACATTGGGAGTGCAATGAAATGTAAAGTCCTTAAACCCCTGGATTTAATCAGGTATAGCTTGGCCTTATCGGTGTGGGCACTAAGGCTTTATGATGATGTGGCTGAGCTTGGCCAAAGCCTGGGCTGTTGGAAAGCAAAGAATGAGTTTGATGGAGATAGCCTGTCCCTTAGGGGCCAGGGCAACAGGTGTGGAAACAGAGCATACTCCCCCCTCTCAGTATAACAGCAAGAGGTGCTTTACAGAAGCTATTGTCTTACACATATATATGCATGGCTTCACGGGCTTAGTTCGTGGATCAGTAACATCCAGCAGAGTGCCGCACCAGCAGTTGGCTTTCACTGCTCTCTGTAGCTTCATGAAATACTCTATATCCTAACATGGCATGTGATATGTTACAACAATGGCAATGCAAACAAGAAACAGTATGATATTACTGAAAGTCAGAAATGTTATGGCAGTTGTTATTATTCTTATCTTATTTTACAGGATACTTGAATAATGTCTGTCAAATTATTATTTTAAAAAATTCGTTCAAATGAAGCCACAAAATCGTCATCCCACAGTGGGTCTTTGGAAGTGATTTATATGAAACAATACTACACTTCAGGATGTGTAAATCAAGTTTTATAGCTCTCTCTGTGTATTGCCAGGCAGCTCTCCTTTTTAATTATGGAAAATGACAGTCAAACAGTATATTGTGCCTAAGACAGCCACATTATTCTTGATAGTAATGATAAAAACACTAAGAATCAATATAATATTTACCAAACCAAAGTTTAGCTAGGGGCATTTAGGAAGTGTTGAGGAAGTATCTCCTAATAAAAGGTCCTCACATTCTGGCAGTAAAATGCATTTCCCATGCCTAAGCACACCCACACATGAAAACTCCTGCACTCGGTGTACAGTACTTAAACTGTGTCTTTGGGCACAAGGAAACTGACTGCACAAAAGTAATGGTAATATGCAAATGTGTAGCACTGTTTCAACAAGTTTACACCTTACTTATGCACTTCAAGAACACATTATTAGGATAAACAGCTTCAAAGATGTGCTACAAAGAAACTGATGTGGCTGTGTTTTATCTAAAGTTACCCAGAGAGCTTGACCTAATGAAAATCAGCTATGAAAAACAGCACTAGCAGAGCAGGGTTAAGTGGTCAATGGTTTTCCTGTCAAGTGGAGCTGAGAGATGTGTGAACATCAGGTCAGACCTCCTGACCTCTTCATTGCCACGCTGAAGTACTAACAACAGTAGTCATTTAGAAATAGACTTATGGCTGCATGGCGCACACACAGCTACTGTGGAAGAAAAACTGAGGTCTCCTGCGTCGGCAGAGAGCATAATTAGGTACTCTGTGGGTTAGGTTATCATTATGTATGTGTCATAATGTGGTGCTGTACCAGGATATATCTCGTGTCATTTAGGGACACACCGCAGTGCACACTTTTCCAGAAAGACAATATGCAGCACATGTTGCAGAATGTTTGTAAAAGAAATTTGTTTCCTTGTAATTTATCAAAGATAACTAAGAATTCCTTTGGAAATACAAATGTGGCTGCTTATGTGTAATTGTGTGGTAAACCAACAAGGCATGCTTTTTCTAAACATAAACGAGCAATTTGTAAAACACAGGGATGCTGTTTAGAGTTTACAGTGACCACCGATTTGTTGTAATTCACAATTAAGTCTATGAAATTTTGGAGTTATGTATAGAAATATGCTAACGTAATCCACATATAACTTTGTGGAATTGGGATAAAAGATGGAGTTGTTCTCCAACTTTCACATGTTGTGCATTAGTAATGGACAGTGGT
The DNA here is from genome assembly GCF_051167445.1 of Perissodus microlepis. Taxonomy (NCBI): domain Eukaryota; kingdom Metazoa; phylum Chordata; class Actinopteri; order Cichliformes; family Cichlidae; genus Perissodus; species Perissodus microlepis. The sequence goes on along the minus strand of NC_140465.1, from coordinate 28,702,868 downwards.
GATTAGAGTTGACTGCAGCAGACAGTTCTACTTATGTCTGTGTGTGGGTTAGTCTCTCCTCTCGGTGAAGCCCAGTCTCCTGCAGGATTTGGCTCCCATGGCCTCTCTTGTAGTAATTGAATGCAGAGAGTGGGTGTCATTTGTCCTGTGTCCCTCTAGGGAAGCCACTCTTGCTCTGACAGATTTCCCACAACTGCAAATGGTTCGACTATGCCCCGGGAGTTTTCCACTGGGTCTCTTTCTCCATGTTTGTGTGAATAATTTATTTACTTCTGTCAGTGATAGAGCAGTGATGTGTTATGTGGCTCAGGACTGTGAAACTAAATCAGTTTAATTCAAACATCATAATGACAAGATGCTATAAACAGACAGTAGATGTTATGTCAACCTATGAAACTGTTAAAGGTTTTTAGAGTTCTGACAGTACGTTCGTCAGTGATGTGTCACTATTCTCACCAGTTTTGGGGTTGTTAAACAAGCTGTTTAGTTCTGCGTGTCTGTTTTGCAGCTAAACACTTATCTATAATGTATTTTATTTATTGGTTTGCCAGTAAATACCTATGATAAAATGACATGCTTTTAATCATTGAAAATGTGCAGATAGCATATGAAAGGTGTAAAATAATCTCATGCATGACCTTGCTGCTCGGTGCAGTAATAGATGCAGTCATTTTTGATTTTTCATGTGGTTGCCAAGATAACAGTTTTAAAGACATTCACACAGCTTCGAATGATTGTAATGACAACAATCTTCAAATTGTGCTTTCCAAGCAGAACCATCTATCAGAAATCTGACTGCATCAACAGCAGTCCCAAAGAGCATGTTTGTGGTAGACTATTCGTAGCCAACAAATGTACTGACTGTCTGAATGCTGGTTAAGTTTCTCCATTTGCACAGATCCAGAGGAAAACTTTCTGCCAACTTGAATGCATTACATGCAGTTTGAATATGTTGTACAAGCATAGTAGTCCTACTAGAGAAATATAACAGATGACATAACACTTGTGTTTTTGTGGAAATCTTTGGAAGCAGTTTAGTCACGAGGATGATTTTGAAAGTAAATGGCAGCATTAGCACTAAGCAATATTTTTGAGTTTTGTTTTGTGTGCTTTCGTGCCAGTGTAGCTGTTTTTATTTCCTTTCCAATCCACATTTAGTAACTCATTCCACAGTTTAAGGACTGTGGCTGAGAAAGTTTCTTAAATCTATTCTTTGGTACATGGAGGATTAGCTAATCTGCAGATCTGAGACCTTGAAGAACATAAAGTGTTACGGTGAAGGGATGCCAGAACAGGGGAGATATGATCCACCTTATGGGTTTGTTAAGGAGGTGTGCAGCATTTTGGAAGGCTTGAAAGTATCACTGACAGAAGTAAATGACCATTGTAATGTGTAAAGGGCATTACAATAGTCAGTTGAGTTGTTATAAAAGCATGTGTAACTCAAAATGATTAAAAGATAAGAAGAGCTTGAGCTTGGGGGGGGGGGTAAAATAACTGATTTCACAACAGAATTAATCTGTTTGTTCAGCTTAAAGTCAGAGTCCATTTTTACACCAAGGTTATTTACACTGAGCTTAACTTAAGGATCTAGTGGGCCAAGGTCCACAGGGTTACTACGTTCATGTTTTACGGAAAGATGCAAGTGCTGTTCTTGAACACTGGTCACGCAACATAACTATGACTGTTCTGCTTCAGGCATGGAAGTGCCTTAAAACTGAATTCTTTCTAAAGGGCACTTGGGGGTAACTTCTGTGGTTGTAAAAAGACTTCATTGTAAAGAAGCCGGACAGTGATCTCAGTAGTTTCCTGATGAGCTCATGATATCAATCTCTAGTTTCAGATAACTTTAGAATATGTGAAATCCCTCTTTATCTCTTCTTTGTCTGCAAACTCCTTCCAGACCACCAGGAGTTGTACAGCCAAATTTGGCACATCTTAGATCACTGAAGTTTTTTTGTTTGTTTGTTTGTTTTTGTAGCAGATATTATTATGGCATTATGTTACCTAGCAACTACCTAGCAATGGGCAAAAATGACCATTTAACACTTCCTATAATTTTTTTTATTTCACAACATCTACTATATAGCCACAAAAGTTGAATTATGCATGATGCATTACCTGCTTTTTATATTCTGTGTACCTATAACACCTAATGTAAGCTTCCTGTTGTTTGTTGAAAATAGCGTCTCTTGTAGATATAGAAAAGTTGACTCATGCATACCTAGTGACTACCTAACAGTAGGCTAAAATGGCCCATTTTTAAAATATAAACAATATCTACCACTCCTTTTGTTACCTGATTAAGTAGCCCCCATCAGCTTGAACATCATGAACAGGCCAAACAGGACAATAGCATGGGCATGCAGTAGTAGGCATCAAGTTCTTTCTTCAAACTTTGTTCATTAATAGAGTTAAGGATTGGTGGAAGAGTATGCTAATTGGCTAATGACTTGTCAATCACAAGTGCAGTTCTCAAATAAGTTAATGTAATCAAAACATCACATTTCATGCCCAGATTGGCAGCAGCTGGTTAAGCAGACTCAAATACAGCACCTTGATCCTGAGGGTTTTGCAGTCTGGTCTGGATTTTCCATGGCAGGATCCTTGAAATGTTTAACATCCGCACTTAAATTGGTTGTATTCGGTGCAATTCTCTGCCCTTTTACGTACCTTTTTATATTTGCGAAAGTTTAATATGGCACTTACACAAAGCCATAACATGGATAAAAGTTTTCTTAAATCAGAAATAGGAGAGTGGGGTTATTTATTACAGCATAAACATAAACAAAGAACACCTGTGCCTGCTAATTTTGTTTAAATCGTGTTTAAATAAAGTTACTGTGAAATTACACGGTAAATGGATACAAGAGGTAGTATACAATATCTTTTACATAATGTGTACAGATCATTTTTATATATTTTTGCTAAAAAAAAAACGTATGAAGAGATATGAAACCATAGACTTAAAGAAAAGACCGTCTTTGGTTAATAATCCGAGCTGTAGGGCCTACTCTAGTCAATAATTCAGCCTTGTCGGTGCGTTCCGCCTGGCTTTACAGATAAAGTAGAGACATACTGTCATGAAGAGACATGGATTGCAGGTCAGGTGAACTTTTCTTTCTCTCTCCTCAAATGGCACAAGAGATATTGATTCTGAGCCTCACTCTCAGTGAGCTTCACTGAACTGAAGTACCTTAAATAACTACAGAAGAAGAGAGGAGTGGCAGTCTCTAGTCCAGCACAATCTACAATGCTGTGGAAAAGTCTTGTGCCAACCCTCATTCCTTCATTTTTTGGGTTGCAAGGAACCAGACTTTCAAGTAAATTTTAAAAGAGTAATAATTGTCCTGCCTTTCTAGAAGTCCTGGAAGTTTTTCTTTGGACACTGGCTATTTTTCATATATTTTCAGTCCAGTCCTTGTACCTGATATTTTCAGAGGAAAGGCTTTTTTTTGGTTTTGTTTATTTGTTTGTTAAGCTCCTTAACAGTGACCTATGAATCATTCAAGTGAAATCTAGGAAAAACAGCAAAAATAACTGTCTGAAAATCAAGGTGATTTCTAAAGAGACATTGGCCAAAGTCTTAGTATATCCTGGCATGGCATGTTGTGTCGTTCCTTTGAAAAACATGAAGAATTTAGAGAAGTTGGAGGCCTAAAAAAACTTCCTACAGCAGCTGAAAACTATCAAAAAGTCTTGATCTTAAGAATTAGGGACGAAAATCCAGCAAAGACTAGGAAAAATACCTGAGAGATACATGTGGCTCTGCAGCAACTACTGTTTGCTGAAGACACATCAAAAATGGTCCCAAAAGAAGAGTGACTATCAAGATAACACTCTAAAGGAAGGGAAATTGGCATAAAAGGCTAATGTGTGCCAAACTGCAAAAGAACTGGACTAAAACAACACTGGCAACAGGTCTTATTGAGGGATCAGTCCAAATTTGAAATATGTGTTTTAAATCATCATTGTACAGAGGAGATCAGCCATATTTAAAACACCGTGGTGGCTCTGTCATGGTTTGGGGCTCCATTTCAGCCAGTGGTGTTTGGGACCGTTATTGTACTTATGGACTCATCAACACAGAAAAGTACCATCAGGTTTTGGGCTGGAAAATATCTGATTGTTTCAACATGACAATGGTGAAAAATTACCAAAATGCAGGGAATTAAGCTTGGAGAACTATTCCTAAAGACTACTTCAAGAAATTATAAGAAAATTTGCCTAAGAGAGTTCATGCTCTGAAGCTGCACATTTTTTTCTGTTTAAGACAATAGTTTCTCAGTGTTGCTTTTCCAGAGTAATCTAAATCAGACTCCTCGGCAGTTAGTGGACCTGTAAATAGTTTGTTAAGAAAACATAACAACAGTTGGTAGGAAAATAGAGGTTCTGTGTAAAGTACAAGAGCAATTACTTGCCTGGACTCTAGTACGCTTTATGTAACAAGAAGTGTATTTGAAAAATAGTTAGACTGTGCCATGAATGTAACAATTTACTCTCCTATGCCACTGCTAGGGATTCTCAAAGATTCTATCATAGTTTTTAAAACCTGCTTTTTATCAGAGTAATCACTTATTATATGCAGGTAAATACTAGTGTTTGTTTAAGTATGTTTGGATTAACCAATGAGTAACATCCAGCAGGTTCAACCAAACATAGCAAACTATTTTCTTGCACCATTCGACCCAAGATTGTTCGAGCTAGGACCCCAACGAGAGCAATTAAAACACAGAACAGTGTGCTTTTGTTTGGAACCAGTCGTGCATTCGGTTTCACACCATTGGTTTTTCATCATGAGAGGATGTTTCTCTGAGGAAGGAAGCATGTGTACCGTGAAAAACCATTAGTTTTTGTTTATCTTGAAGCAGTATCATGTCTAACAGTTTTGAAAAATTACCCCAAATCACGCACAAATGCAAAGGAGCTTATTTTACGGTCTATTAGTGCACTGTTCAGTGTGCTTATTCCATTGCTTGTTGACTTTTGCTGAGAAAACTTTGGCCAAATGTATCAGGATCTTGGTACAATGAGTAGGAGTTTTTGTTTCCATCGTCATCTGAGGGCAGCTCATTCCCTCCATCTAATCTCTCTAGACATCCTCCATCAGTGCTACCTTCACCTGCTGTACTCAAAACACATGACCACCTTTTACAGCACTCTCCGTGAAGAGCCAGGGGGAAAAGCTGTGAAAATGAAGACGTTTCTTCTAATTTCACACTCTGTGCTTGATCGTTAGGGTCTTATTATGCCCCATTTGCTTCCCTCCACTGGCTGTGATGAAAGCAGGGCAAAGAGGCCGTGACAGGACAAAAAGGGGCCCTTCATCAAAACACATTTTGTTTGGGGTCTTTTTTAGCCAGATTCAACCCTTCCCCCACATCTCTGCCAACACTTTCCTGGAGTTTCCCCTGTCTGCATCCCTCATTAGTAGCAACCCCCACCTGTCTCCACATTCATTTTATTAAACTGTGATTGCCCAATGCTCTGCTCACTACAAGCAAGCTGTCCGCTCTTATTTAATTGGCCCACAGCCTCCCTACTGCTCCTCAACAAGTGGGAAGGTCAATGGGTGCTCATGACCTGGGATGATGATGTCTGCCAATACTGGGCAAAAGACAGATTTTTTTTTTCCTTCCCTGTTAACCATACCCGTGAATTGTAGCACATGCATCCATGCCTTCCAACTAATTAGGTTTTAATCTGATCTCTAAAGGTACCGGAAGGAAAATGCTCATAATTATAGTGAGATAATCAATATAAGCATGAACGCTAGAAATTCATTTGCAAATAGATAGTCAAGAAGAGAAATATAAATAAATATAAATTTCAATTGAAACACTTTTTTTCTTTTTTAATAGGGAGACTTCAGTTTTTTTCATTGCTGCCTGGATGACTGGCCCATTTAAGCTTTTATTTAATTTTTTAATGCAGCTTTCTTTTATCTCTCATTATTAGTATTATTTTTGGCTGCACATCAGACTTTTCTGTTTAGGTTGGCTTCTGTGATTGTTTGGGTCACGCCAAACATTACACTAGCAATGATTAATTGGGACATGGGAATTAAGAACTAAAGCTGCTTTAATTAGTAAAAGTGTTTGATAGAATGCAAGTTTGTAACAGGAGGGGTGACTTTTTTCTCCCAAACCGTCAAAATCTGTCAAAATCCTCACTAAGTGGGCACTAATTTGAGAAATTATATCAGCTGTGAAGTGAAGAGTGAAGGGGGAGGAAGAATGGTAGAAGCCGTAGCGGGAGCAGCCAATGCAAAGTGGTTCATGGGGGTGAGAACTGGATTCTTTTCTTGGCTGAGATGCTGAGGTCAAGGTCATGGCCTGCATAGTGGTTAGAGTACATGGTGTTTAAAGCTGGTTTGATCCTTAGCCAAGGGGCAGGAAATCCACAGAGGCTGCATCTGGACTCTGTATAGCTGGAGCGAGAACTTAAATTGGTGTGCAGAATGTGGACTTTGAAGTGGAACAGCATACTGAAAAAACCTGGAGTAAAATTTGCCTCCTGATTATTCTTTATATGATTACCTGTGTAATATGATTATGCCAGTTTAGTGTGACTTTGATTGTGGAAAATTCATGTCATGTTTTCTCAGTGCTTCACCATAGTGAAAGGCGCTTTCACTACATTTTCAATACCCCATAACAGCATGTGCTTTGAATGTGTCCTATTAAGTTACAATAAAAAAAAAAGTAGGACACGCTATCATATAAACCAGAGCCTCACTGCTGTGTTCAAGTGACTAATGTCACATCTCTAATTTCTCTTTGAGCGGTATAGCATGTGAAATATTTCTTTACTGAGAAAATGGGAAGGAGCAGTCGAATATAAGAAGTCTAAGCCTGTGGAAAAAGATTTCCTTTTCTATAACCACCCGAAATGCATTTATTTTCCCCAAATGAGATTCTTTCTAAAAGTTTAACACGTACTCTTAAATGCTATATTTAATTCTTGACAGACTCTACCATGCAAAAAACTGCTGCCCGATGAAGCTTGAAACTCAATTCATACCCTGACCTAAAATATCCAGAAATTAAGCATTAGGAATAACTGAGCAACATTTTAGAAGCCCTGAAGAGTGAGCCTTTTTTCAGTAGAGGAAGTTGTTTCTATTACTATTGCTACTATTGTTTTGAAAACTGTTATTTTATTGACTGTATCGAATGAAATGAAGTTAAGTATGATTCAAAGTAAGCATGAAACATACTTTAATTTCTTCACTTTTCACTACCTTGAGAAGTTGGAGAAGGCTTTTCCTTTTCTCAAGGTAATACTCGTATTTGAACATGCTGGGAGAGCTGGTTCTCATTTGTTCTTTAAGCTAGTGGAATGCATCCTTGTAAAGTTATTAGAGATATTATGTTTCCTCTTACCACGAAGTCATTAGAATCAAAATATTGTTTTAAGCTGATTACTCCCAGTAATTGAAGTTATTAGAAGTGAATGAAAACATACCTGTTATTGCTGGAAACTAGGTAGCTCCGGGACTTGATGATAATTTCTGTTATTAGAAATGATCAGAAAACATTATTGAATATGGCTTACGAGTGTCTCTGTTGCAGGTTTTTTGCTTTATTTTGTTTTAATGTATTTAAATCAAAGTGTTTTTGAAAGCTGACACAAAATTTATTCCATGTCTTTGATCAACAGTGGGAAGAGGTGAGCGGTTATGATGAAAACATGAACACCATCCGGACGTACCAAGTCTGTAATGTTTTCGACACCAATCAGAACAACTGGGTACGGACAAAATACATCCGGCGTCGCGGTGCGCAGCGAATCCACGTGGAGATGAAGTTCTCTGTTAGGGACTGCAGTAGCATTCCTAATGTTCCAGGCTCCTGTAAAGAGACTTTTAACCTATATTACTATGAATCTGATTCTGATTCAGCCACCAGAACATCACCACCGTGGATGGAGAACCCCTGGATCAAGGTTGACACCATTGCAGCAGATGAGAGCTTCTCCCAGGTGGACCTTGGGGGCAGAGTGATGAAGATTAACACTGAGGTTCGAAGCTTTGGCCCAGTGTCACGGAATGGCTTTTACTTGGCCTTCCAAGATTATGGCGGCTGCATGTCTCTCATCGCTGTTCGTGTCTTCTACCGGAAGTGTCCTCGTATAATCACTAACGGGGCATTATTCCAGGAGACACTATCTGGAGCAGAGAGCACCTCCCTTGTGGCAGCAAGAGGGGTTTGTATCCCCAATGCAGAGGAGGTGGATGTGCCTATTAAGCTGTACTGCAACGGCGATGGAGAGTGGATGGTACCTATCGGGCGCTGTATGTGCAAAGCTGGGAATGAGCCTGTGGAAAATGGGACTGTTTGTCGAGGTATGTTTTGCTCTCTGCTTTCTTCTAAGACTAGTTAATCAGTCTTCTCTGTCATAACAGTGTACTCCATCAACTAAAGGATATAGTCCTTGCAATTTTTATCTCTTGTAGTGCACTAAGCTGTTCCGAGATCTATTTATTACAATGTAATTGACACTATAAAATGATATTAGGTAATATATCAAGAATATGATGGGAGGTACATATTCTATGCATAGCTTATTCAACATTGGGGCATTTCCATACAAAATATGATCCTATCCTTTTTCCAGCAGAAATAATAGTTGCTGGCGTTGGATCTTAAACTACACAGCTACTGCTGGAAGTCATGACTACAGAACATGTTGAGTTTTTCTGAGCTGCTGTAAAAGGATGTGAATCTGCTTTTCAAAGAAGCAGTTGTTTATTAACTTTCCTGCTCTGGAAATTGCAGAACATTTAGAGTAGACCTTAAATTAATCCTTAAATTATACACAATCATATGTGATTTTGTTTTGTTTTATCTCCTGTATGAATACATTCTTTATTCCATATGTATATATTTTTTTATTAATATTAGTGCTTTTAAGCATTTGAGCTTCTTCCCAGAGAAAAACACATCTCTGTGCATATTGTTCACAGTGATCAAGTTCAACAGATATTTAAATAAGACTACACACACACGCACACACTCAAATGCCAACAACAATTTTGAATCTGTAAAATTCTTCTGCTTGTAGTATGCCTCCTCTCAACCAGTGGGACAAAGAGGACATTTTTCAAAATTGCACACATTTTCCTGTCAATTGGAATCCCTCTCAGGCAAATCGATTTGGCTTTTCAAAACATCAATGCACCCAACATTTACCTGTGCCATGCCCTATCCCCACTCTGGCAGGTGGCATTTGGTCAGCGTGCTTAGAGATGTTGATCACTTGAAGCAGCACAGCAGCGTGTAACCTGCGGACTGCAGCAGTGCTGATCCAGCTCAGCACAACAAACCACCCACCTGCATTTCAGAGCGGTGTGTTGCTGCCTCTCTTATGTGCACCTGTAATTACAGCGCATCCCCCAGCGCCTGTGTGCTGGGAGGGAAAAACTTGATGGGTGCTGCCTCCCCAAACACTGTCAGGCCTGTTCAAGGACTACTAATGGGGACAGGCAGCGGCTCCTCCTTAAGGAATATGGGCCAATAAGAGGCATGTGAAGATGGTGCAGCAAGCTACTCTGATCCACATCCATGCATAATTACACTAATCTTCTTGTTTTCTGACCTACATGTAATTCACTGCATGTGGTGGATTGGAACATCTCAGGGGTGTCCTCAGTCATGGTGTATTTTGAGCTAAATGGGATTATACAATTAAATGTTGTCCACTCAGGGAAAGTATGTTGATCCACTTCATATCCTCACTGCGTTTTGCCTGCTCTGTCTGATTGCCTCCATATTTATTTCTCAGTTTCTGTTCACTGGCTTTGTTGGTCAAGATCAACTAGGATAAAACCTTTTTAATGGCCAATTTTCCCTTTTCGTCTTCAGCACCACTTAGGCAGTGAAAGTTATATGTAGATTTGGATACTGGCAGTTATTCTGGCAAGCATATATACACTACATGAGCGCAGAATTTCACCATTTTCTTTTTCCCTCCATTTCCCTTGATCCTGTGATGCATTGACTCATTATTAAAGCTTTATGTGAGGGATGGATTATCTGTGAGTGCAGCTGTGGAATGCAGATGGATTTTATGGCTCTATACAATAATTATGAGCTTCAGCACAAACAATTGGGAAGTGTGTCCTTTACCAAGAAAGGACATAAAACCATTACGACTAAAAAAAGATGTTGTGTTGTAGTTCCCCGATTGGTCAGAAGCCTTTTTGGATGGAAGACTGCCTTCAATTCATGTGCTCTCTAGTCATCTTCCTGAACACTGCAAACTGATATCACTACATTAAACTGTGGTCTGCCGCCGCCTTTCAGCTGCCAGAAGTTGGATAATGAATTGATCTATGAAAGATGCACATATGCCAGCCGATATTATGGGGTAATGAATTGATTTGTGAGAGGTGCCCTCAGAGGGTTCGTAAGGTATCCTCTTACATGAGGGGATTATGGAGCTGTAGAGACAGCATAAAGGAGGCAAGATGAAAGACACTATTTGTCCTCTAATAGTAATAATGCAACCAGTGCTTTGTACCAACATCTCCTCAACTAAACGTGTAATTACACATGTAACAATTAAACCCTTGGCAGGGATCCCGGCAAATAATTATGCTGTCATGAAATCTGTCAAAATATTGACAGCAGAATGGGGTGCTTACATCGAATTGCTGAGGTCTTTTTTTCCCCTCTGCAATTGTCGTACAAGTGAGATTAAGTTTCTTCTCTAAGAAGTGCCATGAGTGAAGAAACCATACCAGACCCTTTCAGTAGAGCTGGCCCTGACGAGAAAGATCTGATTTCCCCTCAGAGCCTTAAGGAGATGGTGCACCACAGAGACACATGAGGTCCTGTTTGCCCTTGCTGTTCGCTCTAGAATGAAAAGCATTCTCTTCAGTGGGGCACAATGAGAGCCATGTTCATGGGTGGAATTGCAATCTCCTTTAACAATGCCCATGTGTGTTTTCCTGAGTGTAATCTGATCATCTAACCCCATGCTATTGTGAGTTCAAGGGTCTCGACTGTGGGAGTGTGGCTCATATTATTGAGGAGTGAAGATTCAGATGGAGACAATCTGTCACAGTGATAACAACAACTTGATTTATGTCTGGCAATGATTTTGATAGTCACTGTATCTAAGGAGAAAGAAAAGTATTGTAAAAGAAGTAGCAGTTTGTGTACCCTTGTGGCCCAGATTTGTTGGAGTCGTAATAAAACTGTTTATTAGAGAACTTCTCCCAACTAATAGTAGAACTACGTGTTTTAGGTCACATTGAAAAGAATTGGAAAACAACACAAGTCTGTCTCCTGGTGAGGTCTGCATCATCGGTAGTAGGTGCTTGGAAGCAATGTTCCTGGAGTTACACCAGAGCAATTAGATTAAGGAGGAAAGGCTTCAGTAATTCTTCAGCCAAATGTGGCTATAGATAAAGAGAGTTAGGGGGATCGAGTGCAAAGGTAGGTGCTGGGCGGACATGATTGGATAGACATGATTGCATGGAAAAGTGGTGGGGAGGAGGCGAAACCAGGAAATGAGTCCCCCTAACCCACTGTCAGAATCCCAATTATTGCAGCCTCTTCGTCTGGAGAGGCTTTAAGGATGGAAATCAGCGCAGCACAGACAAATCCACGCCGCTGCCTTTATTTCCCTCGGTGCCTCTGCCTTTAATGGCAGCTCTAATTGACTAACAGTGCACGTGGGGAACAACCATGCTGATGACTGGATGGCTGTCCTCTGTGTGGAACAAGACACAAAGCAAAACAAAACAAACACACCCCCTCAAGGCTTCTGCTGCTTTGTGCATTGTGCAAGCAAAGATGAGGGAAGGTTTGCATTGGGCTGCAGTAACGGAGGAAAGCGAGTGAGGGAGAGAGAGAGTGGGAGAAAATAAGGGAAAGAAAGAGAGACCAAAATGTCAACAGCCTGCCTACACAATAGGCATTCACACAATATTATGTTAAAGTAAAAGCCTCTCGTATTCTTGTGGATTGATGGCTACTTCGGCTGCTGTTAGCTGTTTAGTTAAACATAAAGAATACAAATTAGTGCCTGAGCAGATGTTCATTACTGCAACATTTGCCTGTTAAATTACAGACATTACAGACAACATGACTTAATATCTGCATCATAAGCAGCATCCCTTAATTTCCATTACTGATTTCTTTTTTTCCCCCCTTTTCTTTTAAACATGGATCCAATAAAGGATTGTGATGTGTGTTTGATAGAGGCGGCCTCTTTGGTCTGTACACATTGTAGGATGTTGTAACAGCAGGAGGTGAATAGACGAGCTCTAAGACATGTCATTTTGTTCCCAGAGGGCCCCAGGGAACATTCAGGAGCCTTTATTCCTTCTTCCCCACTGTGATGGGATTTCAGTATGGCCAGGTGCTTTTTTTTTCTGTCTGCTGGTCTTCTATTTCTCTGTCTGTTCTCCACCCTGCACACATCCATATAGCAGCAAAAAGGGTGAAAAAAAAAGAAGAATTAAGGGAGCTTCAGATAAAGGAAAGAAAGAGTCTAATAAGACAAAACTGTCAAAATGCAGCCGTGTTGTTAGTACACAAATCAAATAACAGTAAGCAGTCATTTGTATACCCATACACATGCACTTTATTATCCTCATTTTCACAGCACATTTATCATATGTGGATGTGATAACGTGACCCGCGATCCCTGCGAATCTCTCAGAATTCAAAGATCATGGCCTGTTAAGCCTGCAAACGTTTTCCACATGGTTTTGCACATGCCGGGCTCTGCTCCATATGCCCCTCCGTCACACTCCTCATTATCCCACACCATCTTTTGAATCTCAAATTCAGACAGTATGACCTCTTATAATCCCGGCACCTCTTTTCACATTATTGGCCTTCTCCTTGACTGTAAGGGCTTCCTGTTGGTCTGCTTCTTGCTTGTAACACCTATACCTGTCTCACTCTGAGCCCCAAGATACTATAGGTAGTTTTCTGGGATTTCTCCATGAATGCAAGGCAGAGTGACAACTCTGAGACCTTATGGATTTATTTGTGATTAATTTGCCTTGGACAGGCAATTCTGGAAATGAGAGCCGTGCAGTGCACAGATCCATCCATATGGGACTCTTTCTCATCAGAGTCGAGGCCGGGGCTTTGTCAAAACATCCCCATGTGTTGTCTCTCAGATGTCCTCGACCCGTGTCCTGTTAGAGGAATCCTCGCTCTCTCAGCTAAGGGAGACTGATGGATAAAGCATCTGTCTGGTAAAAAAAAAAAAAACACAGAAAAAGAGAAACAATTGAGCTCACTGTTTAAGACAGGAATCCCTCTCGAGTATCAGTGACCTTGTTTTTTTTTTTTTTTTTTGCTTCTTTCAATGATATATTAGAACTCGGTCAACACTGAAAAAATTGTGGTGTCTTGTGTTGTGTGCTGTTGACCTACATTGCAGCTAATCTAAAAGTGAGAGCAGAGAAAAAACAGTGTTCATGACACTGATTAAAAGTGCTTAGAAGTGCCACATGTAATTTATGCCCATAGTGTGTGCATGCTTGTTCACACAGAGGTAAACCCTTGATCATTTTAGGAGGGTGACCATTCAGTCTCATACAGCATCACAGTGTTTCAGACTCAGAAGCTCTAGACCACTCTGAGTGGGAGCACAATGGGAACACTGCAGCATTATAGACAGGTGTTTTAGTTATAATCTAACAGTCATTTATTGTGTTGCTTTTTTATTTCATTCGATATTTGCTTCCTCCTCTGCAGAGTCATATAAACAATAATAGGATCTAAAATGAGAAGCATCACTGAACAACAAAGATCTCTCCCCTGCTAAACTTCACTTGCTTAAAGATTAAATAGCTGCACTAGTGAGGCCAAGAGATGGGAAGGGAGAGAGATAAATGGAATCGAAAGGCAAAGTGTAGGTGGGACGTATTAACAGGGACAGGCTAGAGCTAGAGTTCATTTCTCTTCTTCTCCTCTTATCAGTGTAACATGCCCCAATGCCTGTCAACATGCTGCACTAATAACCAAGAGAGATAATCTCCACTGAGCAGCTGAAGAGAAAGATATCACACAGAGAGAATATTAATGCCATAAACTTCATAATTGCGGTATTTTGTCATTCTGATGTTTTGACTTCAGCTTAGGGATTACTTGGTCGTACACATTGAGATGAGACGGTACAGTTCCTTTCAAAAACACTTTATATAATATGAAAAACTTTGGCTGTTAATATGAAAATAAGTCTGCTTTCTTTGACTTTTGAACCATAATTCGTAATATGACCAATACGGAGAAATAAGCATTTTTTTTCCTTTACATACAGTGACCTCCAGTACTTGGATTTAAAAAAAAAAAGAAAAGTAATTTCTACAGTTAAGTGGTTTAAATGTATACTTATTTATCTGCTTGACACTATGAGTGCCACTTAACTTTGTAGCATGAGTCAGCATGCACTGTAAATCTCTGTGTTGTCGATATATCTCCCTTGCAGCGTCATTAAGATAAATTCCTGTGCATTTAATTAGTCGGCAATCAAGGCGATTTAGCTTCAGAAAGGACTTCCTGCTGCTGTAAAGGAAAACAAAAAAGATTGAGTTAATTTAACGACTGTTTCCACAGGCTGAGACTGAATAAGAAGAACCAACAAACAGAAAGTATCCTTGGATTCAAGGGCAACATCTCTGTCCATCTCAGTGTGGTGATTGTGTCCACGCAAGCTTTACGTAACCCCCGGAGCCTCTGCAGAGTTTGAGCAATGTCAACAACCAAATCAAGGAGGTTATGTTGATATTTATTTTATTTGTGGATTTCATTCCATAATGTTTAGAAACCATCTGGTTAATGTCAACCCAGAAGTTGGACTCTTATAGCAAAGTTTTCTGTCATCGGTCTCCCAGGAAGGTGTTTGAGTCTTAAACTGTGCACTTCCACGCAAAGCCCCATGAAAAGTTAAGCTCTCCCCTGTTGAGAACCACTGCTGCACAACTGTGCTGTGTTTTCTTAGCCAGGTTACTACATGTGTCTTCCCGACTTCTGGCTGAAATCCACCTCACTAATATTGTATTAGGTCATTCACTATATCAAACATCACACCTCAAGAATGATCTGAAAATGATCTGAAAAATGATTTTAAAGTTAGTAATTTAAATAGAACTAGATTTGATCTCAAGTGTAACTTTGTCATGTTGCCGGATGAGGATCACCTAAGTTAGTGCAGTTTAAACCGATGGTGGTAAGAAAATGTGCTCCAGAGTTCATTAATATTTCACTCAAAACCACAAACAGTAGTAGTGCAAGAAAAAAAAATTGCTCATCTCCAGTGTCATCATTTTGGCGTCTGGAGCCATGAATGTTGATCTGAATTCTGTACTAGCCCATGTACTGGATGCTATATCAGATATTTCAGAGGATAAAGCAAAAAGCCTGAACTACAGATGACAGTAGAAGAAAGTGAGAGGATCTTGAGGCTTCATAGTGAGAGAACTGTGTACATCTGCACCTAATTTTAGATATCTTAAGACTATCTATTCCTAGAACCTTGTAGCTACCAAAAGTAAAAATAGTCACAGCCAGAATCACTGCTGTTACAAAACACAGATAAGCAGCGTCTGTACTTGACACTTAACTGCGTATTCTCCAATTCATGTTTTTTTTTTTTCAAGATCTATTTATTGTTGGTTTCCTACACACACATTGTCACTCTATCCAGTACTAGTACTTCATACTTCAGCCAAAATATTGGCCTGGTTTAACTGTTGAAACCACTTTGAGGGGGATGGTGTTTCATTGCTGCGGGGGACAGCTCTGCTTTGTAAATGGGCTACTTACAGAATTTTCTGGATGTTAAAACTTTTTTTTACCTCCCATCGGGCTGCTGCTAAGCAAATAAATTACTCAGTATAATGAGCTGTTCCACTCTCCCGTGGAAATTCACAAGCTATCGGCTAAAAGGTATGGTTCGACACGGTTTTTCTCATTCTTAGCACTCTTGTAAAGAACTGGGTTCATCTAAAGGATACAGATTTTTTTTGAAAACATGCCTTGGAAGATGAAAGGCATGGCACAATCCGCTTGGCTAATCCTTATCTAGTCAGCTAGAATACGCTTTCCAGTTCATTATAATATGTACCCGTGGTTTATGGGTGAGAAATCTCACAATGCCCCACTCTTTCGTGTTCTTCCTCTCTACCTCTAGGTCTTTGCATTATGATTAGTTTTATTTTCCCACAGGTTATACAATAAACCCTTTAGGGATTTTAGTTGGGTTTTTTTTTTATTGGTGGCAAAATAACAAGCTAATAAGAAGGCTGCTGCCTTGTGTGGGGGTGAAAAAACATTGCTTCCTTTGGACCTCACAGCATGAGTGCAGTACTGAGATATTATCAATTGTGTTTTTATGTCCCCATCATGCGTGAAAATTGGACAGTAATTACTTCTTAATTTCCTTTTAATAAGCTGAACTGTAGCCTTTTAATTCCGTGGAATGATAACGCACACACGTTAGCAGTTCATACTTTGCACACTGTTAAAATAGACTCAGCTGATACACTCATTTTACCTAAGGAAGTGATTGATATCGCCACTTCTTGTTATAATGAACAACTCTATCCATTCAGTATCATCTGAACCTTTTATGGTTAATTTATTTAAATCTTGATACTAGGATTCCATGCAAGGAATACCTGAATACATTGGTTGCTGAAAACCTATTAACTCAACAATAAATACTGGATTTTAGCACTAACCCAAAAAAAGAGAGAACTATAAGGTTCTTTAGGTCAAGGTTTGATTTCCTGTTTACTCAAAGCATGGCCTCTCATAAAGCTTTAGATCAAACTCTATGGCTCAAAGAGAGAGAAGGATTGGAGAATAACAGGCACTAAAACAGAGACACACTCAAGGGGATAAACAGAAAAATCACGTACCCTGCTCCTCTAGTTGGATATTAACCACCCGCCAGTGTTTACTATAAAGCACAGATTGGCCTTGCAGCGTATTGATGCCTGGGAAATGCTCACTTCGTGCTGGGACCAGTGTTCTGGTTTATTGTGGTCATCTCAAGGCTGTGTGGTCTTTACAGTGTTTCACTCGCTTTTAAGGTGGGTGGGATCAGGGGTGGGGGTATCCGTGCATTTTCATGTGCAGGGTGTTTTCATTACACCCCGCCAACTGACTTTGTATGGCACCATCTCAGCACACATTGGGGCCACTACTGGCTCCCCCCACAATATAGGCATCTCTGTTCTTCTGAAGTAACAGGCTTAAAGAACTGTATGGAATATATTAGTCACAGTTATTAATGAGGCTGTTTTGATTTTTGTCTCCCTCTGTCTTGGCTTTTTTTCCACTGTGCGAAGTCATCGCGATGCTGGGGATTTTAGCTGAAACGAAAAGACAGATCTTGTCAGCTCTCAGGGAGACAGACATAGTTAAAACTAAACGGTGATTTGGCGAGAGGAATAGAACAAAAAGAGACTTAGAAAGAAAGGCTCAGTGTAAACTTATGCTATGTCTCTGCTTATCATAAACTTCCTTTGGCAAGGGAGTGGATTTGCTTCGTTTATGGGATGATATTGACTTAGTATAAGATATATATACGATTTATAGTTAACTTACATTATGAATTTTGCCTTTGTCCAGCCACCCTTCAAAAGAAACTAATTTCCGCTGCTTGTATCCACAATCTCATTCTTTAGGTTATGGGTGAGGTTGGGGACAAAGAACCACTGTTAAATCGACAGCTTTGCTTTTATGCTCAGCTCTCTCGTCACCTCTCTTCAATGTGGACGTCCCCCCAATCCTTTTGGCAGTCTCCCCTCACTTGCGACCAAGACCCCAAAATACTTACTAACCCAGGTGGAGGGATTTTAACTCGTGCCGCTGAGAGCCATGGTCTTGCACTTAGAGGTCGTGATTCCCATAATTCCTGCTGCTTCACACTCGGCAGTGAACTCTGTATGAGCTGGAAGCCACTACCTTATGAAGCCAACAGAATCACGTCATCTGCCAAAAGCAGAGACAAGATCCAAGGATTATAGTTTTTAAAATTTTGTTTTATCTCATTTAGGTAGCATCTGCGCATATTACTAATATTCAGATTATTATAATTTAAAATCGACAACCCACCTAATTGAATTATATAAAACATTAAATGTAAACACTCCCTACGAGATATATTCTGCATGATTTAAATACAAATGAGAATACTGACAATTAGAATAAGAAAGAATATGTCTCTGCACTGTATGAGTGTACCACCGTGAAGGTTAATGTTATGACATTGACACTGAGCAGAATGTGACATTTTCAGCCACCGTAAGGGATAGCTCAGCACTCCACAGAGAGTAAGCCCCAGTAGAGAAGACATTTTGAAGCTATCTGAATCCAAAATGAGCAGGCCCCACTCAAGCACAGCACTGATACATCGATGTCATTCATTCCTTCTAGAGCCTTGATAACTCCTCCTTGCGACCTTCTTACTAAATATAGCAATTCACGTATTGATTTGGGGATGTGGCGCATTCACAGCTTGCCTCCACCATAATGACCTATTTCAACAGATTGCTTGTAGTTAAGTAGTTTTCTTTCAGTGGAGCCTTTGTGTCAAGTCTACACAAGGAAGAAGACAGTCAAATTTTCCTTGTGGAGATGGACACAACATTTGCACAAATCCATTGTCAATGTAGGAATCCTGCACAAGTGTAGTCTAGAGGATCTGTTTTTAACATTTTGATCACAGCATTCGTTTATTTGGTCATGCTCTCAAGGCCCTCAGAAGATGTTTCCTCAACAACATGAAAACTTGTGAGATTATGAGAGTCAATTTGGCCTGCAGGCAGTGTGATTAAGTACGGATCATTCACAGTATTGTACCTCATTGCTAATAAAGTGTGGCAATGGGGAAAAGAGCCAATGAAAACTTGGCAAAAGGTGGTTTAAATTCCATCTGCTTGTACGCCATGCCAGCAGGCAGGTTTCCCATTACTAAATGACTGACTATGATTGAAATCATGGCTCTGATGCACCTCATTATCTGTCAGTATTATGTTGCAAGAGGGATGGGCATCAACAGGATCACTGTTATTCCAGTCAAATCATCAGCGATCCACAAATACTGTCATTGTTTTATCAGAACACTTTTATCAGATGTGCCTAAACACTTCACTGTTTATCTTTTTGGTCTTCCAAACAAAACAGAAGCCCAATCAAAAGTGATGTGTAAGTTCTTTCCGGTAAATCCTTGAGTATGCAAAAGAAAACAGCACATTATATTTAATATATTCCCAGTTTCAATCTTTCATTTTAACCTCATCTATCAACACTATATTTTCTGTAAAACTCATTTCAGGATTTTGACCTCAATGGAAGTAATTTATTCAGTAGAGTTTCTACAGTGGCATTGTCATTCACCTGAGAGATTTTATCAGCCACATCACAAAACCCCTGAGAACATAAGTCCTTCCTCCTCCGTTAGTCATTCATTGGTCTTCTAGGGACAGCCACAATTGGGCCTTTGTGGGCCTGGCTTGTCTGTCATCTCCCTGGTTCTGTTGATATGGGACTTGTGCTGAGAGCGTGGACTTCTCATACACTGCACTAAGCGCTAGCTAATTGAGCTTGTCGAGCCAGAACCTGTTAGTGTGCTGATAAGAAGGTATTTGACCTCTTAGGAGGCCCGCACTGGTTCCCAGTGGAACACATTGTTACTGTATTTTAGATTTTTTCTGTATTGAAATAAACTTTCAAATAAAGTTTTATTTGTTTAGAATTGAACAGTTTTTTTCTGACACCTTAATTCACAATAATAGTGAATGTCAGGCCAGGGTTCTAGAGATTGTACGTTGATAAAGAAAGACCCCTGAAAAAAATCACAACATAGGACTGCAGGTTGTTTTGTTTTTTTAATGTATTCAGTATATTCTCCCTCTGGTTAAGAGAGTTGGAAGAGGTCTACAAATCAATGGCTTTGGAAGGCTGCCCTTCCCGTTTCCTCATCAAAGTTCCAAGCAGAAAAGCAAGAGTAGCAGTGTTTCCACCGTCCTATTTTCTCATTGTACCAGATCTTCTAAAATAGTTTTGGCACTTCATCTCCCCCCTGTTAATAGTAGGTTATTCGATTTGCAGAAACCTGTACGACTAAGACACAGATGTTACACAAATTTACTTTAGCCTTGTCTGGCGCTTTGTGAAAACACACCTCTATGGCATTTCTGACCATCTAAAACATGTGTAATGTTTCTTGTTTGTTTTTTGTTGGCTTTTTTGCACTTGGCATTTCATTTATGGGTTCTGTGGACAGGGATTTTAGTCTGAGTGTAACTGACATGACCCCCGCTAGCCTCCCTAGGATAATCCTGCTGCCTCCAGGAACCCAAGACTAATCTGCCAGTCGTACTTTTGCAGGCCCTAACTCATTTGAAGCTGCCTCAACTTCTGACACTCTAACTTTAGAAACCCAAAAGTGGATCTGACTGATGTCTTTGTTTTTTCTTTTTTTCTTTTTTTTTGTGCATAGGCAAGTTTATGCCAGTGCTGTAAATTTCTTACAAATAGATGTGGTAATGGCTCACATGACTGTCAGCTTATGACTACGTACAGTACAGTAGCTATGCCTCAGACAGCGACTGTAGGCATCTTCTAGGCCTTTATATTTGTACAATGACCTTTTCAGCACATTGGCATTAATGTCAAAGGGGATATGTGTTGGTTTGTGTGGGTATGTCAGATATGTGGTACTGGAATGTGTTGAATTGTGCCAAGTAGAAAGCTGTGCTTCAGGCAAGGTGCGCTGAATTAGGGTTTTATGTGTGACATGTATGCATTTCAGTCATACTATTAAGCGTCTCTAACTGAGGATGATTGACTAGCCTCATCAGAGACTCTCCAAGTCGTGATGGGCATACATAAAAAAATCTCATCTAATAAAGATGTGATTAGTTTTCGCCACAACCCATAATGAAACAATTTGAATGTTGGGTTCAAAACCACTATGCTGTAAAGAGAAAAGATGCTATTAAAGATACAATGAAGTGATGCATTTATCCATTAACATAGTGTAACTTCACATCCCATTACAGCAAATGTTATTGTTTCTGTAGGGCTGACAACAAAATTAAAAACTAAAATACAGACTGAAACCAGGCCTTCATTCCTCCTTAAAAAGTCCAAATTGCTAACACCTGGCATAGCATAGAGGAGCATTTCTTGAAAATGAAGAGGATTGAAGATTCTTTGAGTAGATGCTTTGCGAGGGAACATGTGAGCATCAATGGTTATCCTTATATACAGTAATTATTTTCTTAACCCCCTTTGTAGTTAATCGCTTACAAACATTATTTTTAGAAAGGTCTTCGAACTAGATGTAATGTGTTCAGACCTGTCTGTCTCTCTTTGGCTTTGCCATTCTGTGAAACACAAAAGAGATAATTACAGTATAAAACCATTTATTTACCTCAGAGATTTGAACCAAGAAAGTGCTAGAATATGTTAGTGTTAGTCATGTTAGTGCTTTGTGTGAATATATTAATACTTTTGCAAGGAGCATCCATGGTAAAGGGTGAGTACTTCACACAAATCAGTGTTAATATGTTTTCAGTGGTTCTAGGCAATACTGTCTATTCAATGAGCATAAACAAACACCAAGCATTCATGAAAAAATGTTAAAAAGTATGTTTCCATGAACAGGACACAGTGTGTAACTATTCTTAGAGAGCAGCTGTTTTGGTGTAAGCCATCCCAACAAGGGAAGACTTGGCCTGAAGGCATAGATTGGAGAAACTCAGGAGCAGACTAGTTACCAAGGTAACAAAGGGCTTGCCTATCTCTCCCTCTGCCCCAGAATCAGCCTGATCCTCTGTGTGAGCTGGATACTTAATTTCACTGACCCCCCGGGTCTTGGCTGAACAGTCTCCATTGATTAGGACAAATGGAAGGGAGACCAGCCAGCTAAGCCCCTCCTTTATCGGGGTTAAGGATGTAGTCATAGAGGGGGAGAAGATGTAGAGCAGGCAGATGAATAGCTCGGAGATCGCTTGTTTTAGATGAATTAATGACATATTTAAAGGCTAATTAGTCGATGTATTCACTCAGTATAAATATGCTTGGGCCATCACCTCACTCCGCAGCAATGATTGGACTATTTAATGTATTCCACCTCTAAATGGCAGTCATTAAAGCCTTCAAATGAATCTCCTCCCAACAATACCACTCTTTTCAGGTGCAGGTGTAATGGAGCAGGGAGGAGGTTTTAGATGTGTTTTGTGTAGGTGCAAATGTCTGATTTTGCTCCTTGAGGTTGCATCTTTTGAGTCGGGTAAAATCGTGTTTTGGTGATTTGTCTTCTGTGGCTTGTCATGACTTGAATTTTTATGAACTTATTATCCATTTGACAAGTAAGCCTGATTTGAGTCACACGATCAAAGCAGAGAATATATGTGAAACGTACACCTTTTGCCTTGTATTATTCTTGGCAACTTACAAGGTCTGCAAAAGGATTTGATATTTATTTATCATTTGCAAGAAGCTGAACAAGGTTGAAACGTGTCTTCCTACTGATTGACAGGCTGAAAGAATAATATTTTGTCTATAAATGTATTTTTAAAGTAACGTTTGTTTGTGCAGACGTGTGTCTACGTGCTTCATGGATGCGAGCACAGGTGCCAAATAAGCACGTTACAGCTGTTTTGGGAGTTTTTTTCTTGTCTTGTAGATGAAATGGATAATATAATTCACTCGGACTCCCTACTGCCTCATTAAATGCTTGTGGTCAGAAGAATTGATATAATCTTCAATAAATACACTCCAGGGAGAGATGGTTGTAGATATGAAATCCAGCCCCTGAAAATTATACCCACGGTCCAGTTTGGGGCACTGTTTATCTTTTGTGCTTTGTATGAGGTATGTCTTTGTGTGTTTGTATATGTGCATTGGAGGGTTACACAGGGACAGTGGCAGGATTCAGCACCAGCTGCTCCTTGCAATGCCACTCACCCCACTGCCCCTCACACCCACCCCCACCCCACCCTTCTGCTGTGACACCTCCCTTGTCCCTACTGACTGGACAACATGCAGCCCCTTTATGCCACCTGTCCATCAGCTAGACTGCACCTTAGGGAGCCTATGTCGCCGAGCTTGGAGCTGCCGCTTTCTGCCTTTGTTTGGATTTTAGTAAAGCCTCCCTCCTCCTCCCCCGTCTTTCCTCGTCTCTTTCTCTCTTGCTCGGTCTTGCTTGCTGTTGCTCTCTGTGCTGTCCTTTACAAACACAGACACACAAAAAGACATATACAGACCGGTGATTGCCTCTGTCAGCTATTTCCTACATCTGCCTTCAGGCACAAAGGACTCTACCGCCTCTACCCATCTCCTAGCTTGCCTCTCACCTGTACCGGCCAGGATGCCAGTTACTGGGGCTGTTGTGCTGCGCAGAAAATAAATGCTGCCTGTTGAACTAGATAAGGAAGATTAAAGTCAATGTGAAGCTGATGGTATTTTACAAATTCAGACAAGCTCCAAAAACAGTCGGACAACTTTAATAGGTTGTTTATTTCACACACTGTGCAGCACAAGTCATTCTGTATTGGTGCTTATCTACACGAAGACAAGTATGTGAATTCTAGGCCGACGTGCTTTTTGTCTTCAGTGGGTCACTGAGGTTATTTATCATCCATTCGTCCCACTATTCTTCTGCCTCTTCCTTTTCCACCTCTTATCCTCTGCCTGCGCTCACCGAGTCCTACTGTCATCAGCAGTCTGAGACGATCGGGGCTGTAAGGTCCGGGTGCAGCCTGCGGAACGGAGCGGGGAAGCTGCCTCACATAGCAATGGCTCCTGTTGCCCTAGCAACTGGCTGTCCTTGAGAAAAGGGCACATTTGGGGGTTTAGGAGGCCATAGCACTAACAGCCCCAGTCAAAACTCATAACGAGTTCAGACACATTGATCTTTACATCTCAAGAAAGCACATAGTGTAAACACAGTCCTCCAGAAATGCTTTAAAAATAGATGTTTGAATCATAGCCTTAGAGAGCTGTGATATAGAGCATGAGTATTTTGGAATGTATTACAGTGATTCTCCATAGGGGGGGAGGCAGCAACTCTGCAACCACTGTATAGTCTTGCATTTCGAGGGATGCTGTGCTTTTCAGTGCATCCCGTGGTGCAGCAGGTGATCTGTTCCCATGAAGGTGCAGGCGAGGGTTGGTGGAGCCTGCACACATTCTTTTGTTTGCCTCCACATTCACAGCTCAACGGTCTGACATCTGATCGCTACTGTGTCTACTAATTTCCTACCCATCTCAAATTTGAAACAGTGCACACTCATTCAGCTGGTATGTAAAAAGAAAGGTGGAGCTTTTTTCCTCTGTCATAAACACCGAGGTACTACAAACACAATAACTGGTATGCCGTGTCAACTTACAGTAAAAGTTCAGTGTCTCTACTTGCAGCTTGCATGCAATGTTAGGTAAGGCTTTAGACTGAGGGAAAATAACTTTATGCAACGAAGGTGAATTTAAACGGACTTTTAAATAGTTTTGAAAACTTTCGAACTATTTAAAGACAGCTGTGAAATGATATGGTTTAATGAAGAACAACTGTAGCAGTGATTAGTAAATATGCAAAAAGTTCATTAGAATTCAGCTATTTGAAACAACCAAGCACAGTGCATACATCTGTGAACCTTCTGCAATAAACCACAGATTTTTTTTACTGAATTAATTACTTTTTCCAAGCACAGACATTTAATTAGTGGCCAGATTATGAAGTACCATGTTCTAATTTCAAATTATATACCATTATCTGCATTAACGGATGTTTTTTCCAGTCTTGTTAATGATCTGTCACTACAAATAATAGGACACATTTTAGCTACCTTCTGTGTGATGTGGATCCTCAAGGCTGACAAGCCATCTTAAATAGAGATTAATGCAGACAATGGGGCATGCCTCCTGCCACACCCCAACCATCTGCAACCCAATGTACCTAAGAGATCCACCAGCAACCTGATTGGACCTCTACATCCTCTGGAGAGCAAGCTGTCAAGTGATCTGCCTGCATGAAATGACCCTTTCCGCTTTATTCCCCCCAACCGCCCACCCTCTAGCCTTGTTCATGTTTCTACCCTGTGTGTATATGTGTTGGCTCAGATGCCTGTAATTTCACCATTTGTGCTTCTTCTTTTTTTCCCTCCCCTACTGAAAAAAGTGGGAAAAGATGAAAAAACAGAGTGCAGTGAAAATTCCAGACATTATTACTGTGCAGCATGCATGGCTCCAGTGATACTTTCCTTTCATCTCTGTTTCCTCCTTTATTGACAGATGGTAGTTATCAGACAGTATGGAAATACTGTGGTTAAGATAGTTTTCACTGATTTTTTTTTCCCCGCTTTGGTATTTATGACCCGATGATCGTCTTGAGAGCGTTGTGGTCTTGCACAGAGGGCCAATCTGCCAATGTTGTATGAATCAAGAAGCTAACATGTGCCACATGGGAATGATGTTCTGCAGAGACGCTGAGTGTTTGAGTGCAGTGGTGTACTCATGGTGTGCGTACTTTAGTGTTGCACCAAAGTGTTGATATATGACTCGAGTTAAAAATTTAATTAATCAATTGAAAGTACATCAGTTGTTTGAAAATATTAAATTTGGAAAAAAGCCTTTTTTTTTTCCTGCTTCTGGTTTCTCAAATAAAGATTTTCAGCTTTTCTGTATTATGATAATTTAAATTGAATATCTCTTGGGGGTTGGGACTGGAACCGTGGTGAGGCCTTTTTCAACAGAAAATTTCTGATGTCTTAAAAGAATTAAGTTGAATAGATTAATTAAAGCATATCTGTCCAATTAATTGGAGCCAGAAAGAAAAATCCGTTTTATCCCCAGCTGCTACATGTATGCAATATTTTCCAAAAATCAACTGTGATTATAGTTAACAAAATACAAATTACTTTGTCAAAATCTGCTTTATAGAAAATTCAAAAGAGACCAAAAATACTTGAGCGTAATATGTACTATATCTGTGCCTTGTTGCTCCCCTGTGTTATTTATGGCCAACGTTAAAGAGATAATAAGAAATAAGGTCAGTTAGTTGGAAATTAATTTACACCAGTTGTTACATGATGAATATTTCCCTTGCAGAATATTTTTAGCTGCCGCTGACATTCTGAAAACTTTTTTTTGTCCTTGTAAATACCAAACCTTGTGATGGTGAGCCTCATATATGTGCCACATATATGAGGTTAAGCCCTTGAAGTATGAGCTGAAATTGTCCTTTGGGCCGTGGCCAGATGGGGTTTATTAGTAGCTTTCTGCTTTACGGCCTCTACTTATTTATGTGTTGATGTATGTGCATCAGAAGAAGATGGATTAAATGAGTTTCCTGGGAGTAGGTACGGTACAGGTCCTGTTTGTGTGTATGTGTGCTTTGGGTCTTAGCCCTCCTAAGGTGCCTACACCCTCGGAGCTCATTTCCCAGGTGCCCCACATTCCCAGCTAATCTGCTCCTCACTTCGGCTCCTAATCTGTCTCAAAGGACTCTGCTGAAGGGAGGGGGATTGGGGATCTGAGCTCTGTGACAACTGCATAGGAAACACAGCTTAGAGCAAAATGCTGAGGTACATAGTGGGAAAAATCATTCTGCTGTCCTCTCATACCCCAGGATGCATGAGTCCAGTCACCTTTGTGAGTACATAAGCACACAAAGACGCAAAAATGTATGTATGTAAGATCAGCAAACGTGTATGTTTAGCCTCTTCACCCATCTAGTGAATAAATTGGTAGTGTTTTGTTATAGTTTTCCTGACCTGCCTTAGTTATAAAAGTTGAATATCAGACAGGATTTTCTTACAATATACCCCATTTAAATGACCCTGTGGTATCCTTGAGTTTGAGTGTGGGTTGATTTACACCTTGGAGTTCATCAGTGGTTACCCTCACACACTGGCACTGTCCTGGCTCACAGTGTGAGGAGCCACACAGAGCCCCAGACCTGTTAATTGCACCAGACATGGAAACCTACAGGGAGAAATGAATATATCATTTGTGTGCCAGTGTGTGTGTGCATATGTATGTGTGTGTGGAGTGAAGCGAATGCCAGTTGTCTAATAGCTTTCACACAAGCCTGATTGAATTAGACGGCCAGGAGGACTGCGTTCCTAATTGAATTGCAGAGACCCTGTGTTGCAAACAGTGCTGTCTAGTGTTCCCCATGGAAGTGCTGAAGCAGAGGGGGGCAAGCTGGTTTGTCCTCGGTCCCAAGAACAGACACGCAACTCGTGGCTGCTCTACTATAGTTTATCTGTGGCTGTGACTGACATTTCACAAGGTTACACTCCACTCAGATGTGACCAGTTCAAGGGCTGATAGTCTATATTTGTGGCTGAATGATAGTAAAGGTAATGAGAAAGCCATTGCAAAAGCTAACAGGTTGTCTTAATCTAATTTAGCCCTTTGAATGAGCGTTGGTCTCTCTTGTAAAAAGAACAAATCTCTTTATATAAGCCTCTAATTTGTCCCGTCAGTGATTCATGTAGTTTTTACGGGCGGCACCAAAGCAAATGGAGGCCCAAACTTGTCCATGGCTCGCTCTAGGGGCCTCTTTGGTCACAGAGGAATACAGGGAAATACCCCCCCCCCCCCCCCCCCCCCCCACACACACACACACACACACACACAATCCCTCTGACGCTGCCCATTTTCACCGCTTTCAGCACTTTTTCCTGCTGTGCACACAAAACCTAGTACCTCTGTCTTTTTTTTTTCTTTTTTTCACCCCTCCAGCCTTTTCTCTTTTACACCTTGAACACCACACATGAACACACACCCCTTTCCTGTCTTTATCTCCCTTGTCTATTCTTTGATGGTGTGTTCATCAAATAAAGCAGTTTTGGGGAGGGTGGATTGGGCCCTGAAAAGAGTGAGTTGGGAGGGGGCTTGAAGGGTGTGCTGTTTTTGCTGTGATGGCCCATCCTCCTGGACAAAGAAGGCTGCTGTTGTGCACGCTATAGATGAGAGATGGTGGGAGACGGAGGCTGGAGAAGTGCTGGGTTGTTTTATTTATTTATTTTTTCTCTTTTACAATAGATATGGGGTTTATAGACTGGATTACCTGTATCTCCCAACTGATTGTCTGGTTGTGACCAGATTCCCAGGAAGCCATGATGGAAATGTCAAAGGCCCTGATTTTGTTTGGTCTCTTTGTGTGTGTAGTGTATCTTTGTGTGTCTGTGTACTGTGTTGGTGAGGACCAAAAACTGGAATGCTACTATACTTGTGGGGACCAACAGAGTCTTATGGGGACAAAATGCCATTGTTAAAACTCAAAATGTGGTTTTAGCATCAGGGTTACAATTAGGTTATGGTTGGGTTTAGGCTAAGGGTTAGGGTTAGGCCTTCATTTTTGATGGTAAGGGTTAAGGTAAGCGGCTAGGGAAAGCATTATGTCAATTAGATGTCCTCATTTAGATATGAAAACGTGTGTGTGTGTGTGTGTGTGTGAGAGAGAGAGACATTTGATTTGGACAAAGGGGACAGGCCAGCGCGGCCATTCATGTTGCCATTGCCACTGAAAACAACACTCCCTTCCTTTCTCTGTCATACTCTAAGCTTTCACCCCTCTTCTCTCTTTTAACATGGTTCCCTGCTCCCTCCCACATATAAATACATGCACACACAGTGGATTTAGCTACAGGTCTCCTCTTCAGTGCGTTATAAATCTTTCGGCTATAATATTCAGGAAACCTTTGAAACAACCAGCAAATTACCTGCTGTAAAAACTGACTAGCACCCTAGCGCAGTGGCTTACCTTACCCCACAGCTCCAGCACAACTATTTTTATTCAGTGAGTCGAGCAGAAAACCCTAATTAAAGCTTTTATGTCGCTATATATTATTGGAAGCCATAAACATAGGCAGACACGAGCAGCTGGGGGTTTGGTATGTGTGTACGGGGCAAGGTATTCAGTTTACGATTTAAGACTTACTGTTAGATTAAAGTAATGCAATACTCGTTCTTCAGATGAACACGCAACATAACAAAACTATCTCGCCCTGCTGGCAGAGGTTTTCACGTATTTTTCAAATTTGGGATTTAAGAGCGAACGTGCCTGCTGTGTGCCTGGAACCAATTTTAGGGGTGATCTGGACCTTTTGACACAGCTACCACTAAATTGAGTCTGAAGTGTTTATAAATTCCCTTAAAGCTTTTCTATGCGGCTTTTGTTCTTGACTTATTGCCACGTTTTATTGTGTGTCCCATTTCCAAAAATCCACGTTCACAGTCTCCAGAGATCTAATAGGAAAACTTGGCATGTTTGATTGCTGCTATTGATGATATTAATAGCTGTGTGTGTGTGTGTGTGTGTGTGTGTGTGTGTATAGGAAGCAGGAGCAACAGAGGAGCTCTTTTCAATGAATATTCTTGCAGTAATTAAACCTTTCTTGCCAGAAGGATATCTGAAGTTTGAAGGAGCATCCAAAATAACAGCCTTTAGTTCTCACATGTTGAGCAAGACTGCCAGCATGATGATCAAACAGCTCAGCAGTAGCAATCCGGGCAGGCAGGGAGGTAGGGAATTAAAGCTCTGATCTGATTTTTAATCACTGCTCTCCGTGTCTCTGCTTCTCTACATCTGACACCAGACAACTGTGCAACTCTTAAAATCTGTCATCTGAGAGTAAAATGGAAATTCCCTAAATATTTCCCCAAAATAATGGCCCTGGTGAAGCACACAGGAAAGCCAAGACATATAATTCAGTGTCCTCTTGAAATGGCATAGGATGTTTTTTACAGACATTTCTCCTTGTAACTTTATGAAGTGCCACATGAATAGGTGTTAACACAGTGAGCAACGCTGTTGTAGGTAGTCACTCGAAGTGGAAATGTTATTTACTTGCCCATGATGAGTTTTGTTCTGCTCTCATGTGATTGGTTACAGTTTGACCTTTTATGGTGTTACAGGAACTTGTAAGTGTGTAGAAATGTTTGAAAATTGATGAACAAAGAAAGCTTTTTCAAACTTTTTCCACGCCTAATTGAATGTGCTTACAGTAGACGGTAAAAAAAAATGATGTTTGATGGTTTGGGACTTGGTGGGAAAATAAGAATTAACTACCATTTTGCCATCCAACAGCTACCACGGAGTATTTAAATGCAACCACTGTGGTAGCATGGCATCATGTGGCTTTATAAGTGCTAATCATTTAAATACTTCCATTTTTCTCCGCAAGTCATTGTTCTGATTGTTATGCACCATCTGCATACTGTTACAGCACATACTGTACGTTCACTGTGGGCCCAGTGATGCACTCTAATCCTTGGCTGAAAACCCTCCAAACACAGCCATTCCCCACATCGCCCCTCTCCTTTCTTTGTTTCTGTCCTTACGCCCCCACCCCGACTACCTCTTTGTGCCTTTTCCTTTGGTGTTGCTCCTCAGAGCGCCTCGCTCTCATAGACCTCGCTGCGCCGCTGAAGTTCGATCGCAATTCCCCGCATAGCTGTTGCCCGGGCCTCATTCACAGACCCCGTTGACTGGCAGGGTGAATGTCCAGGCCTCATGTTTCACGCTGTACCCCGAAACATTTTTCAGCCATCAATCACGGTGGTAGAAAAACATGTCAAAGCTAATACTGAGTGAGGAGATGTTTAAGATTGTCTCCGTTTTATTCAGGAATAACTTTCTGCCATTCTGCCGTTTGTGCTATTCAGTAACAAAACACTGTTTTTTGTTTGTTTGTACTTTTTGTCTTTAAGGCGTAACTTTTTCAGTGAATGAAAGAAATGATCTCTTCTGTTTCTTGTTTGTTTTAATGAAACTAGCTCTCACGGTAAACTGTATTAATGAGGCTTCTTTTAAAGTGCCCCCTCGTAAAGTAGTAGCGCATGTTTTACTCTACTGTCTGTAGGTGATACGGCTAAACTATTATGATTTGTTGAACTACAGAGAATTGTTCTTCATGGTGGTCGAAGGTGATGGCTCTGAGAAATGTATGTCGAGTTCCAAAAGGGAAAAAGGCCATTAATCTGTGGCCTGTATGGTCTATGAGTACACTGGTGTCTGCATAATCTAAACATTGGGATTGGATCCGGACTAATTCTGCCTTGTGAAATGACCTCCTTTAAATGGGAGTTGCAGCTGCTGATATTTCCACATTCCAGATGCTACAGTGGAGCTGTAATTGCCAGTATAGTCTCAGAATGAAATAATGGCTGTATTTTTATAACTTTACAGTGTAGAAATGGCAGTCGTGTAATAGTAAGGCTTTTAATACTAGTAGAAAATTGGATAACTTGTTTTCTTAATGAGGAAGAGAAATTGTTTGAAGTGCATTTTAAAAAGGAGCCCTATATAAATCAACAGTTTTAAATTTTCAAATAAAAGAAATATGCAAGGAAGCATTCATCTTCTGTCTTTTGTTTCTTTTCATCGCACTAAATCCATTTTGCTTTCTACCCAGAAAAAGCACCGAAAGACCCGAGGGCTTTTAACGTACCGATATGCAGTGTGTCCCGTGTGTAAATTTTTCATGTTACTATTTCATGTCTCTGTCTCAACACCTCTATATTCTTTTATCGGAGGGGCAGGTGGGAGCTGGATTACCTGAAGCAAAACCGTAGCTTTTTTGGCCCGAGATACGAGAAAATCTCTCGACATGGTGCAGGTGCAAATGCTGAAAAAAAGGCTATTTATTTTTATTTTATTTTATTTATTATGATTTTTTTTAGGCAGTGAAGGTTTAGGTGGAATGTGACTGGAAAGGGGAGGATAAGGGGATTTCATAGACAGCTAAGTTAGTTTGTTTATCGCAGCAGTGAGTGGCACTTGTGGCAACACGCAAACAGATGTACCCAGTGGTAGAGCCTGCGATTCACCCACACAAAGTCAGATGCACAGATAAAACATTTAATGGCTGAGCCGTGTGTGTGTTCATCACGCTCTCTGTGATAAATGTAACTTTCCTCCCATGTTTCCAGAAAGAGGCCCTTAAAAGGGATCTTAACAGGAAGCAGGGCACTTCAGAGATTTCTCAGGCAACTACACAGTGGTGAATAATTCAGAGCAAACTTACATGTAGCCATATCTGCAGAGGCATGCAAGAGTGTGTGTTTATATTCAGGGTTGCTCTGATATATCTTTGTTTGATTTATGGTGTATATGTTTTTGTTTTTTGTTTTTATTTCTGGTAACTTGATGGATTTTCTTTTATAACACAATATGAACTATGCATTGGCAGTGGATGCATATATACAGGGAATTACATGGCTACCCTTTTTATGGCTGCCACAATGATAAGTATAGTATTATAGAAACCTAGTACTTCAGTACAAAGTAAAGTTTCATAAAAACTGCATGTGAATACATTATTCACATGCAGTCTGCTTTTTGAAAATCAGCTGCTTGTGATTTTAAAAATTCTTCTCTTCTCTCTTTTAGCCTGTCTGTCAAGCTTTTTCAAGCCAACTCAAGGAGATGAGCCCTGTATGCAGTGTCCCATCAACAGCCGTACCACCAGTGAAGGTGCTATTAACTGCGTTTGCCGAAATGGATACTATCGCACTGACTCAGATCCTCTCCAGATGCCTTGCACAAGTATGTATGGTACTGAAGCTGTGATATATGAACTTGCCAATTACTTGCACATAATACACAGACAGGAATGGAAAACGTTTTGGCGTCAGATATGAGCTTTCTGACACACACATGTCACAAGCACAAGCAGAAGCGCTCCGGGATCAAAGGACAGTGGTAGTCTGTGTAACTCCAAACAGAAACCCTGTCAGAGCTGTCCTTCACACGAAAGGGATGCTGACATGCTCATAGTGTGGCTGTCCACAGATCTGACCCAGCACACAAGCGTCAGCTGCCCCTCCTCAACGTCACACAGTCCGTACTCCAAACCAGACCAGAGGTTACTGGGACAGGGCGCATAGCTATGTGAGGGGGCAGACTTGGAGAATGAGCTGAGGCGAGACCCTCTCTTGTCATGCCAATGAAGCTGTTTGAGTTTGAATTTGAATTTGAGACTGACATAGAGGTTGGACGAGAGAGACGGGCCGGGGATAGACCTAAGCAAAAGTGAGCAAGGGAGGGGTAAAGTGCGAGGGAAAGACATGCAGAAAGACACGAAGGAGGAATTTGAGGGAGAATGGGTGCGTGTATTTGAAAAAGACGGAATTACTGCATAGAGTGCAGTCTAACTAAAACAAAATGGGAGAAATTGGGATAAAAAAGCCTCTATCAATGCTTCGATAGTATTTTTTTTCCCTCACACTCCCCCTCTGTCTATTGAAACAGAGAGAGGAGGGAAAAGATTTGATGGTCTCCAACAAAGGAGATTTGCATAAGCCTGGCTCTGGGAGTTGAGCAGCTGTTGTGAATGAGAAAGCAACAGCGTCACGTCACCCGTATTAAGAGCAGCAGGGCCCAGCCTGATTAAAGCAAGGGAATGGGCCCATCAGAGCGGCCCGCCAGCTAATGGGGCGGATATTAGTCCTCCTCCCCAGGAAGGAGATGCCAAGGAGGAGTTATGTTTCTATGTATAAGAGACACCAAGAAGGGCACTCCAGTGGGCTTTCTTCCAGAGCCAGAGATCTGTTAATTGCTGCCAATTAAAACGAGGTTAAATAAGAAATGATCGATTCAGATTTTAGGATGTTGTGGGCGGAGTGGAATTGTTTATCTCATTAGTCCTGGAGGATACGTCTACCATAATTAGGTGCACATGTCTGTAAAAGCTAAACAGTTCTCATTGTTTGTTTGTTTGGCCTGTCACTCAACATGTAGCACCATGTGGAAAGTTTCCACTCTATAATGCCTAGCTGCTAAGAATGTCTCAATAGGAGAAACAGTAGGTTTCTCTCCGCTGCAGTAACTCTATACGATGCTCCATGAGAAAATTGTCAAGAATAGATGTTAAGAAAACACTTGATGGAGTGGACACCAGCATTGAAAATGAGAAAGTGTAAATGGGCATCCCGAGGGAAGAGGCGCTGCCAGCTTGGAATGCAGTCAGCACAGACCTCAAAATGACTGTACAGTATCTTTGCGGGCTTTTTCTCTGCTCCTGTTTAAATAGGGTTGGTAATTTTGCCCTCCACACCATCAAGGACACAATACAACTTCCATCCCAAAATTACACCAATTCTATATAGAGCTAAAAATGTCTTTAAAGGTTTGGCTTGAATAACATAATGAATAAAAACACATTTCATCGTCTTTCTTTCCCTTTTTTTTGTCCATGATCTACATACATCACTGGTCCACCTAGAAGCAATTTTCATTTAATGGAAAACGCTGCAACATTTTTGTATATATTGCAATGCTATTGCAAATCTCTATAGAATTTTTTAATCGCTGATTATTAGATATTAAAAAGTGACAATGCACAATACAAGTATTGTGCTAGGTACAGCTGAAAGTTGATTTCCATGTGTATTCCTTGGGTGGGCTCTTTTGGGAAGCCGCCACTGATGTTGCATTAGTAAAAAAAAAAAAAAAAGTCTTATCCGAAAAATACAAAACAAAACAACAAAAGAACGAGAATTGAGAATATGATGTGCCAATGCTACAATTAAGCTGTGTTTAAGATTAGGAAAATCCTTCTGGAAAAATGATGATTTATATTAGAAATAAGTACGCAATGAGTTTATGTTTGGAAAACATTTGTTTTAGATTTAAATTACTGCTTTGTTTGGTTCAGGGGGGCTTCGTATTATAATTTCAATAACAAACTTCATGAAACAGGACCAACTCTAAATGAAATGATAAAGTTAGCCTGTTAGTCGGTAAGTCTTGCCTGGCTTCATTTTTGCATCAACTTTATAGTTATTATATTTTTACTTTGCTCCAGTTTGACCCCCCCCTTTCCCAAAAAAAGTAAAGGCTGTAATGTGACAAAAATTGGAGTCAAAATAGTGACTTGGATCCTCTTTACATTTTCATTTGTTTCTTGAAGTGTTCTTTCCCTTTTTATTGATTAATTTTTCTTCGCACTTTTCAGCATTTAGAATAAATGCACACTTTTATGTGTTTTCCAGCTGTCCCCTCAGCGCCGCAAAATGTGATCTCCAGCGTAAATGAAACCTCTGTAATGCTG
This sequence comes from Perissodus microlepis, assembly GCF_051167445.1. Lineage (NCBI taxonomy): Eukaryota > Metazoa > Chordata > Actinopteri > Cichliformes > Cichlidae > Perissodus > Perissodus microlepis. Next base: position 28,667,815 of record NC_140465.1, on the reverse strand, counting down.
GAGTGGATGCCCCCTCGAGATTCAGGGGGCCGCGAGGATGTAGTCTTCAATATCATCTGCAAAAGCTGCGGCGGAGGCCGAGGAGGGTGCACCCGATGTGGGGACAACGTTCAGTTTTTACCCCGCCAGTTGGGCCTGACAGAAACTCGGGTCTACATTAGTGACCTGTTGGCCCACACACAGTACACGTTTGAGGTGCAGGCTGTCAACGGGGTGTCAGATCAGAGCCCCTACTCCCCTCAGTATGCCTCAGTCAACATTACCACTAACCAGGCTGGTAAGTGGACCCATCTGTCTTTTTCTGCACATTATACTCCCCATGTGGCTTCTCTTCTCTTCTCTTCTCTTCTCTTCTCTTCTCTTCTCTTCTCTTCTCTTCTCTTCTCTTCTCTTCTCTTCTCTTCTCTTCTCTTCTCTTCTCTTCTCACCGTGTTTATTTCTGTACTTCTCCCCTTTGTCACACACTCCTTGTAGAGAACCTCTTCATTGCTCAAACCCCTCTACAAGCACATAATGCACAGCACATAAAGCTCCACTATGTCTGTTTCTTTCCTGCATGGTGATGTATGCAGATTAAGGGCTGTAAATGGGAAGGAGAGTGCCGTTGATGATGTGACAGACAGAATGTGATGGCCTGCTGGTCTTTACAGTGTGACCTCATCACCATGTATTTCAGACTGAGGAGCTGAGAGCAGGCTTGCTGCTGTCTCCCCACTTCATCTGCGGTTCAGTGATTACAGCTTTATACGCATGCAGCCACTTGGTTGTGGAATTACATTTTAAAAAAAGTAATAAAAGCAAGGCTAGTATCGCAATGTATGAGCTACCTTGTAGACTAAAAAAAAACTTCATAAATGAACGAGAAACCAATATTTTAGTATGTTAATATAAAACATCTTGATAAGTGGGTCAACGTTGTAATCTTTAGGATTTTATAGAAATCAAAATCTTATTTAATCAATCTTGTGCAATGGTTGGCGCTTTCCAAGCTTTCCACTATGCAATTGCAGCCAAATTCAGCCACCGCATCTCTGATTATTTTACCGAGGCAGCTGAATTGATTTGTTCTTTAATTGTGTCTATGAAATGCATCATTTGGCGGGCTAAGCTTCGTTTCCCAAAGCACTGATGAGCGGAGGGATACAGCCTGCACTTAATCTTTGCACTGGCTTTGCATTCCATTGGCAGCATGCTTAGGTGTCTGTCATCACTCATCATCCATGCCTTTGCACTGCAGGCAGTCTTATAAATGCGCTTCTTACAGCACCGTGTTGGTGCCCTTCGTTTTTGAATCATAAATTCATTGTGCCTTTTTAAAAAAAGAAAAACAACGAGAGAACTGTATGCAAGTTGAATGATGAAATCTACAAGAGGGAAATCCTTTATTTAAAGTGACCCGTTGTAACAAACGTATGTGGTTTGTTTGTTTAAAAGCTCCATAAAGTGCTCCGTTACAATGCTGAAACTCTGTCACACTAAAACAGAGGCCTTTATTCAAGCACAGACCTCTTTTTATTGTCTGTTTTGATTTGAGTCACTGGTGTGGTGGGTTAATGAGGGCCTGTGAGTGCAGTTAAGCGTTGTAATGAGGCCCCTGCCCCACTCTGTCTCACTGGGCCACAATAAGTCTGCCACCCCAACCCTTGGCTTCTCTGCTTCTCCTGCCGAGGGGTCCTGGCGGAAATTGGGGGGCTCTGTGCCCTCTCCACTGAAGTGTCCGTCACTTTGGATTAGGCAGCGAGAGCTCCCGTCAGATGGAGCTGTGAAAAGAACTCAACTCTTGCTCCCCCCCTCTCCACGTTCCCACCTACCCCCATCACCTTACTGCTCACTCCAGGGACACGGGATTGGAGTTTTGCCGTGCTACGCTACAGGCTGGGGTCACAGGGACTGGAGCCCATAATTGCGTCTGGTTTGTGAGGCTTGGAGGTTACATAAACATTGTGTCACCCCTAATTAACTCAGGCAGTTTTATGCCTCCCCTTACAATGAAAATGAGAGCGTGAGATGGAGAAAACAAAAGCCAGAGTCTATGAATTTTTGTAGATACATGCATGTAAATCCGACCTGCTTTGGACCATCGGCTAGAGCGTTCTGTGAAAGCAACAAAAAAGAAAATTTGAAGCAAGTGGCGTAAAAGTGTGTCTCATTACTTGTACGGATGGCTGCCTCTTCTGCTATGACTTGTTGGTGTAAAGGGTGGTGGGGTATGGGGGGGGGGTGAGCAAAACTTCTCACTCTCCATACCCAATCAAGCACCCACCACACGCTATTACCTACAGGGCTTATCCTCCCACTCTGTAGGTGGTTGGCGACAGTTCCTCTGTGATAAAGGACATGATTGCCCTGGAAAGTGTGGCGCTTGATTACACAGTGTAATGCCACACAAAAGCAAATTCTGGGCTGAATGCCGTTTGAGCCTGTTTTATAAGCGTATGACTAATTCCCCAAACCTTGTATTGTGTGCAATACGCACGCCTTGAAATGTGCCTCTAAGCCTTTTTTGTAATAATGAGTCACACTTAAGCCATTTACTTTGGCTTCACTGTATTTATATGTTACTTATATGGGACATGAAATATGCACTGGAAATCAGGCAGAGAGTTGCAAAAGAGATGCGTTACAGCAGCGAAAAAGCCATTTCTGGGTAATGGATCTGTAGTTATGCCACAAGACCATCCTCACAAACATTTTGTGGTGCACTATATGTATACATATTCTAAATTAGTTATACTGATAGTTGATATTGGGTGTTGGGTGTTGATATAACAATATTATAAATGAAACCAGAGCACTCAGAGTGCAACTCCCCCTGAAGGACAAGGGCTATACTAAAATTGTTGATATTTCTTGTTTTTATTATTACGATATGACGATGTCAGCCTGTTATGGTGCCATTGTGATGTCATAAGGTGTCATATTGAAAAAATAAAAAGGCTCTCTCTATGCCCTTCCATATGATATATTACTCGATATCGTTTGCTGTGATTTATTTTCAAGCCAGTTCTGACCTTGGGTGTTAACTATGCTTAGCCAACAAAGGTACTTGTGACCACCAAAGCCTACTAAATTGTTGTAAAGTGTGAAGACAATACGTGGGTAAAATAAAGTTTTTACTGATTCTTCAAATTTGGTGTCACCTTGACCTAATTTTCACCAAGATTAAATCACCTCGAGCTGTAATTGGTATCTACCATCACACAAAATTTGAAAATGATATCTTGAAAACTAGGGCTGCTAGAATGCTAACAAATGGACAAACAAACAAGCACAACCGATTACATACTCCCTCCCTTCCTTTCAGGGGGAGAATAAAGAAAATGAGGGTCTAGCTCAGGAGTTAGTGGGTATACAAGTAAAGGTTTCCTTTGGTAAAATACTGTATTGAACTCCAAATATCCCAGGATGCCTCCATTAGTCTGTGTAACAGCAGGGTGTGCATAGAATAAAAGAGTGTGTGAATGTGTGGCTTGTACTGCCAACACAAGGCCAAGAAAAAAAGTGAATAGATTTCTTGCTAGCGTAATCAGTGCCTGACTTAGCAACAACTTAGTCGTCTACCTTGTCTTCCAAAAAATATTAAAAACATCTGTATATATCACGTTCACCATTGGCCTGCAATTTCATTTATTAACTGCAGCTTCTTTCAAGTCACTACTCTGTGCAAATATTTATGGGCAAAGAGTTAGACAGGATAGGGAAGTCATGTTTATTTATTATTTTTTAAATAAGTAAAATAATCATTTCATTACATTTCATTAGTTAATCTAACCTAGGAAGGAAAAAAAAGAGGCAAACAGACGTAAACTAGACAAATGCCCCAAAATAGTTCAGCTCTTTTAAAGAAATTGCTCTTCTGTGCAGTGAACATGATGCGGTGAGGATAGATTTTATATTTGTCCATCTTATGTTTGGTAAGAAGATTTACAACAAGTGTGTCATTACATCCTCTAAGCAGCGAATTACTGAACACATGCATTATGAAAAAAAGAGGTTATATCCAGCAAATCCAGTTTTTGTTAGTATACTCATGACTGTGCATCACTGTCCAGAGAGAATTTCTCACTCACTGCACCAACTTAGATCTTGCAGTTTTGTTTTGCACCTCACTGTATTCTTGGGGAGCTTTTCATTTGTCTGACTCATGCTTTAACTTAGTAGATTTCAGTCAAATTAAAGTAGCAGTAAGGTGAAGCAAAAAGATGTAGCAATAAGGCAAATTACATTGTTTTGTAGTAGCCACACAGACAAATAGCAGCGTTATCAGTATATTTTAGATGTTTTCATTTCCTAGGTTTTGTGATTTTTACCTCATTTTTTTTAATAAACCACCATTGCCAAGCCAGAGTGACCAGGCGGTCCTTTAAATTGGTTCTGCTTGAGACTGGTTGAAGTTGGGATTATGTCAGTAGGAATTTTATGAGAAATCCAGTTATTGTATGCAGACAAGACATGAATAAATAATAGCTAAGAACAGAACTGACATTTATGTTATAGCTTACTCTAGATATGCTGTATCATCAATTTCAGTGCATAGAATAGAGATCATCTCTTACCTCAGTGAGTACTTATCGGTATTCTGCAGACAGATGAATGAGATCTCCATATCCTCAGTGTGTTTGCCATATTGCATTCTGGTTGAGTATATTAGATTTCAGAGGACATATTTGTTTAGGCGTTTCATTAACTCAAGGTGAGCTGCTGCTAATGCTATTGAAAAGCAGAGGAACTGAATTGGTTTCTTATCAGGTGAACTGGCTGATTGTGCGAGGGAACCCGGGTGGGGTGGCGGTGGGGGCGGCGTGTAATCGGGTGCAGCCTTTTCATATGGTCTAGAGAAGATTTATGACTTAATTATGGTCCAAATTGCCCAGGTCCACTGTAACCAGGCTACCAAGTCCTTTGCTGCTCCACTGGGCCATGGTGTGAAAAGCACTGGTACAGAGCCAGCTGGGACCGCCAGAATGTGTCAGTACACCAAAAAGCCAGTGTGGCTACTACACTGTTAACTTGAGGGCACTGAAACCCGTTACAAAAAGATATATTATTTTTGGGCCACGGCCACTGATTGACTGCCTTTGTTTAATACAGTGGCATTTTTATCGATCAGACTTGAAACGTAACATTTTAAAAAAGTGTTTCTGTTTGAAAAGCCTTATGTGTGCTTCATTCACTATATAGTATCTTAAAAAGTTATAATACATCCTCGTGCATATGCAGTTCACATTACTAACAGATCAAGGTAAGAAAAAAATCAAACAAACTTGAGACAGAAAATATTTAGAAATTTTCTCAGTGGAGCAGCAGCTCAGTATCAGCAAAATGCCAGAGATGCAAGCTGAAAAATAGAAAATAAACTGAGAGTCAGACAGGGACCACCGGTATACATGCCACGCAGTGTGACAGTGACAGAAGGTGTTGAGAAGGGCACATATGGTGGGTGCCAGTGTAGGTCAGCCAGGCAGACAGACAGGAGGCCTCAGCATGCACCTGGACCTCAGTACTGACAGAGCCTTGAGAGAAGGCTGTTCTGGTAGTAAGCCAGCAACCCATACATAAACCACATTCATGTGCTTGTTGATACTGAGCCAAAAGGAGGAACTTGGGGTTCAGTGTATTGCCCAAGGACACTTCAGCATGTTGAGAAGCCACGGATCGAACTGCCAACCCTGCGATTACTGGAAACCCACTCTACCTGAGCCACAGCTACAGGCTTTAAATAAGCAATAAGAATTTAATTATGACTCCCCAGAAGAGAATTAGCACATGGATTCTCTAAATTAGTTAACTAATTGATTTTATTCATAAATCTTTCAGTAGTCATTTGAATTTTTTTTTCAGGGTAGATTTTATGGATCTTTTCCCTCTCATTTGCATTTATACAGGAAAGCAGAACAGAAAAAACACCTCAGCTGTATATGCATCTTGGTGAAAAGGCCATGATCTTTTGGTCTGTGGGCTGTCAAAGTGAGCGTAACGTGAATACATTATTCACTAACATTGAGTGTATTAGCTATACACTGAGGTGCATAAATGACTGAGCGTGCAATCATTTATTTACTTTTTACATTCAAGAGCATGAAGCGCTGATAATTAAAAAAGATAATAAATAAAGGTCATGAAGCAAAAAGGGGTGACAACGTAATCAGCTCGCTGTTTTCTAAGTGATTTTCTATAAACTTTATGGAGTTAACTTCGTCAATTAAGCAAATGGATTTATGATAAACTCGGTGCCACTCCCCGCTTTTGTCTCTTTTGACTTTCTCCCTGATCCTCTCTTTTTGTGTCCCCGCTCAACCTTTCTGTTTACAAAACACACTCAAATTCCTGCAGTCATGTACACCAAGTATTCCTTTGAAGGCGGCTGTAAAACAAAGTTGTCACTGTCTGAGCAACTGTCTTCTTCCCGTCTGGAATTTCTGGTGTGATCGTGACACGCCACCTTCCCCCCGCTCCTGCTCGCACGTCATGAATACCTCTCATTTTTTAATGTAGCCTTGATTCGCTCGCACGGATCATACTGAACACACAAGCTGCAGACTCTCATCCACTTGAACGTATTAACTGTAAATTGGGGTCAGGAACTTTATAATGTGAGATGATCTTTTGTAATCTGTGCTTTTGTGCGCCACTCATTATAACAACTTCATACTATGTAGATAAGAATGACTTCAATGTAAAGACAGAAGTCATTGCTGCTCATTGACACAGAAATGAAGCAGGTGTAGTAAATGCAATTTACACATCTTCTTTATTTTAGATAATCATTACTTCTGAGCTACTGAGTGGGAGTGACAGGAACTGACAGAACTTGTGTAAATCCTCGTACATATTCAAATTTGTTAAATGAGAGTGATGGTAAATCAGGACACTGCTTAAATCGCTGTCAAATAAATTATCTTTAAACAGGTCTCTGTTTGAAGGATGTCACACCATACTGGATTTCATATCTTCACGTTGTTACACTATCCACTCTTTTAAACACATTTTCATCCCAGTGCATTACGTTTTTGCTCTTCTCTTAGATATTACTTGGGTTTCAGATATGCACACAAGGTGTCCCAAGGTGTAGATAATTCAGTACACTGAAAGCAGAAAGATATTAAACAAAGTTTGTATTTGGAGATCAGATAGGTGCTGGTGGATTAAGTCCTAAACATGTCAGGAGACCGCACAATACACACTATTTCATATTTACTTGCATTTTTACTTGCTGGCTAGGTTTAGGCACCAGAAACTCACAGTTAGGTTTAAGTTCAAATATGCCTCTCATTAACTATGCCCTGCTTTAAATGTGATGCCAGGGGATCAGATTTAAATCACTCGTGCCACAACCTGGTTCATCAAGTCCCTGATGCCAAAACACACCTTGTGCGTATCTCTGATGCCAGCATTTTTAACTACAGCAGTGTGTGGCGCCCAGGGAATGAGAACAGCCTGGTCATTCCAACCCTGTAAAACACTGACATGCTTCTGGAGTTTTTCTCCTTGTAGATGGCAGTTTAGAACTTGTTTAAATGCATTTAAAGTAGAGTGCTGATTAAATGGAGTTCCTCCAGTTCCTCTCAGAGCTGTATGTGTCAAGAACTTAATTCCACACCTGTGGAATTATATTTGTCAAAAGTGGTGTGCGAGGAAAAACAAAATCAAGAACAAATCATTTCATTTCACAAGTGTGGATATTCATTATCACAAACAGTTAAATTACTTTGTAATTTCCTGTACATAAATTCAGCAACTCGTATGCACTGAATTCAGAGAGAACTCATCATTCACATGAGTGCGCCTGCTTGGCAAACTCTGCAGCAGATTCACACTCTCGCAGGCAGCTCTGATCACGAAGCTGAATTCTACTCACGCAGATCAATCTGACTTTTGAGAGTTGGGAGGGTGGAGCACTGAGGAAGAAGGAAACTAATGTGATTCGTCACTTTAGAAGCAGTGACACCACAACCTCTGTGCCTGGCGGGATCAATTTACCATTTGAAAGTGAGATTCACTGGGTAGCAACATGGGCACTGTTTCATATTGTACTTCTTCACAACCTACAAAATAAAGTTGGTGAATTAAGTCTAAGGAACTTGGAAAGAAAAGCATCTGGACTTCTTTACGGACTTCTGGACTTCTTTCCAAGCTCCTTGACTGAGAACATTCACAGACATTTTGGTAGGAATTAACTATCAGCTGTTTTTGTGTGTGTGTAGCCAAGGAAGTGCTGACAATTATGACCAGATCACTTTAATACTGAAGAAATCTTTAAAAGAGACTGAAGCCACTGCACTCCTGTTCCATTAGTCTGCCACAACAAGAGTGCACAAATATAGCATAACGCAGTTATTATGGCTTAACATGCTAACCTAAACCTGATAGACGTGTTTAATGAGACTCTGGATATCCACAAGACTGCGAGCCAACTTTTTATTGTAATATCTGTACAAATTTTCCTAAATTTTGGCCTCTGACACATGTCCTCCATATTATAATAATAATAATAATAATAATGATAATAGTAATAGTAATAATGATGATAATAATGATAAATAAAACTGACACTGAAACTAATAAAAACAAAACTAAAACTAAACATTTCCAAACAATACAAACTAAACCGAAACAGGAAAATCTAACTAACTGAAACTAAACTGAGTTAAAAACAAAAAAGTCAGTATGAAATAAAACTATAATAACTCTGTTCTACGTGCACGGGTTGTTGAATTTACAAGCGAGGAATTGAATTGTGAGAGAGGCAATGAATACCTGCGTCTATGAAATGAAGTTATTTTCTTGCACTCATGTTTTATCTCGCGTGCTGCTTTTGACACAAATGTAATTCCACGCATATCCCTGTGCCAGACAGCTCAAACTTTGTTTGTAATGCCCAAGTCTGCCCACAGAAGCAAACAACACACATATTGTATTCTTTAGTCCATCTGAAGTGTTTAACAATTGAAATGGGTGGGTGAGAATGTACAAAGTTTGTTGTATTAAAAGAAAGCTTTTAAGAATTTTAAGAATCCATGTGATTTGGCAGCAGCTTTGACAGTTTCCCTTGTGTTTATATACAACACATGAAACCGTCTGGTATAAGATTGCCCTTGGTTTATTTTCGCAGTCTATCAACTTTTGTAGTGACAGTCATTCACTACCATGCATGTCCTTGTTAGATCCACCAACATGCAGTCACTAAAGAGATGTACTGGTTTTGATTATAAAATGTATAAATATCCCTCCCTCCCTCCCTCTGTCCACATATACTAACCTGGCTTGCATTTCTTCTGCCTGCAGATTTTATATATTGGATTAGAATTAAACGCTAACCTCTGCAAGCATCTGAAAACTGGTCAAACCTCTGAATCGCCTATTTTAGAATTGGCTTATAGATGTGTGAGTGCGTTAAAGTCCTCAAATCTTTTCCAGTGCAGATGGTTTAAAGCTTGATGAACTGAAATCTCACTTTTGTAGCTTAACTGCGCTGGAAAATCTTTATAGATATAGAAGCCGCAATCCTTTTCAGCTGGGGAAACGGGGCAGGCTGCCAGCATGCTAAAAGTACATGCAAATATGGGCCTCTCTCTTTAAGACATCTCAACGTGCTGCTAATAAATGGACGGCAGTCGAGAGACTGGAGCAGTGGCAGCCTGTTTAGGAGACAGCCTGGTAGAAGACCAGCTGGTTTGAGCCCTTTGGGAGAGATTGCTCTGCAGGGAAACTGATTTTTTTACAATGAAAGGAAAAAGGGATTTACGAGCCCTGACCTGTTCTTGCTACCTCCCCCATCTTCCCCAAATCATAGCATGGTTCTCTGCAGCAGAACATCTAATCAAATCAGAGCCACATGGTTGCAGACACAGAGTGATGCAAGAAAGATGCAGATAAAAAGCCTCAAACATATACTTTCTCAGAAACATGATTCATGTGCCAGCGAATGTTTTTCACCTTTTGGCTGTGCTGCGTTGACTGATATAGAACAGAGTGAAAAGTATTAAACCATCAGGTGGTGTCGTCTGTTAGCTGCAGGAAGTAAAATCATTATTTTGATTACTGTGATTTTTTTTCCCCACCACTGCTCAGCCAAACATAACGCTATGTAACTCAGTCTAAAGGAGCTTTTTCAGTTCTTATAACCCTGAAGGAGGCCCCTGTCTGCGCTGAAATCGACCATCAAATATCTTAAAAGCCCCTTTTCTGTATTTCTTTGGTTCTAATTCAGGTTAGCTGCTCTCCAGCACAAATGAGCAAGTGATGTAAGAATGTTTTTCCAGCACAGATAATGGGCACGTTAATAAATTTCATGTAATTATCAGCTGTATAAGAAGGAGACTGCTTTAAAATAGAGCAGAACATAAAGAGATGGCCTGACAGTGAAGTTCAGACTTTATTAAGCTTATACCCTTTCCCCTAACACTTGCTAACTTGGGCCTTCACACACAGCAAAGGGATATAGACAGAAAATTAAGATGCTGAAACAAGATTACAAAAAAGTAAAAGAAAAAACTAAGCTGCATCTACACAGTTGCTTTTTCCTCTTGCCTCAGGTAACATAATGGCCTTATAATGGGTGAGTAGTTTCTTGGGCTGGTCATAGTAGCTGGGCTTATCAACTTTTCTAGTTGAACCCCTGCCTTTCCATTTTTATCATGAAACACATGACATGTGTAGAGCACAGCTCAAATCACAACATCTATCTTGTTGGTTTTCCAGCTGTTCTATGCTGTGCTATTAAGTCAGGTTAGCATTCCTACTGCGAGAAGGAAAAAAGCCCTTGAAGGTATGTAGCTACTGAGGGAGCTCTCCAGTGGGCATTTACTCTCTTTTTCACCAAAGCAGTACTAGGTCCTAATCTCACACCGGTTCCATGGAAAAGCCACACTTATCTATGTGTGTTAGCAGAAGCATGGCCCATTAAATTGCCTTGGATTTAAATGAGTGAAAATATCCCCGTAAACCCTGTCTATAATTGATTAGGGAAGTCGCTGTTATGTTAGAACATAAGCGAAAGATCTATTAGTGATGTTAAGCAAAACAGAGCCTTTGTATTGTCTGCTTGTGAGCAAAGGCCAGAGTGTCATGCTAGAATAGACTCCAAAAGCACTGTCTTCCATATCAGATCCCAGGCTGGGTAATAATGTGGGGTCTGAAACCTAATTCTCCTATAACAGCTGGGGCCTCCCATCTTCTCACAATTAAGCAATTCGATTGCACTCCTCCCCAGGCCCCAGCGTATTCATTATTTGATTTGATTATTAGTCTGATTATCGCTGAGCTATTTATAAGTGTAGTTATACTGGAGTTCAGGAAGTTGAATGCAGTCACACAAAATAAATAATAATCATACTAGGGCACAGAAACAGAAGAAGCATGCTTGTGACAAAGATATTGTATCGGCTGTGATTATCACTAACAGTCCTGTCCCGGTGCCCTCACTATTCTGTAACGTATGGGAAAATAATAAAATACTCCAGTTAGGTCCCAGCATTTATCTTTTAGGTTCAGCAATCTAATCAAATTATATGAATGTGCAATGTCTGTCTTTGTCATTATAGCTGCTTCATTAGTTTTAAGGACATGAACAGAGGATTCATTGAGAAAACGAAAGCATCCATTGCAAGCGCAGCTCACTCACTATGAAGACATTGATCTTACTTGACAGAAAATTGGCTTACTTCGTTTAAATGGTAGGGAAGATTTTCACATCTTTGTTTTAAATTCCTAATTATCTTTAATGGAGCAGGATCCACATGATTTAAAAATAATTACTGTAACAACAAAGAAAATTGTTTGAAACAGCTACAATATGTATTTAGTGGCATAACTCAGTGACTAATGTTGACACAATGGAAACCAAGTATTTATTCAACCCTTCAAATTATAGATGGACTTGTGGAAAAAAAATTCTCGGTACACTTTAAGATTTGGAATATAATGGAGACTTGTAGATTTGGAGTACATCAATGGGATGTCTGAAAATGGTTTTCATATGTGAATCAGTGCTGTAGCCCTTAATGCAATGAAAGGCTGACTTGGCATACTTCTACATTCTGCAGTCAATTGGTGGAACATCAGCTTAGCTTGAAATGCGTGTACTGAACTGACTTGAAATATTCAGCACAGCTGGATTTATATTCATAAATGCATTCTTATTTTCCCTGCAAGCGTAATGTTTCAACACTTGGTATTCTTACTTAGTATTCACCTCAGTCATGTCATCATTTAATCTTAATCTGTTTGTTTTTAGTTGCACCGCCCCTTATCGGTTTCTTGAGCCCAGACATGGCGACTGCCACTCTGTCTGGAAGTTGTCCTTTAACAGAAGAAAACCACAGTGTTCCCCTCCAACAGCTTTCGATGTTGGCATGTGTCCATCCTCTGTACATGAATACATGAGCTGCCTTTGTTTCTGTGGCCCTGTATCAGGTTACTAAGCAAGGCTGCACTGTGTGTTTAATAGAAATGTTATGCAGGAAAGGCCATGTGGCAGTCTTGAATATATGCTATGTACATCCGTAATGTGATACTCGTGAGTCCTCCTTAGAGTCACCGTTTGCCTTATTAGGCCGTCGCCTTGTGACTGCAACCAAACTAGCAAAAGAACTTGGAGATGGAAGAGATTCCTATGACTGATGTCCTGGCTGGATACTGTATACATTACTGTACCTCTGGCTCAAGGATAGGGGCATGATGTACTTGCAGAGTCACAGGCCATCACTGTTTAAGTGCTTTGCTGAGATGAAATACAGAACCTCAATTTATTATCTTCTGGCAGTAATACATGAGAACATACTCATTGCCTTGAATATCACTGTTTATATGAGACATCATAATTTGTTGCATCAGATGGATGCTTCTGTTTTGGTCAGAGGGCATTAACAGCTTGGCTGATTGGTTAATTATAATGAGTAAGATTAAAAATGGGACTTTTTAGTCATTGGCTCATTCAGTCAATATGTTTACTTATATATGATATTTTATCCCCTGCCTTAGGACAGTAGTTAGAAAGATGTGCCTTCCTGTTACTCACTTGTAAGTGTTTCACAACAAGAATGAAAGTTTTATTGAATATGAAAAAGCCACACACACACAGCCTTAGAGTCTTAGATTATAGAGGCGTGGCAGTTGTAGTTTTCCAGTCAGTGGATTTTCCATAGAGAACGCGTGCCGGTGGAGAGACTTTTGACTTTATTGCTGGGACTCTGGGGAGCCACTTTGTTGCTGGTTGAGGGCTGTGTGTGTGAGCAGCACGGGTCTGTAGGGGATGAGCATGGGGCTTGGTGTCCATAAATCTTGCCCAGCACCCCTCCTTCTCTGACACCCTAACCCACCCTACCCTTTCACACACACTCAGAGGAGCAGACATTAAGGCCTGGAGGCCTTGCCAGACTTCCCATACATTCTCTTTAGCTTCTCTTAGCTTAACACTGACCTGCAGCACCCTGAACTAATCATAATGGATGTTGGATGACTTGAGGTGTTCACGCCCCCCCAGACCTGACAGAATTTTAGGTCACTGAGCTGTGTAAGACCAGAGTAGACCACCCATGATGTAAGAAGTTTAAATTACTTTTTGACTCAGTTTGCTCGAAAACACATGTATGAATAAAATCAGGCAATGGAGTAAAAAATAATTTCACTTGTTTTGCTACATAAAAGAAAAAAGAACTTCACTAATGTCACAACCTTGAAAAATATTTTCTCTCTATGCCCAATAAGTTTTAAACTCACAAAAACAAAACAAATGTTTCAAAAAAAATTCAAAAAACAAGCTTTTTAAAGAATGTCTTTATGACACAGACAATACTATTCAAGATAGACCTGACAAATGTGTGATCAAATATTAAAAGTCCTAACTATATACTATTGCCAGAGGGATTTACCTTTTAGGCCATTTACTTGTTGTTGTTAGGGAAACAGATCAAAAGTTTTGAATATTTAACTAGAAAATGGATACTTAACGTTCCAGCCAAACAACTGTGCAGCACTCTTTAAAATCAGCTTGACTTAATCTTATTACTAAGCCAATCCATCACAGTCAACAGTCAGCCTTATTTATTTTTTATAAATGGTGGAATTGCAAAAAATGTTGGCAGAGAAAACACACCATTTGTAAAAAAAAAATTCTTAATAAAACAGGAATGCGGGAGGTCAAAAACAGCTTTGTAAGAATTTTGTGTAGACTCTTTGTGGCTCATGTTATTTGCTCAATTTGTTTAGTTTATTTGGCTTCAAAATGTGCTTTCTTCATGTAATATATGATAGTCTGGTGATTTTAAAATGATTTATTTGTAGAAGGTCGTCTGTTATCAACAGTAAAACAAGCGGGAATTAATCCCATGAAAGTCACGGTTGATACTGGGAAGTCCCGTGACGCTGCTTATGTGATTTAGCTAGTGTTGTCACTTGCCAACTTGAAATGCTTCCTAGCCATGAAACTCTCCAACAGGAGACTCCACTTTATTACATTAGATTTTATAGCCTTACACCTTTGCAGAACCCAGTGTTTGGCTGTGAGTTTAAAGATCCTGTAAAACTCTCCTGAGCATGACTGTGAAGTTGGTGGTGATTGATTTGCTTTTTACTTAATATGCTGTTGTTGTTATCTCTTTACAGCTCCATCGACTGTATCTATAATGCACCAGGTGAGCCGTACTGTTGACAGCATCACCCTCTCCTGGTCCCAGCCCGACCAGCCTAATGGAGTCATCCTAGACTATGAACTGCGGTATTATGAGAAGGTACAGCTCATGCACATTCATTTGAACGCACACTCTTTACTCGTACTCATAAACATGAATTCGATTTCTTTTTCTCCCATTTTAGGATAAATAAATACAGTCACAGGATGCTTGGTTTGATATAAAAAATTCTAATCAGCCAAACACATGGCAGCAACACAGAACATTTAGGCATGTAGAAAATGCTAAGACGATCTGCGGAAGTTTAAACCAAACATCAGAATAGGGAAGAAAGTGAATTTAAGTGGCTCTGGATGTGGTGTGGTTGTTGATGCCAGACGGGCTGGTCTGAATTTTTCAGAAACTGCTGATGTACTGGAACTTTCCCACATAACCATCTCTAGGGTTTACAGAGAATGGTCAGAAAAAGAAAGAATCCAGCTTGCTGCAGTTCTCTGGGTTATACTGATGACCGAAGAGAATATCCAAACCTCTTTAAGCTATTGGGAAGGCAATATCATCTCATTACAGCCAAGGTATGCAGAAGAGCATCTCTGAACGCAAATGTTGAACCTTGAACCATGGGCTATAGCAGAGGAGGACCACACAGGGTGGCACTCCTGTCAGCTAAGAACAGAAAACTGAGGCTACAATTTGCACAAACTCACCAAAACAGGACAATAAAAGATCTGAGAAATGTTGCCTGGTTTGATCAGTCTGAATTTCTGCCAGAATTTGGCATAAATAACATGAAAGCATGGGCCCATCCTGCCTGACATCAAAGGTTTAGGCTGCTGGTGGAGGTGTAATAATATGGGCACATTTCTGTTGCACACTTTAGAACTAACTGAGCGCAGTGTAAATGGCACAGCATGAGTCCAACTAGGTACTAGTAAGGTATATCTAATAAAGTGGCCAGTTAGTGTCATTTGTTAAGCAGTTTTTTTGTTTGTTTGTTAATTTAAATTCAGAATGTCTGCCCACAGTAGATCATATAAAGCTTGTAGAAAGAGCTTGTCAAACCCTCTTTCATTTATAGAGAATGAGCAGACGTCACTGGGAAAGGAAGCCATGCTCAGGCCTGCAGTAACAGCCACTGGGGACTGATGCAGACTTGTGGTTAAAACAATGGTACACTGACTGCTGTAAAAATAGTTTTTAAGGGGCAGGCTCCACCAAATAGGCATACTTTCTCACAACAACGCTTGAAGTGAGAAACGTGCATTGCTTTGAGCAGAACGTTCACTTAAATACATATAGCCATTCACAGACATAACACACACACGTATTTGCACACACATAAGCAGCATTTGTCAAGCTTTTGTCTACATGCTGAGCCATTCCACTTTTGAGTATAATTCCTTTTTCTGACACTGCTGGAGAGAGCTGTCAAAACAATCATCTTGACCCCTGCTGTGACTCAGAAGTGTGCGCTGAGCACTGCATTGAAGGGAGCAGTTAAAAGAGTCTCTGCTCTCAAACCTGTCAGCTTTCTGGAGAGGAAGAGCGTGGTGGTGAAATACAACTCTGATCATCACAACGTATGGCTCAAAGAAGCCGACTGACCTAGAACTGCCATCAACTCTACCTTCTTAACTGCGGCTGTTGGAGCACTTTCAGTCATGCTTCTTTATTAAGCACTGCATTATTTTTGTGGTAGCAAATGATTCATATTAGTTCTCTTGAGGTTACCTTGAATGTAAAAGAAATGTAGAGAAGTCAGGAAATTTATTAGTGTTTTTTTTCCTCTGCACTGTTCCAGCTCCAAACATTGCAGGTACAATGTGATTAATATACACACAGTTTAAAACAACACAGCGTGATGAATGAAGATAAGAAAAATATACATATATATATATATTTTAAATTCCTTATAAGTGCTAGATGCTGCGCTTGTCGATACTATTGAATTATTTGTCTCTTCTGGGTTCTACTTTAAGAAGTAGTTCATAATTCTTATACGACTGTTATTACTAATGTTCCCAAATTTAACATTTTGTTTTCTTTAACATGCTTTTTTCTTGCAGGACCAATCAGAATATAACTCTACCACTATCAGAAGCCAGACCAACACTGCAGTCATCCGCAGCCTCAAGCCAGGAAGCATCTACGTGTTCCAGGTCCGGGCCCGCACCGTAGCTGGGTTTGGACGTTACAGTGGCAAACTGTACTTCCAGACCATGACTGAGGGTGAGAATTCAGCCAATGTTCACCAGAGCACGCAGGGCTGTTATCACCTTTCATGCGTGGCCTGCCGACACACCATGTTGTATAGTATGAATTCAGACAGCTGCTGGAATGCGAAGGAAGCATGTTGTGGCGTAAACAATCCCAATACCCGAAACCATATAAGACAGGCCTTGAAGTCATATTCTTATTTTCATTGTCCTTTTTTCAGCAAGAGAAATCTTAAATATTTTATTGGTATAATAATTACTATCCTCCTTTTCAGCGCTGCAGATTTCTTTCCTTTGTGTTGTTAAACAGATTTCTTTATGAAAAGAAAAAAATGTAGCTTTTTTGTTTTTAAGCTTTCAAGTAAAACACAAGGTACTGCGATACCTTATCTTTGTACTGCAATACAACTAAAGACGAAGAACATTTAGAAGACATCAGTGGAATTGTTTAATTTTAGAACCAAGCCTGGGTTTTCCCCCTCTGAACATCATATTTCCTGTGCCTGCGGTGCCGTCTTCAGCCTTTAATACAAATATCCTTGATGCCGTGCTAATGATACAGGTATCAAACTGTCTCGTACCTGTAAATATTGTGTAAACAGAGACTCTAACGTGTGTGTGTGTGTGTGTGTTTGAAAGAAGACGAAAGGAAAAATGACTAGCAAATGAAAAGTTTTGAAAAACCTAAAAAAACAGAAACTACTGTGCTTGTAACTATATTTTTGAAACTGGGGTTTCAAAAGAAAAGCACAGATGCTTTAATTAATTATTAAACTGTATCCACATCAAAGTTTAAAAAACAAATACAATTGTACAGAGAAATTATTACATCAGCGAATTCTCAGCAGAGTTCCAGCAACCTATAATAGTCCAGCACATTTCTTCAGACATCAGCACACTATCAATCACTTGCACTAACTTTATTCTTGATGAATGATTGAAGACTCCAAAGAGTTTATTGTATGTCATTAATGATTTAGGCAACACTTCTAGCCCCACACATCTTTGTAAATAATAAAAATAAATAATACAAACATGACGTAGTTGTAAATAACATCTTGGTGGTGAATATTGTTCATTAATAAATGTGTTTTTTTTCTACTACCATCTACATTATATCGTATTATGAACTATTAACTTTACTAAAAAGCAGTGGGAAACTCACACACCCATTTGTCTGGAAGATTGCAAAGTTGTTTATCATTCGTGGTACTCAAGAAAAGAATCTGGCGCCGTGGCTGTGTGCACATTCAGTAGCTGGTTTCCCATTTTTGGCTGCCTGATCAGTCTGGGTCTCACCCAAACATGCTCTCTCTCACTTCACACACTTTCTGCCAGATGATTTGTCCATATCTGTGGCATCTGAACACATTCACTGTGCTTTGGAAAATGGTGCATGCAACCAGTCAAGATGCCAAAATGCTCATCGGTTCACCGAGCCGTATGTTTGTCTGTCACCCATTGCTCCCTCCATATGCAGTGGCTCAGACGCTTGCCCATATGTTTCAGCTTGTGACTCTGCGTGCGTGGGTGTGTGTATTTTTACATGACACATGTTTATCTGTGTTTATCTATATATCTTTTTTCTTTCTACAGAGGAATACAACACCAGCATTCAGGAGAAGCTGCCTCTCATCATTGGCTCAGCAGCTGCTGGGTTGGTGTTCCTCATCGCGGTGGTTGTCATCATCATCGTCTGTAATCGGTGAGTCAGTCCTGACACAGAGTTTATTAAATTGCTCGCTGATATAATGTCTGAACAGGCCTGCAACATGAGCACTTTTTATTTGTTGAGTTTTTATTAGTAAGCTTATTCGGGGTCATGGCTTCATAAATGTGATTTTGCAGCGATGAAAACAATTTGATTAACATATATTAATTCTTAATAAGTTTCAGTCTCGCAGCAGCAAAAATAATATGTAAAAATCTGGATCTCTGAAATTAGAGCTCTTTGGATGCTCACGCTCAGACGGTGCCAGAGGTTTATAATGCAAGATTAAGAATTCAGTTCTCATTATGGCTGCTTAAATTAAAAGTGTAGCCATTCACCTGTACAGCATTTTAATTCACAGAAGAATGGGCAAGATGAATTTTTCTATAGGAGATTTAACCCTTTTTTTCCTCTTTTTTTTTTACTATGTAGGCAGGCTATTTTGCTTAGATATGTCACTGTCATAGACTGTGATGACATACTGTAGATCATACAGTGCAAAAAAAAAAGGTAAAAAGGTTTCTCACTGAGAATTTTAACAATGCTTAAGAATCTGATCTGATGTGCCATATATTAAGTTAAGTCTGTAATACTAAAAACTAGCTCAGTGGCTAAAACTATGATACAGAAACAGAATTTAAAAAAATTGCTTTTTCATCTAACCGAAGTATAATCTTGTTAGGGTTTTGTTTGTTTTGTTTTGTTTTGAGCCAGAATTTAGGGTTACTCTCTGAGATATCTGGTTATGGTGGTGCGCTTAGTTGGATTCATAAGCAGAAACGATGAAGTGCATACCTACAGTGCTAAGTAACAGATACTCGATTCATAGTAACAAAAAACTTGAGCACAAATTTCTTCATTTTTTGTAGCTGAATTTGGGGATTTTAACAGTCAATGAGGGATTAACTTGTTTTTGGCGAAAGCGTCAAGTATTTATTTGAAGATCTGCAGTAATTGGCAATACCTGATATTTCTGTACTTATTTATCTGTGAAGAAGACCTCTGTCATGTTCTGTTTGAAGAGTCTCTGTGATGTTACCGATTACCATACAAGCTTATCTAATTGAAAATTGGTATTTATGTGTTTACCAATAACCCCCACCTATATTATCATTATATGAACTTGGGGCAGGAGTGAGAGACATGCAGATTCATGCAGCTGCCCAACTGTTGTGTACTGGAAAGAAAATCGAATTAGTAAGACTGCATAGCTGGATACTTTTCTCTGTACAGCAAAAGGCTTTTCTGCTCACCAAGTCCTGGCTTGCAGGAGTTGGTATCTCCTCAGTTTAGGTAGACCTGGGGGTGTTTGATTTGTTTCTCTCCTCCTCCCTGCTCCCTTTCCTTGAACCAGTGCTAGAGTTCTTTGTCTTTCCCCCAGGAGGCGTGGCTTTGACAGGGCAGATTCAGAATACACAGACAAGCTGCAGCACTACACCAGTGGCCACAGTGAGTAAACCACCACTCCTCTCTGCTTGCGGTCACCATTGTTTCCTCCTCCTGCACCAGACACACCTGTCTCCATGACTACCATGTCACATAGTCATCTCCATGGCTATCACTCAGACCTCATGCTGCCACACACACCTGTCTCCATGGCTACCACCTTGCATGCTGGTGTCCTTGGCTACAGCCCTGCACAGCACCCCATTATTTGCTCGTCCCCCACTTTGTTATTTGGATCTGCTCACTCAGAGCCTGGATTTAACCACATCAAAACCAGTGTTCCAAGTGTGTGCGTGCGTGTGTGTGTCTGTGTGTGTGTGTGTGTGTGCGTGTCTGTGTGTACTGTGAAACACATTTCATAGTTAACTAAATCCATTGTGCCAGAAATAGGTCAGTCTTTACTCACGTTAAGGCCATTAGCATGCTAATGCACGTGAGTCATTTGTCATTGTTAAAAAATTCAAAAGACTCTGAATGAATGAAATTACTCAATGATTTTCTTCGTTTTCAGGCAGTACAATATCATAGGGACAATAATGCAGAGATAAATCTGTGAAAAAGGACTGAGGAGTAATTTCACCACTGCTTCATCTAAGATCTTAAAGCTAATCTGTCTCTTTCCTGCATGATTGGAGAAACAGAGATCTGTTTTGAGCTCAAGTTTATGACCTAATCTAAATTTGTTTATTTTATTTTGTAATTACCACTCTGCTTCATCTTTTTTGTGTAAAATCCTCTGTGTGAAGAATTCTAGTTTAGTTCAGTTTCACTGTGCTAGTGAAAGGCGTGGGTATTTCACAGCTATTAACATCAGAAGCCAGTGTGCCTTTGTGCATTCTGTCCTCACACCAGTCACAGTTCAGACTTCTGCCCTTGCTCTTGGTGGTCTTTGCCATCGCATGAAGGTGGTCTGTTAAACAGTGCTACAGCTTGGGAAGAGATTTTAGGGTTTAGTAAAGGGGGTGGGGGGTTTCCTGGTAAGATCGTCTCCATCTGTTCGTCTCTGCACCGTGTTTCTTCAGCGTTGTGTGCCAGGTTTTGAGGCAGTCTGCTAGCTCGGCTAGCTCTGCAGTGGACCATTAGTTCAGTATCCATTCAAATAGCCTCTGGCTTGATGTGTAGGTATGAGCTTAATAATCGGATTTAAAACTTGGGACACTTAAGTCCCTGAATGCTTAAAAGCCACCTTAAGCCAATTTACCTGGCACTGGGGCTTAGGATAGGCAATTTATTTCTTGGAGTGGGGCTAAGCAATTCTGATATATGGTCCAGGTTTCTTTCCTGGGTGTTAATGGCACTATGACTCACAGGAGATTATACATATATATTTTAACCTGCCTTATCATAGGACTGGAGGTACCATGTCCTTGCTGCCTGAATAGCCATGCACGGTAGCCATGGGCACTACTTATAACCTCTATTTGTAACTACACTACTGCTTCCATCTTTCAACCTTCATCGCTTGAATGTCACACCAGAAATCCCATAATTGTACAGGAGTGTGTGAATGCAAGGTGAATTGCTTGTTAATGTGCCTCACTGCATTTGGCTGTCAAGCCACAGCAGTGTAAGCATGACCACAAGAATCAAATATTATAGCTGTACTTTCCTTTTTTACAAGTGACTCCAGGAATGAAGATTTATATTGATCCGTTCACATATGAGGACCCCAATGAGGCTGTGAGGGAGTTTGCGAAGGAGATTGATATATCCTGTGTGAAGATTGAACAGGTCATTGGTGCAGGTAATGGAAAAATCTGACTGAAACGTGGCCAGAATACGACGCAATGTTTGCTGATTTCTAAATAGCAGTTGATGCAAACTTTAATTAAACAATTTTTTCTATGCAACCTCTTTGCAGGGGAGTTTGGGGAGGTGTGCAGTGGCAACCTAAAGCTTCCAGGTAAAAGGGAGATGTTTGTGGCGATAAAAACACTGAAGTCTGGCTACACAGAGAAGCAACGGCGAGACTTCCTAAGCGAGGCCAGTATCATGGGCCAGTTTGACCATCCTAACGTGATTCATCTGGAAGGTGTGGTCACCAAGAGCAGTCCTGTTATGATCATCACCGAGTTCATGGAGAATGGATCTCTGGACACTTTCCTCAGAGTAAGTGACTACATGTTTGCATTATTTAGCCTGGGTCTCATCCGTGATAGATTTTTTTTGTCTCAATATTGCGCCTGTGATTTAGTCTTCTTCTACAAATTTTAATTTATGTGGTCTACATAGTACTAAATGAGATAATTAATGCACTGATTTATGTTTGCTGCTAGTTGCATGGTTAGCCGTATATTAATAATGACAAACTGGCAGTGAGTCAGACTGACTTATGAAACTGAAAGCTCTTTATTGCAGCTGTTTTGCTAACAGTAACATTAACTTCACACACTGACAAGATGAACTGCTTCACTGCTTTGAATCTTAGAGGTCTCAATTCAGGGCTTTTATTGTGACAAGCCTAAAAACTGATGTGATGGTATTAGCAGAATGAGTTTTTTGACAACAGTGTCTGTTACACTAGACAACTGCTGTTTCCTGCTAACTACCTGTCAAAAACTGACAAGAGGCAATCACCCCTACTATGACAAAAGCATATTATTATCAAGAAAACAAGTTTTTCATTTTTTTTTTAAATTTTAGTTGCTATGCCAAATCACAGAATTAATGCTAATTAGTTTCACTTCAGTAAATTTACCTCCAATGGTTGTTGAAGAAGTGCACAGTTGTCAGTTTGAATTTTTTTAGCATCTCCTGGTTATTAATGCACTGTTAATTACAGTTTGTGAAGTTCTTCTCAAAATGTAAAATTGCAGCTTTTGCATTTTGTAAGCAGGATGGTTTTCAGATCGCAGTGTTAATATGAAAACATGAATCATTCAGCCATATTAGTTTGCTGGTTATTTAGATGCATCACAAACAAGAATACTAAATGGTATTTGCACATAGACACGTGCACGCAAACGCACACTGACAGTTACACAAGTACTTCTCAAATAATTTGATGTCATTTATGCACTCGTTTAGTCTTAGTTCAAGGAAATATTATTCATAAAATCTCTCCAGTTTAGTCAGTGAGTTACACAGTGTTAAAATTGGTCTCATCAATCATGCATCACACACACTGAATGTGTGTTCACCCCAACACTAACATTTTTTACTCCGAGTTTCTCTTCAAAGTGAAACCAATAATAAATATAGAAGCATTTTCAGGTAGACTGCAGCACTGTCTGTGTGCTTTTCTATTTTTCTTGTCTTTACTTGTGTTTACTCTTTCTACTTAATATGCTGCAATGTGTATGGATGCACATACATATCAGACTATGGATACAGAGACCCTCCCACCAACCACTCCTTGACAAGAAATAAGGATTGCTCCCAAGATTTTTAATTTTCATAATCTTAACCAGAGAAGGATATTAGAATGAGGCAGGCATGCTCTGCCATTTACAACCCCCATAAATAATTAAGATACTTTGCTAGAGTTAAAATGAGATGTCAGATGTTTAAAAATGATACTGGATATGAGATGAGATATCAGACAAACCTTTACCATCTGTCTTGGGATGTGAATGAAATAAAAATGCATCTTAGACTAGTAGATTTGTATTTTTTATATGGATTAATCTAGCCTTATTGCTTAATTTCCATTTTCTCAGTGAGCACCAGAACCACTGCCTTTCTTCTTTGTTTCCTATGGTATTTTTGGTTAATTATTAACTACCAGAGAACAGTCTCTATCTCTTTAAATGATATCCTCCAGTTTAGCTTTCCTAGGCCAAGACTTAAGAAACAAACATCCAAGCTCCTGTCAGCATACTGCTCAGACTGGTTTCAAAATCTTTCTTTGCATTCTGCCTCTGACCTCTGAGAGGGAAAGGATCGTCTCTTTTTGGAATTTGATCTTGTGGCTCATGGTGTTTGTGTATATTTAGATCTTTGCTAAACATATTTGACAGCACATTGTACTCAAAGCAACAGGGAACGCCTGCAACGCCTCATGGTGACAGTTTATGACAACAGTTGCTGACAGTGTCAAAGCCTCCGAACATGGTTTGTGTCTTCTCTGAGGTGATTGGTGGGCGGTTGTTTAAATGGTCACTGCAGTGAGCTGCCTGCAGGAGGACTGTCTCCCCTGCTGCTTTCTGCAGCAAACCTGCAGCAAGGTAGAGAAAGGAATAGATCGATCAAGGCTGGGGCTTGTGTCTGCAGCTCAATATGAGGTGAGAAAGTACAAAAAATGAAATTCTGTCTCTAATGTGAAACACTGCTTTCATATTAGTCACACTAGACCTTCACAAATTCATGGGTATTACTTCCAGTTAGTCTGACCCCAAAGACTTTGGATGAATCTTTCCAATTAAAGTATATGCAAACATAGCTTTCAGATGAGGTGGCACTGTGTATTTGTGAGAAAAGTTTCATGAATAATGCATTCTGCTTAATTGCTGTGGTAGACAAGGAGGAGCAGCTTGACGTGAGGAGAAGCATCCACTCGGCTAATGAGCAGCAAAGTGTTTGAAAGAGAAATGGGCTAGAGGAATTTGGCTGTGCTCTGGGCCTTGTTTGCCTGCCCTTCCAATTCCACTTCTTAGCCTTTTTGTCTGTTCACACCCGGCTCTGAGCTCCCATGCACCATCCTGTGGAATCTTTTGTTTTCCGGGCAACGTGGTGGGTGGTGGGGAGAGTGCAGGTGTGCACAGTTGGAGGCACAGCTGCACCACTGCTCCAGACGCTCCCCACGTATGGGGTAAAGCCCTAACCAAACCAGGGCGGGGAACAGCTGTAGACTGCCAGCCAGACCTAGCTTAGTCCTGCCCGTCCGTGCTGAGCCGAGTTGGACAAACCCAAACATTGTCTTCCATGTGTTTTGTTAAAGGAAAGCCAATACGTTATAGTAACTTTCTACGCTGACATTATGGGCTCGGGTTTCAGGCAGATCTATACATGGTTTTTTTTCTATATATAATCTAACTATATTAAACTAAATTGTGGATTTGTAGCGCATTTTTAGCAGAGTGTGTGGAACAGTTAAAAGAAAGGAAATGACATTCTTAACATTTTCATCTCTGAAAAAAGAAAATTGTATGCAACAAAATAAAAGCTCTAAGCATAAAAAATGTGACATTACAACACCACTGCTCTTCATCACCAGTGGTGCTTGAAATGTCACATTTTATTTGGTGCATCAAATAGATGATGCCTATAGTGTATGAGCACAGCACCATGTCCCTTTTGGATGTATTTTTAGGTATAGTCTTTTTGAGTCTCAAGCTGGACACACACAACATTTTTTTTTTAAGTTTAATAAAAAGTTTAAGGCAAGACTGATGATCCCGAAAACACAATTTTTAGACTTGGTTGAGAATTAACAAATCTAAAGATGAATTTGCACTGATGGTCTAACTGTATGCACATATTGTCCTGCTGTGAACCATAATTTCTCCTCTTTATGAACCCCTCCATGTAATACATGGTTGTAACTCAATATATCTCTTTTACAGCAAAACGATGGGCAGTTCACAGTGATCCAGCTTGTTGGTATGCTACGCGGCATCGCCTCGGGCATGAAATACCTTGCCGACATGAATTATGTGCACCGTGACCTTGCTGCCCGAAACATCCTGGTCAACAGCAACCTTGTGTGCAAGGTGTCAGACTTCGGCCTTTCACGCTTCCTTGAGGATGATACGTCGGATCCTACTTACACTAGCGCTTTGGTATGAAAGAATCAAGTCTTCCCTTCGCCTAATGAGACACGAGACACACAAGCAATCAATAAAACTGTGCCTTCTAAATGATATACATGATTTTGCAAATGACCATGTGGCTTCCATTCGTCTGCTGCTGGCAGAAAGTTTTATAGGTCATTTTAAGGGTTAAGTCAAGCTCTGACATGCATACTACAGTGCACTCCCAGACTGCTTTCCCTATCAAGACAAATATCACCCCTTCACCTGTTCTTTACTTCCTCTCTCTCCAGTATTTCATGTACCACACTTTCCTCCCAGGGGTTTTGTTATATCCATCTCCCAGTTTGGATTACCATCAGCTTTGTTGCCATGAACAGTGTCTCTCTCCGGAGCCAGGACACTGTGACGGTCAGGTTTCGGTCTTGCGTCTTTTGCTGAGGTTGTGCCCTTTGTGTTCACAGGGAGGGAAGATCCCTATCCGATGGACTGCACCCGAAGCTATCCAGTACAGAAAGTTCACCTCTGCTAGTGATGTGTGGAGCTATGGGATTGTCATGTGGGAAGTCATGTCCTACGGAGAGAGGCCTTACTGGGACATGACTAATCAAGATGTATGTATTTAATTTTTGCTGAAATAATTTTTAAATTGGCTGTTCTTAATTCTTTAGACAAAGTTCCCCTTGAAACATTTTAAATGAGGCCTTACTACGGGTACATTTTGGGTTTCTGAGTTTCATTACAGCCTCAAATTCCTTAGAGAGGCATTTTGCCATTGTATCTGCTTTCCCTTAGCTAAACAGCAGCTTTCACACATGGGCTTTATATGAAAATTTCCCCGCACTCGCCACAGAGACATAATCAGATCATTTGAAATGCACAGCCCTGCTCAGTGGACAATTTCTGCTCTTGACTGGAGCCTCCATTTTCTATCTCCCTCTGGGTAGTGGATGGGAGAGCAAATTATGGGGAGAGAGATAATGAAAATAGTTTCAAATTGAAAGTGAGAACACTAATGTGCTAAGAGGGACTGAGGACCTCAACAGTTATCTTATTAGCAGCTCCAGATAGTGTTTCTGCTCCATCGGGGTCCTCGTTTGGAGGTCTCATGAATGAGATTAATCTGGGTCTGAATGGAGCTTCTTTAATGGTCCTGATAATGAGCAGGGGATTGGGCATCCTTGTCACAAGTGTCCTCTGAGTTGTTTCACTCTGTTAGCCGTGCACCACCTCTGTGTTCTCCCTCGACCAACAACATCCATGGCACACGTCAGACACATATTTAAGGTGGCTTAATGGGGAGAAAGCATTAAATACATTTTAAAGGCCGGAGATTAAGTCACTGTTGGCAGAGTGTAAGGGGAAATGTGAAGTTGTTGGAATAAGGTTTATGTTCCTACTGACCTAACTAGAGTTTCACACCTCTTCAAAATCGGAATTAACATGGTGAGTTCTGTACAAAAATATTCCACATATATTATATATATATGGAATAACTGTAATTAAAAGTAATTTAAATATTTCAGCCATTACTTTGCGCACTAATGCACAAAGTAATGGCTGTAGCAGTTCACTGCTTAACTGATGTTTTCATTTAATCAGAAATGAAAGCATCAGCGCCGGGATTTAGTTGTTAGATGTGGCTGTGATGAATTTTTACTGTGGATGGAGCATTACTCTATAAAGCTAAGATAATAATAATTAATAACTGTATTTGTAAGGGAAATATTGAGAATTCTTTTTTTAGGTGTGGGATACTACATCGTTAAAAAATTAAATCGATTTAATTTCCCAATAAAAAGCAGCTGCTTCTTATAACTTTTCAAAATTTTATGAGCCATTATTTTGGCACTCTGAACAAAGATACTTTTCTTTTTCTCTAAGTCTTAGAAATATCCCTAAATATATGTAAAGTTTACCAAAAAATAAAAATGTAAATCTTTTTTCTTTTTCCTTTTCCTACCTTACATGATTTTATTTTCAAAAGCACTGCTGCAATTAACAATCTAATAATGTAATGTATTATATTGTCAGACAAACATCCATACTTTCAAATGTAGCCCATGTAATTCAGTATTTTAATCATCATATCATCATCATATTGTTATTTATAATTAAGGAAAGATGTCTTCACATCTTCCAGAATTGGCTCTTAAATCTCTTCTCCCTAAAAATCAGTTTCCTCCTTGTAGAGCCTCATAGCGGCCCTTAGAAATCTGTGTCTCCCCCTGCAGGTCATCAATGCCATTGAGCAGGACTACCGGCTTCCCCCGCCCATGGACTGTCCCAGTGCCCTTCACCAGCTCATGTTGGACTGCTGGCAGAAGGACCGCAACAACCGGCCCAAGTTCAGCCAGATTGTTAACAACCTTGACAAGATGATCCGTAATCCTAACACACTGAAGGCGATGACCCCTTTATCTTCAGGGTGAGTGAAAAACAGATTTTGTCAATGATAGAATATAAGCATCAGTCTTTCTCCATAAAAAGACTCTGTCTTTCTAAATTCGTCCTCTTGCTACAGTGTCATCCACAGCACCGTCAACTTTTGTCTCTTGTTTCACATGGCGCCGAGCGGTTATGTAAATTAAAGCCTTGGTTTAATAGATCAGATCCTTCCCACGAATGCTTCAGGCAAATCCTCGATTGAAGCACTTTCAAAATTTTCAAAACATTTGAAGCGTTTCTGCTCTGGGTGTTAGTTTCCTTTGAGAGCCAGGGTTTACTGATTTCCATTATCCCCGTCTGTAGTTTAGTTTGTGGTGAACTGCAGGACCAAGGGCCAAATTTTCCACACAGACTGAGTGAATATATTGGCTCCCTGAAGCCTATCACTTCATTTGGAAAATACCCTTTAAGAGGAATCACTTTGGAAAATATTGGTTCATGGATAAGGCCGGTGGGATTTTTGTAAGTTCCGTCTCAAATTTTGAAAATGTAATGTGATAATTCATCTTTGAATCATACCCAGGTGGTCTAGACTGGCTTTGATGTTCAAGCTGCCATTTTGTATTATCGTTGTTCTTAACGGGCCCTGCTTGTGTCCCCTTCAGTGTTCATCTCCCTCTCCTGGACCGCAGCATCCCAGACTTCTCCAGCTTCAGCACTGTGGATGAGTGGCTGGATGCCATCAAGATGGGCCAGTATAAAGACAGCTTTGCCAATGCGGATTTCACTACATTTGATGTGGTGTCTCAGATGACCATGGAGTAAGTGCTGATGATTGCTGGTATTCTGGATACGATAAGGAAAAGGGAAAAAAAAAAGATCACAAGAAGTGGGTTTGCTGAGTCTCATATATACCTAAAACTTGAACGAGCACCAGACTCTGCCTCTGGCCTGTTCGAAAAGACGCAAGCACTGCATGCAATTAGCAGATTGTAATAATGCAGTTGCAAGGCTGAACCGTCGGCACAATAGCTCAGAGCTATAAAATCAGCCTTTATTCTCTGCCATGTGTTCAGCAGGCCTCTCTTTGACCTCACTTTAAAGATTAAGAGGAAACATCAGAATGTGGGGTCAGTTTCATGAAATACTAGGAGAACAATTACCCCAAACATATAAAATAGAATCTTGTTAAGAGTGCCACATGTAGAGAAATTGATAAAAAAAAATGCTGTCAGTGTATAACAGTATCACATGCCTGACATTGTTTCACAGAAATGTTGAGCTTCAGTTCTTTTGAAGAAAACAGATGGTAATGGGTAATTCAACAACTGTGATTACTGCTGAGACTTAGCAGTAGAAGAAAGAAAACTAATTATTTTATGGATAAGAAACACATTATAAGCAAGCGGCCGAAGCCTTGAGACAATGTGGGACTGGATATTTCAGCAGGAACTCATGATCTTTGTAACGGATGTTCTCTATGGTAGACTTTAGTGAAAAACATGTTGCGATTTTGGCATTGTATACATTCGATTTAGTGGTGAGAGACAGCCAGAAGACTTCCTTTACAAAAAACAACTGACGTTCAAGCTTTATTTTTGTTTTATTTCTAACCTCAGTGCATGGACATACAACTGTGTCTTGTCAAAATCATTCATGCTTTCGTTCGATTACTGTCAAACCGTTTTTCATACATGTTTTTTTCAGTTGTAATGCTTGTGTCATGTCTTATGCTGTCATATTATGCTGTGATATGTGGCGATATGTTGCTACCAATTTCTGACTTTTTTGGCAAATGCCCGTTTGTCTTTTACATGCATATTGTGGGTGGATGGAAAGATAGATGGAATAATAGGTTGTGAAAGACTGTTTTATAGCCTGTGGTAACATCGGCCTAACATCTGCTTCTGTCTGTACTTCCAGTGACATTCTGAGGGTTGGTGTGACGTTAGCAGGCCATCAAAAGAAGATCTTGAATAGTGTCCAGATGATGCGGGCACAGATGAACCAGATCCAGTCGGTGGAGGTTTGACCCTCCCAAGTGGAGCAGAGGGAAAAATAAGGCGGTTGGGATGCAGAGGATGGAGTTGATGTTTTTTTTCTTTTCTTTTTTTTTCCATGTGACAATGTGTCTGGTCTTCCCACCAGACTGCCATTCATCTCCCATTCCCTTTTCCACTTCCCTCTGTGCTCCTCCTATCCCCTTACCCTGACTCTCCCTCCATCCTTGGGATCAGCTGTGGAGAGTTAGGAATACAAAAGTCCTTGTGAAGAAGTATCAGACCGCCCACAGCCAAACCACCTTTAGAGCCAGAAACATGGGAGGTTAGACGTGACCAGCAACGCATTTTTTCAATCTTCCACCTTTTTTCATTGATGTTGTTGTTTTATTTTTTTTTTATTTTTTTGGTTTGCTTGTTCTGATAATTTTTTAAAGAATTTTTTAAAGAAAAAAAAAGAAGAAAAACTGAAAAAGGAAAGGAGTTTATCTAAATTTATAGATGATATAAGGTTGAACACTAGATGAACTGAGTAGGAAAGCTACCCTTTAAAAGGGCAACAAAAAAGAACACAAGGAAGAGTTGAGGAGACTGCTCTCGACAAGGCCTGGATTTTGTTTTTTTGTTTTCGTTTTTAATTTTGGACATTGTGCAAAAACACAGAAATTCTCTGTGGTTTTCAGAAAGGCAAGGTGTGGAGGAGACTAGGTGATCCGATGTGTACACCCAACTGTTTCCCCGGGAAAGATGATATAAAAGAGTGAACTAGACAACTTTTGCCACAGACAATGTCAAAACCACTTTCAATCAGACTGATAAACAGTGAAATCAACACTGAAGAAAAATGAAAAAAAAAAAAAAAATCTCATTGCAAGTAATTTTCTATATTGTGTGATATTTTGTGATGAAGACTCCCTCTCACCATGCTTCCTCTCACTAAAGAAAATGTAAGTGTTTTTTTCCTCACAGCCTGCCAAATAGAAGTATTTTGCACCCCAATCATGATCCTGTACTGTACATATCAAATGCACATGACCTGCCATAAAACGATGACTCAGAGATAGCTATTGTAATTAAACAGTTCAGGAGCAGAAGAACTGATTGCAAAGGCGGTGGGCTTGAGTTTATTTTCTTGATTTATTATTTTTTTTAAGCAAACTGAATACCTGTGTAGTCATACAAAAAGAGACAGGTTATACATTAGAATCCACGTGCATTAAGTCCCTGTTAAAGCTTCCTCCCTCATGTTCATCTCCGGTGCTGTGTGTCCGCATGTGCACATGCATAACACATGCACAAAGAAGCAGTCGCTCCCGAAACGTCGGGACTTGTTTGATAGCATGCTGAGTGAGTGGTTAATTTCACAGTGCTTTGATTTGCTGCAATTACTAGAACTCTGTTTGGTAAGAGCTTAGATTTGACACACTTTACAGAGTGTAATGCATCTGCATTATATTCGGTCTTCTTCTGCCAGTTTTCCTTTTGTAAACAAATTCGTACATTTTTC
This sequence comes from Perissodus microlepis, assembly GCF_051167445.1. Classification (NCBI taxonomy): domain Eukaryota; kingdom Metazoa; phylum Chordata; class Actinopteri; order Cichliformes; family Cichlidae; genus Perissodus; species Perissodus microlepis. Next base: position 28,636,227 of record NC_140465.1, on the reverse strand, counting down.
TTCCTCGCGCACACAATCCCACTCGTGAATGGACTTTTCAGTGAGATGTTGACTGAATGGAAAAACATGCAATGCGTTGTATTAATTTCTCTATCAGTATCAATGAACTGCTATTATTACTTTAAGATTTTTTTTTCTGCACTGAGTCTACTGTGTGACTCCAACAAAACACTCTGGATCTTCCATAAATGCTTTGAAATTATTTTTGAATCATGTTGGTGCACAAAACCATGTAGATAAATGGCAATTTCATGTAACAGGCCTTGGCTTTATTTAATAGACAGTATATGCATTTATTTTATGGTTTCCTGTGAAAGGTACTGTCTAATGAGTTCAGAGCACTCAGTCATTGTTTGTGTTGTGGTCAGTAACCTGTTGGAAGGGTTATGGGGGGAAAGATGGAGTGTATAGCAATGCAGTCATTCTCCAGCGATGGTGAATGTTGAATCAGACAGGGGTTTATGTACACAGCCACTAAATGTTATCAGCAGTGGAGAGCTCCCACTGAGCTGCGCTCTGAGACCTGACAGCCAGACATGGATGTCCAGCTGTGAGCCATCGGTCAGATGTGTCTGGTCACAGCGGGGCAGCCGCACCCTGATCACTGCTGCTCTGTCCAGGCACTGATTCCTTCCCCGTCCTCTTGATCACAGACATGCCTGTGGGCCACCTGTCTGCCGCTTCCACTGATCTCCACACAGTCGGCTTCCAACAGTTGTCCGGTTTCATCTCTGCGATTTTAAAAGAATCTACAGCAGCAGGCGAACTGCCACTCATGAGTGGGGCAGTTGTGTCATGTCTTGTCCTAATGCTGCATGCCACTGAGTATGAGAGAAAGATTCCTCGGGACCGGACAATGCTTCCATGTTTGCTTGCACCAAATCCTCAGATGTAGACAGGAGTTCCCGAGACAGCTTTAGCACTAAAGCCCCTCTTAAAGAAAGTGAGAAACCTCAGTTACTGCTCCACTGTTGTTCTACCTTTCATTATCCCTGCCTGTCCAGAGAATTTAAGGCCAACAGTGGATGGTGGGATTTTCCTTCTTTTTCTGCCCTACGCTCTACTTGGTTATTTTCATCTGCGGTACAACACATCGAACAAATATTTCCCTGGAAGCTTTTCATAACATATGAAACTGAAGGACGAGACTCATGAGCTGTTAAGTCATAGCTGAGAAGTGAGTGAAAAGTGATGCTGTGACCTAAATGCCACTGATGCCAACATGTAGTCTTCTTTTTTTCCTGAGTTTTGATTATCTTCCCTTTCCATTTCCCAATACTTAACAGCTCATCAGTTTTATTTAGTTGAGGCTGTACGCTCTCATGGTACAGCAAATATGCTGTCGTCAGGAAAAACACTTAAGAAATTAGACTCGAGTATACACAAGGCTGGTGAGGTTTCGCTCCAGCCCCATTAAAGCTCATTCATATGCTTGTCCTTGGATGCTGCCAAGACTGTGAGTTATTAATCAAGCAATTATCCTTGACGTTGGCTTCAAGGAAGTACCTAAAACAGGGTGGGTGGACATGCCGCAGTGGTGGAATAGTGCTGAAATTATTCAAATTTCTTTTGGTCCATACTGTCTGTACTTCTTGCAGCTTAGAGAATTCGTTTTCTGAAAGTTTGGTTTTATTTTTCATTTCATATATTGGAGTTTAAATCTTTTGTTTGAATTTGGAGTGTTTGGAAATGCAGCATGAAGTGTCTGCTCTATGTATCTTATGATTCTCATGGCACAAAAAAGTATTGTTGCAGATCAGAGCAGTGACCAGCGAGCCCGTATGTTCAACTTCTAGGCTATTGAAAAATGTATAGAAAATGAATTAGTGATTCAGCTAGTGCAGTTTTTATGACACACGTGTTTCTAAAAGAATTTTCACTCAATGTGATTATTCTTTTATTGCCGCTGAAATCAGACTGAATATTTCATTTAAATGAAATTACTTTTCCATTTTTGTAAATGGTTTTCACAGTTCAGAAGTGCAGTAGTATATATCACAATATTCAATCACTTGGAAATTTGATGACTTGTAAATACAGAAGGGTCTTTGTCCCCTTTATTTTATTCACTTGCTTATTTTTTCTTTCAGAGCAGTTGCTTTTTACCATTCACCTCCCCCCCAAAAAACAGCATGTATGAGTACCTCAACAGGTGTAGTCTTACCGCAGCAAAACTACGGCATCTACACATGCAGGCTCCAGTTTCCCTTGTTTTCCTCTGGGTAGTAAAGTAGATGCAGTGTGGTGGTGATGCCAGTGATGGTTTCACGCATTTTGTCTCTGCATTTTTCAGAGAAACATCTTGTACTTTCTCCTTTTACATCTGTGAAGAAAAGTAAAACCACTCAGCTCTGTCCTCACCGTGTGCCAATTTTTTGAAGGACGAAGAAAAACCGTTAAGCCTCAGTGTTACAGTTACGTGACCGTGTGCATAAACACGAGCTGTGCCAGCAACTGGGCTGCATATGGACGCCACCTTACTACAGTTTGGTCAGACCTTGAAGTCTAGCTCCTGTTGTGGCAGAAAATGGCTCCTCTTTAATGGCTGCAGACTGAAGTACCAGAGCGCCCTCTACTGCCGTGGTGGTCAAATGTATCTCATTGGGGTGACATTTTCAGGTCCAAGTAGTTTGCGAATGCTGCAGCAGCCAGATTACCAGTGTTTAGGACATTTCAGAAAGCTTCTGCTGATGGACAAATGCTGGCTGTTGCTCAGAGCAGGCCTGTGTCTTTCGCTCAGTTCAACAAACTTTTCTTCCAGTATGGCATCCTGTCACTTGTGTTGCCTTCTGCTTCTCTCACCCTACCCCAGTCCCTCACTCCACCACTACCACTCTGGCTGTTGGTTAGTCCAGTCAGGGTATCTCTGTGTGTTCCTCTGGTCTGTTAAAGCCTATGTTATAGACCAGTGCACAGTGCTGGTTCAGACCACTGTGACTGATGTGGGAGATCCTGTATTTCTGTATAAATGTATATTGACTGTAACCCTGTGAATGATGTAACAATTTCATTATTTGTAATATTGTCATTGGTTTATTTTCTAAAAATGGAAAGCCCAACTTGACTCTCCTCAATAAAAAAAAACACAAAGAAAAAAAAACATCTGTAATAAAAAGAAAATGTCGATAAGGTTTTTTTTTTTTCATTATTTATTGATTTTAAATATCATCATCATCATCAGCATTTTTAACGTCTGTTTTACAGTGTTTATCTAAAAATATGTGGTTTCTGGATTCTGGCTGTTGCACTGCCAGACAGATAATTACTGGTTAAGTCATTTTTTGAGGATTTTTTTAAATTTTCTTTTAAGTTTACATGTAATAAAAATGTGTCTCTGTGGCAATAGTCTAGTCAGCTGGCATTTAATTTAATCAAGCAAAAGGCAGCTGCAAATAAATGCTGTAAGTAAATATATATATATATATATATTATACTTTTTATATTATACTTTTTATATTTATATTTTATATTTTACTTTACTATTATTTCTTTTGCAATTTAAAAGAATGTCAAATCACTCAAAACCTAATCACTTGAAATGCCGAGGATTACTTTTTCCTAGCATTACATACAATTCTTATTAAAATTAAATATTAATTGAGAAACGCAAAATGTGGTATTTTAGGTTAACATTACGTTTGATACTTATTTGCCTTTCCAAAATTACCCAATAACATAAATTATTAGAGTAAATGTAAAAAATAAAATAAAAATAAAAAACAATTTGAAAGCTAAGCCGAGTGACACTTTTGAAAACACCTAAGGCATACTACCACAAGGAAGCTAGTGCACTGAGGGGGGGAAACAGCCGAAAAGAGCAGGTAAGAAAACTTCAGCTAATATCTACATATCTGATTTGTTTTTACCCCGATTATATATATATATATATATTTAAAGTCATGGCTGACAAACCCAAAGCAAAACCTTAGTAATAAATGAGACATTTAGTCATAATGAAAAGGAAAAGCTCAAGTAAGCTGTTGCTATGGCTAGCTTGCTTACATTCAACAGCTAACATGGGGTTTGTTTGTGTTCTACATCGTTTTTTAAGCGTACTGAATGGTGGCCCCATCTATCCATGACAGAGCAGGCATGTGGATGGGTGAAAGATTAAAGAAAAAGCTAACAGAAGTTTCTTAGTAAGGAATTGGGCCACAGCATGCTGTCAAGAAATCTTTGTTAAGCCATTGTATTTACAATTTCCTGGAACGTCTAGTGGAGATGCCATTAATCCAGACACACTGCATTATCAGATGAAACAGAAATCTTTAGCATATGATTCACATAATGTTCACAGATCATTCAGGGAACTGGCAATCTGGAAGAGACCACTCTCATCCAGGATAAAAAGAGTTTCATCAGAGTACAACAGAGCCCCAGGATGCCCTCACTGTAGGTGCAAAGGATCTTTTTCTCTCTCTCTCTTTTTTTGCTTTAATATTCCACCTCTTAGTGTTTTTAATTCCTTTGAAATACAAGGTTCAAATCATCATAAGCTTCATTTTCCCCTTGTGCATGCAATATTTGGATTTGTGGCAATATTTTTTGCTGGGTTACGCAGCCTAAAAGGACAAAAAAAAACTGAATCATAAAAACTCATAAAAAAATCATTTATTTGGTTTACAAGCCAGATTGAAACCAGTTAAGCTAAACTTCTGCTTAGTTGTTGCTTTCTGTTTTTGCTCAATAGAGTGCTGTTTTTATGTTGCGAATTCTAACATTTAAAATGCCTGACTGGGTGTTTTATGAAAAAAGAAAACTGTAAGAGAAGGGTTATTTAACCTTCAGTGGTACAAGTGCTACTCTGATGGGATTTATTTGAGCTCACAATGAGCTATCCTAAAAAGAAAGGGGAAAAAAATCCCTCAGGAAATAATTCAAATTCCTACAGTTTAAAAATTAAATCTTCTGTAGTAACTTCACCAATGCTAAAAGCATGGCTAAAGATTTAGTAAATGCTTTCATGTTCATAAATGTCGCATTGCATACACATCAAAATGGACTTAGTCTCAAAAGCACCTGCAAATCCAGAGATGATTATTTTAGGTCAAATTAAACATTTAAGTTAGCATCACTTCTCTCAGTGTATGCCCGGAGCCTTCCTACTGCACATTGTTCTGTGGTTTTGTGTCAGAAGTGATTTGACCAACAGCGCTGCCATCTCTCCACAGCTCCGTTTCTTGACTGTAGGTCAGGCTCCTTTCACCTTGCTCAGAGAATTTTGAAACCTCATTAGCAGCCGACGCGTGAAAGGCTGGAGACCTCGACCTGACCCGCTGGAGAATGGCGTGTGTGTTAAACGGTTTACCCCATGAGGAGTAGGGGAGAGGTTCAGGAGTTCAGTGGAGGGGGGTACACCCAACCCTTTTCAACTGCTACCCTTGACCACCCATAATTTCTTCCACTTGGTTATACCTTGATTACTCTGGGCCCAGCACAGTCCAGCATTGGAACAAATTGATAGATTTTTTTTCTCTGAGCGGGGAAGAACATACAGTACACTTGGTGGAGGGAAAGATGGGTGCAAAGAAGATTATAGGTTTTTACGTGAGTGAATGTTCTTCTTTTCTTTCATGAAAATAAGTCAGATGTTGGGCTGTACTAGCGGCTTATTGCATTTGCAGTAGTGTAAAAAAAAGAACCTATATCAGGAAGGCAGGCATGCAGAAGAAAAAATGACCATGTAATAGTCGATTCAAATGTAGAAAAATCTGCTAAAACAGAATCCAGAAAGCTAGCTCAAATAGTCAAAACAAAACACCTTTCCAAGAAACAAAGGTAGGCACAACAAGCACACACAGGAAAACAGACGGACTAACAAAGCACCAGGTGTTTATCTAGAGGGGGGATGTTGATGCCTCATTAAAAAGAATCTGAAAATCCCACCCAGTTATTATATTATATTTTTCCACCCTATCTCTTCTAATCAGATTTTCATTTTTTCCAAGCAGTGGAATTTTAGGGTGGCCTTCTCAGTATGTGTTATTTTTAAATTTAAAATTTTACAATTATTAAACTTATTTTTAGATGATCAATATTTGCAGGCATCAACAACTGGAAAAAATAACTTGTGAGCATGTATTCTACAATAGTTAGTGGTCTCATAATGTGAATGTTTTACTTCAGTTATGTGTACTAAAACAAAATGGACAATTACACTTACAATTGCAATATTTTTTTTAAACATTTGAAAAAAAGTTAAATGGCAATTATCAGTTATATTCATCTATAATTTTGCCTGTTAGCATAACTATGCTGACGCATACAGAAATGATAATCATACAGTTGTTTACAATATTATTGATTTATTCACACAGTGTCAATATTTATTAGAAGTTAGTGTTAGCAAGAGGTATTATTAAATTATTATTTTCACATTGTAAGTGGTTACAGTGTAAGTGGTTACATACACACATTTTTTTTATTCTTACCTAAACAATTCTGAATTAAGATTTTGGACCAACAGTTTTCACGTGTCCAAATGTTGAATATGTAAAAAAAAAACAACCAAAAACAACTTTTCTTATTTTAGAAAGAGAGGTCTATTTTCCCACACATTTATGTTAAGACTGAGGACGTGTCTTCCTATTCTTTAATCGTATTCAGCATAGGACACATACAGTCTGAAAGTTAGCAGACTAAGTAATTAATACAGTACAGTTTTTCTTCTGATTAGGTGAGGTAAAGATTAATGTAAGGGTCTGAAACTTGTCTGTGTTTGTTAAATCTGATCATGGTGTTTGTAGAATGGTTTAAAAGCCTAAATAGAATAAAACTAATGTGAAACAATATTTGGCTTCATGTAAACATAGCTAAGGAACAGATCTGTTTGTGTTGATTTTTTACATTTTTGTTCACATATTTTCTGCCATTTCGAGCATGCCTGTTAATCATATTTTAAAATTGTAATTATTCATTGATCCATTTTTGTGCAATTATAGCTATTTCTTTTCTTTTCTTTAAATTTAATACAGCATTTTAAAATGCATCCAGTGGCACTGTAGTGGGATTGGGAAGAATTTTAAGCTTTTTTCCACCCATCCGCATATGAAGAACTAGACTACATAATCCTTACAAGCCAATCAACATCACACTGAGCTGGAATCACCTTTTTGAAATACTTATGCAACATCATCAAAGTTCTGTTTGAAATTAAATAGCAGTAAGTGATGGTGAACCAGTTAGTCAGTTAAAATCAGTTCAAAAGGTTCACATACAAAAAAAAAAAATTCTGCCGAACATCTGGACGAAAGCCTGAGCCAAACAAACCAGAAAGAGTAACTTTATAACTTTGATTGGGTTTTCACTTTATATGAAAACATCTAGCCACCAGCTGGGAAAGTTCTAAATAAGGATCTTGGTCCAGATGTCAAAAGAAACAAAGAAAGTAACTAAAGATGCATGAAAGATTACGAAGAAGTAGGCATAGCATAAAAACATTAAATACATTAAAAACTGGCACATGCATAGCCTGAAGCAGGTATGTTTTCTGGATTTTCTGAAAATTCATGCGAGCTGCTGTCCAGTATTTTCACATTGCAGAAAATGTCCCTTTTAGGCTGACGGATTTGGAAGCAGGAAATCACTGCAGATTTTCCATAATGTTGGCTGCAAGATGAAAAATTGTATGTGGCCACCAAGGACATTAAGGCCAGTGTGAGTGAGGGAGGAAGAGTTCACCCGTTCATATTGTGTCGAAAGACCTCCAAATGGGTCAGAACTGTCACAAGCCATTTCCATCATGTCCTGCTCCAGAAACATGATGGAAAGTGGAATTAGAATGAAATAAGACATAGTGATTCCTCCGGGCACACGAGGAATGGATCTGCTTACCATACAACTGCCCTTAATTGGCAAGAAGCTCAAAAGTTTGACCCCAGGAGCCAGGTTTTAAGAGAGTTACGAGACAGTGGCTAATGCGGCACAGACTGCTTAGACCCTTTGTCTGGATTGATGAATTAATGTGTCCAAGAAATCTGGACATCTGGGCTTGGGCTTTGGCAAATTACATCCAGCTCTAACTGGACTCTGCTTAATACGGCCCAGCAGGTACAGTAAAAAAGACTCAGAGGTTAATGTGAACCTTGCAAGGACCTTGGTTATAAATAAAAACCACATTTGATCCATGTTGCACACTGCTATGGCTTGGCACTTTAAGCAACATTTAAACAGAAGCCGTTTCCCAAGGACAAGCAACAGCTTTGTTATCAGTATTAACGGTATGAAGCTGGCAAGGCATATAATCAAAAACTAGGGAAATGTGCCGGGTTTGCCATCTTGCACTGCAAGTGAAGCAAAATCTGACTGCAAATACACTGATTATATGTACTTAATAATATATCCAATTGTAAAAAGACAATTAGTTGCCACAGTTAAATCATGCAGTGACATTTGCGTGGCTGCAGAGTGCCAACATCAAAGTGTAAATTCACTGCAACACAGAGAGACACGTGAACTCCGGGTGACTGCTGAACCGCTTTTCTTTTTAATTCCCTTCCACTTGAGTTACACAACCCACAGATGCCACATCGTGTCGGGCAGAACCAAAGGGAATATCTTTCCCTCTTGCAGAAATGCTCACTGAGTTTTAGGCTGAGCTTCATGTCTGCCTCCAGCATGCAAAGGGAGCAAAGCATGAGGGCATGACTCAGAGGAGCTTAGAATGTCTGACCTACATGGCAATATAAATCATATATTCCACTACGTTCCTTATATATTGTTGCACTGTTTCTCATTTTATATGACGTTTTTATTATAATGAGATAGCATGAAGTCAAAGACTTTTTCACCCCAAACAGTGTACCTTCGTTTACTGTTAATAAATTAATAGTTTACTTAATATTGGTGCTGTTGAATAATATGGAAATAATATGGAAATTGTTGTGCTCTGGAAAGCTATAAAAAATAAAAGATCCTGAGCTCCATCTAGTGTTAGAGATAAAGAGTTACATTATATCGCTTCTGCTTTAAAGCTCTCAGTATTTAGTTTAGCATGGCTGCCATAGTTCTTTTTTTTTTTGCTTCTTTGTTTGTTTTTTAGCCAAACAATGTGAAGTCCAGTTAAAAGTCCCAGATACTTCTAACATCAAGACAGAAGTATTTGCTCATCTGTATGCCTGAATGTATTAACAGCTTTTTCATACAGCACATTTCACACAAAAAGCAATCAAATGTGAAACACAAAGGAAAAAACATCACATAAATGGCAAGAAACAGAAGCATAGATCAACAAAGTGCAATTGTTCATTACCATTTGCTGTGGAGACTGGAGAGTCGACAGGTTTTCATACCATCCAATCACCACCAGAGCTGATTTCAGTGATTATGCATTCCTCTGTGGCTGAATAAATGTTAGTAAAATCAGCTGCTGGAAAGAAGAACTGCAGGTACCCGGGGCTTTGACATTGGTGGGAGTAATGCTTGAGGGGATGAAGAAATGTAATCAACAAAAAGGCTCAGGCACAGGTTTCATTTAATCAGCTTTACTGACAAAAATGTGACGCTATAGTCAGCAATTTGATTTTAGTCAGTCTCTAAAGAGATGAAGCTAGATTTTTGTTTCGAAACATTTAGATGATATTACATCAAATGCTCCATTAAAAGCTCACCTGTCAGTCTGTGAACATGAGACGAAAGGGTTAGACTACTCCAGTATTTGGAGTGCGCACGCACAAATAGTCATGTCAGGGTTAGGAATTGAAGCATCCAAAATAAATGTTATATTGCATTTCAGAAGCAAAAACTGTATGTCATTTAGAAAAATATGCAGCAGTAGCACATTCATGCAGTCATAAATTCATAGAATAATCTTTTATACTTATATATTCACATCAAGAGCCACAGTAGTAAAGTATTCTTTAAGATCTTTGCAGAAATAATTAAAGCTCAGTCCTTTAGACTCATCCAAACAAACAGTAACATTTGAAATTAAAATCATGTGTAGTTATTGTGCCAATTTTACAGATTTACAGTCCATCCGCTTTAAATTAAAATGGGTTATTTATGTGTTTCGTCACGGACAAAGCATTTCTTGACCCCTCCTCTCCCTTGTTGTTCAGTGAGCCCTCTAGTGTTAGAATAAGTGATTTGGATTTTGACTTGCCCTTAGTTACAAGGACCCACTCACGTGTATGCTACTATAAGATATTCTTTAATATCAAAAGTCATTATTTCATTCTTTACACATTCACTGTAGTGGATGGAAGTAAGAATTTCACTTACTTGAAATATTTTTAAATGATATAATAATTAATATATTATCATAAACTGCATACAAAATCAATCTTATGTTCCAGTACAGGAACAAAAGCTTTCACAGATATGAAAGTAGCTGATAATTAATAAGTTGTTCTTCAGTACTTCTCAAATAACTCTGGATCCAGTTCTGTATAGTAGAGAATTATATTCTGGGTGATAGTAAAATGGTAAATTGCCTGTATTTGTATAGCGCTTTACTTGCCCCTATGGACCCCAAAGCGCTTTACACTACATTCAGTCATCCACCCATTCACACACTGGTGACGGCAAGCTACATTGTAGCCACAGCTGCCCTGGGGCGCACTGACAGAGGCGAGGCTGCCGGACACTGGCGCCACTGGGCCCTCTGACCACAACCAGTAGGCAACGGGTGAAGTGTCTTGTCCAAGGACACAACGACCAAGACTGTCGGAGCCAGGGCTCGAACTGGCAACCTTCCGATTACAAGACGTACTGCCAACTCTTGAGCCATGATCAAGTCATTATGATGGTCATTAGGTTAGGTTATCGATAATACACAATTGTCCATAAAAGTGATCTAACTTTCCATGTTTTTCAAGAATTATTACTGATCCAAACCATCAATACTGATAAATTATTCATCAGTTGCTATATTTATCTCAAAACCTGAAGTATTATATTCAGCTCCTTGGTGCTTGTTTGAGTGAAGAGAGCGGATATAAAATTATTTAATAGTGAAATAATGCCAAACTATTTAGGGATTCTGCATGTACTAAGTACTTAAAGCAACATGAAACAAATGAAATTGAAAGTAATAAATAATAAATGAGTAGCTGCTGTTGTGCACCTCCCAGTGTTTAGATAAGAGTTAAATGTATGCATTGATAATCATAAAGTAAGTATGACCCAGTGATTCACTAATATCTCCTAGCTGGATCTTTGAAAAATGTCTTCTTTATCTATCATTAAGTCGATTTATTAACTTTTGTTAGGGAACTACAGATGACTATAACTACCAGGTAACTCCTGTTCACTCATTGTTCCTTTAGCGAATAAGTAGCTTTTTGAATCCTTGAAATATGGCACATTCTTGCTTTGAGGTACAGTGCAGACATCAAATGCGATACCTAATATTACTGTTTTCCCTTCAAGAGCTGATTCATACATACATGAATTCCAGCAGAATCAACCCTCACATTGTTCACCAGCCAAATTCTATCCAACAAACCTGGGCATTCCCCCCACAAATTCAGCCCGTGTCTTGTTGAAGGAAATTTAGCAGGGTGCACATGTGCTTTCTCTTTGCTCATTCTCTCATCTACTTTCCTGGAAACAGAGGGAAAAAAACATTTGATTGGTGGACACTTGCCTGACTAATGGAAAACAAAGATACATCTGTCCTTCAACTTTCTTTAAACAGCTCTTTAATATTTCTCATGGTCTTTGCTGAAAACATGACAAAGACCTGGCCTTTCTTGCGGCTGACCGTGTGGCTCGATTTCAACAAAGATCTAAAAAGCAGGTAGTGAAGCCAAGTCGCTGTCAATGTAAAACTTTTAACAGCCAAACAAACAATTTAGTCTGGCTAGAAATGATTGTGGCTGTCAGCTGAAGAGAGTATGACGCACTTTAAAATGTATCTGAGTGAAAATGCTTTGTTCATCCAGTAAATATAGTCCAAGGGAATTGTGTGAATAAAATAAGGCCAAATATTTCAATTTTATGGCACTGTGCATGCATAAATAAGCATGGAGTCTCAGAAAATAAAAGGTTTCTACATATATAATATATGTACTAATACACAAGGGTCCACTGTCATATGATTTTTGCCGCCTGATTATCCACTGAATAAGAAGTTACAGTGGATAATCAGTTGCACTGTTGACACATTTCACCACATGGGGGCAGTGTTTAACAACAGCTGTGTCACGATCTGGAGGACAAATTTCCCTCCAAGGTCTCTGTCTGTCTAGACAACTTGCAATTTTCTTCTATTTCTTTCTATTTTTGCTAGCAAAGAGAGTGCGAACATTTCTACCTGAATGGTTTAAAAGGACAATTTTGCAGCTTATCCACTGTTGTCTTGTCTAAGCTGATGAAATTTGTCAACCAACAAAATGAAACAGAAATTGGGCTGCAAGGAGAAACAACAGGCATATGGGACTTCAGTCAAAGGAGGCTGATAAATGCCAGCAGCAGCAAAGTAATATCTTCTCTTTTGATCGCTGGCTCGCGGGAGAGACATTGAAGGAATATTTTGAGATGCAGTGAGGTGTGTCCTCCAGTTGCAAAAGATTACTTAGTCTGTATGTAATCCAAGAGAAGGTCATTGCTCACCTTTAATCTCCTCCCATGTGACATTATACGAGCAGTTATCACTACAGTTCGAAAAATGATTGATTGGAAGATATCATCAACATGTCAGCCACACCATCCCATCTGCTCATGAGTACAGATGAATGATATGTGATTATGTGCAGGATATTATTTACTGTCTGTCAGGAGGGCCTTGGATATAGCGGATATCTACATTTATACTGAATTAATTTTTTTCTGTACTTAAATTTGCACTAGTTTGAGCATAGTTCAAGAGCAAGAGCTACCATATAAATAGTAATATGTGCACGACTGTGAGGAGGGTATACTATAGAGTATGTAAGAATAAAAAAAGCAAAGAATTTACTTTGTGCAGACAAAGGGGAAAAGTCCAACTATTTTCACCTCCAGTTCCAGCAAAGAAAAAATAAGGTAATTTTGAATTTGATGGCAACCACAAATCTAAGAAAAAAATGGGACAGGGCCGTGTTTACCACTGTGTAGCATCCCCTGTTCTTTTAACGACAGTCCATAAATGCCTGGTAACAGATGGGACCAGTTGCTGGACTTCATCGGCGTGACTTTGTGCTGAACATTGGGGGGGCGGTCAAGATCTCTGTCTAAATAAATAAATAAATCTGGTTAAATTCCCAGATGATTAAACATGCAACTAGTTTGCTGGTAATAACTGAAATTAGTAAAGAAAATCAACAGCCTATTTTTGCAAGATAATTCATAATGTTATTGGGGGGGTTATATTGGTTGGGTCTGATTATGCCTGGAAATTACACCCCTGCTGGACTTTTAGGAGAGAAATGTTGTCCCGCTCTCATCTAATAGGATTCTAGCTTTTCAGCAGTCCTGGGTCAATCCTAGGTCTTCTTTGTTGTGCATTTGGTTTTATGATGTGCCAAATGTTTTCACTTGGTGAAAGATCTGGACTACAGGCAGGCCAAGACTTAAAAAAATGCAGTATGCAGTTTAGCATTGTGTGGCTGAAATATGCAAGGCCTTATCTCACATGGAAATATCTTGGATGGGAGCATATGTTGCTCCAAATCCTGCATATTCCTTTCAACTCTGCCTTTCCAGATGTGCAATCTGCCAATTCCATAGGCACTGATGCACCCCCATACCATGAGAGATGCAGGCTTCTGATGACAAGTCAGATGGTCCTTCCTTGACAGAATTATCCCAATTTTTAATGTAGTGCTGTCTGAAAGCCCAAAGATGAAAGCCATACAGTACTGATGTTTGCGGAATCTCAGCCCATATTAACTTCCTCTAAGAAGCTCTTTTTATATTTAATCATGTCACTGATCAACTGTTAATTGCAAAATATTGCAATTAACCACTCACTTTTGTTCTTTAGTACCACTCACTTTTTGCTGCCATCAAATTCAGTTTGATTGTAAAATATCTGAATTTAAAGATTTTGTGTTTTTTTCTATGTTCCATTATGAAGAAAATATTTTTAAATATCTAAATTACTGCATTCTGATTTGATTTACATTTTACACAATGTCACCGTTTGTTTGGAAATAGGTTGTCTTTTCTCGGTTAGAGCAAATTTTTGCCCAGTGTTGATTATCTTTTTGATGGCATATAATACTGGTCTGTACCTCATTTTTGCGAACCAGTCTATTAGAAGAAGATGAACCTGGCATCACCAATTGGTTTGTGAAGTCATATTTTTGAAGCCTCCAGTTGAGCATTTTCAAATCAGACATAACAAGGGAGCCATTGTCATTTATGTGGTATTTATGTGTAGTCATGCCCTAAAAGCATGTCCTGTTTTTGTGGTCCTTTTTGACTCTAATGGGACTACAATTTACAAAATGAACATTGTGTATTACTAAAGTTTGGGATGAGACCATAATTCTCATCATAAAAGTGTTTGCTGAAGTCATTGTATCATAGGAGCTGAGGGGGTGTTCCCATAGACTTTTATATAACCAGATATTTGTTTTTTGTTGTTTTGGGTTTTTTTTCTTGCAGTCAGGAGAGTCGCCCCCCGCTGGCAATCAGTAACACTGCAGGTTAAAGAGTGCTGCTATATTAGTTTTACTTTTCAGATGTAGAATCCTCTAGTACGCTTTCTTTAAAAATAAATTATTTAAACATTTTGAGCATAAAAGTGGACAATTTCATACAGAACATCTGTAATACTTTGAGAAACTTTGAAATAAGGAAATTAGAATGTAAAGCTACAAAAACTTTATTTAACCAAGACTTGAAACTCTTGAAATGTAAAATTTTTTTTTGTCCAGTATCCTAGCCCATAATATGTATTCCATCATTCTATAGGGACAGTGAGTGAAGTCCACATGCTCTATTTAGGCAGTTTGCTTGTAAAGCACAGTCATACATTTATATTGACTTTTTAAATAGATTTTTCTGGGTACTTCAGTGAGGTTAAATCAAACAATCACAGCATTTGTTCAAAGTGTTTCAAACCAGGGCTGTTTTTTTCATGGAGTTGGAATAAACATCAAGTGGAGTCTATCCATCACACTCTTCAGGGCAGAATGACAATTGAGTCAAGGGGGTGAGGAGTGGAGAGGGGGATGATAGATGGAATTGCTTTGACTAATACAGGCACAGGGAGACGTTTCACGGTAGCTGTCCTCTCTACCCTCACGATCCTGCTGCCTCCACTTCACTGCTTCAATCCATCTCATACTCAGATGTCTCAACGGTGTACACACACACACACAGCACATATAATGCACACGTGCACCACAGAGTTAGGTTAGGCTATGGCACGCTGACATTTGCCAGGCAGGAAGGTGTTGTGAATGATAAGGGAGGGAGGCATGAGTGATTGCGAAACTCCTTGCTGTGGCTCCCTCTGAGACATCCATTAGATTGGAGGAGAATTGATGGGGACATTTGTCTCCCCGAACTGAGTTTTTTCTTCATTGAAGTTCAAATCACGGGGACTTTGAGAGGAGGGAGCAGCAGGGGTTGGGCATTTTGTGCTCTGTTGTGTACAGCGTCTCAGCCTGTGTAGATCACTGACTTGTGTACTAATGAGCTACTCTACTGCGTCCCTTCCGGTCCTGTGTCTTTTGTTCCCTGCCATGTTTCTGCAATATGTGTCTTTGCTGTCACACTGCATGTTTGCCTGTTATTACATATGCTGGTGTAATGTAAGGGCCATGCACTAAAAGGATAGTGTAATATTCAAAAAGTGGTCTTTTGTTTTCAGTAAAAGATAAATATATCTATATATATATAAGCTGAAATAATTCAGCAGACAGTGATTTTAATTCATTGTTTGCTTTAATGGATATACGAGGTCTCTGGGCAGCAATAGAGAATAATTGTAAAAAAAAAAAAAAAAAAAAGTAAAGTAATACATCAGTGTATATATGTGCTGATCATACAGTCTGTCTGATAATGTTAAATATTAGTGCATACCTGAAAAAAGGTTTTAAAAAAAGAAAGGTAACACTTCACCAATTTGACAGTGACTATACAATGTTGCTGTCAGTCCTTCAGATTTATTAAGTCCATTAAACAAACTGACAAAACCTACATACAGATTGACAAAACAGTAAAAACATCCCATATATATGTTATAATGATATAAGGAGGTATGTCAAGCTTGTTAGTCATAACATACAAGGTCCAGGGATATTATAATATATTGACCTCTCAAGAGGGCCCTGGAAAACTGAAGTAAAATGTGTGTGTCCTTTCTTATATAACTGGGCAGTACAGAGCAGTGGGGGAAGGTTAAATATGCAGTATTTATTTATGCATGGCAGTCAGTTTGTGTGCTTTGCTCAACTATGTATGCAATCATGCAACATCCTATCCAGTAATTAAGGTAGACTCTAAATGTCATCCCAAATCCTTTCATCACCTCTAAATATGGCTTCCATGGCTGAGTTTGGGAAATGCTGAAATGCTGCACATAGCTCAAATGTCATCTCTCTCCTCCAGTGTGTGCACGTGCGCGTGTGTGAATGCTGAGAATGGCATGCGCTGACAGAACATCCTCACACTTGCTGACTAGTTGTGAACAGGAGGGAGATGTGACAGTCAAAAATATTTTCCTTCACTCCTCAGATGTGAAGCCATGACTTTGATGGTGATCTTGGGAAAAGCAAAACAGACAAGGCCCCCACCTTGTCTGTCCCACGCCCACCGCATCGTGATCGCGGGGGTTGCGAGGGGTGGAAACGTTGTGTCTGATGTTGCAGGGACGAAAGACTGATCCATATTAAAGAGAGGAAAGAGAATTATATTTTTTCTTTAAAAAAGAAAAAAAATCTGTGACGCAGAAGTCACACCTCACACTCACACGACTTATCTCCTTGGCAACTATCTCCGCCCGGTTGAACCAATTGAAACTGTCTCCGTGTTTCCATCTCTTTCATTAGCTGTCTCAAAGTTAATGTGCCTTTGAATGAAATTATGCATTCTGTCTGAGTGATCTGACGCAGAGTGCCCTGTCTAATTTCATCATCTCCTGAAGACTTGAAACAGAAGTACATATTTCATGCCAACACAAACACTGTTAACCTTGGATTTCAACACCCCTCTTGGACACACTAGAATTTATTTTGCGAGATCAGGCTTAGTGTCCACTGCTAGTGTCCGATGCCAGATACAACGTGGTTCCAAAGTGTTAGACGGAGAACGCAAGCATGTTTCCATTGGCCAAGAGGGCACAGCAAAAATTTACACTTGTGTTATTTTTGTCCTGCCACCCTGCAGTGCCACCTTGCATACCCTCTGCCTGCCATCACGCTGCCCAGTGGCACTGAGCTAATGATGTCACCATTTCATGCCATCTCTCAGCTGCACTTCTTGACCCCTGAACTTGTGCTGAGGACATATTAATGATGATGTCTAGTGTGCAGCTGTGGACATGACAAAACAGTGTTATGCCAAGATGCTCGAGAAAGCCTCAGTGCTGGAAAACACCAGTTGAGAAATATTTTTGATTGACATTGAGCTTCTTGAAAATACTATCGCTATCATGGCGATTCATTTGTGCTGACAGGCCTGCAACAAAAACGAAAACACTCAACGACTCGGCTGCTCCATGGTCAAGGGGAATTGCTTCATGTTTGCAACTGAAAAGAAAAATCAAAACACAGCTGATGATATATGAAGGGGTAAAACATAAATAAAACCCTGCCCTCAGATCTAGCCAGTTTTACTAAAGGAAGCTGACCACTGGATGACACAATAGCAGTTATTCGTCTCTGGTCTGTCAAAACACAGAAAAAACATGGTGGTTTCCTGTGGTATGAGTTGTCAAAAAGGCTGTATGAAAAAAAGATGGGAGTAACATGTGAAATCACTCTTGGATTTTGAAATCCTGTTTTTCCTTGGTTTTTTGAAACCAGAGATAAAGAGTGAGGGGTCGGTTTAACTGAGACACTGCACATGTTAGTGACTTATCAGTTGCAACTTGAAGCATTTAGTACTTTTTCAATTTTTAAGGGTTGAAGGGTACTGTGTTTAGATTTTGAACATTATGTTGTATTAGCAACTAAGAGCATAACTCATTAGAGGGGCTTTTCCTAAAGCCATTGATTAAATACTATTTTATTTTTATTTTTCTCTTATATCAATTTGACCTTGTTTTGCAAAAAATGAGTCAATGATTATTAGAAGGAATCCAGGCTTAAAAAAAACCCGAATTGGTGTCAGACCCAGACACAGCCTACAACTTTTATATTTGGTTTATGGTGGTTTTCAACTGTCCTCACATCCTTAAATCGTCTTTCTTGGTGATGAAATATGCCAGGACATTTTTTGTTCCAGTACAGAAGAGACATTATTTTACTTCAGCTGCTGGGGTCTCGGAGGCAGCTGGCAGAGAGAAAACCCTGTCAATCAGTGTGTCTGTTTGGTATATGACAAGGTCATTAGGCTTCATGTGACTTCCCCATCCCTGCATCAGGAGAATACCATTAATTTCTCATGTTGAAATGTCCCAATATGTCTAAGTTGTGTTGCTTTTCTTTAAAAAAAAAATGATATCTTGCTTCTGTAGTGTTTATTTCAAGTTATGCCAAACGTTCAGTTGCTTTAGGAGGGTGATATCTTACTTTGATATGTAACGGAAATCCCTGGTTGTATTTTGGCCTGTCAGTCAAACATGCTATTTTTGCATTTGCATGAACCTTGGGGGACTTCTGCCGTCACCGAGCTCACTAAATGTGTGACATCTTCACAATGAGTTTTCTATAGTGGTTTCTGGCCAATCCGTGGAGGATTTTAGACCCACTTTCCCAGCAGATCCTCAGTCTTAGTAAAACAGATGAACCTTTGCGCTAAACCCTGAAGTAAAAGGTTGCTCCATAATTCATGATGGAGATATTTAACCAGTGAACCATACTGAGAATACGTGCTAGCCCTGTACAGGCTATCTCAGCTATTTCCATACTGTAACACAAAGCAGCTGTGTATTGCTTTTAGATTAAGTCTACACACACTCAACAAAACAGAAACATGCTGATGTTGCTAAAACACCACAAGAAAAATGATCCTAGAAGTAGGAAAAAAAAGAAACCAATATAAAGCATTTGTAGGATGTGACTAGGTGGGATGCATACTCGGGTCTCTGGTGTTGAAGTCAGGCACTTTGTAAGCCTGTCCACTCACTCCCCCATTGCAGTTTTGCGGTGGTGTAACAACGTGACTATTTTCTGCTTTTCAGCAAAATTGAAGCAATGTTAAAGTAAGTGTAACATCAGCTAACAGCAATCAAACGAAAAGACCAAAACATTGCTTGTATGAATGTGAATCGTTAATGGTCCGTTTTATATTTAGTATCTGCAAACTGGTGGAAAACTATAGAGTTGCTTCATCAGTATTAAATTCAACAAAACAGAAACATGCTGTGGAAGAGGGGGCCCTTGGTTTTTTTGCAAATGTATTATGTGTGTATTTCTGTGATACTGTGTACAGAGAAAAGAGAGAATGAGTGATGATAATGTGACGTTGTAGCTTGGCCACTCGTATTTGTATCCCGAAATTAAAGGGATTGCACCAGCGCTAAATAAGATTAGATGAGTCTGGAGAAAAAGTGTGTGGGCGGAGGGTTACCAAACACAGATTTTGATCACATTGTACCAAATGTAATTTTCAGTCTGATGAAGATTAATGCTGTCCCTTTGTTAAAATCTCTGTAACTATAATGAAATTGCAGTGATATATAATTTTTTTATCACTGCAATATATTTTATATATATTTATTATTTTGCAGCACAGTGGTTAGCGCTGTTGCCTCACAGCAAGAAGGTCCTAAGTTTAATTCCACCATCAGGCCCGGGGTCTTTCTGTGTGGAGTTTGCATGTTCTCACTGTGTTTGCGTGGGTTCTCTCTGGGTACTCCGGCTTCCTCCCAGATTCCAAAGACATGCCCCTATTAGGGTTAGGGTAACTGGTAACTCTAAATTGCCCATAGGGTGTGAATGTGAGTGTGAACCATTGTCTGTCTCTATGTGTTAGCCCTGCAACTGACTGGTGACCTGTCCAGGCTGTACCCTGCCTCTCGCCTTAAGACAGCTGGGATAGGCTCCAGCCCCCCCCGTGACCTTGAGAAGGATAAGCAGAAGAGAATGGATGGATGTTATAGATTTTTACAAGTTTTTACATTAGGGTTCTTCCCAAAATTTGTTGATGTTGCCATTTTATCGATCTATGGTTTGGTAAATATTCTTTGCTTTCACCACATTTGAGTTATTTTTAAATGAATGAATGAATATTTTTAAACCTGTGATTTAAAAATAATCGAACTCTACCTTTACTGAAAGGAAAAGTAAAGTGTGTAAGAATCTTTCTGTTTTTCTGTGACAAAGTAATCCAGTGTTACTTGTCAGTTTAGTTAAATACACAAAAAGTGAGTATTAATGCCTTTCTTAAATATTTTTTTCCGGAAATTGTGTACCCCCCCCCCCAAAAAAAAAAAAAAAAGAAAACAGAGTGTACTGTCAAAGTTAGGTTGAGGCACATGAGCAGAACTGAGCTGTAACTTTGAGAAGTATATGTGAGAGCTGTCTGCCCTCCAGCATTTGCCAAGAACAAACTCTCGTGCATGTGGTGGCTGCTTTGTGCGCTTGGCTGCTTACTTCTACATGCAAGGTTGTTGAATACCTTATAAGTCCGCCTCTACTCAAAGATGTCTTTTTATCATTTATTGTGCACGGCACTCAATGAAATGGTTTATTTTTGGATGTTTTTTTATTATTCTTGCTTAAAGTTAAAAATTTGTCTGATTTTACCTTGAATGTGAGTTTAAGGCATGCCTTGTTGACGGTAGTTTGGATATTTTCGATCAAAAGGCACATTGCAAGTCATATTCATAGATTCATTCATAGATTTTTCCCTAATCATCTGTGAATAAATTCAGATTTAGCATACAAAAAAAATGTGACTGCAATATATTTTCCAATTAAATCCGAAAGATCAACTTTCTAGGCTGTCAGTGGCATGACAGACTGATGTGCTGACACAATGCACATGGCAGCGAAATGTGATAGGGACAAAGTTGCATAAATTTAGGCATCTGACTTGGGGCATAGTTAAATCCTAAACGGCACATAAACACTTCCCTCAATAGCACAGCTGACAGCAAGTAATGGAGGTTCTCAGTTGCAGGAGGGTAATACAAACCCTCTGCAGGATAAACCGACCATCTCAGTTGCCCTGGCAGCTGGCACAGCTATAGAGTTGTGTGTTGGCGGTTGACAAGTCAGGGGAGAGTCCGAGGTTGACAGGACGTGCTCCTCTTGTTCCTACATTCACAGGAACTACTGCCATATTTATTGCTTTATCTCTTGTTTCATTCTTAAGCCTGTTTATTTTTTAATTTAATTTCACTTTCTGCGTCCCTTTGCCTTGTTTCGCTGGTTTCTTACCTGCCTCGTTTCATGCTGAGAGATGACACAGTTAGGAGGACATGGTTAATCAGATTCATCCTTGAGCCTGAAGGAAGCAGCTTCTGTGTTTATGCAGCCGTCTCTTCACACTCTCTTTATTTTCTGCAGTGCAAGCATAATTCTTAAGGAGCCAGCTGGCTAAGATTGACTAATGAACATCCTTTGCTGAACTGAGGAAGAAAAATCAGGCATCATTTGTGCCAACTGTGTACAACTCCATTATAACACATTTTAGTTTATAATGTAGCCTAGTCATTTCTTGTGAGTTGACATTTCACACCAAACATTTAATACCTACAGTTAATAAGGTTATTTAGAAATATAAATGTATGCAGTTATTGGATATGCAGTTGTCAAAAAGGTGTGTCAATTTTTCACATTTAACTGATAGTAACTGATAGTAGATCGAGAGTCTGGTTGTTCTTTTGGGGGGTCTGGGTGTGTGTATGTGCACATGCATGCACATCATTTCCATGTTGTTCGAAGGGGTTTACAACTGTATAGAAAACATGTGCATCAGTTTGGGAGGCCTCACTTATGGTTCCTCTACTTAGAAACTACTGACAACTGACGGTGTCACAGTGGACACAGCAGCTATGACCAGTGACATCTCAGATCACACAGTTAAATTTTATTTACTCATGACCAAACCCAAAGGAATGCATAGGAACATCAGGTTTTCAGATTAAGGGCTGACGACCAGAGATGGAAGTGATGTGAGTAAAGTTACTGTACTGAAGCTGAATTTTTAGGCATCAATACTTGAGTATTTATTTCTCAGTAATTTCTTTACTTTTATTCCCTACATTTAAAAAAAAAAAAAAATCTACTTTCTGCTCCTTATATTTTTCAAAGCAGGCTCATTATTTCAGGTTTAATGCATTTATGGTGAATTGTTATTTCCCGTCACTGCGTGTCTTTAAATGTCGAACTGGTTTGAACCTACATGGAGGAAACAATAACACATACAAGACAATCCTATTTGTTTATCTAGTACAATAAAACCTATAATGCATGACCTATAGCACAATAATGAGGAGTTAAAGTGTGCTGGGACATTCAGAATTGATTTTTTTGTGTAGGTGTTAATAAGCTATGATTACCAGTACATCAGTTTTTTAGCTAGGGAGTCACATTTTTTAATCTGCATGTGATTTTAAATAAAAGGTTTCTAATAGCTCAACAAATATCAGCAAACACAGACAAACTGTTTCTGTGCAGGTTGGCACACACTGTGTTTGCTAACTATGGGTTCAAACACATTGTGTGCTTGAACCTGTAGTTAGCAAACACAGTTGTCTCACATTGTTTTCCCAGTGAGAGAAAATAATATTAGATGAATTTGCTCAGAGTAGAAGAAAAGTGTAAGAAAAACAGAGTAAGAGAGGAAGAAAGGTTATTTTCATAGGTAAGGAATGCTTTGTGACATCTGATAAACCTCAAATTTAAAGTTTACATTTAAAGTCCTCATTTTATTTTAGAGTTGTTTTAATCAGATATTGGACCTGCACATGATGTGTTGCTGAATTTTGTTTTTGCGAAACATCCTGCAAAACAAATTCAAGCACACTAGCTTTCTGATATTCAGATATTGCATGAAAATCGTGGGCGGTTAAGTGCAGACTATGCTTGTCGGTTTGCAGTTCCTGGATAAAGTTTACAATAACAGACTAAGTTAGACTGGCACAGAGCAGCTATGGTGTTCATGGTCAGTGTAACAGGGTAACAGACATCAAATTAAATTTATGCTCCAAACCTGCATGCAAACCTACATCGTTTGCATGCAGGTTTCTAGCCAACCAATCTTCTTCTGGATTGGGTAACACAACATTTATGGCACATTACCTCCACCAACCGTTTATCAGTGAAATTGCCCCAGAAACGTCTCGTACATGGATAACATCGACAAGATATGAAAAGGTTCCTGTCTTCCATCCCATTCCTTCCACTGTTGGAAAAAACAAAACAAAAACAACAACTTTCAGGGATAAAGCATACCATAAAATATAGATTTGTTTTATTCTTGTACAGTGTGCAATATTTCATAGTAAATATTTTATTGCACAACACTGTCATGTTGCAACACTAAATGTTTTATGTATAAGTGCTAACTCCATGTTTGATCTTTTTGTGCCCCTGAAGTTATAGCTGGCAGTTCTATTTCAGACCCTATCTATAGATTAAATAATCTATAGGTGCAATGTGTTTAACCTATAGATTAAATTGATAGAATTAGTTTCTAATGTAAGTAGACAAAAAATATTTTTGTTGTTGGACTTTAACAAAGTGTCTCTACGTGGTGAGTGTCACCTATTGTGGGCTTTTACTACATGCAGAGAGGCCCGGCAACAACAAGTCTGACTCATCTCACTCCCTCCGCTGGTAAAATTGGCAAGAGAAGGAAGCCTTCCAGTCGTGTTTTGCAAAGGGCAGTTAGTTGTGCAATAGTGAGCCCAGTATTTATTACTGTTATTTAGTTTTTTAAAGAGAGCTTAGGCATACTTATGTTTATGACTAGGTGATCCCTGTATCATGGAAGAAATCAGATATTACTGCATTACTACCTTAAGAGGATATTGCACGAGAAGTTCAGAGCGTTCTCCCCCAAATGGAAAACGTGTGTCCAGTGACAAAAATATTCTCTGGTGCTAATGTAATGACCGATGATTGTCCTGAGCATCTCTTCCACTATGCCCTTGGCTGATAGAGAACCCCCTTGTCCTCTATCCAGCTTCCTGTGCCGGCACAGGGCATGCTGCCCAGAATCCCAAATGTCAGTGGATGGCTTAAGAAATGACAGCTGCGTCTGCATCTTGAATGTCCAGTGTTGTATTCTGAGAAGTTGGTGAATGGGA
This sequence comes from Perissodus microlepis, assembly GCF_051167445.1. NCBI lineage: Eukaryota > Metazoa > Chordata > Actinopteri > Cichliformes > Cichlidae > Perissodus > Perissodus microlepis. Next base: position 28,611,929 of record NC_140465.1, on the reverse strand, counting down.
CAAAGTGACATTTGCAGCAGGGTGCTCTTAACATCCTCTTGTCTCCTCTCTCGGCTTCCATCATGCCACCCCGTGTTTCCTGCCCTACTGTGACCATGGATCTACATAGGATACCAGTCTTCTTACCAGGTCAAACATCATGCTGTGTTTGACATTCATCATTTATTGATGGGCTGCTCTTTAATTGCAGCAGGAGAGTGCTTAGCTTCTCTGCTCTCACACTGGCTGATCCATGGGGAAGGCCCTCCTACTGAGGGCCCACATTTACTCAGCATGCTGGGAGCACCACTGTTGACTTATAATGGTTGTGACACACACAAAAAAAATAACCTGCAGGGTTGCTTTCCCCCCCTTCTTTTTTCGTTTTGTTAGCATTTCACTCTCTGTTTACACTTCTTTCATTCTTGCTCAGAGGTGGGTATAGGGGCAGAAAATCAACCACCTAATGGAGCTAGAGTAAGAAGAGGGCTCAAAGTAAGCCTCAAGGCCTCTTAACCTGAATACATATGCTTACGAGGTTTGTCATGTACACATGTAATTGTGAGAGAAATCTCAGGTCTGTCCAATGCCACAAGAACTACTATGTTTATTAAGATAACCTTTGTATATTCAGGTGTGTATGTTAGCTGTTATGTAATTTTCAGAAGCCAGAAGCCCTGTAAAGATTAATTTTCTGAAGCCTGCCTTAACCTACACTAATCCTCACATGTGTATTATCCTGCAACCATGGCTGTCTTTCTTTTATTTACAACCCCTGACATAGGACTAATCTGCATCTGGCATGGGATTAATTTGTCTTCATAAGCAGCTGCATTTGGTCAGTTGGTTAATTTTAGCAACAACAAGGCAGAGATTAAACTGTGATGAACATCATTCCTTATACAAACTGAGTGTGACAATGTTATTTTGCTTTTGCAGTGATATATGTCATGGTGTAAATTACATGGCATATGTTAATCCACGTGTTGTACTGTATCATCTGTATACTAGCAGTACAATCTACACTGATCCATATAAATATGAGGAAGTAAACAAGTTCCCATCTTGGTAATGGCATCTTGCACAAAAAAATACTGTATGAAAAATGGCTTTAAATTCTTTGGTGTAATTTTAGCCAACTAAAAAAGGCTACAAGATTACAGAGGCACAAAACAGTTTAAACAGTCAGGACTGTAATGTGTTATATTGCTATCCCCTGTTTCATTACTATCCTTAAACAAGACTCTAAATCATAACTGCTCCTTGACAACTGCTCAGTGTTCAACAGAGCTGATAGTGACATGACATGAGAAACTGAACCAAAATAAGCTTTAAAGAATTAAAATTAATACTGAGCAGAATTGAGTTTAGCTTATTGGTGCAGCCCTAGTTTCACATGTGGCCCCTTGAGAAATTTGATTGCCTGTCCCTTTTGCTACCAAACCCCCATAAGCAAGGTTGCTCTGACACAAACTAACCCCAAAGCACCGGCTAATGTCAACTTGAATATTGAACATCAGCACATCTGCTCCTTGAACTCTTGATGTGTGTTCTGTATGTATTTCTGTATGGTCTTTCAGAAGATTAAAAAATTGGTGTTTTTAATGCGTAAGTAAGCAATTGCTCAGGATAATTGTACTTTTATGCAGTACACATGAAATCCAGTGGGCACATCAGCTGTGTAAACCTGGATTAATGCTGCGTCACCAGTGACAAGGTCGCTAAAATGTCAAGCACAGGCTTGTTCTTCCCTCCCTGATACATGTACAATACTTTTAACACTTAAGTTACGTGTCATTGGTGCGAGACTAGAAAATCAATTTGTGCAAGCATCTGTTGAGAAAGCTTTGCTCTATCCATTCCTCTTGTGGACACTCAATATTAAATTGTTTTTCTCAGGTTTTCAAGGTTAAAAGAGAACAAAGTGAAGGGAAACAAGGCATTTTCAGTATTCCCAGAGGCTTAAGAGCAACATAATATTTCTAAAACATGAATAGATACACAAAAATTCAGTTAGACAACATTAGTGTCAAAGCAGTTTTTCTTTGCCTTGGAGCCTTATACACTGCTGGTTCAATGCAAGTTTCACTATAAGATCAATCCACTGACGTATCTGTGGTCAATACTGATAGATACAGAAGAGTATGACAGAGCTTTTCTCAGTTATTCAATCTTTTTTGTACCCTTTTCAATGAAAAGAAGGGTAAAAGATCATGGTTAACAATATGCAGTACCCCCCACCTCCCCACCACCACCACCACCACCACAAAAAACCCAACCTTTATTTCACAATGTTACAATGTTATTTATATTTTTGCCATTAATCATCACTGATATTAGAGAAGAGATAGGCTTATCTTGAATGTAGCTTTTTTATGAATGCATGACAGACTAAAAGGTCGACTACACCCATACAAACATTTCAGGGCTTTTTACACTGTCAAATGGCTGTCAAGAGACTCTGGGGATCACGTTTGAGGATTGGGCATCTGCATGACTGCCTTCAGCAACAGAGTGGCCATTAAACTCACTGGTGGCATTGCTCTAGCTGAATTTCAATGTGAACTATCTCCATTCTAAATGTCTAAAAGCCCATTTCTTCTGAACTGCTTGGCAATAAATCAGCAGGCAGTTATGCTCTTGCAGCTGTGAGACAAAAATACATCAATAAGGAAAAAAACACCACTACAACTGAATGACTAATATCAGTTCAAGCATTAGTCACTTAACTAACAAAAGGGCATGAACAGAAGAATGTCAGCCCAATACAAAATGCATGCCCATCACTTGTATTTCATTCAGGAGTGAATGAACAATTATCAACACTGTCGCGTGAATTAAAACGTTTTTGCTGTGATAAATAACCTGTATCACTGGATCAGATACCACGAGCAGGAACAGGGGCCTGCATTCAGTCTTGGTCATGGTGGCCTGTTGCCAGCTAAACCTTAACACATTTAACTACTCAAACACTGGAAATCACATCACACATGGATGATAAGTCTAAAACGAACATAGGTGAAAAGAAAGCACCAATAAATAAACATTTGAGGATAAAACGTATAGAAACCAAAATATAAGCAAGTAAAAACAAAATACTAGTGTTTTTTTTTTTTAACTGAGAAGTGTTTTATGCAAAGGCAGAATCTGAAGGCAGATTGAAGGATAGTGCAGAGGTGAGCACACCATAAAGTATTCCCTGTTTTACTCTAAGTGGAAACATAATGGGGGAAAAAAATGGACATTGTGCTGGGCTGAAGCAGCTATCAATTAATTATGAAAATGTTTACTGAAGTTATAATTCAAGTGAAGAGTGGGGTTATTTTCTCTTAGTTGCAGCCAGAGAACTCTTCTTTTCTGAATGAATGCAGGTTTAAGGCAGCGGTCCCCAACCTTTTTTGCGCCACGGACCGGTTTATGCCCGACAATATTTTCACGGACCGGCCTTTAAGGTGTCGCGGATAAATACAACAAAATAAAACTAGTACCGGTACCGAAAAAAAGAAGATTTATTCATAACACACGTGAAAAGACCCAGGAAAACAGAGTTAACGATAAAAACGATAACAAAATAACGCTGAAAACCGATAAAAACCCTGAAAACTATACATTTCACACCTGAGCCTCAACTCTCGTGGCCCGGTACCAAACGACTCACGGACCGGTACCGGTCCGAGGCCCGGGGGTTGGGGACCGCTGGTTTAAGGCATTTCTTACTGGCTTCACTTTTAAGAGCAGAAGGCTATGTTTGTCTTTCAACAGCCTTATTTTGAACTTTAATGCATATGGAAAGTATCTCAGGTATATGAAACTACTGAGGTAAGATGTGAAACTCTCTAGTGACAGCTGGTGGGCAGGTGTGGAATGACAACAACCAGGTTACAGAACACTTGACCAGCTCTTAATCCTCTCCAGGATATTTAAAGGTCTGCTGAAGTTTGCCCAACCAGTCTACATGTGTTTTGTAGCTTTGACAAGCAACAGGGCAGACCCAGGACATACTGGAAATGTTGGCTGGGGAATGCCTTGGTGTCCCCCTGGATGAGCTGGAGAAGGTGGCCAGGGGAATGAGGTCTGGGTTTCTTTGTTTAAACTGACATGTCTGGAACTGGATAATTTGGAGAAAATGGGTGGTTGGATATTTATAAACTTCTACATTGTGGAAACAGCTGATTTATTTATAACAGACTTCTTTAGGTCAGGAATGATCTACAGATCCAAATATGGGATTTACAGTTTTTCCTTATCACTTATATCACTATATTTATTTGAATACAACAGCAGTAAAATGGACAAGGAGCAGTCAACTGTATCAGTATGTTCCAGTGTAGGAAACTGTTTCTTAGAAAAGCATCAAACTGTCCGTGAGACAGAAAATATTTCATCATACTGTGAAAAACAGCAGTGCCATTAAATTCTCTCAGTGAGATGTAAAGCTGAAATGTGTTTACAGAAAACAATTTACGCTGCCTCAGCTTTTAGAGTTTTACAGCTCTTATATGCTAACTGTGCAAAAATATCCCTTTTTGATGAGAGACCCTTTCACCCCTGTCAACACGATGTCGCTGCAGACATTTCAGTGAATGCAAAGTTTGAGCAAAGAGTTATTATTAGATCTTCTGTGATGAAATGAGTTAGATGTTACTGTCATCTTCCTGTTATTATGGGCAGGTGTGTGCATGGCCAATTTCTGTTAAACTTGTGAACCAGTGTGTGAATCTGTTATCATCTTGGAAATAGACACTGACATTTCATGCATGACAAAGCCACTTTCTTAGACATTTCACACGACCCTCATTCTCCACCGGTCTAATTTGCCATGACCCTGCAACAACCGTGGTCTAATTACATTTACCTGTTAGAGAAAATCCCATTTGTCGAATTCAATACACGCTCAGAATTAATCCTCTTCTTTACGTTATGGGTTGAGACTTGAATGCACCTCAGATACTGATGTTATAAATATGTATAAATTGAAAAGCTAAATAATTAATAAACTTTCCTTTCAAGAGGACAGGTGATCTGCAAGGGCATTTTAACACTACACCAAAACTGTGCTCATGTTCATTGTAGAAACAAAATACTACAGGAACATAAATATACATAAATAAAGACCAATGTATTTACACTTCTATATTTATACATCTGTCTGTCTATCGATATATCTACATGTTCATTGCTAAATGTAAAAAAATGAATAGATTTCTAAAAGTATATAACATGATAGATATTTTTTCCTGGATATGTCTTTAAGGGCACATAAATGCCAATTAAAATAAACAGCATCACATCTTTCAAATTTTATACTTTAAGATACAACCAATCATCATTTTTAACACTATAGGAAGTGACATCACGTGTTGACAGCGTGGTTCAGGCACGCCCCCTGGAAATAATGAGAGGGGAGAGGGCATGTGATAAACTGTGGTAGATTCAGAGGCAGACGTTGGATTGGCATGGCTGTGTGCAGCTCAGCACTGCAATCTACATTCACGAGGCTTCTGCCTGGATATTTGGATTCTCTCTCACACAGCTTTGATGCAGGGCTGGACAGCGTAACACAGCATGTTGCAGGGCACTGGGAGATAGAGGAGGAATAATAAGGGGAGACAACCTTACGAACACTTGAGCGATGTTCCGTGAGCTTCTCTCTTTCTCTCATCAGACCAACGGGCTTTCCTATACAGAGACCTGGGTCCAATGGAGGGATGTAACGATGTTACTCTTTGCTTGTCATGCTTGAATCAGAGCTTTGTATTATATCCTTTTGTGTCAGAGACCTTATTGTCTTTGTCTGTCACTCCCGCCAGATCAACTGTGGGGTAGTGTGGCGGACAGAGCCTCCTCCTCAACCCCCCTCTCCCTTGTCTGTGCCCCCGACGTCTCTTCATTCCCTGCTCGCTCGTGTCTATTTACCACTCTCATTCTACCCTCCCCTCGTTGTTAAAAGCAGTCGTTCTTGCTTTCAAGCTACCTACTGCTTACTATCCTCCTGTCTTTCCTCATTCAAAGCAGGCAGGCTATTATTTTATCCAGGCAGCTCGCTACATGATCCCTTGGAAAGCAGCTTTCAACGCTGCTCTGCCATCTCCCAATTCCTGAGCCCTTCCAGAAATTCATCTCCATAACAAAAGGATGTTTCTCCAGGAGGATTGATCCCCTTCACCCCCTTCAGTCACCCCTTTCCCTCCCTTGTCCTGATCTCCTGCCCTCTGACCCTCATCCTCTTGTTCCTAACCCCAAACCACCCTCTCCTATTTGTCCTAACCCCAAGCCTCTTTCTCCCCTAACTCATTTCCCCCCCTTGACCATGTTGCCATGTGTCTGCTGGCTTCAGCTTATCCTCATCTTGCTGTCCTCTGTCTTATGGACCCGGGGGGAGAACTGCCCAGCAACCTGCTTGTGCCCAGATCCTCACACTGTGGACTGCAGTGGCCGTGGGCTAACCAGTTTACCCGATGAGATCCCCTTGGATGTGCGGAGGCTTTTGCTGGCCGACAACTGGATAAACCGTATCCCCTCTGACTTTCTGGTTCTATACAGTGACTTGGTCTATCTGGACCTCCGGAACAACTCCCTTTCCCACATAGAACAAGGGACTCTCAGCACCTCTTCCAGGCTGGTCTTCCTGGACCTTGGCAGCAACAATTTGACTGAAATCCCTAAGGGGACATTTGGGGAGTCTCGGAGTTTGATCAAACTACGACTGGGAAACAACCCATATCTGAGCAAGGTGAGTGAGGATGCTTTCCTGGGCCTCACCTCTCTGAGAGAACTTGAACTGGAGCGTAATGCGCTGTCTACCCTAAAGGTGGGGGCATTGAGTCAGTTGCCCTCCCTGCGGGTAGTGAGGCTTGAGGGCAACCCCTGGGTGTGCAATTGCAACTTTGCCAACCTGTTTGCATGGCTAACGGAGAACAGTAATAAGCTTCCAAATGGTAAGTAACAAAAAGAGCCATTTTCTCTTCATGTGTTTGACCCAAATAAACCATATCTCTTTACAACATTCAACAGTATTATGGCAAATCCATTACCACAACACTTCTCTGGTCTATTTATGTTTTCCCTGTAGGAGAGGAAACCCCCCTCCCTCTCCCTTGTTCTAATTTTGTGTCTTTTTTTCCCTCCACCCCCACAGCCTATAATGTGTGAGACCAAGTGTGTAATACGAAACAATAGCACTCATTTGAAAGTGAAAACTGCGAGGATAGTGTGTGTATAAAGTTAATCAATTGTTATAGAAAGCAACTTGAAATGTAATATTGTCTGATTTGTAAAGAGAAATGAAACAACTCACATTAAGAATCTAACTTGCTTTTCTAATGGTTTCACATTTGAATATGTAGATAAGCCTGACCTATATCCCGTGTAATCATCAGCATTCATTTGTGGCTTATATTTATATTGGCTATATAATATTTAAGATAATATACATAATTCTCACATAATATTTGCTATTTAGTTGACAATATTTCAGCCATGTAACCTTTTTCTATGCCACTGAAAATCAGACTCTTCCTCCTGTTCCTGTGCTGATTGCTCCATCCATGTGAATTTTAAGGCTCATAATATACACACGCTGTCTACCACTGTGATTTAGCCTGCAGCGTAGAGTTAGATAACAGGACTGAAGTTTTGGAGGCTTTACAAGGCAATCTCCATGTGTGCATGCTTATCTGAGGAATAAAACAAGACAAAGGGGGTCACCATGTCCTTTCAGAAGTATTATACGCAGGGTAAGATCTTCTTACATCATGAAAGCAGAGCTAATGTATTCTAAAGGGAGTTGCATGGTATGTCCCAGATAAAACAGAATACATTACCATTGTTTGGCGTTCTGTTTATCAGGCTATATAAAATATCTTAATCGCAATCAACATTCTCACATAAGAGACAGAAGGTTTCTCAAAAGAGAAGACTACTGCACTCGATCAAAAAGCTAAAATAAACAAATCTGACAGTACTGCTATACATGAACTTTAAACTGTGCTGTACATCTTCTGAGAACTTTGTTTGAATGTGGCTCACAGTGGGTGTATTTAAAAACAAAACAGCAACCAAACCTGTGAATACGCCACAAAATGTTCATAAACAGTTTATTGGGTTTAAAGATGAAGGTGTACAGTTACTGTCAGGGTGCAAAATGCTGCCCTGCATAAACAAAGAAACATGTTTTATCAAAAGCCTGAATAACAGTGTGGTTCAAGATGGGGGTTGTAAACTTGCTCTCGTCTCTTGAATAGGTTAACCGAGAGAAAGAAGATATGAGTGTTTGCAGAAAAAACATGCGCACATCCACATGAGTGTTTTCAAATTTCCAAAGCTGGCACCTTTTTTAAGGAAGTATGACCTTAGATAGTTTGTTTTAAAAGAAACTCAATTGTGTTTCCTGTGCGTATACCTTGTTTTTAGATGTAGCTTAGTTATTGTTCAGTTTATTTCATTTCATTATATTTTTGACAACTAGATTATTTTTCAATTGCTGTTTGTTCTGGTTAAAGCCCCAAAATACTCATATGGTTTAAGAAAAGATAATGATTTGGGTTTGACATTAATATTTTGTCAGACAGTCGGGTAACACCCAAACCCCCTCACCCTGCCAGCTGATGTTCTACCTTGCCCTCTTGTGCAGACAGGATATTCAGATAGTGGATATCCTTTCCAGAATTCCTATTCTGTAATGAAATCCATGGTTAATTATTAAAAGATGTAGTCCAAATCAATGCCAGCCTGCCCTTATGCCTTATGTGTGAAATAACCCTCTCTAAAATTGTAAACTGACTGGGTAACACTCTAATTCAGCTCCCTCCCAAAGTGGCTGGCTGTTACAAACTGCTGACACCTCACAAAAGCAAACTTCTAATATACATTTAGGCCATGGTGTACCATGCTATTGATTCTGCTTCTGTGTTCTTTTTTCATTTGCCCCAAATTTGCAAGTTTAGGCCTGTGAGGAAGCAAAGTTGATAAACTGGCAAGATTACCCAATTCCCCCAAGCAGGAGTTTGCAAATGCATTAATCACAGGCTCTATGTGTTGTCAACTCCCGGGCATAATGAATTGCATTAGCAGCGCTGGCCTTACCTAATATCACACATCACACTTTATTTCCATCTCCAGTCGACATTACCTCCATTCTAACCAATTTCTGTGGGACAAGGTGATTTGAATTTCCCTTATCAATCACTAGAGACCAATGTCTCCACCTGAATCTAATGCTTTTTTTAAGGGGCTAATGGTTAACTCTTTGCTTTTTCAATAGAAAACATTGTTTGTTTGTATGTCACGATGCCAGATGAATCAGTCAACACAGTCGATTGGACTGATTCAGAGGTCTGGACCAAGGCAAAAGCTGGCCAGACAGACATCAACAACAAAGAAGAAGCCAAAGGCCTGGCCAAGCTGCTGTCATGACTGCCAACTGGCCCCAAAACACACTCTCAAATTCAGTTCGTAATGCTTATCTCACCTCATCAGCAGCTTTTACATTCCCATTAGAAAGTGTTTGTTTTCTGGCCCTAGCAGCTTGGACAAAACGCACAGTCAAACCTAATAGTAAAGAGTCTTTAAACTAGTCTATGCTCAGTCTTTTGTAATATTTTATCATTTCCTTTAGACAAAATATGTCTGGAATTTACTTTCTAGTGTTAATAAGACCAAGACAAATAATATCTTGGTGAAAGGGATACTAATTATACTTTATTATAGTCTATTGGAAAACAATGCAAATTAGTACCAGTCACACAGGACAAGTAACTGAACTGAAAATATCTTTCCAAACAAGTTGCTGTCTTATTCTGTGTTTAGTTTATAGAAGCGGCTTTGTGTATCGCATGATAAAACTACACAGCTACCAAAATGCTGTCTGTGGATTATATCCATGTGTTGTTATGTTCATGTATGTCACTAACACCTTGAATGTGTTTTTTGAAGTGAGCAGAAGTTTATTTTACATAACTAAGTTTTCAACCAGCTCATACAAATATAAAGAAGTTAAGAACATATTGCAGGAGAATTTGTGGTTATAGTGAATTGGACTTACAAACACGGTTCATACATGCAGGAATCAAACTGCCAGACCTAATTAACGTAATGGCTGAGCTCTCGATCATGGAAAAATGCAATGACCTAGTCTCTGAAATGCTGTATTGGAAGTGGTTACACAATGAACAGATGGACACTCATTAGTGAATGAGCTTGACTTGGTAAGCGTTTCAATATGTATCAACTCTAACAACCATCATCAGTGTTGGCGTTGCCACTTAATGTCTCACTCATCTCAGAGAAAATCAGTTACAGAGACAGAAAGTAGAATTTAAATTCTCCATTAGTGCGCTCTTTTCACACTTGTGGGTGTTGCATCCTCATGTCTTTTTCAGCAAGCAGCAAATCAGGTAAATAGCTACAAAAAATAGTTTTTAAATTTGAGAATGTTGTCTCTCTTACCAGCAAGAGCTCAATAATATTAAAAACAGAAGGGCTAAGGCTACTCCAGTGGTATCCCAATTAAACACTACATACTCATTTTAATATTCACTGTCATGTGGCTTCAGACTGAAACTAAGTGGTGCTACCACAAAAAGGGTAGAATAGAAAAACAAGCAAACAATTATGTGCAACTCTATGCAAATAGCTTGTGATAACATCATTTGCATGGCCACATAAAAAAACGCAGCTGCTACTGGAAGTGTACTAGTACCATGTGATAATGGGAGCTGTGATGAAAGTACCATCCGAGTGCCAAGTCATAGTCTGCTCCAGCTACGCAGATGATAAGCCACAAAATGATGTTGAGAGAGCAGGGGAAACAAGGCATGAAACACGAAGGTGAAAAAGAAAGTCCAGCTGAAAATCAGTGTAGCTCCCTTGGTTTTGTTCCAATAAACAGAAGACCTAGAAACACTGAAGAATGTGTTTTTGTTTTCTTAGCAATTCAACAAAGACCACAGAAGCTAGACTGCTGCAGGAAAAAGCCTTTCACTAAATTTTAAATCAGAAATCCTTCTCCAGAATTAATATAGAGCACTAATAAACTATCTCTCTTTCTGTCTGTCGCTCTAACTCAAACTAATTTCAAACTTGTAAATAAAGAAAAATTGTAGTGCTATTTTATGCTTTCCCTAGGTATCAATGACTTCCTTGGTTAAGACCTGCATAATGTAGCAGCTGAAGAGCCCATGCTGTAAACTGGATTCCCATTTCATTTTTCACCTCTTGATTTCCCCTGTGATTTTGAGTTCACAGTACAGCGCAATTTCGTGTTTGCATAACAGTGATTACTGCAGGCCAGCATGATGAGTGCTTGGAAGGTGCATCAATTCAGGACTTTTTGGATAGAAAAAAAAAGTTGATGTGCAACACTGATAAAAATTATTATTGATTTTAATTTTTAATTTTTTTTTAATTAGTTAAACCAGACTTACCATTTCTTTATACAAAAACCATCAACTGTCCTGTTGAGCAGTCAGCTGATTAGTCATATAAATATATAAACTTTTCCATTAAAAAAAAAAAAAGAATTAGCACCATTTAAATGTCTAGTTTTTAGCCAACAGTGAAGTTCATGAATGTTTCAGTGGAAGGATGAGTGTAAACATGATCCACTGCTGTCTCCAGTGCTCTTGGGTTAAGGATGAACAAAGGCCATGTATAATTCACAGTGACACAGTTCTACAGCACACTGGCCAGGGTAATTGGAGCTAGAGCTGCCTACAGGGCAAGACAGGCCAACTCTCATGGGCGACGGTAGACTGGATCTGAGCCTCGTCATGCAGTTGCTATCAACACTAGTCGTGGCCTAAACACTTTCACGACAAACTAGCAGTTCATGTGACAGGGTCAAAATCAGAATATTCCTTGACAACGTATCAAGTATCTCCTTTGAGACCTGTTTCCGCACTCCAAAGCACAGTCTGAAAATATGATGCCACTGGCTCACACTCGCATGTTGCCATACTACCCAGCATGATCATTTGCTATCTTTACCGTGGAGAGAAAATATCTGTTCCATTAACACAGACGGACAGCTTGATTTATCTTGGCCTAATTTAATGTTTATTTAAAGTTGGGATGTGAAGGAGAGAGTACCGGGAAGGGAAAGCTGAGTGTGAAAGGTGGACAGGATTACAAAGTGGGATAGCATCAGACAGAGCTCATACAGAAGCAGAAAGGGATAATCTGCCAGTGTCAGAAATAAAAGGTGAAAAGCCAAAAGCATTATCTCGTTGTGAGTGTGTAACATCGTGCATGATAGATTTTTTTTTTTGTTCATCTGTGTGGCCAACTGCGAGGCATAAATGACATACATGACTTGCATATTTAACTGTTTTATCGGGATGAATTATGACAATAGACACATTGCATTGTCAGTCCAATGACATAGTGGAAATATATCTGCTAGCATTTGCTTTTAAACAGTCACCTCTGGTGTTTGGGAATAAGCAATTTCAATTGTTTTTGAGATGAGATGTTTTAAATATTCCCATAGTACAACGATGTCTCTGAGTCTACATGCAGAAGGAATCCCCTTCTGAACGAGTCACCCTCACCCCACTGTCACATACGTGCTCGTCATTTTGTGCAGCTGTGCATTCACTTCACACATTCCACACTCCAGTCCCTGCTGCTGCCCTTTTCTTGCATACATCTCACCATTTTCTCCCAGATTTCCTTCAAATGCTTTGGAGGATTAGAACTGAATCATTTTTCAGTCGCTCTGCAATTATGCCTGCCTTGTTCTATTTACATCCGCTGAATATTGGACTTGAATGGCACATTCATCCCGTTTAATACAGCAGGGAGGGGACAGTTTTGTTAATCATTGTCGCAGCTGGAGTATTCATAGAGAGTACCTCGACACCAGTATGGCCAAATGAAAGCTAACTACTATACGTGTGCAGATGTACTGATGGGGTAATTTTGCTTTTAGCCTTTGGTGCAGAGATCAATCTGGACAAAGACTGTGGTGTTGAGGGAGGGAAGAGAAACAAGCCTCTGATATCATTCTGCCACAGCTAGGTAGATCAATCACGACTGAGACAGCAGATAGCCCGTCCTGTTGACTGGCTATAATCCTAAACGTAATCCATCAACTGTCCGTGCCAGGAATGTAACATAGCTGTGTGGGCCGACATACCTGATAGTGTAAGGATCTGACTTGTGTTGTGTCAGTGCACAGTAGCCTGCTCCTTACACGTGTTTTTGAACTCTGAAAATTGTACCCCGTCAGCTTACTCAGTTAACAAGCTGACATTGACTCATTGCATGGACCTAGATACTCTGTGTACTTTAAGACACCATCTTATTTTTCTGCCATAGTAAGTGTGAAGTTACAGTTACTAGAAATCATATCTTTATTAAATGTTTTGCTGGATTCACAAAGAATTGGGCTTTAAATATTTAAGAGCATATGCTCAATCTAGGTTGATAATGTGCATCTTTGTGTTATCCCCGGGCAACAAAACACAGGGACTGCAGTCTGTATTTCCAGATACCTCATTGCTAAACATATTTACACTGGACAAGACAGGTACCAAATTCAATTACAGGTATAAGCAAAGGAAACAAAGCTTTTTCTCTCTGTCTCTCTCGCTCTCGCTCACTTATGCAGTTGGTATCTGTTAACTGTATTTGCATTGCACTTACTTTTTTTTTTTTTTTTTTTTTTTTTACTTTAAACTAGTTGTATAAATAGAAAAGTCAAAAGAGAGCCTCATCCTTTGAGCCTCTTCCCAGAAGTGAGTTTAAGTTAGTCTGGCTCTCTTGGGGTTTCCTGGCTTCACTGAGCCTAACATTGATGTCCTGGATAACTGCTGTCACAAAGCTTGTTCCCAGCTCCCTGTATTACTCCAGCTATAACAATGCTTATGTGACAAAGGCAGAGTTGTTTAAATAATAGATACTCCTAAATAACTGTGAGAAATAACTACTGAAGCAATGAGTATTATATTAGATGAAAATGTATTCATTTATTTCAGTTAAATTAATAAATGTGATAAATGCATTAAATGTGTTTTAATTACAGGTGAGACTCACAAATACAAGACTTGTATTGTTCTGAGCTGTACCCACACTCTAAGAACTAAAACTGACATTTACTTAAAATTTTTGAGGCAACACTTTTACACTTAAAAATATTGAGTAGATTGGAAACCAGCCAAATCTGTTCAATATACTCGATCAATAACTAAATATTAAACATATTAAGTTGAAATTAATAATTGTGGTTGTTAAACAAACATGAAAAAATTGAGTAAATAACACTGACATGCTTGGTCAATGTAACTGAAATATAGATGGTCAGTTAATCCAAAATTTTGTTCCTTCTACTTAATATTGTAAACTGAACGTAATCAAAATTGTACTTCATATTAAATATTAAATAAATAATATTAAATATGGTAAATGGCCTGTATTTGTATAGCACTTTACTTAGTCCCTAAGGACCCCAAAGTGCTTTACACTGCATTCAGTCATCCACCCATTGGTGATGGCAAGCTACATTGTAGCCAGTGCACCCTGGGGTGCACTGACAGAGGCGAGGCTGCCGGACACTGGTGCCACCGGGCCCTCTGACCACCACCAGTAGGCAGTAGGCGACTGAGACTGTAGGTGCCGGGGCTCGAATCGGCAACCTTCCGATCACAAGACGAACTGCCAACTCTTGAGCCACGATCACCCCCTAACATTCAAATATGAATTTTATTGTATTTCACTAGTAGTCTAAGTCTAAAAAAACAAACCAACCAATATGTAGTTGTGTGTTTCATAATACATGTATGAAAAATGACCACATGTTAACATTTTTCGAAATGAAAATTTAATTTTCATAAACATGGAAATAGCTCGAAATGAACAAGCACTAAAAAGGCAAGAGCCTTTTCCCTTTTAGCCCAATTAGCTTTTAGCTGATTTTAGTACAAGATACTGATGAGTATAGATACCTATTTCTCAAATATTTTGATTCAATTTTAAACAAAAATATTAAGTACATGCAAAGAAGTTATGCTGTGAACCACATACTGAATTTTTTGTCTGAGATAAATGTAAATAAATACCTTAATTTAACACAAACACATACGTTAACATTTTAGACATTTATTTCAACTTATCAAACTCAAATAATTACTAAAAGGATATTCATAGATTTTATCAGGCTCATCTAACTTATATTTATAGTGATATTTACTAAGCCTCTGAATTACTTTTAGAGTGCAGAATAGGAGGAATATGATGGAATACATTCAAATTCTTTATCATAAAAAGCTATAGCGATGATATGCTCATACAGTACTGGGTGGCTACACCCTGAAGCCGACCCTGTTTAGTTACAATGTTTGACACTTTGGATCATTTTTAACAAAATCATGATTTTGCGCTGTTTAATAAGATTTGAAATCTCAGAGTGAAACCATAAAGTCTTCACTTTGGTGAAGAATCATTTGTTTTACATTTGTGTATCATTGGAGTTTGTGGCCATTATAAGGAATGCAGGTTTAAGGTTCTTCTGCACTGGCTTGACTTTTCATAACTAAGAGGCTTTTTCCATTCATACAAGTCTAGAGTCTGTTATCGTTTTATAAGAGAAGATTTGTTTGCATGTAATTTCAAAATAATGGATTATAATGGATTTAACTGCAGTCAGTCGGCTGTAGCATTGGTGAGATTTTGGCTGTAATTTTATCCCATGGGAGAACAAGCTGGGATAATGTTTTTTTCTTTTAATGTTAGCTCACAGTAAAATAGTAAAATAGTAGTACTACCAGGAAGAAGATAACTTTGCTGTCTCTTTCTACCACTGATCTGTTTTCTAAATCCATTTTGATAAATGTGATAATGCTGCTACTCCTGCAGGGGCCATGTGTTCACTAGGATAATTTTAGTCTCAGATGTCATTAATCAAGCATCTGAAAGAGGCAAGACCAGACAGAACTATCTCAAAAGGCAAAGGCGAAGTCTCTAAGGTGACTGGTTATTTGCAATGCAGAAAGCACATTGTGAATATGAATGTAAATCGGTTGTTTTATGCGCAAATGGACAAGACAGGTAGTCTTTGTATGTGATAATTATGCTAGAGGTGACTTTTCATTCAGCATGACTGCTGTTAACCAGTTAATGCAAATTAATTTGCATTCTACCCATGTCTATTTTTTGGAATATACATGGATGGTGCATATTAGATAAAACAGAAAACAAGATGCTTCTTTATACAAAAACAATTAATTTCGTAAACCTGTATATTAAAGGAGGAAATCACACTCTTAATGTCTATAAAGTAGGTCCAAGCAGTAGTTTTGAGTACTGTCAGAGAAAATAGAAATGTTGGAAAAAATAACAATTAAAAAAAAGAAAAAGAAAGAAGCCCAGCTGATTTAAACTGCACTTTGCAAATTTCAAAGTGTGAGCCATGTGGCTGGTTACGCAATGCAATGCTTAGAATAGTGGATTTTGAAAGCATTAAAAGCCAACAAAACGTTTCAGCTCATACTTGTCACGAAAGGAGATTAAACATCTCTAAATACATTGCGACCTTTATAAGGCCAACTTTGCCTCTTCAGCACATGCATGTCACGCAGACAACTTGAATGAGCAGTATTCTCACAGGCAGTGAAACATGAATTTGTTTTGATCTCTGATTCCCAGAGCATATGGCCGACATGTCGTGGACTTAATGATGCCAGGAACCAATATGCTCCTCTTGAGCTACATAAGGACTGATGGTATTGGCTTATTGAAACCTCTTGATGCTGGGATTTTGTGATGAAATTGAAATACATAAATGCCGTGGTTCTTAAAAAATGGTTATAACAGGTATAATATATTAATATGTCCTGTCAGAATTACTCCCAAACATGATGAGTTGGATGTGGCATTTTTATGTAAGTCTAAAAAGAGCAGAACCACCAAACCTCATTGTTTTCCAGGCTATAATGCATTCATAAATTGTTTATACAGTTACACTGGAATACATTAATCATGATGTCTGTAAGAAATGTGTTTTCAATGTTTTGTCTGACCTATTGTGGTCTAGCACAAGTGAAGAAGGTGCTTGGAAAAAGATGGATGAAAACAGAGGAAATTAAACTAAATCAAAATATGTGCATGATTATTGACATTTAGATTTCGTACTTTATTGTTTAAAGGTTTAGTGACAAACACCCTTGCCGGAGATGGAGATGTGGACAGAACCTTATGAAAAACCCAAATACTGTGACAGTTGCTATTTTAAAATAACATTGAATCAAAATAGTGTATTTAATATGTATGAAACATAACTTTTTTCCTGTCTTGTAATTTTGGGTTATTGTTATCTTGATGACGTGTTCCATAATATTTATGTCAGCTGACATGTAGGAGGTTTTTATTAGATTGGTGTCACTAAGTTTCAACAAGGTCTTAAACAGTGTAACTAACACTCTAATGAGTCAGTCAAAGGACCATCACATATTTCCAATTATATTTACATTTGTACATTTATATTTCCAACTCGCTTTACTTTTGAAGGTTATTTGTTCCTTTACAACAAAGTTGTATACATTTAACAATTATTTAATTGATCATCACAGATGTTTCAGTTGTATTATTAACATTCCTCTAATACTTTACCACAATTTAAATGTCATAAATTAAACACCACATAAAAAATGTCATTTTGGTGCAGAATTAAGGTATTTAATTGAACAAACACACTCTCGGGCAGTACTGAAAATCTTCAGTATGCTCCATGTTGTGCTGACTGTTGAGCAAAGATCCAGAATTGATGTACTGCCAAGTGTGTGCATTTGCATGCACAGTATCAGTAGAAAGTAGCCACCCACATTCTAAAGATTTATCTCTACCCACCTATAAACTAACACTTGCATCCATATGTCTAGTTCTTCACACAATACATTGTCAGAGGGGGAAAAAGTACATACAGTCTTCATTAAGTAGATTAGGTAGATAGTGAATGTCTCTGTTTGCTGTTACCAAATTGTAGACTTAGTGACTTTGCCTCCATACCTAAAGAGGGATATGAAAAGTGGATTCAGTGGGTGAGGCAACCATAAGACTTAAGTGGAGTCTGAATCATAATAATTAAACCAAAAATGCTGTTCTTGATTTTTCTGGATCATTCCAGCCCACTGTAATTCTTGAGTACTGCTATTAATGATGTCTAAATTATATGTTTTTACCTATTTTACTGATGCTTATTATGTGCAACAAGCACAGCTGATGGGTACACCAGTAGGATAGATTTTATATATTATTGTTCCCTCCATTTACCTTGTGGAGGTACAGGAAACAATAACTCCCCTCAAATGGCTTAAGCCAAAAGTATTGGGCCTTTTTTAATGAAAATTTAAGTAGAGTAGATATTTGTACAAAAATGCAGGGAATAAAAGTAACAAGTTGTCAAAAAAAAAAACTCAAGTAGAGCACAGAACAGAACAAAATATTTGTACTACGTTACTTTTCCCAACTGTGCACATTGCCAGTATTTAGTTACATTAAATTTGTTGATGTATAACATTTGCAGTATGAAGGTCAAGAAATACAGAAAGAAAGAACATTTCTAGCACCTAATTAGAACTTGTATCAAGTTAATGTCAAATGTTAATCAAGTTTTCATTAAAAGAACTTGAATCCCTGACTCTGTCAGCATGAACACCTTCTGTCTTTAGTGATAGTATCAGTGGCCTGTAATCAACACATGCGTGTTAAAACTGATCCGAATGATCCAGTGCTGATGTCATTTGTAATCACGAGAGGAAAAGAAGACTCTGATAAAGGGCTTGTATCCTTGAAATCCAATAAGCCACAGTCACTGTCCTTTTCCATTTAAACAATGTCTGAACAATAAACCACGTTAAAGTGACAAAGGCACAGAGAGCAGCACTCACTGATTTATCACGGCTTCATCTTGAGATGAGTTTGGTCAAGGTGCCCCTGTCTGAGACAGTGCCCTTTGCTAATGCTGTACATCAGTGGATTTTTGGAGTGCAACAGAGATCATATTCAACAGTGTGTGCATTCTAAGAGATCTACCTTGTGCAGCTAGCAAATTAAATTATTTTTAAAATTATTTTCATTCACCAAACCATTTGAAACTAATGCATTGATCATGAAAATGGGCTGCTTTCACAGCACTACAGCACACTAGATAAAATCAACCATGTCTCACTAATGCATATACTGTATCACTTTTCTTCACAGTATTTCAGCTGTATTCCAAGAGTGAACCTACAGTCATGGTGTGGGTGGGTGTACTGTATACACAGTGCAACTTCAGCTCATAAGTGAAGACTTCTGATCGACCTTACAGTTATTAAATCAGCTCCCACACTTAGGAAGAAACCACGTTACCCTGTTGAACTGAGATATTCCACTATCACAATTAAAGGGCTTCATACAAAAAGGACAGCTCAAACTATGCTCTCCACTTTTCTTTGATAGTCTTTAGTTCTGAGCAGGTGTGGGCTGCATGAGCAGTAGATCAAATGCACATCACCTTTAATTTTAAACCAGTGGGGAGTTAAATTAGAGCTCTTGTGTTTGTGCAGTGCATATAGTGAACTGTATTAAGGCCTACAGTACCTGGACTATGTGCTAGTTTTTGTATATGATGTAAACTGTAATGTAAGTACTGCCATAGAATGAATTTGTATAGAAATGAATGAATGTGAGGTTCAATGTGTCTTGTTCATTTGTATAATCGCATTTACTCTCTCTATGTAGGGGTCAAAGGTTTGGAGTGCTCCCTCCCTATGGATGGCAGACGTGTATCCCTTACCCAGCTCTCAAAGGACAGCTTCCGTGAGTGCCAGGCCACCCTGACTCTAACAGACCTTCTTATCATCATTTTCTCTGGCATCTCAGTGTCTGTGGTGGCCATTATGACCAGTTTCTTCCTGGCTTCAACTGTTCATTGCTTCCAGCGTTGGAGTAAAGGCACTAAGGGGGATGAAGAGGAGAGTGAGGAGTGAGAAGGACTTACTTTTAAAGAACTGCGCGGCCCTTCTCCTTCCAGCAGTGAGAGAACATAGAAGACAATGTGTGCCCCATGCCGTTTCCTTTCTGGCCAATATCCAGGACTGTCCAATGGTACGATCTTGCCCTGTTAAGGCTGAAGTTGTTTTCTTTGCACATAGACTTCTGAAATATGGTAATAAAAGACACTGGAAAGGAATGAGTCCTATTAAAGGTTAGCGTGTGTGCTGCACCACTTGCAAAATGCTATTATAGAGATCTTATTTTTGGCTGTTAGCGCTTGTGGTCATTTATGGCCACTGGCTCTTGGCTCAGTGTTATAAGTCTACACAAATATGCCAAGACCTTTATTAAAAAAAAGAAAAGAAATAGATAATAAAAAAAAGTGTTGCTCCAGTACTCTCGTATTAGTCTTAGTCATACCAAAAATCTTTCAAAATTTAGTCATGTAGGACATTCAATCCTGGAATCTGAAATCCTGTAAAAATGGCTTCAAAGTTAGTGTGACCCTTTGAATGATTTTCACTGGGGTTTTATCTGAGTAGGCCAGAATGCTTGATCTTGATTCCATAAAAAAGGATGTCATATTGACCAGTGACCTCGATATTTAACTGCCTATAACATGATATGCTGGCATATCCTGCCATTTTCTCGAGTCTCTGTTGGACAGCCACTCTCACTAACATTAAGACGTTGTTCACAAGCACTGAAGAAGGCAAATACTGTTGTTCTCTCTGCATGTAGAATTAGACTGTGGCAGGGATGTCAGCTCAACAAGCAGGATTTGGGTAATTATGTACTGCAGGCGGAAAAAGCTTCTAGTGGGTCTGCACATTCTAGCACATATTTATTACATAATCACAAATTTATGTACAAAATAAAATGGTGTAAAGTAAAACAATCATAGAAATCAAGAGGACATACTGTAACTTCCTTAGATTGATACTTGTGAACTGTGTAGAAAGAAATTCATAAAATATCAACAGCATAATCAATTAAATGAATAAATTATGGTAAATGCAATATAAAAATAGAATCTATGTAGAATTATTGTGTTAAATGATGCACTTTAAATGGTGAACCTAATTTTGGCTAGTCCTCAATTACAGCAAATAGACTGGTACTGTGTTCATCTGCCAAAGGTTCAGATGGAGGAGAAATTGCATATAAGGACTTTTGTTTCTAGTGAGGTAAACACAGCTCCCAAATCAAAGCCAAATCACACTGTACACACATTTTACTTCAACAGGTATAATCTCCAAAGATTTACATTTTCTTCCATTCTGTCTTACTTGGTTATATATATGACAGTGTTCAACACTTACGTTAACAGGAAGGTCACTTCAAAAGAAAAAGGGAACGAGGGTGACAAGCAAGAGTTTGGCTTCTTTAGGAATAAATAATTAAACATCCAGTAATATTTTAAAGATGTCTTACATCTTGCTGTACCTTTATTAGAAAGTTTGATATCTTGCATTAAAGTTGAGGCTTTGATATTGACAAATTAAAATTTCATATCAAAATTCTTATGGCTACATTCAGACTGCAGGCAAAAGTGTCCAAATCAGCAATCAGTTGAAATACCAACTTTTTAATTTCTGATTTAGACCAAAATTCCCTGGTAAATGTTAGACTATTCTTTGACTGGCTGCAGTGGTGTTTGGCTTTGCGTGTTTCTCCAGCTTTTGCAGTAGCACCCCGCTGTGTCACACACGTTTTAACAGTCCAGTGCCTGGTAGTTAGTAAGGCGTTCTTCAATTTTTGTTGTTGCTGGCAAACAGCTTCTAGGTGAACTGCCAAAACTTTCTGGCTGTAGCATTAGATAGTACAGCGAGCTGGTAGAAAAAGTAGAAAGAATGTATATGTGAAGACAAGACATATTTGTTCTAACAATTTAATGACTGTTCAAAAAAGATAAAAAAAAAATCATGACCAGCCAGAAGAGTTTTTGCAATGCAAACTCAATCAAAACAGTCATGTCGGTAAACACGCAGCTTTTACATCACTCTTAACAACCCAGCCTTGTTGGCAGGTGATAAAACCCAACTCTATGTGCTTTTTCAGGGAGCAGATGAGGCTAAAAGAAAGTGAAATCCAAAAGAAAAAGTGAGAATTAGAATTTGTTATGATATGAAAACACTGATTGCTGGAATATTTCATCATTGGCGGGGATAGTGTTAAGAAGCTGGCTCTCTTTTTCCTCATCCTTGTTGTCATCCTTATGAACTATTTGGCTTCCACTGTACATCAGCTTATAAAAGAAACACTATGGCCTCAGTGGCCCATCTGTTTAATTCTTTACAGCATGCTGCATGCAACATTTTTGTTTTTGTTCTTTTTCAAATGTGGGTCAGTTTAGGATGGCGAGCAGTTCACCGTGGAATTAGAAATGTATTTACTATTTAAACTGGCTATTTAAGTAGTTTTGTGAGCAGGCACGCAAGCAACGAACACAACAACAACACAACGTCAGATATGAGCATTAAATCTGAATTGAGCGCTAAAGCTTGCAGTGTGAACGTGGCCCGACTTCATGAACAGGATCTGTATTCAAAGCAGCAACAGTACAGCACATTCCAAATTTAATAAACTTATGCCCTGAATTTCATGGATGTCTTTTTGCTACAATATTTGCATTTTGTATATTTAAATCCTCCATTATTAAGATATGGAAAGCAGAAAGCTAGACTCTTTTTTTGCCACCCAAACTGAAGGTATATTGTACTGCTTCTTACATTCTTGTAAGGCATGAATAATTCAGTAAAATTGAGATATGTAGCAGAAAGAATGTCAAGCCTCTAAATGCAAACAAACAGCAGATAGAAAAAGAGCCATGAGAAAATAGTCATTGTTTCTGTGTGGTTAAAAAAAGTTAAAAAGAATTCTAAATGCCTCTGTCCCCTTTGAAGAAGTCATAGCCCTGAATGTGCATCGTTTTTAAGCACATTTTTGCAGAAACTGACAAAAAATAAATGTGGCCTTCTTTGTTATTTTTCCATTTGTGTAGGCATCAATAAAAGCACAAAGGAAACTCCTATGATCCTGGTACACACTCATGAAATTTGTGTTATCTCATACTGTTTGTTGGTACCAGCCTGTAATGTCACATGTTGTGCTGAAAATGCCACATCCTTATAAACAATGTGATTTTTACTGTATGGATGTTGTTTATTTGCTAGATTTGACACCATCTGGTACACTTTAAAGATATGATTATTATAAATTTATATAAAATGACCTCTGAATAAACTCCTTTCATAAATTGTCCAGTCATAACGGTAACTAGGTATGTCAGCAGGCCTGTCAAGCTTTGGTTTTCTATACTGAAGTGGTGTGCATGCTCTACAAGATGAGCAACAGTGCATATCTGCAGAATATAACAAAATAAACATATTTTTGTGGGTTTACAGATTCATATCTTTTCAGCATTGCACTTAGCCAAGATTGCACTATATGAGAATTTAGAGTTCTAATGGTAGCACCTCCTTCCTGCAAACGGGGAATTTGATGCTTATCAACTCCAGCCAAACTTATGTTGGCTACTGCTACATTTGCCAAATTTCTGTTCTTCTTTTCCTCTTTTTCATGGAAAAGTAAAGCAGGGTGTTTGAAAGTCGGAACAACAATTCATAGCACTAATCAAACTGCATGGTCAAAGGTTGTTTCTATAGTAAGCAAACATTTAAAGGTTTATGTAAGAACAAATAACACGTATTATGTTTTTTTATTATAACAAAGGTCTTTTTAATTGGTTCTGAGTAGCTTTGTACACAAAGTGCTGCTAATCTGAACATATCTTCCACACATGTCAAGTAATCAGAAGCTGAAGCCACATTTGTAAGCTAGCTATGAGAAGCATACTTTTATATTTCCGTGCAGTGAACGACCCAGTCCTTCAGAATTAAGATCACGCGTGATTTTTTGTCTTTTGCTGTTATAACTTTAAACAGCAGCATTGCAACAATGGAAAGCTTGACAGGCTTGAACTAATCAATTCTTTTTTGCACCTGAATTTCATTTTTAAAGTCTCCAGTTTCAACTTGAAACTGACATATTCAAGAAAAAAAAATGACACCATTGGAATAGCTAAATGGGATTAAATTAGCCGAATCATTTTTCCGTTAAAAGGCAAACTACATTCCCAGCTAATAACAACAGATACATACCTAAGTCAAGGAATCAGAGGGAGGCTTTTGATACATATAATTTCCAACTACTATGTAGTTACTGTACATTAACAATTTATTTATTTAGCTTAATTGTTAGTTTAAAGCATATGTTAGCATGGCAGTTTCCTCTCCCTTACTTGTTTAATTAAGTAACAATATCAGCACATTACAGCATGCACTGTTGAGTTATCTGCAGTATAAACTTCAGATTCATTTCTATTTTTCTATTCAATTTCTATTCAAAATCTGTCCCCAAAATAACATTCTGGCGTTGTGCACCCTGGAAAGCAGAGGTAGTAGTGGCTGCTCTCGTACAGTGTGTCTCAATATTGCTTAGAATACCAAAAAAAGCCATGTTATGTTTTGTCAGATAAATGTCAGTAAGGCTTAAATCTAAACTGGGTGACAGAAGAGAGTGGTGACAATGCTACTGCTGCTGAATGCATTTCCAAATGTCAAACAGATACTGTTAAAGAGATCATATGTGTAGCTGTATTTTCATGTTTCGTTAAAAAAAACAGTAATACTGCTAATAAAATCCTTTCTTTTCTGTCTTCTGGTCTGTATTTGTAAAGACACTGTGTTGTATAAATACAGATTTAAAAAAGGATATTCATTTGCTACTAATGAAATATGTTTAATTTTCCATATACCTCTGATACAAACCAAATTGTACTGGACAAATAATAAACATTTTAAAACATTGTTTGCCTGCACTCGTAAAGAAAGCAAGGGGAAGGGTGTGTTAGTGTAAAACATTATTTACGGAAGAGGACCTCATTCAAATTCATTCGGATTTTTCTGTTTCAATCACATGCCATCTTCAGTGGAAATGTGATTCGTCACGAAGCCTGCAAAGTCTTTAAATGATCCCATAATAATTGTGACTGTCTTCCTTTCGTTTCCCTGGACCTGACAGCTTTTCTCTTGTCACAGCAGCAAATGAGGAAGGCTCATCTGTAAACACTGCACAGTGTGTTATTTCACACAGCAGTGTTATCACACTGCAGGTATGCAAATCGCTGCACTATTTTTGGAAAGGGTGTTAGAGAAATTAGAGACTTGGGAGAAAAATGAAATACCATATGCTTGCATAACAAGTATCCAGCTTGTTCAAATACAATATCTGTCAGTGTGAGCTTTCTGCATTTGGACAATTGTGCAATATGATGAAAGGATAAAAAAAAGTCAGGAGGATTACTCAACATGCAATGCAATTCCATACTCTTACTGCTTTTTTGCAGCCTTTTTTCCCTCTATATGCACGGCACAAAGGAGTAACCTCTTTGGATGACAGAGGTTTGCATTTTCTTGATCCCTCATACTCATGATTCATTTTTCCATATTTTCCCCAGCATGTGCCTTTGTCATGTTCTCTTGTGAGAATCTTTTATACAGTCTAACAAGGTAATGTTTTTTAAAGCCGTCTGAAGAGAATAATGGGATAAAAACAACCCTTGGGGCATGTAATGTTAGCTTGACAGAAAGCAGGCGGATGCTATACTGCAGAAAAGAAAGAGCTGAGATTCATTTATTGTGACTCCAAATGGGAATTACTACACTGGATACAGAGCAGAATGCGGGAAAGACTTGTACATACTACATTCATGCTACACTGAAAAGAAGTGCTGTGAAGGTGGTCGTGATGAGGATTCTCCTGCAACCATTTACCTCATTTGGTTGTCATGGCTACACAGCCGGAGGCCCGAGCTCTTGGACGCCGAGGCGGGAACAGGGAGAGGGAGGGATGCTGGGAAGCTTGGCCCTCAGTGTGCGACTGCCTCGCCTCTCTTTCCATGCATCAGCTAACTGGACCTGGCATCTAAAAAGAAAAAAGAAAAAGAATGTCTGAAGCGCTGTGGCCCTGTAAACCCATTTTAGACTTTCACTCCCACCCCCATCATCACTGAGTATATTAATGGCATCAAACATGGAAGGATCACTGATCTTTTTCAGCAATAGTTACAGCTGCTTCACTACACGTTAGGTGTACGATCACTGTAGGCTATAAAAGTAGCTTCAATTTTAACAATTATGACAAAAGATTACATGGTAATAAATTATTTAAGCAAATGACGTAGCTGAAATTTGTTTGGGAAAAGAAGCATTTGTGTATTTTTTACATTTAGATATCTATCTCTGCGTCTTTCTTTACTGTCTGTTCGTGACCCACAAAGTCAGGAAGTGAGCAGGATAGAAAGGAAAGTAAGCCAACCCCCAGAGAGGAAGCACTGAATGAATAATGGTCTGGTGACTTACAGTGGAGTTAAGGTAGTTGGAAGGAGTGGGCAGCAGTGGGTCAGGTTGCGAAGTTCAAAGGAGCCGTGTGTGATCAGTTTCTCTGTTGGTGTAACTGATGCTGAATGTTCACAGAGTTCACAGAAGTGGGGACTTAGTGGAGATGAGTGTGAAAGAGAAAATGGTGGTGTTGGATCAAACTCTGTGTCATCTTCTCATGCTTTATCCCACCTTTACTCTTCACTTTGATTCTCAGAATGTTCCTCTTTTTCCCTAACTAGTAACTTTAATTTGCCTTGAATATTTCCTCTGCTGTAAATTTTAAATAGATTAGCATATTTTAAACATAATATATATTTGTATGTTTATTGTGATAAATACAAACTTTTTTTTAAATTTAGTTTTATAGGACTAGTCACAGGCTGTTTGAAAGAGATAGATACAGACACTATTTTACACACGCACTGCAGCTGTTATTTATTTAGCTAAGATTTGCCAAACTTGCTGAATAACCACAGTGTCTAGTACAATTTAATTTTGCACTAAAAAGTCTTTATGGTGTCCAGTTGTGAGTATGTCAGAATAAGGCAGGTAAATTTTTGGTGACTTCACAGTGAGGAAGTGGGCATCATGTGTCTCACCTCCTGCGTGCTCTGCACAGCCAGCAGTCTCGGCTAAACCAAACATACTCAGAAGTGAGCATGTACGGACTGAACTGAACTATTTCCCGTTATGAGGAATTCTCGACATTGTCCAGCCTGATTATGCTGATACTGTGTGGAACTCACGTGTGAAAACGGCTTAAAAAAATGATCAGAACTGAAGCACCAGATGCAGATAGATCCTGATTTTAATCCTCTGATGACATCATAGAGTTTTTTCTACTTTAGACAGCGCCTTCTAGAGAAAAGGGAGACATTATGCAACTGCCTGACTTAACAGACTGGAAACTACTCCCTCCTCTTGATGAGTAAACTGACCCTCGTGTGTAAAATATCTCACGTGCTCTTTTAGCAAGTCTGATGAAGCCCATTACCATTGTGCACACATTTCTGACTCTGGTGCACCCCAGTGGTAAGATGAAAAATAATGTGGTCAAGAGAAATTTGAACAGCTGCTACTCTTGGCATGTTAGTATGATTGTCTGCCACCTGACTTCCATCCTCCATTCTCACCTGCCAAATTAAAGAAATAGTCGAAACAGTATTCATGTATTTGAACAAAGTAGTCTAAATAGGAATTGCTACTGCTACTGCAATATTGTTTAAAACATAATGTCAGAGTAATCCACAGTGTAGTGATGATGTGTATTGCCACTGCCCAGTCACACTTTGACAGAAGCTTTGAAATATCATTCAAAGCAGAGAGGGTGAGAGGTGAATCAGGGACAACGCAGCCGTGGGCAGCCATGAACATCAATGCATACTCCTGGCGAACTGCTCATCCACTGCACAAAAACACAGGCTGGCAGGCTGGCTGAGTCAATTACCCTCAAATTGTATTCTTTGTATAGAGGAAAAAAAAACATATATGTGTAAATATTAAGAGTGAAACATGATAAATGAATGGTGAAAGAAATACTGCTTCCTTACGTTCATTAAGAGCAAAGTTCTATTATGCACCATTGTGTGATAAAAGTGTTATGCACTCTCTTTATAGTCAGTGCAAACAGTTATCAGATGAACAGATTAAAAAAGCAATATTTTTTTCATTTTCTTTTCAATTTTGAGAAGTTGCACTCCAAAATATAAGGCCAAATCAAAAATAACTGAAAAAGCTGTGTAAAAACAAGTCATTTTCAATATAGTGGACATTAGTGCATAATGGAAAAAAAAGTGTTTACTGTAATCACCAAGCGGGGAGTGATATCACCCTGTGATTGATGTGTGTTGAACTGGAGAAATTAATCCAGCACAGCAAACACATTAAAGATAAATGAGGGGAAGAGTAAGCTGGTAGCACCAAGTGGCAGGAGGGAATGGATCTTTGCATCGCTCAACCTGACTCACTTGGGACCTAATGAGGTCAATATGTACCACATTAATCAAATTCTCTACAAAATACTACATTTGCACGAAGCACCACTAGTGGTAGCAGATACGTGTACTTTTAGTGCCTGCAGTTAAATTATACCACCAGAAAACAAGGCTGCAAGCAGCTGAAGTCACGATTTGTCTATCAAAATCTAGATGGATCTCCGATTACTCATTTAACATGTTTGTAATATAATACTTGTCCTACATGGAAAAGACTAAGACACTGAAACAATATGCTCCAGCTGAAGGATTGCAATTAGAGCTAAATGCTTGTCATGGATTCTCACACATGCAATTCAGATGCCAGTTACAAAAACCTCTGACACAAAGAAGTGGCGCTAACTTAAAAAGAAAAGAGAACAATAGCAAACTGAACGATGACGTTCTTTTACATAAAAGATGTGTCATATTTCACTAAGAGCCACACTAAGTGTCATGTGTCATGCTATATAATGTGTAATCAAAAGTAAATAATTTAAGAAATGCTAATAGTAATATATACTATATATAAAAAATATATAAAAGAGAGAAGAGCTTATTTTAGAGGTGTGCTATAAATAAATATAGGCGTCCATATGGCCTACTTAGGGCTAAAAGATGGATTAGGTTGAGAGAGCAACAAATTTTTAGAAAGCAAATGGAACAGAGAAAAGAAGACTGAAGACAGACCACGTTTGTTTTCCTCCTGGCATCACTCAGTGCTACGTCCTCACTGTTTACAAACCCTTTCACAACATCATGAATGTCAAGGTTGCAAGAGTGTTCATTTTTTGGCAACGGGGCTGTTCTCCCTGTGAAGTCACCCACAATGGGATGAATAGTTGCTGATGGATAAAACAATGAGACCTGTGCGCATGCTTCAAAAGTTTCCTGCTGGTCTCTGAGCTCATGTTCAGTGTTTTTAAAGGGTGGAGAAGCCATTAGGAACGTCAGCTTTGTTTGCTCTCCCTCACTGGAACAGTTAACGCGGGGGTAGTAAGGGGACACGTTGATGGTAAACATAAAAAAACGAAACCTCAAGGACTTCATTAGGGTGTCTAAATGTTTCCCTATTGTGTGTCTGGAGGTGATGATACAGATGAATGGTTTAATCAATACCTGGCGCAAGAGTGTCTGCCAATTTACCCTTGACAGTGATAATATAGTCTGCAGGCTATTGGCAGTTTGCACATCAAATAAATAAATCACTTCATAATAACAGTGTTAATATGTCCTAGCTAGGTTAACTGTTTGTATATTAATCCTGCAAGGGAAATTAAAAGGGTGTTAAGATGAGATATATGAATAATTACACACTTGATTTTAATGGTTAATTATAATCAGCTCACAAGAGCCTCTATTGTTAATGGTTTAATTAACAAAAGAGAGTGTTTTTTCTCGCAACAACAAAATAAAAGCCTATCAATCAGGGTTTCT
Source organism: Perissodus microlepis (assembly GCF_051167445.1). Classification (NCBI taxonomy): domain Eukaryota; kingdom Metazoa; phylum Chordata; class Actinopteri; order Cichliformes; family Cichlidae; genus Perissodus; species Perissodus microlepis. Next base: position 28,582,123 of record NC_140465.1, on the reverse strand, counting down.
GTTTGTGCCTTGAGCGTCGGATCATTTAATGTTCATTACATAGCGAAGAGTAGTGTCATTAAATCAATGCATCCTCTATCGCTAATTGCAAGAAGCTGACTGACAATCATTTTTCATTGCATGTTGAAACACAACATGAATGTTAATGATTGTGTCAGAAAAAAAGGCTCCTTTATTAACTGCTGTTAAAGTTAGTAATGGACTAGTGAGCGCAGTTTTGAAAGCCTGCATGAATGCCGCCCGACTTTGAATCAAGACTATTGTTTTCAAATTCCGTTTGTATTGTTATTAACTGTCAAGTTCAAAACAGATTCATTAAAGTTAACTGAGATTCATTAAAAGCCAGCTGTGTTAAAAAAGCCTAAAAAATAATACATCATGATAACTCATTGTGCAAAGACTATAACAATGAAACACTTTAATATTTAAAGAAAGATATCTTTAAATATAAATCTTTCATTCATTTTACTTTTAACAGCTGTGTTAAAAAAGCCTAAAAAATAATACATCATGATAACTCATTGTGCAAAGACTATAACAATGAAACACTTTAATATTTAAAGAAAGATATCTTTAAATATAAATCTTTCATTCATTTTACTTATTTGCATCATACAGTAGAAGAGGTCTGTTAGGATTAGTTGTTAAAAAATATAACTATTTTTAGGCTCCATGTGATAATTATATACCAATCAGACCTTTTATTTTATAAAATATTCAAAGATAAAAGACAAATCTTCCTTTTATTTTCAACATATTTTAAAGAAAATTGCTGGAACACTTAACTTTAGATTAGTTTAAAATCCACTGCTCACTGATTGTGACATTGATATATTAAAACTATAAAGCCTCATGAGCTCTTAAATCCTTGTTGCACTCTATGTGAGTGATAGTGACAGTATACAGAGGGGATAAAAGAAGAAAAAGGAGGCGGGGCAGGCAGGGGTCCAGATGTGGAGGTCTGCCCATCTCAAAGAGGGTTGGAGGAGAGCAGATGGTGCACTCTCTGCTATCACAGGCATGGCTGAGATTAGTCGATGTGAGAGGGGCCAAAGGACTGATGGGGGCCATTGAGGGAAGTCCACATCTGTTTGGATTATCCAAGCAGGGAGGAAGCTGCAGGGGAGACTATGCATCTCTCCAGAGAGGACTGACAAGAATAACAACCCACCTGACTGTTTACACATGCAAACAAATAGACTGCAGCTAGAATTTAAAGATAGGTTGAAGGAAATGTGGCTAGAGAGAGATGACTTGTTTTTGTAATTTTTTGCACTACAGACACACTGTTGAATTCAAAGTATTCTGACACATGCTTGCTCTGAATACGGGAGTCCTAGGAATAAGGCAGCAAAAGAAGCTAAATATAGCAAAACCTTTACGGATCGCGCTGACTCATTTGCCTCGAAAATGAAAAGATGCTGTGTCAAATGTTAACTTCCAGGCCCGTACCCTTTTCTCTTCAACACTTTCATTTAAGGGATGGTTTCAGCTCTGGGCAATTGTTCAGCTAATTGGAACCAGTTAATATGAGATAGTGCTTGCATGCTCAGCGATCACTGCCAGTTATCCTAAAATGAGGAAGACATGATGCCCTCCAGGAGCAGACAGGTTGTCACCATGCACAAAGACTTCTGTTTATGATTGGTAATGAGAGCTGAATTGACATTGTTAAGAATTTCTGCTGTTGTAATGAGAAAATGTGTGAAGTCAGTTACTGTCAGTAGCCTTGAAATGCAAGACATGAGAAGATGAGCATTTTTAAAGTAGTGAATGTAAATTATTATACAATATTACTATGTTTATATCTCTGACTGTCCTTATATGCATCTTCTTGGACTGCTATCTCTATCTCTCTGAAAATACTGCTCTCAAGTCATGTGTTAAAAAGCATTCGCTAATTTCATTATACACAGTTGTAGTGATGATGTTGTACATACTTCTTCCGTCATTTATTTCTGTATTGTGAGACATACATGCATAAGTGAGCAGCAGAACCCCAGCCCCGGGCGCTTCTTGCCTTTAATCCAGACTCACATCTCCTAATTAGAGAATAAATCTGAATGCAATTTCCCTTGTGAACTCTTGGACTTTATTAGAAGGCAACAATGGTCTGAGAATAAACAAGTTTCATCCACGCAAGAGATATTCTTCTGTGCAAAAAGAAGCAGAGACCTAACAATGACAGTATAGAGCGGCCATAATGGGAAAGACAAGCCATCCCTTCGGGTGGCTGGAGTATTAACATTAAAATGTGACTTAAATAATGAAGCAATGTTCAAAAAACAATAGCAACCTGAGATGATACTCTAATGATTCCATCTTGTAGAGAAACCGATATGTGTGCTGTAACAGAGAATCCTACCAGTATGATGCTTTGTAACTGCTCAGTTACTTAGACTCTGATGAAATGCACACGCTTGACCTTGACAAACAAAACAAATCAGATGATGTGTCAGTAAAACAGTGCTACACACATACATGTTGTGTTTTGGAGCTTGAGTGAGAGAGAGAGAGATTTTTGGGAGTGATGACTTTTAAAGGGTTTGATAAAGAGGGAGGACTCTTTGTCAAAAGTTGTTAAAGTCTGTGTGCTGCACTGTGTGCAAAATTGTGCCCAGCCGCTGACTAGACTGAAGCGGTTGTCAAAACACATCATAATTATGATCTGACAAACTATAAAACTACAGTCACAACTAACAGAAAAGCGTTTTGAATGACACTGTTTTTTTCTTTAAAAATGACTGCAATTGTATAAATCATTAAAAGTAATAGCAGCCTCTTTGTATAGGTCCAAACACATCTAACCACTAAGTGCACAAATCTCCAATGACTGTGATAAAAACTGTGTTTAAGGAGAGTCATCTTCAAGACATAAAATTGTATTGAAAACAGGGCATCCTCCACTCAGTTGGATTTGCCGAGCTTTTTGTTGTTGGAAAATTGTCCTACTAAAAGGTTACAGGCTGGCTTGTTTATCCGTTGTCCAATAGCAGATAATGTTCTTAAAAGGTTAAGCTCACTCATCACTGCAAACCTCAAATTAAGCAGAAAACACTACTGATATTTTGTGATGAGCTGCCAAGCATCTTCATAACAGACCATTTACATTCTGTATTACTCTATTATGTAGGCTGGAGCCTATCCCACAGTTTGCCGATCAACCACGGGGCCAAAACATATATACAGGCAACTGTTCAAACCTACAGCTAATTTAGAATCACCAGTTATCCTAACATGCAAGGCTTTTGGACTTCGGGAGGAAATTTTAAAACTCAGAGAGAGGCACAGAGAGAACATGCAAAAATACAGAGAGGCTGGCTGGAGAACTCAAACCCAGGACCTTCACTTCACCTTCCCACTATGCTCATTATATTGATTGTATCATGAAAATGAAGATAATGCTCATAAATTAATTTTTGCATCATCAGGTAAAAAGAAAATTGGGTCTATTTGCATAGCACAGTTTGAAGATACAGTATTCCATAACGAATCACTTTTACATATAATCCAGCAAATATTTGAGTTTTTGATGAATTATGTATATTTGTATTATATATATTATATACAAACACACACAAACAAAAACTGATTGCATGACTTGAATGAGGGCTTTTATTTTGAAATTGGTAATTTATTAGTGGTGGATAACCAAACATGAAGCTGACTTTAGTACCTCAACGATACGGTAAACTCAACAGTACATTTTCTCTCTAATTACGTGCATTTTAGCAGTCCTAATATTAAACAGTTTAATTAATGTTGCTTCACCCTTATTAACGGCGTGGGTCAGCATCGCCATCTAGTGATAATTCAGTGTCACTGCATCTAGTTGGCCACCATGTTCTGTTCCTTTGTACTAGCGATGCAAATCATAGCAAGGCAAACCCAAAGGGTCCTTTGTGTATTTTAACCATAAAAGAAAAATATGATTATTGTCAGGATGGACGCAAAACCGTTAAAACTCAGGAACATCCTGTAAGTATTTTTCAATATATGTTGAGATTCTGATTCTTAAGCATTTTTCACACTTTTTCAATATTCTGTCTCCTGATTATTTTTCATCCTAATTGTATTGTGTAAGATTAGAAAATAGAAAATGAGAATGACTGCTGAAACCTGTGGGAGATAAATCATGAAGCCAATTCTTCCCTGATAAGGGGTTGTATATATTCTGCTCTAAGAAGTTTTCCCCCTCTCTCTCGTCTGCATTTTTCATCAGAACATTAAAGAAATCATGAAGTCAGCTGTCAGAATAGATTGTAATCCTTTTCTTTCTTCAATGTGCCCTTTAACTTTGCTGAGATCCAACTGAGATTAGAGTATTATCCCTTTCTATCAGCTCACTTTAGATCTGTGATCTACCCTTCCTGGTGCCGGGACAACCTTGGGATAAGCAGGTTTGGAAAGGTTACACACAACTTTTCTCTCTCTGCTCTCCAAATGGTGTTGTGCTTGTTAGGTGAAATAGTTACAAAATGATCATTAAATGAATATGGGCAATTACACTCATCTTAGTATTCATCATTAATTTTCTTGATGAAGTTCTGATGACAATTTGAATGGGTGTTTTCTTCATTCATTGTTGCACTGTTGCCGCACAGCAAGAAGGTCCTGAGTTCAATTCCACCATCAGGCCGGGGTCTTTCTGTGTGGAGTTTGCATGTTCTCCCCGTGTCTGCGTGGGTTCCCTCCGGGTACTCCGGCTTCCTCCCACCGTCCAAAGACATGCAGTTTGTGGGGATAGGTTAATTGGATAATCCAAATTGCCACTAGGTGTGAATGTGAGTGTGAATGGTTGTCTGTCCTTGTGTGTTAGCCCTGCGACAGACTGGCGACCTGTCCAGGGTGTACCCCGCCTCTCGCCCTATGACAGCTGGGATTGGCTCCAGCACCCCCCGCGACCCTGAAAAGGATAAGCGGTAGCGAATGGATGGATGGATGGATAAACACAACCCCAATTCCAAAATAAGTTGTGATATTTTATTCACAATAGTACTGTGAGAACATATCAGATAGTTGAACTGAAAATTTTCTTAATAATTCAAGTGAAAACATTAACTGGGACATGTTGCTATGGGGCCATATTTACCACTGTGGAGCATCCCCTCTTTTGTAGCAGCAGTGTGTAAATGTCTGGGAACTAAGGAGACTAGATGCTTGACTTTTGGTCCCATTCTTGTCTGATACAGAATTCTAGCTGCTCAACAGTCTTTAGCCAAATGTTTTCAGTTGGTAAAAAGTCTAGACTGTGGGTAGGCCAGTTTAGCAGCCAGGCTCTTCTTTGGTAAAAGATGGGGTATGAGATTTAGCATTATCTTGCTGAAATACGCAAGCTCTTTCCTGAAAAACACATCATCTGGGTCGAAGCACATGTTGCTGTAAAACTTGTATATGTCTTTCAGCGCTGATGGTGCCTTTTCAGAAGCGGAAGCTATCTATTCCACAGGCTTTAACACAGTCCTATACCATCAGAGATGCAGACTTTTGAAATGAATGCTGATAACAAGCTGAATTGTTCCTCTCATCTTTAGTCCAGAGGACACAACTTCCATGTTCTCCAGAAAGATCCAATGATTCATTTGACCTCTTGATGCATTCTCAATCATCCAGGTAAGTAAATCTCCAAAAGTTGATTGTGTTCATCTGGACGTAGTGTTTTCAGTGGGAGAAACGTTTCATCACTCATCCAAGTGACTTCTTCAGTCTCAGCTGACTGCAGGTTTCCCCAATCTTATAATCTTATAATAGGATTGGGGAAAGATTGGGGAAACCTGCAGTCAGCTGAGACTGAAGAAGTCACTTGGATGAGTGATGAAACGTTTCTCCCACTGAAAACGCTACGTCCAGATGAACACAATCAACTTTTGGAGATTCATTTGACCATAGAACCGTTTTCCGCTTTGGCTCAGTCCATTTTAAATGAGCTTTGTTCCATGACAGTGGTGTTTCTCGATCATGTTCACATGTAGGCCTGAGAACTGATAGAGTTACCGATGCCGCTATTAAATCTACTAATCGAGCTGGTTCTTTATCAGTTCCCTTATTGATTCTTGACCCAGGAAACAAGTACACCTTCAGACATTTTTAGCATCAATACAACTGCTTATTATCTAAAACCCCAAAGAGACTACTGCCTAATGCAGTCTCCCAGTCAACATTTAAATTGGAGGAAATGAGAGAATAGTTATCTGGCATTCATTTTCATTCAGGCCTACTTAGTCAAATAAAATTGCATTAAGCATCTGTAGAGATGAGCTGCTTGGTTGGGAAACAGTAGCAGTAGCACATGAGTTGCACATACAAATATAAGGCACTCCAGGAAGTGAATATAGATGTTATGTAGAAAGATGTCTCAGTATGTTGCTAGTTTTTCCTTCACACTTGAAAAAACCATGTTACAGACATTAGAACTAGTACCGTTATAAACTTTCTTTGTGAAGCACTGTGCTGGACCACTTGTCCTCCCTGCCTTGACTCCTGTTTTTATAGCATCACTAGTTAGGCATGTCTGACATTGTTAATTTACAATCAGCACTTGCAAGCACTGATAAAGCCTACAGCTGTTCAGTAGTACCGCTTAGTTTTCTTAAAATTATATTTTCTCACTTAATTCATTTGGTATGTTTTCTATGTTCCGTTTCAAATAGAATATAACTTTATGAGATTTGCAAATCTTTGCATTCGGTTTTAATTTGATTCTCACCATTGTGGTTATAAATTGTGGTATTTCTATTTTTCCTTACCATCTTTTAGTTCTTAGAACACACTGAGTGTCTTTCTGTTTCTTTGATTGACTGTTTTCTACAATAAAGAAAAAAGGATCCTTCATTTTAAAAGTAATAAAATAAATTATACATGAGTTACCCACATCTGAGTCATTCTGTAAATGTACGTGATAATAACTAAATATCTGAGCTCCTCCACAGAGAATAAATTGGAAAGGTGATGATAAAAGCATTGCTGAGCGCACATAACTACTGTAAAAGGCTTTAAAGACAGCATATAAGGATACATTTTCCTGTTCACTGGTGCAAACAATTGTAGAGTGAAATTCATTTTGATATAAAAGCTCAAGTACGCTTTGAGTCCATAAAAAAACTGTCTCCCAGCCACTTTTAATAGAGTGGTGCTATATTTTACATCTTGGTGACAGCTCAATCACAGGCTCAAGTCTTTTAGTTCTTTGGTTCTGTCTTTAAATACGCTTCACTCCTTTTCACAAATGAAATGTTTTTGAAACCAAGCATGATGGATCTTCATATACTCAGTTTTTTTCCCCCTTAGTATCTCTCCTGGTAGCTGGGAAGAATCAAATAAATTTAAAGTGAAAATGCTTAAAAAATGAATCAAAATTTTTTAAAAGTAGATTAAAATCTACAGCGTTAAATCATAAAAAAGAACAGCCCTCGAAGAAACACTCAAGATCCTCCTTATGCTAGTCTGTAAATGTGTAATGATATACTTTCACCACATGGGGGTGCAAAGTCATCATGTTTCTAGGGTAGTGGCAGCCAGTGTGTAATTTGATGCCGGTCGTTCAGATGTATTTGTTTACATAATTTTTCTCCTGTCTGGATTGTAAAATCCATGATAGTTTGGATGAGAAATTAATCTTACAGAATTATTTGTAAAGTACTGACTCTAAGCTGCAGACATCCTGTGTTTTATACCTACAAGTTCTCACTTTTGCAAGTGGAAAACAGAAAAATACCCTGCCAACAAATTAGCTTTCCTTGTTAAAATTCCTTACCATAGCATTTAATAGAAATCCAATTTTCAGGGGGACATTTTAATACCTATAAATCCCTCAGGCTCCCTCACTGGTATTATAAATGGTGGACAACTAAGGTGAGGATATTGAGTGTAATGGACTTTATTAGGCAAAATTCATGGGGGGAGGCTTGCCAGTGCCTCTGGAGCCCTGTCTGTCTTTAAGCCTTTATAGTACCAGTGCTAATGTCTGGTTCTCTGCCAGCCTCTCTGGCCTGAGCTCACAGAGGCTCAGGCTGAGTGGAAAAGTCCACCACTTTAAGTGCCTGAGCAGCAGTTAAGAGTTCAGAGTCAGATGCAAAGAACTTCAGTTCTTTGTGACATTGACCCAGACTCGGTGGCTCGTGAGTCATATTTTTTATTTATTTTTTTTGTGCGAGGGGGGTGGGGGAATAATAGACGAATGGCTGTTCCACACTTCCACAGAAGTAGAAACAGAAAGTAAGGATGTTCATCTAATTACAAAATCTTGTCTAGGAGGAAGGATGCATTCATTTATAGATTTCGTAGTCGTAATGTTGCTGTATTTCTGTTGTACCTTTCTGTGATTGTAATATTTTCAAACCTCAAAAGCTGTAGATACATAACATTACCCACATATTTTCTCTTTAAAAGTTGGTAGAAAGCAGAACATGAATGGAATGAAATGGAAATGTGGAATCGTGGTTACTATGAGGCCAGAAATCTGCTGCATATAAATTTTTATAGCAAGTTGAAGAGGAACTGGTACTACACTACTTCATTTATGTATTATTCAGCAGTCTAATAGTTAGAACTGCCTAATACTTTATTATATGTTCAACATATGTTGGTGCTATGGTTAATGTGGAAAATCTGTAAAAGAATCTAGCCACTGTTAACACTGGCTGCACATTAGAAATGCAGGTGTAAAGAAGAAGAAAGGCCATAAACTTCAAAGGCCTTTCCTTTTAGTGAAAAGGGTAAAAGGAGTTAACTAGGTGACTCTGTAAGGGGGGGGGGGGGTTGCTGGTGTTGAAGGGGGAGGAAAGGAGGATGGGAAGCAGGAAGAGGTGGGGGTGCTGAGGAGTGATACTTCTCTGGAAAATGTATTGGTCCATTTGGAAAAACAGGTTTCGAAAAAATAGAAAAGCAGGAAAATTTAGGGGTGAGGGGAACCGGAGCTGTGGCCTGTAGATGAACCCATCGGGGACTTTGCTTGGTGGGGTCATTCCAAGTTCAGGTCTTTCCCTTGCTGACTCTGCGAGAGTGGAGGAGCTGTCCATGGCTGAAGGGGCCTGCTCTTGACGGCCTCCAGCCCCTGCTGTGAGCCCCCCAGGGGCCCTGTAACACAAACCCATTTCCAGCAGGAGTTCTGTGGGTTGTGTGGGGAATGGGGGCATGCCCTGCGTAAACGGAGGTCATTCTGAGGATGGGAGGGTAAGCAGAGCCACCTTCTCCAATAAATATTTTTCTGACATTCAGATGACGCTCTCATCCCTGTGTGTCTTTGTAAGGGCTCGTGTTACTATTCTCACTGGACACAGTAAAAGCTCTGCAATGTGAAAAGCAAACTCTGGAGTCAGGCAGGAAAAGTAATCTCTTGATAAAGTGAAATCAAGCAATATAAGAGAAACTGAAAGCTGTTTCGTCTTCCATAAATGCACCATAAAAACACTCGTGATTCAATGAGCCTTCTTGACTTCAGAAACGACTGCTCGTGGGCAAACTTCAAATAACACAAAAACCAGGTGGATGTGATAAACTTGGAAAGGGAGTAGAGGCATATAAAGGCTTTTGAAAAAGACAAATGACAGACAATCTATCATTTGACACTAACAGACCAAACAGCAAGTCAGGGGTGGCCAACTAATCAGGCAGTTTGCACAGGCAGCACAGCATGGGCCCTTTGAGTGGATAAGTGGTCCCTCCCATAATGTCAAGAGTAAAGCTTGTACCAGGGGTTAGGGAAAGGTTGGCAGGGAGTTAATGAGATGACTGGTGGGGTGATCAGCAAAGAGAAGTTTGCAGACCTATGACACGACACAAGACAGGCATTGATAGAGATGGAATAGTTTCCAGATTTATGAAGTGTCTGTTTATTGTCTATCACATCAGGTGGCCACAAAGACATAAGTTAAACTGCAGCCTGCAGCAGCAGTTAACCTGTTTGCTCGAGTTTTGTTTTGGAGCCATTCGAAGGACACATTACTCCCTCTTATCTCCACTGTTACTGCCACCTAAAACTACAAACCTGGAATAGTAAATCATAGGTCACCATGTGCATAATACTGAAATACATCCTGAATCATCATATTTCCTGTGCTGCATGACCAAAATAACTGAGGGCTATGTTGAAACTGCCAATGACTCACTGACTGAGGAAAAACACTGTAATGTTATCCAGAGAAGAGCTAGTCAACATGAAGACTTCGGTTCTTTCCTTGGAGATGAAAAACAACCACTGCGATTCACTCCCAGTGACTACTGAAAAATCTTTTACATTGTTGTTAGAAAAATTAAATAAATAAATAACGCTTTTATTAACAGTAGTGCCAGAATCATTTCTCACCTTATACCCAGATGTATTGCATGGCTTTGAAATTTTTCAGATGTGTTGAAAATTTGCACCTCAGATGGCAGTGCTTGTTAATAATGTATCACACCTGCATTGTTCTTAAAAAGAAATAGCTCAGAGTACTTTTTGTCCCAGTTCCACAATATTCTGAATCTTGTCCGAGGCTGCAACTTGTGCCGTGTATATATTGTCATCCACAGCATAACAAGATCATTTCAAAGTCAATAGAAAATCATTTGAATTGTAACTCAGTTTTGTTTGTTTTACAATTTAGTTACATAAAAATGCAACAATACTTATATCAAGTTTGGAACCTACCCTATTTAAATCACCTCCTTAAATAACTGTTGAATTACTCTGTTTCAGTTTCAGTGAACTAGTTTACTACTGTACTATGAGTATAAGTAGCCCTGTGTATTGATTCTTGTCAGTATTGCAGTTTTATTACTGTATTATTGTCTTTGACCCATCAACACGTTAACAAAAGCAGTTATTTAATACTGCCGGTTGATAAGCAGGAGCAAACAAAATTAGTGAATTGGTAGCTGATAAAGTCTGCAAAAAGCAACACCAGCCACTGCATCAGCTACACTGTGATGGAGTGAGAACGATTCCAGTGTTGCAGTCTTTGTATTTTGTATGTAAAACTGCAATATGAAAAGGAACTAGTAACTACAGATGTAAATAAAATGGATAAATGAAGTGTAGTCAAAGGTTCAATACATACAGGCATCAGAGTGCAGGTACAATAACCTAACATCAAAAGAGGAAAGTACACAAACCTTGAAAAGGTGTGTGTACTCTGTACTGTTTCTCCCTGTGAATTCAAACAGCTAAAGGTGTATTATAGTTTTTTCAGCATTATTAAAGTTCCCTTATATTTGTCCTTCATTAAAAATGAATTTTGTTGTGCTCAAAGCTGCTGATTTGCTGTGTGTCAACAGGATTTCCACAACCTTGATGAGGATATTAGTGTGTAGTAATTAAAGACATATTGTCTCCATTGGTAGGACTGCAGGACCTGTTTCTGCAAGATGCCAGCATGCAGTTTCGATTCTGTGGACAACAGTGTGATAGGAACGCAGAGAGAAGGGAAAGCAGGAGGGGTTGTAAAAGAAAAAAAAAACACAGCATGAAGGGAGAGATTGAGGGAAGTTGAGAGAAATGGGAAGTGGAGTGGGATGGGGGAGTAAATGAGGGTGCAGGGGGAGCAGATAGGGGATCAGGGGAGAACAGGAGGGAGAGAGGTAGTGGGAGGAGGGGGTGGCTGTGCGTGAGTAGAGGACCTCCCTGTGAACTGTGCAGTCGCGAGCCGGGTCATTGGGGCGAGGTTGTCAGAGCGTGCCTGAAACAGTACACCCAGGGGTTCAGCCAGAGTTCACACACTCAGTGTGCAAGATCCATGTCCCTCAGTCAGCACTCGCCAGCTATGTACCGGAGTATACACAAAAACACTGAAAAGTTGACATGTATCATTGCACATATGCATGCACCTGAAAAGCATGTATGCACTTGTAAAACATACAGAATGTTTAACAAAGTAATGCGTCTTTTAAGAGGGACAGGATGTGAATCAGCACAACCAGGTAAACATTAAGAGTTTCACACACTCTCTGCACATGCTCCGTGACATATTCATTCCATATCAGTCGAGCCAAGTTTAGTTTAAGAGGGACAAAAACAAAGTTATCAAAAGGAAATAAAGGTCAATTGGCTCGCCTCTTGGAATGAACAGTTTTAGTAAACTTCCAACATTGTAACTGATAGTGTCCATAGCTAGCAACAACAGTAAGAGTGGCAACAGTAACGCTGACACTTACAGACCTAACATTATAGGAGATTTTCACTCTCCTACAACGTTTTCTTTAATTCCACTCAGCGTGGTTTAAATAGGAGAGGCCATGAAGCCAGAATCCCCTCTGTGTGACTGAGCTCTTTGTGGGAAAGCTGTCTGCTTTACTCCAATTGAAGACTGGTTGGCCCATTGTCAAACCCAGAGCTTGACCTGGTGTTGAACCCAATTGTCAAACTTGCAGTGTAGTGTGGGACCTTGGTGGGGGAGGAGAGGCACCGGAGTGTGATTTAGCTGACTGAAAGTGTTTGTCATCTCTTGGTCTGTGAAAGAGTTCTGCGTAATGATTTCCTTTGCCTCAGCTAATGTAGTTAAAAGCTGTGAAAAATGAAATTTCTCGTCAAAGCCTCTTTTTTTTTAATATAACTAATGTGGTGATTTAAAGCTCAAATACACATTCTCCCATTTCATCAAAGCCCCTGCAGTAATGCGGTGACCACCCCAATCCTTCTCCCAATTCTCACGCTGAGGATAAGTCAGTCTTGTGTCACATGAGGATTTGACAGACAGGCCCAGCTGTGGCAGTCAGGCGCCAGAGCACCACGCCCTCTGAGTCCAAGGCAGACGAGGCCCAAACCCAGAACAATTCAGTCTTTGTGGATCTACTGGAAACTATCAACTGCATCCAAATGACCGTAAGCTGTAGATACAAGCCAGATGTTGGAATTCCTCGGCTCAGTTCAATCTCAGTCCAGTCTGGCTCATCCAAGCCCAGCAGCAGAGCAGTGGCAGAAAGGGGGTGTGTTGCTCTGAACGTACTGTTATATGAAACCTGGTCTAATCAAATAGGAGAAGTACATTTCATCCTGTCCAGATGCCATATATGGTAGGCCTGTCGGATTGAGAAATTGTGCAAAATCGCTGTTTTCCTCGAGGCTTTGAGACAATTGAAAACAGGTCACTTTGCAGTTTTCATTATTTTGATGAAATGATTCACAATACACTAAATCCAGTCATGAGGGCAGCTGTGCTGCACATTGTTCTATGTATGAATCCTCCTTTAAAGTAAGCTACTCCCAGATGCCCTTTTCTCAATTAGCTATACTTTATGGAATGAGTTAAGAGTGTATTACAGTCTTTCAAACTGATGTGCCACTTGAAGCTGTATGTATTATGAAAAACAAGCACCACAGACATAACAGTCAAAGCTTTGCATAGCACTTTGTTTCCTACAGGATCTTCAGCCATAATTCAATATTCTGTAAGGCTCCAAATCTGACATGGTTGCACTTATTTGGTGAAAGCCTCATTTGTCCTTTAGCAGGCTAATTACAGCAGGCTATGCAACCACCCCCCACATTCCTAGTCAACCTTTCACCTCTGAGGTGTTGAGCAGGCAATTACTCTTCTTGGCTTCTGTGTGAGAGGCACAAACACAAACTGGCTATTCCCTTACATGCTCATTTCTCTTTCAACTCTTTCGCCAACTCTCCAGAGTACAACATACAAGTGCAGTATAAACACACACACACCTATCTTTATGGTTCAGTAGCAGGTCATGTGTAGGACGATGGTTGTTGTGGTTTTGCCTCACACACCCTCTCTATGCACTCTTTCAGAAGACTTTTGTATGAATATGTTGTAAGCTCTGTTTCAATTGTGTTTTTAGTGCTTTTTTCAAAGCAGCTTTTGTTTTCTTATGGTTAACTTTAAGAGAAACTGCCCGCACAATAATACAGTCACACTAAATGTTTTACTTTTATCCTCTGTTTGATGTTAGCCTGAGATACAGACATAAAAGCTGTACACATGCAAGTAACCTATAAAAATCAGTATAATGAGGGTTCCATGTACCAGTGACCTCTGTAGCAAAGTGACGGTTCCTCTTTAATAAACTAAGTATGAGGTGAAAATTGGTGTCCTGAGATGTGAGGTTTTAGAGCGAGATGTTTGCTCAATCACTTAGAAAACTGTTTTTCAGCTCTCCTGTGTTGCTCGATAACCCACATCCTTTACTCAAAAGCCTCACTAAGAGCTCTCCAGAGGGATGCTTTCATCCTGACGCACACTATGTGTTTGGTCTGTTTCCATTTAACTAAGTTCAGGTGTAGTTCACAGAGGCCGCCAACTCTGGTCACATGACTTACATGCAGGCTGTGGGCTTGGGAGGCTTTTGTTTGTGTAATACAGCCCTGTGATGATGAATCAAGAGCTTCTGTGCCAAAAGAAATCAAAAAGAGCATCTTAACTATTAGTTATTTTACATAATCCAGGAAATATGCTTCAAAATATAATCTTTTGTTTTGTTCCTGTCAGTTTTATGGATGTCTCTTTACGTAAAAGTCTGGGGCCAGCATATCTCATGTCTTACTTTGTCATGAGCGTGTTTAAAAGTTTGCACACCCTTTTGATATCTGCTTCATTCTTCAGATGAGGGCACTGAGAGAATGTTGTCCTCCATATGACCCACATTTGAGTCACCTTGAGGAAGGCAGGCAACAGACATCAAGCCAGAGAGTTTACTCTTGTGCGACACTGTTGCGTAATCCATGAGGAAGCTGCTCTGTAACAAATAAATCTGGCTGAAGTGGTCCATCTGGGAACAACATTTTTCAGCAGAGCTCTCCTGACGTGATGCCTAGTGGGCTTTATAAATATCCTGAGCCCATCCGCGCAATGTGAACTGTGTTTCACCCTCCCACACCCTTCTCCTGTGAGTGTTTGCCTTCTGCTCGCAGTGAAAAGGAGGCTTTACTTTGCTTTGTTTGTCCCTCAACTCTTACCTCCCACTTTCTCCCTGTTAAATGTCAGCGTTCAAAAGCAGAACACTGGAAACCACATGTGAAACACAGTGCTCCTGGTTTCACAGTGTAGGTGAATGACCTAGAGGGATTTCTTTTTCTTAATGTCGCAGGAAGATCTGAACTTAAACTGACACTTGTTGGCTTTCGGAAATCTTTGGTAGGCTTAACAAGAAAATTTCCACACACCATATGCGAGTTTAAAAATTGCAAACTGCCATAGTAAAACCAGAAAAAACGATGGGGCATGTTGGTGCCGCTGCTAACCTGACTAAAGCTGTGCCACTGTCAGCTGGTTTTAGACCTAATATGAAATTTAAAGTAACAGAAAGTAACCTTAAATAAATATAGCCATAAGAAACAAAAAGGAGGTTATTAGATCACCTGGACACAGTTGCCATGGCAACTTGATCTGATCCTGTCAGGCAGAGTTATTATTATCAAACAGATCTGACCATTAATCAAAGGAACAAAAACAAAGATAGTCTCATTGGCTTATCCATCACAAGTGGTTATTGAGATAAAATTGGCAAAAATGTATCATTTTTGCAGCATTTACAGTACCGAGCAATCCAGATTGTGCAGCTTGTCCATCCATAAGTTGTAATTGTGGTACTTCAGCACCTGTCTAGTAGAGTAGAGAGAGCATAGAGGGTAAAAAGGTTGGGTTTTTAAGTAGCAGGCAATTTCAAATGCGACATTTCTAACAGCTCGTAAACCACAAAGTGTTTCTGTGCAGTTTTTCATATAGAGTATCTGTGTTAGCTAAAGGTACAGCTGCAGAAGAGAATGGAAGATAACGTCAATCAGTGACGGGGAAAGACAGGACAAGAGGAAAACAAGAGAGATTATTTTAGGTACCGACTGCTCACTGACACTTGATACACTGGAGATTTAAAGCTAACTGTGCTGTATGAAGTTTATGGTGATGCACTATGTATATAGCTCATATAACCTCTGCTTATCTTGTTGAACTGTTTTATTTCCCCTTCCTCAAAATCAGCTCCCAATTCAAGCATCAACTTTATTGCAGAAATATTACTTAGTTTCTTTTTTGTGAAATATTTACTGTATAAATGAGTCAAAATGCACAGGACAACTTTTATGGGGCTTGGTCTGAAGATTATTTGTGCAATGTTTTGCAAAGACATGACAGAAAATTTTGACTTTTTAATAAGCTTTTTGCTTTTTCTTAAAAACTTACTGGTGGGACTTGGGTTTTCAATGCACAGACATGAAATTTGATGAAAAGAATATGGTTGCTGGGCCTGGTCAGTGTACTAAATTTCAGAAATTTCTGTTTAGGGTCTCACACAGACTTTACTGACAGCAGAAAGATGAAGAAAGCAGGATAAATAAAAAAAAAGGTAGAAATGGTAGAATGGCTACACAACTTTGCTGCTTTGCCCCCAAACACAGGTGATAGCAGAGACAAAGCTTTCTGTGTAGCTCCAAAACGTTTTCCTAAAAAAAGATCCTCATGCAGATAATCTGTTTCTCTGCAGGCTGTAGAGAAACGGCTGTGTAGATATGGCTGGCAGCCAGTGATGAATACAACTTACTGTGAGATATGCCCCAACTACCAAGAGTTTGACCTTGTGTTGTAGAACCACACCCTCTAATTCATATGAGCCATATACTTGTAAAAACCACATTCTTTAAATAGCCTGCTGTCGCCAAAGTGATTGAATATTTCAGGGCAGCATTAATCAAGCTGGTAATTTTGTTTATAAAAGTTATTTGCTTCAAAAGTATCTATCATTGTCTGTGTTTTTATTGCTGCCTGTGACTTCCTATATGAATCAAATGGACAGAAACACTCAAGCACTGCTGGAACTTAACAAGTCCCCCTGAGTTTAATGTCATGCACATTATATTTATTTGCTCATGGATTGCCACTAATTTCCTACATTTATCTTCAGCGCTCTGTTTGTCTCTCTGTGTTTTTAAGGACTGACACCCTCTGAGGTTGCTGCTCCCTTTAACCTTTAACACCACAGTGTATAATAACTCTTACAGTCTGACAGGTCAACTGAGGCGTCGCGGCTGGCCCCTTGCTGTGGGTTAGGGCTGAGCCTTTTTATCATACTACCTACCCTGTGATGGATGAACCTCGCAACAAACTGGCGAGAGGACTAACAGCGTTGTTCAGAGAAGGGGATAAGGTGTTGTAACAAATAACGCCACGCTGAACTCCACTTCCGTTTTGCTGCCCCTGGCTCCAGCCTCATTTGGCTTCACTTTGGGCTGTGCCCACAAAGTACACAGTCTTATGGAGTTTATTACAGGTAATAGTCCACTGTGCTCATGTCTGATAACACTTGTGTTGAGTATCTTACTACAATCTCGGGAGATATTTCTAGCTTTTATGGTTAAGTTGGCTTTAAAATGACAGAAATTGTGATTTATTTGAGGCATGGCACTACACAAACATTTTCTATATTTTAGAGATATCAAATAAATGTGAAGTAAGAATGGATCTGATGTGTTTTGGAAACACATTTATCAAACGCAGCAGAGTCATATTAAGCCTCAAAGTCACAGTGAACCCTCTGCCAGGAAACTCAGAGTCACCGAATCCATAAGTGTATGTGATGTGAATAACGACACAATCCTACACTGGCTGAGGTTTTACATGCGTTCAGCATCACTGCACAACAAGCCAAATGGACTCCAGATCCGGGCGCCTATAATATATTTAATGGATCATTGGAGGCTGGCTCTCCAAGCCCCTGTGTTGGGATTACAAATGCTTGGACTGAGTAAAGGAAAAGATTCTCAGGTTTGTTGCTTACTTTAAAAGTATGGAAGAGGGAAATTTAGGGGCGTTCAAAAGTGAAGTTTCTGTGCGGTTAAAACAGGATAACCTTGCATAAACCTAATTGCAGTCAGCATAAAAGGTGATGATTCAGTTCACTGCACAGTATTCAAATTGAACACACTTGAAGAACAAAGAAAAAAGTGACTACAGTACAATCTCAAATCAAATCAAATGTCCAGAAAAGACACCTGGGAATGTGGTCACAGCTGGGACAGCTACAGTTTCGGGTTTCTTCCCATGTGACCAAACTTCTGCCTCCACCTGCGCTTGGTCAGTCACCCTGGGGCTGAGCGCCTTCAGCAGGGAAAAAGCTTTCCAAGCCCCTATTTGATTTATTCAGTATTTGGCTAACCTTGCTCTGAACCTGCCCCAAGAGATTTCCAACCATTTTAGTCCTCCTTTTCCAGCATACACACACTGCATGCCTCCTCGACCTAGTTCCATCCCAACATGCTTCTTCTTCTCACCCTGCTTTCGCAACAGCCCACTAAGAGAATGAGAAACAGGCCCTTGAAGGAGGCTCGGGTTCACTCTCAGCAGTGCCCGTCCCCCTCCCAACCCCACTGTGGGTCACCTACTGATCACAATGTGCGGCCCTATCGTGAGTGCTCAGGAGGGCCTTTATGGTTCGCTGGGATTCAAATGAATGTTTATGAGCCTTGTCTAGCAGCAAAAGGCCAGGCACTATCCCAACTTTTACAGCCTCTCTCATGGGGTCGCCTTTGGTTCTTTGAGCTTGCTTTGACTTGTGCTCTTAACAGATATGGGTTTCTTTCTCTGAGTTTGTGTCGGTAACCCTTCATGCTTTCATTGCTAGGGCTTAGCGCTCTGCTCTGAAAGGAGCGATGGTAAAGTTATTTGTGCATGGATTCTCTGTGTTTCACAATTTTACTTGTAAGTCCTTTCATAACCACCACATTTGAATTCATCATGCTGCACATGCTCTGTCCTATGTAAAAAGCATTGGCTTCATGATTAACCTCACAGCAAGGAAGGAAATAGCACAGCCTATGAAAGAGCTTGCGCTCTGTTGGATTTTCACTGAACATTGCTCTTTGCTCTGATCTAAGAAGATTAGTTATGGTCCACAAGTAACAAACAAAAAGAATAAAAGCAGCAGGGCCTTATCCAGAGATAAGACTATATGTAGGTGTGCGTGTTTTATGACAACACCAAACTTTTATTTAATGTATAAAAGGAAAACACCTTTTTGTCAATTAAAACGAATGGTCTTTTTTTGTGTTGCAGTGGGGAGTGAGGTATAAAAACTGTCCTTCATCTTGATGAGTAGTTTTCATGTTTAGCTGGGTCTGAGTCAAATGTGAACAGTTCAGACATCTTAAAGCAGTTTATCCTTTTAAAGAAGGCTCAACACCTGAGGTTAAAACTGCAGCAGAGTATGGTATTTTCAATTTTACTACATCCCTTTCAGTGAATCAGCCTAGGTGAGGTCAGATCTTTGCCTCATTTCATTAAAAAATAACAAGGTCTGATATTCTGTGCCATCTGAGATGTAAAAGAGATTAGAAACTCTTTCTTTTTTTTCCATGTAAAGTATTTTAACCTGAGTTTTGTTTCTCTTTAGGTTTGGTTGACCTTTACGCACTTCAGAAATAATCTCTACGTAGCTAATGGCCAGTTTATTACATCAAATAACCTGATTAATGCACTTATTTTGAACTGGGATCTCTTCTGAAGTACGGCTGTGTGTAATCTAAGGCCTCTCCTCACCTTTGAAACTGCTGCAGGCTTTTATTCACATTATATTAGCAATGATGGAATAACAGGTAATTCTTCCCTATTTGGCAGAAATGTTAAATTGGGAGCTGCGGTTTTATGGTGGATGCTGTTCATTTTCAGTTCCAAAGCGAGTAAGGTTTAGCAATTCATCCACCAGTGTAAGCGCCTTCCAGTTTTATGAAATGCGTTTTTACTACTTAAATAATATCCTCAATCAAAAGGTAATTGTAAGACACTGGCAATGACAAATCTCATCCATTATGATTTTCCACAGCTCCAATTCTTTCTTTTGTGCTAAAGCACTGGGACATTTTGAGGTTTAATGCAGTAAAACAAAAGAGCACCCATACTGTCACATCATTTTTGTCCTGGAATATAAGCCTCTCAGGTTTTAGTAATTCAAATCACATTTATATAATCTAACACAAATGTGCAGCAACTGCAGACATATTAAGATTGCTTGGTTATAAGCCAAGCTAATGAAATCAAACCTGACGTCATCTTAGCAACAGAACCCCCCCCCCATTTTATTTTAATTTTGTTTTAATAATTAAAGCCTTGATGAATGAATGTCTGCAATACGTACAATAAAGTTTTTTCTGGCTGTTCACATTCATTGAATGCAATTAAAACCATTGTGCAGGCATTAGAAGGGCCTGACTGACTTGTTTTGAGTTCATTGTGTTTATTGAGATTTACACTATCCCCCCTGTACCATTTTCTGACAGCAGAGAACAAACAAGAATATGCCCCACATGGCCCCCATGAGTGCATTTTATGTTTTGACAACATCGTCTGTCACAGTCACTGATCTCATGCTTGGAATAAATCAAAGCTGTTATCGCACTGCCATGGGAGACAAAACCCTGATAGAATACAATGTCTACCTCCCAAGTGTTCACTTTTTCTATTTTCATCATGTACAAATGGAGAAAGTGCAATTCTAAAACTCGATTTTATTACCTTGTTTTGATTCAAAGACATATTAAAAAGAAGAATTAAAAAAAAAAAAAAAAGTAAAAACAGGCGACAAAATATATGTCAATAAACTCCCAGAATAACTACTGGTATAGAACTATGCATGGCTTCAGATTAAAGTGAGTCCTCCATACTATACACATATACATAGGACCAGGGTGTATCGAGCAGTTTATCAATTACTTGTAACTGTAGAAGCGACACCCTTGCATGTGTTTGTCTTCACTCTATCATGGGACCTGCTCCACTTTCACATGTGTAAAGGTCCATATTCCCTTCATCACACCCGAGAACTGTTGAGGTCACTCTCATATTGCGCACAGTCCAGGTTCATGTCCTCCCTTTGAATGTGTTCATGCAGGTGTAAGTCCCAGAAAACTTGTGGATTTCTTCAAGTGCAACTTGTGGCACGAAGCTAAAGACAGACGAAAAACACTAGTGTCAGCATGTTAATCGTGAAGTAGAAAATACAGCAATAAAAACAAGATAGCACATGAAATCTCACCTTTTGAGAATGACAAGAGCGTGCATTGTCCATGGCAGGTAGAGGAAAGCCTTGTCAGTTCTGACTGCATCAACAGTCCTCTGGGCAACTACTTCAGGTTTGAGGGGTGGAAAGAGTTGGGGAAACCTGGAAAAAAAAAATGACAGTTTGAGATAAAGTGATGTTGTTTCTGGGACACTCTGGGAAAATTTTGATTATATTTTCTATCTGCTTCAAGTTTTATCTGTGCAACCGCTGTTCATAACAAATGCCAGAGCGCAGCTGAATTTGAAATTATGCTGCCAAACGTTATCTCGCCAAACTGTACATTTTGGATTTTTGACATACCCAATAACTATTACAAAACAGTGTGAAAGGTCTGATGTAATCATACACCCAGGATGTACATTCAATGTCAAATATGCGAAGCAACGCAGCACCATTTTTTTTTTAAAAAAAGTTTAAAGCAGCTATGTTTTCATGTGATCTCTAAAATCCTAAAATAATTACTAGCCGTCTGTTAAATATTGAGTCATTGGCTGATTTAGTCAAAGTATACAAATTCCTTTTAAAATGTTAAACTATCATTTCTGTTACTGTAAGTCAGAAGAATCATGAATCAGGTGGATTAGGAGAGTATCTTAATACTCGCTTTAGATTTATCCAGTAGTGTGAATGTTTTATCATGATCTATGACGGCGTAGATCATTACAGGGGAAAAGGTTGATAGCCTATAGGATAGATTTTATAGCAACCACAAGCATCTGTACAAAACTCCATGCCCATTGATCAAATACAGGGCAAGTGAAAACTGACCAGCTGGTTGGCTCTAGACGAAAAGTCAGAAGATTACCAAACTCATTCGATTTTTCCCTTTCTGGACTTTGAATAATAGTTTTCAAAGTAATCCATCCAATAGCTGTGAAGATATTTCCTTCTGAGCCACAAATGTCAACCTCACACCAGTGATACAGGGAGAGGCATGGGATCTCTAAAGTCAGTAGGATTAACCCTGTAGGGGAATAATAATAATAATGTTCAGAGTTTGCAGTGCACCCAAAGATTTATTGAGATATTTCAGTCTGAATTTAAGTGGTGGATTTGCTTGATGCATTTCCACTTAAAATTCCTATAAGATTTTGTTCAAGGGACGAGGATACTTCAGATCTACTGTTGTCCAAAGACACAAATGGGCAAAAGACACAAATTAGTGGGCTGATGTATGGAAAAGTGATGCTCGTTTTCTCCAGTAGTATTCATAATAATTCTGGCACCTCCCTGCAATGTTGTCAGGAGATTTGGATAGCTTTTTGTGTACTTTAAAATGTAACTGATTTAAGAAATTAAATATTTTTTGTAACTTACTGCTTTGTTTTTACCAATTACATTAAAGTGGCTTGTTTAGCCACTATTAAACCAGCTCCCTCTGGCTTACTCATCCAACAAAGCATTAGGGTATTAATTTTTCCCAATTGTAACCATAATTTTTGTGATAGATAACCCTAGATAACCCATATTTCTGAACCATGGTATGAGGTAAGAATGGTCCACCCTCGCTTCCTTTTGTTGTGTTTTCTCACCTGACTCTCATGCCCTGGAACATCTCTGTATTCGTGTGAAAGGGAAGCACTGTGGTACAGCTGACACCAGGACAGTCCAGCAGGCCCAGTGTCAGGCTCTCCATGAAGGCCAGCGATGAGGCCTTGGAGGTGCAGTAGTCTATGGCCCCAGGAATCGGAGACTGGGACAGGATGGAATTAATGCATACGACATGGCCGTGCTGCAGCTCCAGCATTCGAGGCAGGAAGGCTTTTGTTGTCTAAGACAAAAAGAAGAAAAAGAGACTGTGAAAGGTAGAATGAAGAAAAAAGCTGTGAGCGGTGTGGAAATAGAAGGTGAAATATATTCAGAGTAGAAAGAAGAACAGACAAGAGAAGCAAGCCCACACTGTAACAACAGATTAAATTTCCATTTCCATTTAGTTGATAATTGCATTTCTGTCTGCATATGACATAGTCTTTTGATCTCCATTCAAAATAAAAATGCCATGAGTTTCACAACCCTTCTGATGTTTCAGGGGCTGAGAGGCAATTTGGAAATACCCCACTTAACCTGCCATAATAAGAGTCATGATTGACAAGCCTGTGGCTGCCTACTGCATACGGTGCCATGCTATAATCAAAATATAAAAATGATAAGGATAATCAGCTCAGAGGAATTTCCCTATATTTGCAGGAAAACTGGCTCTGCTATAATGTAATCAAATCTTACCCAGAACTGCCCCATGGTGTTGATGTGTTGGGATTTCAGAAGAGCATCATCATCGCTGTCCATCAGACTCTTGCCATGGACGACTGCTGCGTTGTTCACCAATATCGTAACATCCCCCACCTGAGATTAAAAAGTGCAAGAATAGGAAGAGAAAACCCTGTCAAAAATGTCAAGCATTTGCTGTCTGCTTTCCTGAAATGATATAGTTGTACTCCACAAGAACTGTCAACATTCCAAGCTCATATTTAGAGATTTGAGATGAAGTGTAATCTATACACACCAGATGGGAGAAAGAGCAGCTCAAAGCAAATATACATACAGACTAGACGGGGAGGCATCTCAGGGAAATATTTTACGATCTGTTGTGTGCAAATTATATTTCTCCTTGTGCAAGCAGATTTATCTTTTCAAAAACACTAAGCTGCCATACCTTTTCTCTAACCACTTTGGCTTGTTTGTAAACTTCCTCCCGATTGGCCACGTCACACAGGAAGTAATGGCACTCAGTTCCAGAGAGGGTAATTTCTTCAGCTGTCTCTCTGAGGCACTTTTCTGTTCTGCCCCACAGGATCACCTGGTAAATAACAAGATGTTAATTTTCTAAACAAACACACGTATAATCAGTAGAAAATTCAGCATCGAGTGCAATAAATAGGCTTTTTTTTTTTTTTTTTTTTTACAGTAATCACTCAATTTGGTTTTTTTTGGCAGTATAGTGAAAATGAGTTTTTTGAATAGCAATGTTCTTTTTGTTCAGAGAGTAGAAAGGGCAATTTCACTCCAACAAATAGTTTTCAAGCAAGATTAAAGGCTCGGGGGTTGGTGGGTGAATGAACTGTCTCTTCATCCACCCGGAGACTAACTGAAGGCTGGTCATTTGAGCAGGGAACATGAGGTTGGATAGAGGTGGGGGACTAGTGATTGGGCAATTAGATCTGTCAGTCTTTGGGGTCAGGGAAAGGTAATGAAATCAGGGGGTGAGCCCTCCTCATCTCTCAAACACAAATTCTCAAAGAGATTACATGGCCTGTTGGGCAGATGAGCCCTGTCATTTCTGGTCAGGGAGTCTGAAAACAGTGCGTGTGTGAAGTGCTGAAGACGCCAGTGTGGGATTTGGCTAGTCGCCCATGACCAAGGTTAATATTTGAGCAAAAAGTCCTCTGGAAAGTGATCTTGTGTATCTCAGAGTCAGAGACTGCGCGTGGGCGCAAGACAGCATGTCTGTTTGCTAACTCGTGGTTCAGCCTGTCATTCTCATTGTTTTACACCGATGAATATGCGTAAACATCCATTTAGTTAGTAGGCAGGATGGATTAGTCTAAGAGATCTAATTAATAAACATGACAAAAGATATTTTAAGACTTAGTTTAAAAAAAAAAAAAAGTGCAAAAGTATGCAAGCATGTTGCACAGTGCAACTCCTGCACAAATTAAATCTGTCATCTTCCAGCAACAGCGTAATTTCACACTGTGCCAATTTAAAATTCACTCAACACTGGTTGAGAGCCAAACATAACACACTAACAAATACAGTAAAATAACTTTCATATTCACAATCTGGAAATAAAAGAAGTCCCAAATTGCTATGTTGCTCTGTTCTTCCAAGTATTCATGTGTCAATAACTGTCCAAGGCTAATAGCAGCTGAAGCAGACCAAACACACTAAAAGTTTTAGAAACATAAAAGACTGCAGTCTAGAATGTTCTCTTTATGCGCTTCATTTCTTTATCAGATCTGGAGCACTCTGGGTTTGCCTCCCTCTGTGAGTGGCCCTGGTTTGAATTGCTTTTGATTAGGTTTTCTGTTTGCTTCATTTGCAAGCCCATTTGAGTAATCAGTGAAGGCAGACAGGTCTTGATAAATAGCTGAAAGCTTTTAATAGGAGTCAGGCAAACAAAGCTGACAGTTCTCATTAAAAGTCAGCACTTACATTGTGCTCTCCTGTTAAAATGTTATTTAATTCATTAAGTTTATCACCCGTCACAACATGCAGGATCCTCAGAGCAAACAAGCACTGGCCAAATTGCTATCTGGACAGAAACGTTAAGAAAACAGTTTTTAATTGACCTTGCAAAAGCCCTCTTCGCTATTGTTGATAAACTGGTGATTGTTCTTACTTGGCATGCCTAACAAGACCTAAAGTCAACACATGCTGTAAGTAAAAGCCCTTTAATGAAACAAATCTATGTTGCAAAGCTTAAAACAAGACTTTGAAAGGTAGACAGCAGATGTCACTCTATGCAGCTTAAGATATCCCCAACTAGCTCCAGCTACATTACAGTGATACTCTATCACTCGGGCCTGAATATATGGGTGGGTATGAGCCCTCCTTTTCACACCCATTGTATGGGCAAGCAGAGAGGCAGCACATAGAGGGGGCAGCAGGAGTTCAGGAGGCAGTCGCCTGCCGCTGTCTAATTACTGCGGAGACAGCAAGGTCAGTTGCAGGGCAATACCCAGCTGGGAGTGGTGTGCTTCCCGCCTCCAGCGCAACACAAGCACACCCACACAAACCTGTTGTCAGTGACTTGCTTCGGTTCATCTTCTTTGCAGAGATCTCCGAGTAATGTTAACAACCACATATAAAAGGAAAGAAAAAAACGTGTAAACATTTTCCTCCCGAGCTGGTGGTGCTTTTAGGGAGGCTGCAAAATAATTAAACGAGCTCTGAAGAAATATACCATTTTAATTTTCTGAGTATTTACTGGGATTGTTATGAAAGACCCCTCACTGTGTTATTGGTTGCCTTTTTCTATTTTTTTGCCTCACGCTGGCGCTGCTCTCCCCTAATAGTACAGAATAAGACATGGCACCCCTCCTGGGTCTCCAGCTTTTCATCTTGACTAATTTCCTCCGTTGACATTGAAGTTAGTCTTCCTTACAATGTGAAAAAACTAAAAACTAAGCAGAGGCGAAGGTAATTCTGGCTACTACTGACAAAGAGGCTCAAACAAGAGTTAGCGTAAGTTCGCAGAGGTCAGCCCTATTCACAATTATCCTTTTAGCATCTCTTTAGGCAGGGAGTAATTGTCATACACATTACCACAGGTGTTGTTTTCAAAGCCTTCACACCTTGATAATGCCCAACAAAAGGGTGCTGAAAAGCATGGTGACATCCATTGTTACACAGCTGCAAAGTGAAGCTTTTAAAACCCACTGGTTTCTTCTAGCTTGTTCCCCAAGGAGATGGCATTGAAAGACAGAAGGAGGCAGTTAGTGTTTCATTGAGCTTTTAGCAATGTTTTCAAGCTGCTAAAATTGCACCTTAAGAGATCATCTGAGATGTGGCGCCTGTGTCACTCGTATGTATAATTGCAACCCAAAGCTATCAGCTGGGCTGCTCAACGTGGGTAGAAATTACCACAATTTTCTTCCACGTGTAATGATGACTCCCATCTGAGGTGATCAAAAATAGAGCTACTCTGTATTGATACATTGCTGCTACAGGGCCACCAGCGACTCATCTGGCACTCAGCTGTGTAATGTTCACTCAGTAGATTGGTAGACAAACCACAGCTGGAAATTTTGAACTGAGGTTACCCTGACCTGCAATGAAGACAAGCTCTGTGTGTGTG
Source organism: Perissodus microlepis (assembly GCF_051167445.1). NCBI lineage: Eukaryota > Metazoa > Chordata > Actinopteri > Cichliformes > Cichlidae > Perissodus > Perissodus microlepis. Next base: position 28,555,353 of record NC_140465.1, on the reverse strand, counting down.
TGTGTGTGTGTGTGTGTGTGTGTGTGTGTGTGTGTGTGTGTGTAGTCACCAGAGCATTTTAGGAACAAGAGGAAGCTCCTTGTTAAGGGGATGAGGGATAGTGAGGGAGGTGGGACATGGAAGGTTAATTGTTGTGATGGATGAGGTGATTTCCAATGAAAATTTGAATTTATAATTTATTTTATCTTGGTGATTTATTTAGGAGTAAACCAAGCAACTTTAAGTGTCATGATATGGACTATTCCAACTCATGTCATCAATATAAACTTGTTGTTTTCAGGTAACCTACATATTTTGCTATACATTAATATTAATTTCCAGCTGTATAAAACAATGACAAATCTTTTTTTTCCCTGTTTACATTGCATTATTTGTCTTGAGTATGGAAGATTTGACCCACATATATTACATGATAAGTATGCATTTTAGTTACTGTAACTGGTTAAAAGAAACAACAACAAAAAAAAGATAACAGAATGTGTTCCTTGTTATTGTTTTGCAAACACACCCCACAAAACTATCTCATGAACTCATGCCATCCTTGAAAACAACAACTTATCTGTTATTTATTAAGAACATTATGAAGTCTTTTGTTGTGGCATGCTAGTAGACGTTACAGTCTTATGGAGACTGCTCAAAAATGGCAAGAAGCTACAATAGAGAAATATCAGAGCTGCATTGACTTGAAGCAGTTTCAGTTAAATTTTATGCACTCTAAAATAAACAAACAGCCACATATGTAAAGCCACAGTTAATGTATAGTTTTTACAGCTAAATCTTTGGATGATGCACTTTCTGTGTAAGGCAAAATGCAAAAATCACCCTGGACCCAGCTTAGTACCACACTCAATCATATCAAGCAGCCATAAATGCTGTCCAGACCTGCCCTCTGGTTGACCCAAGCTGTTGTGCAATACCTGAACAAAAATTGAGGGCATTGTCACCGGTCTCACTGGACCAACTAGGTTACTTGGAGGTCGTGATCCCTGCTTTTATAGAACATTGAAACAGCAATACACGTGGGGCAGGGGAGACCAGACTGACCAGGCTACTTGGTGAGGGATGAGGGGGGTGGTTTTGATAAAAGCTGAAAATATAAGTTAATATATGACCAAAACAAATTGCTCAGAAAGTAATTTAATCTAGTTGTTAATAATGTGCTGATCTGAAAGGAGTGGAAGGAGGAAAGGTATGTGCAACAAGTTATCGACTTACCTTTCTGGCCCCATGCTTGGCAAACTCTTTAGCCAGGTGTCGTCCGATGCCTCGTCCTCCACCAGTGATCAATACCACCTCCTTGGTGAGGTCTTTCCGTCTGCTTGGCAACAGCAACATCAAACTTGCTCTTACTATACAGTAGAGGATTTGAACCGGGAAAAGAAGCATACGACACACGCTCTTCAGCTCCATTTCGGAACGTGCTCACGGATAGTCCGTAAGTATGTTTACGCTGCAAGTTTACGTGCACCGCAGATATCCGCCAACAGTGAACTGAGTGCACAGACAGCGACTTCTGAGCTCCTGCAACTTTACCCGCATGCAAACAATATCATCTGCACTGTTGCATAACTAATCCACAGGCGAGAGATATTTTTTAAAAAAACAGAACAGTGTGACTTGAAGAGCTCTGACAGTCTACATGCATCACGCTCTCGAAATCAGTGAGTGATCAATCATTGCGCCTGTCAACTACCGTCGAGGAGTACAAACGTGAAACACAAGTCCAGGCGACGCTCCGTAGTGCGCGCTACTCTGTGCTTTGGTGTTGCGTTCCTGTTCTGTCCTGTCCTGCCTTATATATTACCGCCTCTGCCCTGGTTCGGAACTTCCACTAGTGAAAGGAACTGGATGAACCTAAATAGGAGGTTTGTAAGGGCATTAATCCTGATTGACATGTTAAGTAGGGATGAATTTTGCTCCAGTGCCCGTCTGCCCTGAGTGGCTGCGCACTTGCCTCTTCCACACCCCTTCATGTGGCTACAACAGCGTTTCTCAACATGTGGTCTAGGTCCTCACAGTGGTCGCCGAGCAGCGAGGGTCCCAGCTGGGACCCCAAACTCTCACTTCACAGTTTCGCTGATCCGAACTTCACCTCGTTACATAACGCTGGCCACAGAAGAACAATGATGTTGCAATCACAGGTCTCAGAGTCAGTACAAAATATTCTTATATAATAGCGCCAGATGAATGACTGCCATGTCAACAATGCCTAATGCCAGTTCTATTAAATTAATTAAATGAAACAAATAAGAGAGGAAACAAAGAATCAGCTGAGCACCAAACAAACACATAGCTGATAAAGCCCCTAACACATTTGTAACCTCAATAAAAAAAAATCAGGTCTGGATTGTGTCAAAATCTAAAGTCATGTATTTCCTCCACTTTAATGTGCTAGGTTTATTTTTTTTAAAAAGTGAACATGTTATTTGATTGGACAGTGTGTTTGTACATCTGTAATGGTTTCCAACTGTTGGTATAAAGCGCCACTAGTTGTTTGAACCCAGTCTGTTGTGGTAACAGTATTTTTGAAGCACGCTATATTTTTTCTGCATGTGACAATGCAGTTTGGGAAATAGGTCAGCCCGGTCTCAGAAGCTTGGAAGGATGACAACAAGAAAACCGCATGAATACCTCCTAAACAAATCTTGTGAATTCACGAGCCTCAGACAAGATTCCAGTCTGTGATGTTTGGCCCTGGCACTGTGATTTTTACTGGGCAATGCTGAATACAAGACTTTTTCAGCAACTGGGATGGGTTTAGCCTCACAATGGTTGCTTTGTGCAAGGCTCAGTTACTTAGGGAAGACAGAGAGGCTCTCGGGGCCTGCTAAAAACTCCAAGACAACACGACTCCAGATGCTGTCTTTATTTTGGAAATTTCTGAGGTTTACAAAATGCAGATTCAAAGTCGAGAGCCCACTGGAGCTTATGCCAAAGCATATTCCACTGAAGAGATGTCGAATACAGGTCAGTGAATTTGCTAAAACATCATAGTACACATTGCAGTCACTGGCAAATATGTTTAAGCTGCCCACAGAATGCCACAGTGTAAACAGACTGTTTTTCAGAGTATCCTGTTTATTTATACTCATGCTATCACTGCCATCTACAGATCAACAGTGAAAGTTCAGATAAGGGTGTTTTCAGTAAGCCTTCATGCATCTTTGAGTATTTTCTTCCCTTAGACGCTAGACAATAAATCCGCTTCTCATTGCCACGCACAGGCATGAGCAACAGAGCTCATGTAGGAGCCAATATGTTCAAATAAACCTGAAAACACATACACACACACACGCACACACACACACACACACATTAGAACCTTCAGAAAAATGTGAAAATGTTAGTAGGTGTTGGAAGGTATTTTAATGGGAACTATGGAAATGAAAGTAATTAAAAAAGCTGCTCTATTAACATAAAATATTTTTTGCAATATCCATAGAGGAACAATATGGTTTCCTTGGGAAACATGTAATTAGTTTGACTACACAGTCATAAAATATGTTGAAGGATATAATTATTTTCCTGGGCAGCAGGCAGCTAAAAATGTCATTAAGTGAGAGCAAGGTCAGAATGCATTGCAGGCGGTTGTGGGAGGGGTGAAAAGAGGCTGAAAGCAGGTACATAAAACATTTACTCCTAATGACTTACCTTCAGCAGAGCAGACCAGCAACACCATGGACATCGGCTCGGCAATTTTAATAATTGGCTTCGCTGCTCTTGTTGCAGCCTTCCTTCTTCTGGTAATTGGACTTGTGTATGCTGAGCTGATGAATTCAGACATTCCTTGTGGGGTTGCAAATAGAGGCAAACTGCACATGGTTCATGGATTGTTTGTTGGTATTGCAGTCGTGGTGAGTATCAATTTCTGCAAAAGTGTTAGTGCTTAGTTTTGTATGTTGCCTGTGTGGAATCATATCTGTTTTTGTTAACTTTTTAAAATATTCAACTTATCCTTTAGAGTAAATGCCTCTTGTGGAGAATAAAAATGTACTCTTATAGGTCATGTGTGGATATCCTTCCTTTGTCCTCCAACACCTGATAAAGCTTACATCAGAGAAATTTTAGATAAGAAATCATAACCAACAAAGGTGCAAAGACAAAGTCATGTGTTCCGCTTCTTTGATGTTGTCATGAATGGTTTTTTTTCAACCAAATAACCTTCACTTTGACTTTATCTATCAGGGCTGTATATATTTTTGTCTCCTATTTGTTGTAAGTCTTTTGTTTCTCTCCTGCCAGGCTCGGATCCTACATCGACTGGGCATTTGTCATCAGGTTAGCTTTACCCGATGGTTTGTGGCCTGTTTTCTCTCTCACCTGAAACAAGTTCCCGCTGGTCTGCGAGTGAAGGACATGACATTCTCAGAGGTGCCAGTGCGAGTATATGAACCTACCTCTGTGTGTGATGGCTTGAGGAGAGGTCTAATGTATTTCCATGGAGGCGGATGGATATTGGGAAGTATAGGTATATGATGTTACAGTCACTTGCTTAACTAAAATAAAAATGCTCAAATACAAGTAAAACCTGACTTCCTCACAGTTACGGTCAGTAATTTTATGACAGTGGAAATGAATTTTAACCTATTTTCATTTGAGAGGTATGGAGCATAAGAAAGTTTCAAAATTCCGAAATACTACAAAATTGCACCCAAGTGTAATATTTTTCAGCACAGGTACAGAAAGGACAAAGACGTGTCACCTTCTGTTTGTGGTTATTTATGGCTTCTTTTTTGCAACGAAGATCTTTTAATAACTCTATCCTACTAATCCTGAACAGATTCTGTTGATGAAGTGTGTCGGCATATTGCTATTGAATCTGACACCACTGTGATATCTGTTGGGTATTTACACTTTTTTCCCCACTCCACATACAATAGTAAATCTATTTTAACCACCATGAAGCTACAACTTAACATACTGCTCCTTTTCCTTTCACCCCTCTTAGATACCGATTAGCCCCTGAGCACAGGTATCCTGCCCAGCTGGATGATTGTGAGAAAGCAACGTGTCACTTCCTGTCTGTGGCTGAGACAGAGTTCGGGGTGGACTCTCACAGAGTGGCAGTTGGAGGGGACAGCACTGGGGCTAACCTGGCAGCAGCACTGTGCCAAAGGCTGGCGTGCAGTGAGGACCTACATCTGCCATTCCCTTGCGCTCAGGTCCTCATTTACCCAGCCCTGCAGATGGCAGATTTCAACTTGCCTTCCTACCAGCAAAATCATGCTGTGCCCATATTGTTTCGTGGCCGGATGGCATTCTACTTCCTGCAATATCTCAATGGAGATGTTTCTCTGTGCCAAGAAGTGCTGGAAGGTAACCATGTCCCCACTGAGCTCAGGCCACGCTACGAACTATGGTTATCCCCTTCCAACTTACCTCCTGAGTGCCTCACACGTGGTTTCTATAAGCACCCAAGCCCAGAATATGATGGGGAGGTGTATCACGCAATTAAAGATGGTTTGGAACCTGAGGTTTCCCCTTTACTGGCAGACGATGCTCTCATTCAGAAAACCCCGCGAACCTTCATCCTTACCTGTGAATATGATGTCCTGAGGGATGATGGGATTCTTTACAGGAAGCGACTTCTGGACCTGGGAAAGGATGTCACCTGGCAGCATGTGCTAGATGGCTTTCATGGCATGATTAACTTTTTTAACCAGGGCTGGCTCACATTTCCCTCTGCAGTGCAAGTTGTGGATGGTGCTGTTCACTATATAAAAACACTGTGAGGGTAATAAATAAGATCCTGCAATAAACTTTATTCTACTCCCCATCTTGTCTTACATTTGAATAAACAAATGTGCCTCCAGTGTTTGTCATTACCATTATACTGTTCACAGAAGCCCCCCACCCCCCCACCCCCCTCCAAATTCATTCCATTCCAAAAATGAAAAGTAGCCCAAGGAAAGCAAGTCTGCATACAATATTCTGGCACCTTTTTAACAATACAGAGCAGGCAACTAAAAGGTAAATGCCATTCCTTAACTTTAGGAAATGTATTTCCTTTTAACAAAGATGTAAGACATCTTCTATTTGCTTCCAGGACACTCTGCTTGCTTTACCCACAGTGTTTGCTGTACCCATGGCAACAGAGCTCTTTTTCCCCTCCACTGCTGAAGCGATTATGTAGTCAGGTGAATACACCTACATGCTATCCATTTGACTAGTTAAACTAGCTCCAGCAGGGCTTTAGATTTCCCAGGTGTGTTTGATACTGGGCAAAGTATGAACCAGAAAGCCAATGCACAGGATAAATGGGCCCAAACCGGATGGAGAATAGAGCAGAAGTATGCAAACAAAGTGTTGTTAGGCAACTGGGCTGAAGAAAGACTTCAGGTAGGCATATTGTCTGTTTACGACATGCTTTACTCTACAGTGTGATAATGCAGCATTTCGATTCAGGCTTTCTAACTCTATATCACAGTATGAAAAACGTGTTTTTCCAATCTAAACATACAATTTCACCTCAGCCTGAGAACACAGACTTTCTATGTCTTTTCATGCTGTGTCTAAAACATAATACTACATTAATGGCAGCCTGCCAACATTTTTTTAGAACCTGAGTTGGTAGTCAGATCTATAACAAAGTGATTAGGCGGCCTCAGTTCAGCTACATCAGCACAGCCTCCTGGTGGGCGAGAGCTGGAGACTAATTGCATTGATGTGAGTTTTGGCCATAGGCTGCTGGTTCAGGATTTGTGAGGAGAAATGACTTAAGGAATACTGTACAGCAGGTCAATTGTGAAATGTGAGCTCTGCTGATCCTTATGCTGGGATCATTGCTCAAGTCCCTGTATATCCCCCTTGCTCAGTCCACTTTGTGATGCCTGTTTATTCTGTCCGACACAGTTCACTCGCAAGCCAAAGATAGCCTACAGCACCAGTTCTGTAGACTACCGACCCCACTGGGATTTCAAGCCAGACATCTCTGAGAGAAGATCTGCCCTGCTGAGAGCTGAGGTCAGCCTTTAACTGCTCATTCATGGTATTATCACCAATTGAATGCCTGTCAAAAGCCTGCAAGTCAGGGTTTTTTCCCCCGCTAGAGTGTGAACACTTCTGCATAATACTGATGGCCAAGATAAAGGCCTGTGATAAAACTCTTTATGAAAGCAAGTTTCTGTTCAGACTCAGCAGCAATGAAAAATGTGTAAAATCATCAATCCTACTGGGGACATACTATAGGGTTAGTTGGAGCAATTTGCCGCTGTCACATGGTGAGCCTCTTGAAGATTATTGAAAAAGAACAGGTCATGCCCTCTATATCTTAATCCAGAGAAGGCCACTGTGTGAAGGCTACGTCAAGATCTCTCTATATTGTATCCAGGGGCTTCCATCTAAGACGATTTTTGGGCACCATGACCCGCCATCCTCACATTATCTGGTCACACAGTATGCGGAAAGCTACGGGCGTAACCTCATCAATGCTTTGCCCACTCTGCAACACAGGCATCCAGACAACTTGACACAAAAGCCCGAGAGGTCTGACCAGCTGACTTCTGGTAAGTTCCATGCCAACACTGCCAGAAGGCAGAGATTATACATGAGAAATAACTTTGTACATTAAGCCATTACAAGGAGTATGAGTGCAGTGCAAACATAAGTGCATTAAATCTTGTATGAACAAAATACATCAGCAGTTGAGCTCATGAACAATTAACCTGGGGTGGGTCCAGATGCCTTTTATAGTTCCAAATCAGCCACCGATGTAATTAATGGCTGCAGTAACATGGCAGTTAATGTGCTCTTCTTTTACAGCACTTCCAAACAACATTGGCCCACTGCAGACCACAAATCACCATTTTGAAATACAGCAGTCACACCTTCCATCTCTGACTGAGTACAGGTCAGCATACCAGAGGCAACCACTTAGTGCCTTCTGCCAGAGCCGCTTTGCCAAGGCTTCACACATGCTCTCCAGCCACCTCTATGAAGCCAATCGTAACAACAAGGATCTGGATCTGAGACAGCACTTAATCCTACAAGTCCCGGATCATTATTTCAGCCTATGTCCACCATCACAACAGGCTTAATTTCAGTATTGTAGCTATGAAACTGCCTCCGATACTGGTTAATTTAGAAGCTGTGTTTGTGAATTCCCTTTTTCCGTAGTTGACAACAAGTAAAACCCTAACTCAACAGACCATTTGGGGAAATCAAATGGATTTTAAAAAATTAAAGACAATTCTCATTACCTTGTGAGGACTACTGTAGATTTACGCTGGTGAGTTGCTTTAGCATTTAAATGTGTGGGAGGGAGAAAGGGATGGGACTATAAATTATCTCCACCCTTTCAGAGCATAATTACATGCAAATTCTTTCTCTGCGCAGTGTGTATGTGAAACTGGAAATGGGCTGTTAGTATTACTCTAGATACTCTGCGGGAGAAATAAATAAATAAAAATACTGTTGATGCCAGAACTGACCTGGGTATTTAGGTAAAACAGAAGCAATGAGTCATCCAAGGCAATGTCTGAAGGGATGTGTCTAACTCCCATTCCATTAGGTGTTTAATTACAGAGAATCAAAGTGTTTAATTAGGAAGAATCAAAGATGCTTATGTTTGATGGTCAACCATCTGCGTCTGCCTCCCTTTTTCCCCACTTGCCTGCTGCCTTCCAGTGTAGCTCTGTTTCACCCACTGTTAGCTAGTTAGTCTCTCTACTGTGCTGCTGATGCCCGTGTGTCACATGACACCCTTGGGTTATGGGAAATCTTCAACACAACACGTCTTACCAAAGAACTGCTGTATTTGCCTCTGAGCCACATGATGGTGCTATAGCAACACGTCACTCTCGCTGTCTTTTAAGTCCTTGCCTTTACAGTCTGTACAGTGAGGAACTTAATTGTACATGAAGAAACAATGAGGGATTTAATATTTGCATCATTCTTATGCATATTCAGTTGTTAATGTAATCAACACAGTAAAATAAACCACACATATTTAGATTGCGCTTGTATTATTCTATTACTTTTTATAAGTCACACAAACAGCAGAATAGACATCTTAATAGAACTAGTCACTAAGTGTGGATTAATATTCACTGAATGACAAATTTCTAAATTCCTCTGATGTTTATAAAACAATAGATAACAAAGTGAAGATATCATTTGGTACAATGAGCTGAGGATGTTCTTATTCTTATTCACATTGAAAACAAATACACATCTTTCTTGCCACCATAGAAGGTGACTGAAATGACAGAAATAACTACAAGTCTGAGTGTTTCAGTGCAGTGACAAATGCTTTCGAAGCTTACCTATTTATATTGCATGGCATACCCATTTACATCGTGTCATATCTAAAGAGCAACTGTAAGTAATGACGTTGTATTCAGGCCACTGTGTAAAATATATTTGTGCCCTACACAAGGGGACAGACTAATAGATTAAAATTATATTGTTAAATTCTTGTTCAGTTAGCGCTGAATGATTTGGTTTACTCTGATGCTTTTTTATGAATTATCTTTGCATTAAAGAGATTAAGCATCTGGGATGATATAAAACTAACATAATAGCAAGAAGAAGTTGCAAATCAAAGTAGCAAACAGTTTCAATGGCAGCACATCCTGTGTAAATCTAGGTAAACAGTAGTTTGACTACCATTAAGAGTCTTATAATTTACATCTATTGCCAAGAATGAGACATGAGGAAAACACAATTCTTTCTGTAATACGCAATCCACTAAAAATAAAGTACTTTTAGAAACAGATGCTTTCTTGCTTTGTGGAAAGGGAATCTTTATAACACTTCAAAAATGATAGAAAAGTGGTTGCAATTTTGCAATGAAATTTGGGGCTGGGCTGAGTTGAACATAAACCTGGCCGAAGCAAAACTCACCCAGGCAACAATAAACTTGATGTAAAGCATGTTCTCGTAAGGATACTCAATCACAATCTAATCTTACCATCAATGGAAAATTGAATCCTCATTACACACTAGTTTGCTGAGGCTTCTTATCAGGTAGTGAAAGAATAAAGGGGAAAAGTATGCCCTTGGCTGCAGAGAGTATGCTCAAATCCTCATCTATGAAAGCAGGAGAGATCTCATCAGCCTCGAACTTCATGGTGAAGTGGCGGCTGACACAATATATTGTGTCATTCATTGCGACACACTGAAACGCAGGGCAATGCAGAATCCGTTTGGAGCTGCACTCATACCACAGTCGGGCCACCGTGTGGTATCGGTACACACTGACACCCAGGACTGGGTTAACATCAAACCGATACAAAAATCTCCCCACAGCCACAATATCTACAGTCTTGTATTTGCTGCCGACTATGAGACTTGGCCTCCAGGTGTCAGTTTTGGGGTTGTAGCGTAGTAGCATGTATTTAAGAGTTCCTCCAGAAACAAAAAGCTCTCCATCGCACACTGTCACATGGTGTGCCACAGCGAATGTATCATTAGGCAGAGGAGCCACAAATGTCCATCTGTCCAATCGTGGGTCGTAGCGCTCCACAGTGGAGAGGCACTCTCCTCCAATTGCATATATGTAGCCCTCCAGTGCTGCCAGTTTGCAGCGGGGCCTGGCTTCATTCATAGGACTGATCTCTTTCCAAATGGATGTCAAAGGATTGTAGCAGAACACTCGCTTTGAGGGTGTCATTTCTCTGTCAGTGCCTTGGCAGCCCACTGCCACGAATAAGTAGTTATCCATTGTGCACATGGCACAGGCTTTAGAGATGACCTCCTGTGGGATTAGGCAGAGTGTATGCCAAGTGTCTTTGTAGTCATCATAATAGTACACTGCACTTGATGTCCTCCTCTGCTCTGATGTTGCTCTGCGCCCTTCAGTGTTGCTGACCCAATCTTGAGGATCCATGTCTGCAACCATGACAAACCTCTTCCCCCTCATTCTTTGCCTCTGGATTTGTTCCCGCTCACCAGCCATTAGCCGCCCATAAAGGCTGGGATCCCTGAGCACATGGAGGTAGTTATCAGACATGACCCCCAGGGCTGCTTTCTGCAAAGATGTCTGGCCATGTTTCTTAGCAAGGCACAGTGTCTCCAAACAATTACCCAGATCAAGCTTACTCTTTAAGACTTCTAAATCTGTGTCATCAAGAATTTTTGCTTGAAAGTTTAAAAATGGAGCCCCTTCTGCAGTCTCTCTATCTATCCCCTCCTTCACATTAAGGATTTTGCTGTCAGTAGCAGGACTGATAATTGGGTGAACAGAGACAGATTCATCGCCAGCTATAGCCCGAGAGTGGGTCACTGGAGTTGAGGCTCTTGAAGTTAGAAAGGGGATCGAAAGCTCAGACTCCTGTGCTGCAGACAGATAGCTCTCTTTGCGTAAGAGTACAGGCCTTGGGGGTTTTCTCAGCTTGAGGCACCCTGGCGAGGAGGCATCTTTAACAGTGCTTTGTGGTGAAACCAGATCACGAATAGTGATGGGGTTTAAAGACGATGGAGACTCTCTGAAACTGCTGCCATGGCTTCCAAACTCCCCTGGCTTTGATTCAAAGTCCCTCTCATACTGAGAAAGTACCGTATTAATATCTGTAATGGAGTGAGAAGATGACTCAACATAGTAATCATATATCTTTCCACGCACAACGTGGTCTCCTGTCCCTTCTAGCACTATGTTTGCATCTTCCACTTTGACCTCTGCCTTGGAGAGGAAGCTGGAGTAGGACCCTTTGCTCTCCAGGTCCTGTCTTAACTCTCGGCCCACACCCACACTTCTCTCCAGCTTCTGCAAAATGCAAGGGGAGCGCCGCCCCGTTGTACTGACCATCCCACTCTCTGTTGGATCAGGGAGTTTCAGAGCAGATTCAAACATAACATTACTGGTGGCAACCTGTCCCTGCTTCTCATAAGTGATTATCTCTTCATCCATGCTGGTATCGTTTGTTGCAAACACATCCTCACTTGTTTTAACCTGATGTGGAAGAGTCTCAGCTGGTGTCTCCTTGGTGCTGTCAGATGTCAGGTCATCACCTGAATCTGCTAGCAACGATCTGGATTGCTGGCCCGCATCATCTGTCTCATGTTTTGTTGAGCTTTGATGTTGAAGTGTTGTCTCGCAGTTTTGGCAGATTGCATTTCCTGGCTCTTTGTCTTTGACATAGAGCTGGATTCTTCTTCGATGCCTGGAGCTGTAGAACCTGTAGCCCCAAGAAACCAGCAGCACTGCAGCCACAGAGACACTAAGTTTCCACAGCAGCTGCATGTCGAACTGGACTCCCAAAAGCTCCACAATGGGCATAGCTGTAGCAATGTTGGTGGCAATAGTTGGTTGGCTGATCCTATTGAGCGTTATTGTCAGTGCATCTCAGCTGATAGTAACTGTCTGGTTGTCATTGTAAGAGAGCTGCTGTGATCTGATGACTCTGCCTCCGTGCCCAAAGGATCAAGTGTAAAATGATAGCTCTTGAGGCACAATTTGCATCACTGGCTCTGCAGAGGCGGGGCCCTTTCATGCACCACCTGTGGCAAGTCACATGCAGCTTCAGTATCCATACACGGAATATGTAAATATGCCATAGATCAATATTTGGTTATGCAATTTGTTGACTCAACAAAGCCTTTTCCCACAACTATCCAAATGTTATGTTGTGTAATGTAAGAGTTAAAGTTACCGCAATACAAAGCCTTACTTTGCAGGGTTACGTTTCAGTTTCAGCATCTTGCTGTTTTCATGCATAGAATGTATTATGTACATTTCTAAAAGAATTCCCCAACATATTATGAGAGATAACTCTTCTTCACTTGCCCGGACATACTTCTAGCGCTCCAGAAGGAAATCATGGTTTGAATAAAGGGCGTGGAGTAATGATAACTGACATTTATCAAATACTTATTAACCAGGATACATCTGTTTGCACAGCCATGATCCATATTAAAGGTCCTTTCCCTGCCAGCGCAGATGCTTAAGTTAGTCTCTGTTAAGATGATCTGAAGATTAGTATCAGACTTAAATGGCAGTCACATGCTATTATAAACACAATAAAGTGTACAGAGCACCATCTGAACAATAAAAGCATGTGTAATGCAAATAAAATGGGAAGTCTTTGTACACATAACCTTGGGAGTGTCATTTATTTCTCTACACTATACTAGATTCAAACATGTATTTCTGCCTCATGGGAGATTTGTTGCTCAGTTGCTGCTGCCAAGCTGCCATTTGTATTGTTGATAACACAGCAGCGAGGCTGTGGTCAACAACAAAATAGTATTCATCTTAACAGCGTGTTTAGAAGCATTGTAAAGATGCATCACGTGGGGACTCGTGCAGAGGGTGTGTCAGATTTCCGAGCCCACACTGGCAATGTTTGGTCATCTGATAGGACAGCCTGCAGACAACAAAAAGGAAACTGGACTCTGCAAGCACATTTGCCTCCTGAATAATTCACAAATGCTCTGTGCAACCTCTTATCCTCACCACTGCTTCTAGCTTCAGGTGGAGCATTCAGAAGATGATTATCATGTGCATTGTAGTCATGTGCTTTCACTTCTTTCTTATACAACGACAACATGTGACTGAAAATAAACAAAGCATAGTAAGTGAAACTAAAACCCTTTTTTTAATAGATTCTTGCTTATGCACAATTCTTTTCTTTTGGATTAAAGAAAATGTGACAAAGCAGTGCATTTAAAGGCTCTTTTTTCTTATCTATTGCATATTTCTGGTCCACGATAATATGGTTATGAATTTAGTACTCATAGCTACTGCTAAGATGTGGACAACAGTAACACAGCCTTATCCACAAACTATTTAGGACAGACTTCTTCTGGCATGATGATTAAATCATATAAAGCCAATTGGCACATTGTATTGTACTCAGAAATGGACCCTTTTTTCTCACTTGAATGTAAAATGAGTGAGTGAAAGCAAAAAGCACAAAAGTGCCTCTTGAATAAAAATTACAATGATAGCCGAGTTAGAATACTATACAGTGGGTGGACAAGGATTTGTGCCCTTTGCTTCCCTTGCCAGATAAAAAGTCATTCAAAGCACATATGACTGTTTGTTAATAATGTTTGTGCTCTGCAGCTCTCATCTCCCGTATGCAGTATGCAATATGGATAGTACTTTGGCAAGGTGAGCTGATATCCCAAACAGATAGGTCTATCCTTTCGGTTCACCTAAGCTTCAAAATCTCTCCTCTTACCTCCCACCTGGTTTAAACCTTAATCCCTTAATACATGTTGGGTCCTTAGAATAGCTTAAATTGCAATTCTTGTGAAGTCCAAAAAATGCAGGATTACATTGCATTAAGCTTTCACTGAAAGGCCAGAAACCGCAAATGGCAATGTCAGAATCTCCTTCAAAAACCACGTTGAGGTCCATATCATTAGAAAAAATCAAAAAGACGTCTTTTTCTCTACAGAGTCGATCAGCACACGTTCTTATACATTATGGTGGGATTTTATTTAAATAATTTCAACAGTTCTTTCAACCATCTTGATTAGCATGTGTCTTCGGTATGAGTAATAATGCTGCATATCGCCTGTACACAGCATTAAAAGGCAGGACAATAAAAATCATTTGTGAAACACTGTTTTAAGCAAAGTCAAGGCTTTTGAGTTTTGTCATCTCTCCATTTTAATAGAGGTGAAATGAAACAAATGCAACAACCCTGTTTACACAAGCTGCCTCAGGTGAACTCCTCCCTGGGATGGCGGCTAAAATGATCCTACTAGTACTGTAAATGTCTGGGTAAGAGTTACGTATTGTACACAATGTAGGTCACTTAAGATAGTATGTCACAAGTAAATAACTGGATTACAGGCCAGTGACAATGAGTTGCAGTGCTGTCATTTGCAACACACCAAAAGGAGAAAGAATCTTCAAACGTCACATGCACCACAACCCCAAAACAGCAGACATATGTTAGATACTTTTTACTCTGTCCTTGGAGACCTGCCATATAGATATAAAAAGCCAAAATGAGAAACAAAAAGGCTGTTAATGTTTCCATCCTTTTCAGCCAAGAATTATCTCTGAAAACAGAGTTGAATGAAGTACAAACAAGGGTGGAGGAGTGTAAACTCCAATTATTTCAGCAACCATCCCTCACCATAACCCATATAACCTCTTTTAATTATTTTTCAGTATTTACACTGATGTACACAAAATACACTCAAAATGAGATTTTTTTTTTCTAGTTTCTGCATTTAAATCCTCTTGTACATTCTGAGCCATCAGAAAGAAAACAAAAGAAAAGAAAAAAAGAAATTTGTATATTAATAAAAAAGCGTCTCCACTTCGAGCATCTGTATTTATTCTCCCATGGTTTATCAGCTTGCTCTTAGTCAGGTACATCCCAGGATATGTAGCAGGTGTGGTTGATGTGGTGTCGCAGTCTAAAATCAGTTCCATTTTTCACATCTCAGTACCAATTTCAGTACCAATAATATTGTGAGTCAATAAAATAAAATCCAAATGCTTTTTTTCTTTTCCATTTCAAATCAACTGATTTTATTGGTCAACAGGCAGACGTGGGACAAGAAACGAAAAAAAGGTGTAACTGGGCGGGGCTATATAGGAGGTGGTTACTGTCATGTTCATCATGTTGTTCTTTTCATATCATTATCTTGGTTATTATTTTTGTTACAAAAACAGTGTAGAGCCATCGTGTGGTGGCACTGTTTCCTGATCGACTGACATATGCAGGGTCTGTTGATGACTGGAGAAGGCTTGTGGGACTGTGGGAATCGTGTTTTGTGTGATTGTGTGTGTGTTACTGTGTGCATGTGTTGATGTTACATAAGAAGGGCAAGTATGTGTGAGCGAGAACGTCTTGGATGAGAGGTTTCACGTCAGTTCCACTGTCACTGTGAGGACAAGTGCCATCCACGTTAATCCGAGCATATCCATGCGGGGGGCTTCATCTACAAAACCAAAGAAAACGACAATCAGACCGTTTCATTCATCGTTTTGATGTATTGTAGTGCATTAATAATCAATTTTAAAAAACAAAGCAATTGTTCATCCCACTGAGCAATTCTTCTGAATTATACTCGTGCTTGAAGTGGCTAAATATGTTATTTACAGTAAAATAGGAATTTCATTAAGAAGGGATTTTTAAGGGCATTGAACTGTTCTATGTTTTCACTCAACTGAAAACAATTAAATAAACAAGACCATATTGTGATGGGATCATAACAGCTGCCAGTGAGTTTTCCCACCAGGCCTATTGTGGAAAATATTTTTATGTTTATAAACCAGATAAAGACACCTATGAGACTTACAAATACATTAGGAATGCAAAAGACTGTGTTATCAGAGCTTAAAGCAGCTCAAGGCCTACTCCAGGTGCCCTTTACCCAGTACTCACGGGCAGAGATGGGCAGTAACGCGTTACTTGTAACGCGTTACTGTAATCCGATTACTTTTTTCAAGTAACGAGTAAAGTAAGGGATTACTATTGCAAAAACGGTAATTAGATTACCGTTACTTTCCCGTAGGAACGCTGCGTTACTAAAACTGTGATTTTTTGCGAGAATGTCTCATGACAGTGACGTAAGCAAGTGCGACGTTTGTGACAACAGCTGTGTGCAGATCAACAATGGATCGACTGCGGGAGAGAGTATGAGCGTGCAGCGTTTAAAGCGTGGAAGTACTGACCTTACTTTAAGTTTGATTCCATAAAAAGTGACAAAAACATTAGTGTCCGCTGTGCGTGGGAAGAAAACTTCTTTTTACAGCGAAAAAAAACCCCCTAAACTTCCAAGCAAGCATCGAGTGCGCTACGACGTAATGGGAAATTCACAGAGAAACTCGGGGATTCTTCCACTGACTGCTGCGGCACACCTGCACCAGGGTAAACCTCCGCCTACCCTATTCCTGCTTTACAGGTGAAAATAGAGCAAAAGGACCGCTAGTCTTTGACTTTATTTATTTTCTGCTGTGTTTTACTTGCATCTATTTGAAAGACTGAGTGTAAACACACACAAAAAAATATATTTTATGTGCTGGAATGTGCAGAAAATAGGTTTAAATAGGTTTAAAACAAATTTCTTTCAGTCAGAGAATGTTGCATATAATAAAATTTTTGCTTGATGCATAAAGTTAAAAGATTAAAACTAATAAAACAAGTTTTAAAAAGGGACTTTTCCATTTGATTACATTTTGTATGATGGATTGTAGAAAAAGTAGAATTGGGCTGAAAGATCTATGCTTTATCACCTATTCAGGTTGTAAATCGTGTTTTTAAAAAGTAACTAAGTAACTAAGTAATGAATTACTTTTGAAAATAAGTAATCAGTAAAGTAACGGGATTACTTTTTTGGGGAAGTAATCAGTAATTAGTTACTGATTACTTTTTTCAAGTAACTTGACCAACACTGCTCACGGGTGACATGACACCAATCTTCACAACCGATCCCAACTATACACCTGTAAAATTTTGGGACTGTATCTTGCACGGCTGTCCACATACCCATCTGAAAGTACTTCAAACCACTTATTTGACAGTTCCACCTATAGTAGGCATCCCCAGGACCACATTTTGCCATGACACACAGACAGTTAGACAGACTTACAAGGTGAAAACAATAGTGGCCATGCTGCTGTAGCTTATAAAATTGTTTATGGCACACACATAAACTATTTTAACCTGATTGTTGCTTATAGACTGAGACTTTGCTTCATCAGAAAAACATTTCTTCTCTAAATGTCTCAACTCAGGGGGCTTGAAATCACTTGAGGTACAGCTGCAATCAAAATTATTTAGCCCTGCTGAGCTGTTAAGGGTTTATCTATTAAACCTTCCAAAGATGTTTATAAATTTTTATAAATCACATTTGAGTCGAGAGATGTAATCAAAATAACATGTTTAAAATGTTTAACATCTTATGTAGGTGGATGACATTTTTGAAATACATCCATTCATTAATTTCCGTAACTGTGTGTTTAATGCAGAGTGAAATATAGAAATGTAGATGAGAATGATTAAATTATTTTATAAAACTGTTGTTTTTAAATAACTTACTATTAAACTTACCACATGTCAGGATATAATTAAACTAGTAGGAATTGAAACTCTATAACAGCACCTGAATTTGCTTCAGCTGTGATAAAGATATACCAAAATCTTGTCTCAGCACGTGCTCCAGCTGTGTAATCAACTTGGCAACCTGAAAGTTACTGTTTTAAAGGGTAACAGTTATTTCACCAAAGTGTATTAGTTAAAGACATGAAAGGCCCAGACAAGAAGACATCACCAACAAGACAAGCACGCATGGATGTGGTTGCCTTTAGCTGTTGCAGAAAAGGGAAAAATCGACTGTGACTGACATTACGGATTTGGTGAAATACCAGGCAATTTAGCCCAGGCACATGCCTGGTGGTCATCTCAGTCCCCGGATATGAATCATCTTGAAAATCACTAGTTTGGGATTTAACAAAAGCACAGGAAGAATGGACTAGCAGTCAAAAAAGAGAGGTACCGGAAGCCTGTGAGAAACTACACAGAAACACTTATTGGAGATCTAAAGTCGAGGGATCCTATTAAAAGCTGCCTGCTATTGGATCTTTAAAGAGAAATTTCAATTTATATTTAGCACTATTAGCAAAGTCAACATTATGTTTCAAGATTCATAGAAATATAGATTAATGTATTAGTCCTTCTTTAACTGTTGAAAACTTTATTTGACACATGTATTCATTATATTTTGACACATTACTCCAACTTCTTGCTGCTTAAGAGGGTTAAATGATTTCCTATTGCAGCTGAGTAATAGTAAATCCCTGTTTTCCTCTGCTTTTGAAGTGCAAAATAATATGATACAGCAATGACATAAAATCCAAAAATCCCTGTTTGATCTCGCTAACAGTTAAGCTGAATATAAACATTGTTTTTTATTTCTCATTCTTGAAAAATTAAATGCCTGGTTATAGTGAACAATACTTCTATTTACAGTGTTTGCGCTTTTCATTTAACAGCATTGTACTATATTACAGAAGAGAAGTCATGAAAGAAACTTGCTTTGTGCAGCTAATGCTTTCTGAACCTCCCTTGTGGCTGCTGAGGGAGGAAAGTTGTGAACGACCGTGGGTGTGTCTTTGCTGATATAACCGGCAATTTGTCCCAGTAGTGCCAAGACTGTGGCTACAATCACTCTCACTATGAGAGGATGACCACACTGTGTGCGGTAAGATTGAGGTTCAAAATTTAATCTGGTTAGGCCTGTTAGATAACACAGCCAAGCGAATCTGAAGGATCCACCCGCTCCACCCACTGACAAATGTTAATTAGTAAGAGTTAAATCAAAAAGAGTTTCACAAATTAATCAGGATTCCATGATAAATCACTTCTGAAGGTTAATTTCAGGAGAACTCTAGAGTGACATTTTACATACATTAAATTCCACTCTATTTATGCAAGTCACATAACATCAGACAATAACAACTGGATCTTTTCAATAAATACCGCATCTCATTTGGTAATGAGCTCACCCAACCATAAGATCATCATCTGAGGTTCTATTCCAGTCTACAGTCATGGATGCAAGTCACCCAGCCATCTGTTTACCTTCAGTTTTTGGCTCAGACCTCAATGCATTTCTGCCAACCTGATTTTTTTTTTAGACAACTGGGACTGATTTCTGTGGCAACATGTTTTTTAAAAAAAGAAGGATGACTTTACCTCAGATGTACTGGCTCTAAAATGTCAGCTGGAATCATAATGCTTTCTTTTCACACGAATACTTTGACTCCAGAGAAGGTTTAAGTTAAGTTAGCTGGCTTTACAAATCGGCACGACATTTCTGACAGTGGCTTTGACGCATCCGTTTGTATGCCCACCAGTCTGGATCCTTTCTGATCTGACTTGTGTTCTAATAAAGGTTTTTGGAAAATGTATATTATGTGATTACTACACACGGCTCTTGCAATATTGCTATTTTTGACTCAGTGAATGCAAAGTCCGTCAGCTATGACTTGTATTGAATCTTGCCTTATGGTTAAACAGCTGTGTCTCAGCAAAGTGGATGCATTTTGCACCATAGGGCGACAATTCCAAACTTGTGATGCTTCTACCACCCTTGACTGACTGGTAGAGTTTTATGTGACAGGAAACATGTCACATTTTTATTAAAAATTCACTCATCTATTAAATTCCGTTCATTGCAACATCATGTAGCTTGACAATTTGTTTCAGACACTAGTATTCTTGTCTATGACAGACTTGACTGACTGGCAGATGTGGCGCTTCCTACTTGCACCAGATGAGGAGTCCAGCATTCAGGCATTAAGCTGCGGCACGTGTGTAGTGACCTCTTGGGGCTATGTTGTACCAATTTGACTTGCATGCAAGGCAAGTCTGCGCGTCCATGCTGACCTGATTCTGTCCTTGCTGTGACACACCTGTTCCTGTGCTTACCATAGCATTTGCATTCCCAGATTTGCATCCTTAAGATAGGAAGGGAACAGGAGAGGAAGACGGGGGGGAACAAATGGCAAAATGAAGAGTAAAAAAAATAAAAGGATAGTGGGAGAAAGGTTTATAGGAAACAAGAAAAAAATAGTAAAGTGCTGCTGGACTACAAGGCTGTTCAAATTTTGCCTGACTTTAAGCTTAAAGACAGCTCTGCATGCCATCTGCTTGGGAAGCTGTTCCCACTGTTTATTGGGACAAACATAGGCAGTGCACACATGCACTGAGGATTATACTTCAGGCAAATATATCATTCAGATGTGTTTTCCAGTTAAGCAAAATCAAATCCTTGCAAAAAAAATAAATAAATAAATATATATATATATATATATATATGTAAGGCATAATATAGGTTCTTCATTCCTTTTGCATCTAAAAGTAAGAGAAGTTACAATTTACAACAGCTAATAAATACACTCCTGTGTGAACTAATCCACAAATAGTGTCATGCTGTACTTCATCACTTTTGATGGGGGGAAATTAGGAAATTACACTAGAAAGAGTCTCCATATGTTTAACTGAGTTATCCCTATTTCTGTATCTAAACCCTGATTTCTGTCTCTATATGATTATGTTCTTATTTGAGTCTTGGTGAGTCATGATTCAGAAACCCACCAGTCAAGAATCCAGAGTCTGGCTTTTAACCAGCTCTGAATGTTTTCTTATACTACAGCATAATCTGCACTCCACATGAGGCCGACGTGATGGAAAATCTGCATCAAAAACAGAGATTGTGAGCTAGGCTCAAGAGAAAAAAAACAGGAAAAATAAATATGATGGAGGAGGGAAAATAGAATAAGCAGAGAGAGGGAAATAAGGTGGTGACAAAAGGAAAAGAGCTACCAAAAATGGATGAAGCACTAAGAGAAACTGGCACTGGGAGATAGAAAGTGAGTACAAAAGCCAGGGAGATAGAACTGAAAAACAAACAGAAAAAAATTAGAGCTGAAAGAGAGAGGGAGGGGCAAGAAAACAGGAAAGATGGAAAGGTTGTTGTCACAGCCCTGCGGCTTCTCCTGACAATCCCTCATCTTTACATATGATAATCTCAGAAGCCGCAAATGAGGCACCAATGCATATATGAAACACCGATAATCTCACACTTAGCCATAAGTGACAGGCACGGTTAGTCAGTGGAAGGGTTTGTTGCTTGCTGGTACTGAACATCAGCAAAGATTAATCCTGAATGAATCACTCTCATGCAGTGTATCTGGGGCAAAGTATTCAGGGCAGAATCAAAAAACATCCACCTGTCAATACGCTGAATGTCGAAACCGCAGTCAGCTAAAGAATTTGGTACTTTGATCAGTGCTACGTTTCTGCACACATTTTCTCACTGAACCGACTGCAGTGTCACAGTTTGTTCTCATATTACATACAGCATGTCTGAAAATGTGATGATCAAACAATACAGCCAGAATTATGAGATGCATTATTATGAAAAACACACACACTGAATGCTTGTCAGCTCTGTGGTTGAAATACTTACTGTTCAGATTCTGTGTGTTTTTCATCATGCTTGGATTTTCTGTTGAAAGGACAAAAAAAGAAAGATCAGGGAAACAATCAACCATTGATGTAGACACAGTTTATGTATAGAACTGAATTATATGCAAACAAAGAAGGAAAACAACTTAAAAAAAAGAGAGAAAAACACAGCAATATCTGACAAAAGCTGTAGCTTTTAGTGACACTGAACTATGAAGTTCCTGTAGCACATGCTAAATGGAAGGTCCCCAGTCGGAAAGGCTGGGGCTGCAAATGGACCTGGGAACACACAGCACTGCAAAACAACAACCTAGACAAATTTTTAGCAGCACTGAGATCCGTGAACTAAAGCTGTGGCAAGGCAGTCTTAGAAAGACGTTTGGAGAAACCTACTGCACCTTTAATAAGCAGCATTGGTGTCTACCCTGCACAATCCTCTCTGACCATGTCGTTTCAAAGACCTCATAGGGATGAAGTAATTGCAAAAAAGGGAGCAGTGGGTTTTCAGAGCATTGACAACAACCTTTAATTCCACTTTGTGAGCTATTTTTGGATGTTAGATGTTGTATATGAGCAGGTGGAAGCCACATATAAAGCACAGTGTGAAACTTTACTTGTTTCATTGCAACCATATTAAGATAGCAGCTCCTCTGAGATGCCCAGAGAAATTAGTGTCTGCACTCTCGATATGCACGCTTGTGTTTGCCTGCCCAGCACATTTGCATAGGCATACATATTTGCGTGTCTCTGCCTGTGTGTGAAGTACAGTTGTCTGCCTGTGTGTTTGTCCCTACCGGGTTTCTCATTTCTGCTGACTCACTTCAAAGTAATCTGACTGGATATTATCACTGAGGGTGGCTAGAAATGTACATCATCAAGACGTGAACGCTGCTTGTCATTGGCGGAGCGTCTCTATAGCAAGCTATCATTATACTCTATTATTCTTGATGATGTATACTGAACATTTAGTGAAGTGAGCAGAGCCCCCAAGTACTTCTATCTCTTCATCCCCCCTACCCCGGCAGGTGTCTCATCTCAAGGCCATGGGGGATGGTGCCAAGGTCACTTAATCACCATTTACTTCCCCTTAGAGTGAGTGAAGGCAATCTACAAGGAGAAGGCAGACAGATGGGCCATACTAGGCACATAGCCCATGACACCTGAGGATGCATCAGGGTGTTAAATAGACATTAGTGCACTTCCTAGCAAAACGCTTCTCAAGGTAACGCCCGCCTAAAGTGGCACTTTTCCCTTAAAGTGGCTTCTTATTAGACCTGCCCAGTAATTTGTACATTTGTGACACACTTAAACCTTGTTCAAAGGAGTGTTTCAGGTGCAGAGATAGAAAGAAATGAGGATAACATGTTCTTTGTTTCAGAGTTGCTCAAGTACAAAAATGGTGTCAAGCTGATTTATGTTAGTAGGGGCACTGCAGGACTGAAACCCATGCATGTGCATACTTCACATTTCTGAACTTCCCCAAAAAATCTCCCAGTTTTTCTTGCTTAACTTGACATCTGTATAGTACAAGTGTCAAAAATTCTCTTTACACAAGGACTGCGTAAGAGGAGTGGCTGTATCTATCTATAGTTATCGCACTTCCAAATACAGGTCTCTGTTACATGAATGCTTCACAGTAGCTCCACTCAAAGATGACCCAGCATCTTTTTGCATCTGGTATGCATGCAGGCTTGGCAGCGTTGCTGCTACAGAGAAATTATAGACAGTCATCAAGAAAGATGTGCTTAGTTTTTACAGGTAGCATTGAACATACATTTAAAAAGGTATTATTTTAGCTGACTTAAAGATAAATAATGTCTGCCTACTTCTGGCTGTAACTCTGCTGTAGCCTTTTTAGCCATGAGGTCATTCAAATAAACCAATTTAATTTCTGGATATCATTTACAATATGACTTTTCAGGGAAAAGTGAGTCGGGGGTATGTTTCAACACGGGACCGACAGATTAAATTGTCAATGCACTCGTGCAAAGTGACATTTAGCTGTAACAGAAGTCATTTCACTGGAACTCTCAGAAAGGCAGATCCCAGTTCTTCCATGAGTGTCCAGTGCAAACAGAGCCAGAGGAGCAGGGCACACAGACATAACAGAACCTGTAAGCATTCCAGCTCCCACATCAACACCAGCAAATGAAGTACTTCTAGTTTTTGATGAACATTTTACTTTGGCTTTGCCATTGAACAAAGTGCTTTTCTAACACTGCCAACAACAAAGTCTTTTGATTTTAGCATGAGCCTTTGATACCATAGTTGTGTTTTGGTGTTTAAGTGAGAACAGCTGAGGACATGCCATTAATGGAATAGTCACTAAATCCCTTGCTAGAGAATAGTTATTCTCAAAAGTGCTGCCCTTAAAAGAATGCATTGTGGAAGCAATTACAATCTCTTATTAATCACACACTCAACAGCATTAATGATTTATACCTAAAATCGGTCACATAAATCTCTTAAGTATTCTTCAAAGATATTATAGATACATTAAAGCGAATTTTGTAGAATTACGCAATTTTCTTTGACATTTAAATGTGTAAAATGTGTGCCTATGAAATTGTGACAAACATTATTTCATATTTATTGTCCCCTAAATAATTCATCAAAATTAAATATGATTTCAGTTTAACTGCTAGTGTAGCAGCTGCTTCAGAATGGGACCAGAGTATGTTGCAGAGTTCAGCGTACATACCGAAGACTATGAGGCGAGTGTGCGTATCTGTGGAACCCAGAGGATTCTGGGCTGTGCAACGATACATGGAGCCGTTAAGCTCAGCTGGCACTCTCTCCAAAATCAGCTCCCTCCCCTCTCGCTGAGTGCTCCCATCCAGCAGGCGGCCCCCCACCCTCGTCCAGGTGAAGAGTGGCTCAGGGAAAACCTCGTTCTATCAACACCCAAATGGAATGGAAAGAAAAATAGGAACGAAAAGAAAAAAAATGCAGATGAATGGTGTTGAAAGGGCAGAACAGAGAAAGTCTGTGAGTGTCAGCCAAGAGATTAACAGCAAAGTATACATGAATAATACAAGCTCCAATTTCCCCCTAATGCAAAGGCAAGTTAACAACATGCATTAATAATCATGCTTCACTTTACAACAGTTTTACACAGATAGGCGTTTGTATCACTCTAACTATGCATCCTCAAAGGAAAATTACATGACAAAAAAAAGACACATTTGAAAGATTTCTAAAGAACACGCTCCAGTCTCCAGAGGACAGAGCCCTGGTCTTAGGGATGTCTTGAAATGTCACCACCATAACCTCACATTTTGAGAAAAACATACCACATGAAGTTAGTGTAGAACTGAAGTCCTGTATGTGCTATCACTAACTGTGCTGAAAAAGTAACCGTCAGTGTGGCTGTTTCTGCTCAAGAGTACTTTTTCCTACAGAGGTCCATGAACTCAAGAGCTAGCTTATTTGGCAAATTCACAAATGTAGAGTGAAGCAAAACAAACAACATTTTCAGCTACTGCAGTTTGCCCTTCTTCCACAGTTTTTCAAGCACAGTGTATACTCTACTATAGATGTGAGCAAGTCTACTGTGTTTTAAGACAGTACAGTCTTAAACTTAAACTTGTTGCACTTGTTTTTAAGACAATGATGTAATGAATACTGCTGCATAATAATACGAATATACTGTAATTAAAAACATATTCAAGACTGACAAACAAACAACACATCAATGAGAAGGAACAGAAAAAAAATCCTCTGTAAAAGAAGCATCAATAACAAATTCCGCAGAGGAACATCTTATTTCATCACAAAGGCAGGCAGCAAAATTATTAGTCTTGGCACAGAATCGGATCTATTGTGAAACCCCAAAGCCTAGGGCCCGGGGAAGGATAAGGGAAATTTTCTTTCTGATCAATCTGTACGCACTGATGCCTATGCTGCCGAAGGGCCCAACTGGCTGCGTGCCACAGTCAAGCCTGTTTATAATAACCAAACTTAACCCTGTTAAAAAAAAAATCTTTAAAATAATCTTAAGGTCACTGGGCAGACATGCATGTATAAATCTTTGACGTCAATAACTCAGTGTACTAAACTGATAACAACAACAATGCAGAATTTTAACTTCGTTCCATAAAATTTCATAAATTTCATTTCATTAAATTAAATTTGAAATCTGAAGTATGATTCCTATAGACTACAAAGTAACAAAGGGCACCTGCGCTGTGCTCCATTACGCTGTTTTATATCAGGATTAGCCATATTCGCTTCACCTGACCGACTCTCAATGTGTCATTTCTGTCAAAGATATCAGGACCACCCAGAGACCATTCACACAAAAGACACCTGCTCCTATTTTGGAAAAGAAATCAGGAAGTCTGAAAGCAGCATCACAGCTGATAGCATAGTTTCCAACCTAACATAAGCATGTACTTTTGAATTTATTCATTTTAATTCTTTAGTTTTAGTTTTACATTTGAGGATTTATTGAAAACAAACATTCTGAAAAGCTGCAATGTTTGGCATTTTGGGTGGACTAACTTTACTAACTTTAAGCAAAATGTTGAAATGTAAATACATTTTTTTCAAAATAAATATTGCACATGCTTGAATAAATAGGTTAAAGAAAATATGCCTGTGCCCAGCAAAGTGGTCACTAAAGAGGAAAACTAAACAGGCTTCACTGCACATGTGCACCAATCTCCTCCTATTGCAGACTTAATTAGTCTTTCATTTTCTTAAAACCCCATGCACTTACCCCTGGCGATCCTACCTGGAATCCTTGCACAGTGATGCGCACTGTGTCCCCTACCTTTGCCCTGCTGGGGGACATCAAAAGTTTAGGACCCTTTGGAGCAGCTGAAAAGAAAAAAAGACAGAGAGACAAAGGTCATTGTACTAAATATGGGGAGCAAATCCTGCTGGATACCTGTTTGGTCGCAGAGGGAGGGATACAAATACAATTTCCTGTCTATTAAGGTCACAGGCCGAGAGGCGAGGGACCTTCAGGTTCTTTCATCCAAAGAACTGTGCTGGATTTATTCCCCTTTGGAGAGAAAAGGAACTAAATTGGGTAGATACTCATTACTAGAGGAGAATGGGAGTGCAACGGGTGGAGTGTGGAGGCAGTGAGATAAGGGACACTCGCAGAGCTAATTCCCGTGTCTTGGTGCGGACAGCAGCCCCCAGATGGCTTTCATTTAGACCATCTAAAACAATGGGGCGCAAGTAGGAGAGGGAGTAGCCAGATTCTAATATCATGGAATTGTGAGGGGCCAGCGATTGTCCTGCGCATGTAGTGTTGAGATAAAATGAATGATTTGCATAATGCTATTAAAAAAATGAAGGTAAGTCATTTCATTGCAGCTAAACTGCACAGCACGCTGCATTAGGACAATATAAGCAGGTTCTGCACGATTTGTGATGATTAACAGCTCCCCTAAAGATAACTGCTCCAGATGCTGCACAGTTCCATATGTTAAACAAATGGACTGAGCATCACATGCAATGAGACTCAGGCTAAGGGTATCCTATCGCCTGTACAATGCAACCCAGGAGTTCTTCTGTTTAATTTGGTTCCAACTCTTAATATAAATCACACAGGGTGTTTGCTTTCATTGATGAACTAAAGCATAAATAAATAAACAGACAAATGACCTATACTGTTCGGCAATTAATCTGGAAACAAACTGTCCACTGCTACTAATGAATCACAGACTTTTCTTAGGCAGTCAATGACTACCAGCCTGTATCAGACTAATGGATTCAGAAATTACACTGTGGATTGTGCGTGTGACACTGTCCACAGTATAACATCCTCTCCTAGGGAATGTTATATAAAGCAGAAACAAAAGCAATTTAATTCCATGAAAATTTGCAAAAGAAGTGACTGAAAAGCGATATTATTAATATCATCATAGTCATCATCATTATTTTTATTGTTGTTATTAGCAAAACTTGTTATTCTCTACAAGCTGATGTATCTGTTCAGACCCCAAGCAGTGTAAACGGGTGCAAATTCCAAAAAGAAATTTTGGCAACAGCAACCTTAAAAAAGAAAAATCAAAATCAGGCAAAATAATCACATCTTAGCCCTGGCATCCAAACCGGAGACATCATGTGAGCAATTTGACATGAGTGTTCCATCTCACGCTGAAGACGGATGGCATTTAACAGGCTAGTTTTGGCATGGTAGTGTGAAGCACTATATTTCCACCTCCTACACACTAACAGAAGGGTATTTTTAAATACTGGTGTCATGGCGTCACATAGAGCTCGCCAGGCATATGGCTGGGAAGATGATGGCCGATTTCTGGGATTTGCTCCAGCAGTGACAGTTGGCGTCCTACGTCACCATCTTTGATTATGGCAGCATGCAGCGTGATGGACATGTTACAGCTTCTTTGAGGTGAGGGCATCACAGGAGAAATGAGCCACGGTCCCATGAGACCTAATGTCACTTAAGGCCCAACTTCTTAAAGAAAGAACTGTTATGACTTTAAGAGAGGTCAGAGAATAAACATGCCCCCCCAGAAAAACAACTGCACACCATGCAACAGGTGTGCTTTAATATCAAGAGAAGGAATCAACAGGTCTGCCCAGCTGTACACCAGACTTAAACCATTGAAGGGAACCTACCGTATTAGCCGGGTGACTGGTTCGGTTTAGAAAGAGAAGGTGAAGAGGCTTGCAGCTGAATTTAGAGGCCTGACTGACTGCCAGATTGTACCATCATGATGAATCAGGCCCCATGCTATGTGTTTCTTAGATTTACCTTACACACTAGGTGGCTAAAAACACTAAGACAGACCAATGACCATGGAATTATGTTGCAGTTGAACAAAGTCACAACATAGCGACATACTGCAACACATTACATGCACACACATAATCCTCATAAATATTCAGACATGCAAACGCACACACAGATCACAGATGTGTTCCTGAAACGGAGCACCTGATGATCAGGACCTGGCACAGCAAAGACTGGACTGTTTAAATTCCTGGAGTCCTTCTCACTGCTGTAGGGTGTGGTGACATTTCCATCTCTTGTCTAATTATATTCAAATAAATCCAAGCCAAAAACTTATTTTAATTTTTAGGATACACTGTTCATGAATGAACTGACGTTCATGAATAAAATGGTCATGATCTCATAAAGGTGAGTCACTTTTTTAGACTTGTGAAGACCAGCACCAGATTCATTTTCATTTGTATGGTGAGCACAGAGCCAATCATGAATATTCATGAAGTGTGATACAACATTGGTCGATTGTCAGACTGTCGTTCTGTCTCCTGTGGCGATATTAAATCTCTGAAAGATTTATTACTTATGAGCACTGAAAAGATCTCCCTTTCATTTCCTGACCAAACACACCTGAGAGAACCAAGAGGGTGTGTGTATGAGTGCAATTATCCAGTTACAACTGCATAATAAATGAACTGGGTATGTAAGCGATGAGAATCCTAAGGTGAGCTGTTTTACACAGTCACATTGAATTAGAGTTACTGATATACTCTAGAAACGTAGTGCCATTTAGTCTGGCAATAATATTCAACACAATTTGGTACGTGAATCACAACCATATTACCTTTTTTTCCTAAATACTATTCCATTCCAAGATGGATCAAGCTCTGAGCAGGTCAGTGAATGCTTTGAATTTCAAGTACGCTCTAATTACAATCAACAAACGCACATTTTCTGTTCTCATTTTTTTCTACTGATGCTTCTTCCATCTCTTTAAAAGAACAAAGGTAGTGCTAAATTAATGACTTCAAACACAGCACAGAAAGGCTTGTCAAAATATTAACACTTTTGACATTTAGCAAGAGTTTCACAGGGCCCATTTTTCACCCAGGTTGTGTCATCTGTATTATCAACATGCGAAAAAGGCAAAGAGCTGTTAGAATCCTTACAGCAATACTTTGTCTTGCGAAGACAGCTCATGCCATTATACCTTCAACTGATGCCGCCTGCCTCCCTCTAGCAAGTGATGTACTATATTTCTATTCACTTGGGAGATGAGGGTGACAGTTATTACATTTTAAAAGGCGATTTTGTGGTATGAGAAATTCCCATTTGAAAAAGTGACAATGGCAGTCGCAACAATTGGTTTTTAAATAAGGGCCAAAGGGCTTTGTTAGACAGTAGATCCTCTTCAGGGATATGGCTGGTAATATTTCATATTTTTCTCAATATCAATGATTTCCATTAAAAGTTTAAAACCATCAACAAATTGATATAAGTAAAGTGCCAACGACAGGTGAAACCTCTATTATTTCGTTAGAACTCTATTGCTATCCAAAAAAAAACCCAATAAAAAAACAACAAAAACAAATGTCAAAGAACCTCAATAGTGTGCTAACAGATAAAATAGCTCTATAATAACTTAAAATGAGCAAATCACAACTACAATACATACGGTGCAGCGAGGAATACTCACCAACAAAAATTCAGGAAAAATTAGTCCACAACTAATTAATAATCCACCATATACCATACACCATATACATGATTTTTGCCTAAAATGAACACTTCCCTTGTCAATCTGGACAGAAAACAGATCCAAAAGCTTCAACAGAAAGGAGTGTCCCATCTCCTCTAATTGATGCCCTGCAGATTCAACCTATTTACCCACATACACATATGGAATCTGGCATAAGGTTTTTTTGGCATACAAGTTGTGAGGAAATAAAACTAAACCTAAAATCTCCACTACATTTTTGTCAAACTTTTTTTCCTCAGGAATAATGTGTTGCCTAACCATTACAGGAGTCAGAGGAGTGTGAGAGAAAGTGACTCTGAAAGTATCAATTTGCTGTATATAGCTTGAAATTCGTTATTATGGTTTTTATTATATATGACAAGTGTCTTTACAGATATCCCTTAATAGCACACTTGAATAGTTCGAAGAAGTACATTATTACTTTCTTCATAGGATGTTGTCAGGTTTAAATTCAAGAAGATAAAGCCTTTATTCCATAAAACATTATCTTATGCTACTTGTATGTGGGTCTTTAAACTCATGATACCAGCTATAAAAGTTGCTGTAAATTCTCCCTTTAACAAACAAACAACACATGCCATTTACACGTGTCAGACCTGTCATTTAGTTCATAAATACAATGTAGATATTATAAATGAATACATTTTGAACAATTTTAATTTAAAAATTGTTCTATAGGTACCATATATGTCCTCAGTCAATGCTGCCTGATCCCCCAATACTAGACCTTTCAGTTGTACTGACTAACAAGATATCAGATTTTTTCAGAACTGCATACAGTCCCATTGCACTCAGTCCCAGATATTTAAGAAAATTATATTTTTAATCAGTCAATCAGTGTCATTTATTCAGATCTCTTTGCTCTGTATCCATACCAATTTGCAGCCAACAATCTATGCTTGTTCACAGTGAGACTTCCAACACCTTAATGAAGAGGAAAAAGCAACAAACATTTAATAGTATAACTTTAGCAATTTTCTGTTTCCTTCAGACTTGTCCTTGAACAGGTGAGTTACAATTCTAAGTTATCGATTTTACGAAACCATTTTGTTCAAAACTATATTTGATTCTGGCCCGTAGAAGTTTTATTCTCACAGTAACAATTCTGATAATCTTTTTCTTTCTTCTACTAAAGAAAGAAAAATGGAGCCTGGATTTAATCATAATAATCATCATCAACAACCTCACACTCTTGTCTCTGGGTGAGTCACTGCTTTTGGAAGGTTTGGTCTAGCACTTAAAAGAAAAAAGATAAACCCATTAAGCAATAAATTAATAAATTAGTTTTTATTTATTTATTTATTTACGTAATATTGAGGCAGGGTATTTGTAAAGCTAAAAAAAATATTGACACGAAAACATCATCTCCTTCATGCATTGTATTTTCCACTTTTAAGTTAGTAATTAATTTGTAAATGCATTCTCTAAGTACTTAACGTAATAACATTTCCTATAGATGAACAATGTAACCATTGCTGCTCACCAGCACTGAAAATGGGGACTTTTAATTAAATGAAAGGCGAGGATGTGACACTGCAATGGTAAGCCAGCCACAGCCTCCTCATTCAGAGCCTCTTTTGCTTTCAAACACTGCTAACTTTTCATGGAAGATATTGTCTCTGTTTATCATGTTACGACTGCTGGCTTCTATCCAGGAGTGTGATGCCAACGTACTGCCTTTGAAGTGTTAATTGGATATGCTGGAAGCCATCTTTGTTTTTGGAATAAAAACCCCCCCCAAAAACAAAATTTTTAAAGTCAGAGTATGTGTGTCTCTCTCTTCGATCAGATGCTATTAAAACTTAATGCTAAGTTTTCCCATAAAGTGTGACTCCTGTTCTCTGAAATCAGTATTTGTGTAGCTATTCCATCTCCTTTGATCGTTTGCAGATGAACAAACAATAATAATCCTAATGCCACTGCGTTTTTCTCCTTCTGATGAAATGGCAAAATTAAGACACTATGTCTCTGACACACTAAAGCATATTACTGAAGAGCTTAAAGGAGGTTTTCACTGAGGTTCGAAGAAGTGGAGCATCTCTGTGAGTGCCTTTCCTATAATAAAACGTTGGTCAGTGTGTCTAAATTCTCATCTGACTTCTCTAATTCAGGCTGACTTTTTCAATAACGCTCCTGAGTTAACTCAATCTAGCAACAGACAGCTCGATGAATTGCTCTGTCATTCACTGTGAGTTTTGCATTCAGTGTTAAACTTGCAATCTGCTCAGCTGTAACACAATTAAGCAGCATCAAATGAAAATCAGTGTTGTTCTGAGTACATTTGCAACGAAGACATAAGGAGGCCCAGTCGGTCTCCAAGTGCGGCAACGGGATAGGAGGAGACAGCAGAAGATTAAAAGAAAAAAGAAATGAGAAACGAGTGTATGTCTTGCGGTTTTTTGGGTGGCTGGGAAGTGGAAAAGCGGACAGATGAGCAAAAGGTCTGTGTGGAAATGAGTACAGCATGCAAAAGCAATGAGTTGGACAGCATCCTACTCACCTAGAGTGACCTCTGTCTGCATAGGCATGGACAGTGCTGGATGCTTCACTTCGCAGCTGAACAGGGCATCATTATCTAACTGGGGGTTGAGGGTCCAAGTAAGTCGGGCCTGCACCACCACAGAGCCATCACTCTGGGGGATGTGAGTGTGGCTAAAGTAGTAGAGTGGGTCTGTGCTGTGCACCCAGCGGGGGAACTCCCGGCTCACTACTGTCTCTGGAATGACCTCTGTTGCAGGGCTGGGTTCGTAGGCCTGTTGTCCATGAGTGTGGACACGTTGGGGGCTCTCTGTGTACAAGCGGGGCGATCGTCCTTCGGGATCCAAGAGGGAGAGGGACCGCTGTAACTTAGTGTCATCAAGGTCCCTGCTGATCAGTGGCCTGGCTCCTCTCACCCCTGCTGAGCTGCTCCCCTGGTCGTTGGCGGACGGTAGAGTGTAGGAGATCACCTCTATCAGCTCACCATCTCGTTTAAAGTATACCTTTAGGGAGAGAGGCGTTGAAAGAGAAAAACAGATGGAGAGGAGAGCAAAAAAGAAAAAAAAATGACATATTTAACTAGATACTTTATCTTTACCAGAAGAGTACCCACAATGCATGACTTCAATTTTGCCCTAATAGAATATGCGGTCATTAGGAGGTATCACAACAAGCTGCGTGGTAAACACAATATTGACATATTAATTTCAACACTGATTCTCATTTTAGTTCTATTTTGGTGCCAACAGCTACTGAGGGCAATATCTGTCTTTTCACCTGCTTAATGCAGCTGAATGGTTACAGCCTATTGCTTACGCTGTCTGTTGGCTGTTGGCTGGGACAGCAGCATACAGTGGGATTAATAGATCGGCAGGAAAGATTAAGAACAGAGAGCCCACACAGTAAATTTTGTTTTGCCACAGAGCCATTACACTCAGTATAGAATGTGAAAATATTCAGTTTTTGTTCTCTGTGTTTTATCATCATAACAGCACCACCCACATTCTTATTTCTTTCCTTTCTTAATTGTTAAACATATAGAATAATGCCATTTTAATTTGAGAATTGTCTCATTTCCTATATCATTCTGCAGTAGCTAGTGCTGCAGTCAGGGATTTCCCTGAATATTACAAGTGTTTCCTTAGCATTTCATGCATCACATAATTTCTCCAGCTGCCTTATCTCTCAATAGAGAATTCATACTCCCATTTCTGCACATAACCTCCAGATATTAGCATTGAAACAAGGTTGTGTAGTTACTGCCTGTGGTATTTTTTGTGCTGTTAATGAACAGAAATTTTAATCCGCAGCTCTTTGGGGAACCTTTGGTCATTTGAATTTAGTTTTTTCAAAGTATTATTTGTAGTTCTACAGTTCATTGCTTAGTATGTAAATTTTTTTGTGCAGAGACGATATATGCTGTCTCTTTGCGCTAATTTACCAGCCTATATTTGCAATAGGGAACTTTACATTTTATGACTCTTCCAGCAAAAAGAACGATTTACATTTAAAGTGACAGCACAGCACTGGATGTTTTCCATCCCCAACAACAAGAACAACATCATCAACATCGGGGTAAAGGCCAGTTCTAAATTACCAGTATATTCCAATGTGAAACTACCACAGATGTTTCCAGGTAATCATCACACTTCTTGAAGTTTGCTTTAATAGGTTATTAATATGTAATTAAAAAGAAATAGTGTTGCAATTTGCAGTCCTGGGTCATGTTATTACCACACATTAGTCTTATAGGCATATTTTATTTCCACCTAATTACCACCAGTTTCTGACTTGTTATTATTACCTGTTGTTATTAAATAAACTTTAATGTAATACTACTCAGCACCACTGTTGATACAAGACAATTACTTGGATTTTTGGCAACAATTTGTTACTTCCATCTTATTACCTTCTTGTTTCCTTTTTAATATGACATTATTATCAAACTGTAACAGAAAGTGCTCCCTAACACTATAGTAATTAGTACAAAAGTAAAGCATTTCAAATGTCATATTGAAATATTTACACTTAGTGGACAGCTTTACCCTTTTGAGTCACATTCACTGTTACATCAATGTTAATTGTAATATGAATATTATTGACAAGGCTGCCTCTGTGGGCCCTGCTGCTACTGGACACACAATATCATTATGAGCTGTGTTGTGCTGCAGGGGATTTTTGTGGTATTTATAGCTTACTCATAAAACTTTCTAATGCACAGCAGATGTTGCTCAAACCTGCACAACACCTACAGTACAGAGCTACAACAAATTTTTCTCTCCAAAGTTTGCTTACTTTCGGTTGTTGTAGTGATTGGCACTTTTTCCTCCACCAAATTTTTCTACCAGTCTACCTCATGTGACAGCTTAAAATTCAATAGCACAATGGGAAGTGAAAACATCAACCTTATCCACAATGACCCTATTGCATCTGCTGCTAATTCCTACAGCTACTCAACAACTTGCGTAGAGAAGAAGCTTTTGTCAATGTGTACTGCAGCACCTCATTAATTATCACAGCAGGTGGAGGGAGAGCAGTGCGGATTAGAAAGATCTATGCACCTGTTCTCGAGCTTTTGTTGGACAAAATGGTGTGGGTACACAATAACACCTGTGTTGGCTATAGATTGGTATAATAGGGAATTAATTCAGTAAGCCTAGATAACTGATTTGTTTCCGTAAACATTAACAGACAAGTTCATTTATAGGCATAAAAGAAATATTGATTAAATGTCTGAATGACTTAACAGGGTGCACTGAGCCCTGTGTTACGTCAGCTCTCAACATGTTGGAAATAATACATTATTGAGGTGTTACTTCCAGCAAAATATCAAGCATAAGTTTGCTGATTCACAGTAATCTCACTGTGACTAAAGATTTTTTTGTCACCTGTCTGGTTTAGTTAAAAGAAAAGGAATAAATGGATGTTTTATCAAAGACATGAATAAAATGAATGACACAAATGTAGCTGCAGGGAGAAACTAAAGTTCTATTTCTGTTTCATTATTCTGCAGTTCTGCTCCTTTCCTCTCCCATTAACAGATCATATGTACAGTGGGACATGGATATGGAAACACTTTAGACAGCGATATAAATAGACAAATTCGATAAGAAAGTCTTCGAAGAGGAGTTGAGTGACACAAGTCTTTTTATATTATTTGTTGTGCTGTCTAAATGATTACAGACTAGTCATATTTATTGTGACAATATTTTTCTCAGTGTTAAACAGTATTACCATCATCAATTTTGAGACATTTTCCACTTGACACTACTTCTGCATTACTTGTGCCTGATTTGCTGAGCCATACTTTGTGGATATTAAATGCAAATTAGTAGAATGCGTAAGCTTTAAAAACATTCTGTCTTATACCAATATATGTGAGACGTTATTGAATATTTCAAGCTCAGAATGCTAACTTGTAAGACATCATATGCTGAACAAATCTGATTTAGGATTAAAATAATCTGTAAGAGTGGAATAAAGTTTTCCAAAGCCAATATTTGACATCTTGTAAACTGTTCTCTGAAATCAATCTCATGGCATTTCTGAATGTACTGAACGCAAGGAGAAACAGACATAGGACACGGTTACTTGCATGATTTGTGCTGCAACAAAATAAGCTAGCAGGACCCTGTGTCCTTGTAAATATTAATTTGAACCAACTAATTCATCCTAAAATCTATGCACAATTAAGGAGACATCTGCCATCGCTGCTGTCTTGGTCTGTTTTTCTTTAAGCTACCTACTAATTTTCTAAAAATCCCATTTCCCACATTTCCTTGTTTGACAGGCAGAGATAATGGAAAGCACATCACTTCTTTCATTCTGTACAAATGAGAGAGCAAACACTGATTAATTTTCTACATGTGATTAGAAAGCAGCCAAAATAACACTGAGGATGTCTCTCATTGTGATGCATGCCTCCAAAAGATGATAACGCTTCACAAAGTGACATGGGCACTTTTGGCGGATACAACTTTAGAAGAATCACCTTTTTGGATATTATGCGTTCTGATGAATGCACTTGTTTTTCTTATTGATCAGTAGACTATCACAAAACAGGCAATTTCTGGTCTTTTATGATGGGTTGATTTCCAAACATGTTGTGGGAAAAGATAAAAAGTACATCTGTAGTATCACGTAGGAGATTAGGTGCATTATATAGTCCATGACAGTGGCTTATGCCATACATTTTGCATTTTGCTGCCCTAGGACCTGGACTGGAATGTTCACTCTCATGTAAAAGAGGATTTTTGAGGGCCTTTGGCATTGTGGCTCTATTATTCTCTTACAGTGCTATTGCACGGAATAAAGTGATTATCAATCATGGCTCTGTTATAAATCCCAAAATACTTCATAGTTCAATATATGCAAACAATGAAACCAGACACAAACCACTTACTTCATTCTAAAATGAATTAACCCAGAAAAAAAGAGATATGCAATTCTAAGCCCATATACAATGCCAAGACAGTAATGAGTGGCATAAGAAGGGTTTTGCATTCCCTTGTGAATAGACTATGATGAGAGCACCTGCACTCTGTTCACTGCCAAAATGCCCCCACCTCACCAACATCATGAATTCAAAACCTTTTCAAAAATGTAACAATAATGCATTGGTGCATATACACCTTCATGTTGCTGCAATTAATCATGGCAGTGTCAAAAGGACAAGCCAGTAATTTTCATAGTGACAGAATGATTCAACGGGAGAGCAGAAGCAAGAGAAACAGGGAGAGAAAGAGCACAGAGGCAACGAGAGAGATCCTGGCCATGGCTTAATCAGCTTTCCTTCTTATTAACTGTCATTATCTTTCTTCTTTTCAATCAGTGCTTGCTTGTGCTCTGAGGATGTTCTAATAGTGGCACTGGGAAGCTATTATTGATATGCCACCAGCTTGCCTCAGCGCTTCAGATGCAGACAGATCTTGAAACATAATGGGTGACACTTTTAACTCATGCGTCCA
The DNA here is from genome assembly GCF_051167445.1 of Perissodus microlepis. Lineage (NCBI taxonomy): Eukaryota > Metazoa > Chordata > Actinopteri > Cichliformes > Cichlidae > Perissodus > Perissodus microlepis. The sequence continues at coordinate 28,517,559 of NC_140465.1, read as the reverse complement.
TTATATTCAGCCCTCTCAAAGCTGCAGTAGGGAATTTGGTGTGTTGGGTGTCTCCAGAAAGTGGTGAGAAGAAACAGGTTTTTAAAAAGGATGAACTTCCAGACACTGGAGATACTTCAAGGAGTAAAATGTGTGCAATATATGAAAATATGGTGGACCTAGTTTATAAATGTAAAGTACAGAACATACACTACACATTGTAGCGCACTTGCCTAGCATTGCTGATAGGTCTGATAGGGTTATATATATATTCTAATACAGCCATGCAAGTAAACTGCTTCTATCACCTAAACACTTAAACTAGCATAGTCTACTTTTTACAGAAAAGAAAAAACAAGTTTAACATTACTGGTTGACCACATTTGCATATTTTCTCAGTTCTAATTTGACAATTAAAGAACCAATAAAAGGGAACATAGTCAGCCAGATGAAGGAACAGTAGGAGCCTTATGAAACTGCCTAGTATAACAAGACTTGCAACAGTATATTGGATGAAGTTCAGCACTTTCAAATTTCTATGCTAAGCCAGAATCATGTATCAGACATTATGCTGGATGCTGAAAGGATGTAAAAGGATGTTGCATAGCAACAGGGACTTTTTCTTTTCTTTAAGAGAGCCAAACAATTTATCAAAGCAAATACAAAGCCATGCCTGTTTAGGACAAAAGACATTTTGTATTGAATGGTCTACAATAGCTCATGAGGTTCTTCTACACAGCGATAAGAAGTCCACGCTGAGCTGACATATGGTGCTTGTACCTGTGGTTGGCGCTGAACGGCGGAAAGGCATAATTACATGTGTGCATACTCTGTATTGTAGGGTAAAACAGAGATATGGTAATGTAATGAATTGGGATTCAAAGAATACTGAACAGAAATATGTCAGAGAAACTTTTAACATCAAGGAAGGAGGTTTTCCTGCCACAGAGAGAGCTAATCATCTGCTTTATAAAAGCCGAACCAGGAAACATGTAAGCCAATCATGTTCATTCACTGCAAGCACACAGTTGAGGTTTTCAGCTGTGTGGTGTTAGACATATCTTTAGTTATGGTAGCAAATATATAGGCGCACTTACTGTTTTTGGAAGTTTAGGTTTAGAAGGAAATGTAATGCATTAGTGAATCTTTCACTATATGCTGATTTTTCCTCTTACCTGCTATTCTACTCTCTTTCCTTTTGATGTTGGTTCATTATTTTTTAATCAGTTGTTTATTTTCTCCCATTCAAAAATGCAACTACCAAAATAAAATGAAACAATTTGAAAATATGATGGCTAAAATAAGCTAGTAAACTCTACTGTTTGCTATTGAAGTCTACAGTAGCTGCTTTGCAGCATAATTAGCAGCTCTCATTTTTGTCTTCACTCTGATAGTAACTCTAAGTATTGCTTAGACATAAGAGGAACTGTATGTGATTATTGGCAGCATAAAAAAAGTTTTGATACCTGAGAACATAAAAATTGGAGTGAATTCACATTAAAATAACCTTAGCATTAAAATTAGGTTATGCATTTATGATTACAGTGTATCAGCGGCAATGAATGTAAAAATAATGTGAAAATGTGAAATGCTTTTCGCTCATGCTGATGCACTTACAGAGAATCATAACCTATGTTTGCAGTTCTGCTCAGCTTTATGGAGCTGAGATCATTGTTTTAGTTCTCTGCCCCTCAACTTCATTGCTAAGGTTCACTCACAGCAGTTTCACTGTGTTGGCCTCTGCTGCTAAAGGAAGCTGTTTCAAGTCTAAAAACTCCCTGTACATTCATTGTGTATGAATGCCAGTGGAACACTTAGCTCTATAACTACTGCAAGCTAAAAAGCAAATGTGGAACGACAGCTGTTAAAATTTGGTATTTTTAGCATCTTTGTACTTTCAGTGTTCACCAAGGATATTATGTTAACTCAGTTTTGACAAAGACTGGGTTGAAGACACAAAATACAAGTGTATGTTGTAGCCTGAAAAGCCAGTCAATACAACATTTGTTTTATTTCAAGTCTATGTGAATATATCTTATTCGGCCCATTCTCCAAGACTAAAGTATTAATAACATTTTTTCCCTTCAAAGACTAAGTGGAAAACATTGTTACAGACCACCATACTTTAGAGTACAAAATGCCAATGAATGATCATATTTACTAGCTGTTACTAATTGCTGGCTCAATCAATTCAGTTGGTTTCTTTGTAAGTTGTGAGTCCCTATTGAGACCAGGCTTGCTATGATATGACATTGAAAATAGAGCTGACAACAGCTCATTTTGCAACAAGCCCCGGGCAGCAGCACCGACAAAGACTAAATGAGTTTCATCAAAAAGCAAATGGAGCTGTTTGAAGTTGCAGCCACATAACTGGGCCAAAGCAGGAACACTCAAGCAAATACTTACAAACCTAATAATGAGGTTTTATTATGCAGCATGACCGTAGACAATAGCATAAATAGAACAAATGGACACTGTTTAAATGTCATATTTCTCCTTATGTGTATGCAACATATGAGTTAAAAAACAACGCCGCAACAAAATGCTATTTCTCCAGTGTAAATTTCCTTTATCAAACCTTATAGCTACGAGCTATAAGTATAGTTTTATTTCAAAACAAGTACTTCTTACTAAGTTTTGTCATGTCATTTGGTACATTTTAAGTGTCAAATATTAAAATAGTACACGACAGAACTAAGCATGTGCTACAGCCTTAGCTATCAAATGACATTGAATAAACAAAATATAGTTCTTCTTTTTTTGTTTTTACCCATTAAAAGCACCACAGTTAAGACTTAGAATTGGATTAAATATAAATTTCAAAGGGCTCAGTGAGACTAGAGTGTGAAAGTCTATTCTTGAAACCTGTCAGAGAACATTGGCAAGGTTTTTGGTTTATTATACGAGTACACAGCAAGTTTGACAGGTCATGATCAGTTCTCCTCTGAGGCAATGTTTCCGTCCAAATTGAAAGTGTTTTCCTTCTCATGTTCCTTGAATCAGCAGACGTGGCCTTATATCTTACATCACTCTAGTCCAAACACAATATTCGCATATATGGTGCAGAGCTAATTCGCAATACTGAAACCACTGTCTGTACAATATATTTGGTATATTTATTCCTATGCTTTTCTATTTGGAGCAAACAAATCTCATTTTAAATGAATTAACCTTCTTTGGATGGTTTGATATTCTGAGTGTGGAAGCTTTTGGACCCTGTGCCTTCTGTGCTGTTAAGCTTTAATTTAAAGACACTTACCTGGCTTGCTATGGGGCTTACTGCTAATAAATAATTGAAATACTTTTTGTAACTTAGTCAAGTCACTTTTATGATATTTAAATGTGCATGATTTATTGAAACTTATTTTATATTAACAAAACATTTACATCCTTTGCTCATTTATGATCATATCAACAACTCTGCAACCTGCTACTCAAGGGTTGCACAGCTCAAAGACTTTTAGAGGTAATGCATTTTTCTGGTTATTCTGACACCTCATGAATGCCTTATATTCCATGCCATGAGAGCGCTAGGAACATAAAAGGCCCTTCACTCTAAAGTACTCACATCCAGGTGTTTTCACTTAGATTGGCTAATTAAACCCCTTCTCTGGACTGTGAGTTTGTACAAACTGTGCCGGACTAAAATAAAATCCCCCGTTTCGCACATTTGTGGAACAAGTTTAATCTTTGTGTTTTTAAGGGAAAGAAAAACAACCTGTATGATGTTTGGTGACTTTAACAAACTGCCAGCAAACTGTAGCTCTACTCAGCTTCAAACAGAATGAGTAAGAACACCTGTGTGGGTGTGCAGGACTAATAAAATCTAATACAATTTTTTTCAGGGTTTGTTGTGGCAAAGGTCCTCAGTGGTAAAATAGAATTGCTTAAAAAAAGGTGCTTTGAAAACAAAATTATGTCATCTTTTGGATGCCATTGGATTCAGGTTTCCCCATATGATTAATGTAGGAGCTCCATTAAAGGTATTAATGCTTTATGATATGTTAGTGTGGAAGGTATAGTGGTCATCAATGGTCAGTTGGAAAGGTTTCTGTGTTTACGGTCTTTCATGTCTAAATCAAGTTCAACCAAATAGCTTGTTACTTTTATGTAAACCTATGATTTTGTCCATTAATGTTATTTTTTGTAGACATGCCAGCAATCATTCTTTCTAAACGTCAAAATATTAATTAGGAACAATGCTGCTTGCTTTTCCCCCAATTTTTTTGTTCCAGTCTAAGATAAGGTGCACTGTTTCATGCACATATCTGTTATTGCAGCGTAGTATACTAAGTAGCAGATTTCTTCTAATACATTGGATCGACAATTGCAATATAAACGAGGGAACTTACATGAAGTGTTTTCGGCTGGGCCTTGTGTACCTGGAGTCAAGTGTTTTTGTCAATGCACAAAACCCTATATTTATAGATATAAGTTGTAATGGCAGCTATTACCTTCATGAGTTTTTATTATATGGCGTGCTGCAGGGAGGAGCCTGTTCTAACATTTGAATCCGAGCTTTATTTCGAGCCCCTGATGACTCTTTCTTGCTTCACATTTGTAAACCCTCGCAATACTCTTTCACATGATTCTTCATTAGGTGGTAGACGAGGTTTGTTGTGTCGGTGTCTGTGGTGGGGACCAGTTTGCACAGTACATTTTCTGCTCTGTGTCAGACTTTTCATTAACTAATAAATTCCATACTACAGAGGTAGCCCCTACTTTAGAAATGAGCTCCTCAATTTGTTCTGGCTGGTCCTTCTGTATTGGTGTGATGACTACTGCAAAACGTCATCTAAAGCAATGAAAAAATATTGTAGTAAACAGTGTGTTTTGCGACAGCATGAAATAAATGATATAATATGAAACGACAGTTGTTTTAATATCTTTTTCCAATATATTTCGTCATATCACACATCCCTAATAGTGATCGATAGTGAAATGAAAAATCACATTGCTTTTTTTGTTGGTTTAATCTCAATTCAGTGACTTAATCATTCAATTGGTCCATCACTGACAAAGCTAATTAAAAGCAATGTGACTTATCCTTTTTTTTCTCCAGTATGCGTCAGAAAAAAAGGATCCAGCAGTGCTTAGCTTTAATGGCTTTAGGCACCCTGTGAAATCACAACAGGCAAGAACCACAGTAGACATCACACTATCAACCAGGAAGTACCTGAGAGACGGAAATCATGTTCACCTTGTATTCACCTCTCACTGAGCTCATAATTGCTGGAGAAAGGTGCACTGAGGGTCTGGAGTCCATTACCATATACCCATGGACAATGATTAATGACCCAGTGGGAACTAACAGCAAGTGACTGCTCTCAAACAGCGTCCGTAAGCTCATATGCCACCAAACATCTGAGTATATACTTCAGATATTGTAAGACCTTGTTTTGCACTTCAAAGCATTGAGAAAAATGTGACTGTGACTAACACAGATGCATACAGCTGTATGCATCTGTGTTTCTAAATGTGTGTGGATAAGGGTGTACTGTTGTGGTTGCGTGGTCGCAGAACCAGGGTTTTGAGTAATTGGGCTATGGATTCTTTCTAGTTTTGTATTTTGTATGTAAAGATCGTCTTTGGATACGAGTTCCATTGATGGAATTTAGCTTTCTATTCACACTGTTATTTATTTGTGTTTACATGTCTTCTTTATGGATTTGTTATTCGTGCCTTTAGGTCTTAGCCTGAGTTCCTGATACACTTACGTTAATTTACTTATTTTGTGTTCCCATCCTTTTCCCTCAGTCTTGTCTTTGTATTTGTCTTTTTATCTTTCTCATTTGCCTGTTTGTCATTTGTGTCAAGTTAATCTTGTCCCCCGTGTCTGTTGTTACTCTTCTTTCTATTTTATTTTGGCTATTGTTGTTCTCTGGGTTTTGTGTGGAGTTTTCTTCCTGTCTTATTATGTTGTCTGTGTTCCCACCTGTTATAGCTCCCCTCGTTATCTTGTGTGTGTATATACTGTCTCCTCTTGTCCTTGTTGCTGTGTGTCACCTTGCCCTATGTTTCCTGAGATTTCTGGTATCCGGGTTGCTGTTTCTGTACATTAAATGCTTTTGGACTGTCTGTATTCCATTGAGCTTATGGGATTAAAGTGGAATTTTGAGTTTAATTCCTGTTTCTCAAGTCCTGCATTTGGGTCCACGATCCACAACCTTGACATTAATTATAATAATTATGTGCGAATGAAATAACCTCCATAACATGCAATTACATGAACCGTGTAAATTTGATCTACTCATTTTATTGGCTACATTGCACAACAAACATATTTATGATACTCAGTCACCGGTCAGTTTGTCTTTTGTGGATCTAGAAAGCATATGATAGGGTACCAGGAGAGGAATGGTGAAAGTGTATGGGGAAGTCAGGGGCTGCAAAGAAGTATATGAGGGTGGTAAAGGACGAGTGTGAGGACAGCGAGACAGCGTGGGGTTGGACTGACAGATGGGTTGAAGTTGGGGGTGGAATTACACCAGAGGCTAATTCCAAGCCCTGTCTTTGCAGTGGAGATGGACAGGCTGACAGATGACGTCTCCATGAACAATTATATTCAGAGACAACATTGTAAGCTTTATTTAGAGTAGTGAGAAGCTGAAAGAGAGTCTGGAGAGGTTGTGGTATGTACTGGAGAAAAGAGGAATGAAAGTCAGTAGATGCAAGAAGGAATACACGTGTATGAATGAGAGGGGGAGAGGTGGAAAGGTGAAGATGCAATGAGTAGAAGTAGTGAAGATGGATTTTCAATACCTAGGGTCAACCTTACCACGCAATAGTTAGCGTACAAAAGATGTGAAGAAGAAAGTGCAGGAAAGGCGGAATTGGTGGAGACGAGTGTGATTTGTTATCGAAGGTCAGCAGCAAGAGTTTCACAAGACATTAGTGAGACCTGCTATGATGTATGGCTTAGAGATGTGGCACTAGCAAAAAGACAGGAGGCTGCAGGTGGCAGAGCTGAAGATTTTCAGTGGGAGTGACCAGGAGGGACAAGATTAGAAATGACTACATCAGAAGACCGGCTCAGGTTGAGCAGTTTAGAGACAAAGTTAGAGAGGCAATGTTGAGATGATTTAAACAGAGGGAGAGATATAGAGTGGATATACTGGACAAAGGAAGTAAAAAAATGAAGCTGCCAGGAGGAAGAAAAAGTGGAAGACCACAGAGGAGGTTTCTGAGAGAGGATCTGCAGAGTGCTTGTGTGACAGAAGAGGGTGCAAGGGACAGTATTACATGGAGGAAGATGATTCACGGTGGCGACCACTAAACTGAGTAGCCAAAAGAAGCTGAAATGAAAGTAATAGCAGCACATATTTTAAATGACTGCAGGAAGATGCCTTCTAAACTCTGATATTATTATTTAGCAAATAACAGCAAATTTCAGTGGGACGCATATATAAATAGTACTGGTCTGTGCACTGAAAAACACAAAAACATGCAACAGAGTTTCTGTTTGTCTGTAAACAACAGGGATCTGTGTGCTGTAAAGGCAAGTCCCAAGCGAGCATGGTACATCTTCAGCAGCAACTCACCGATGGGGCTGGTTTCCCTCCCTTTGCAGTGCAGACAAGAGTCAGATTCTGGGCTTGGTATCGACTGAAAGGGGCTGGAGTGTTTTCTGCCACCACTGATATGTTGTTTGGAGGTGCTGTGAAGGACAAGGGAAAAGATGTGTGAAACAGCATCCTAACACACAACCTGAGAAATTCATAAACACTTACAAAACATCAGTTTTCACTTTCTCTGTGCATTGCAAGAGTTATTTCGTGATGAAATGTCATCTTAGGGTTATACATGTAGGTGGAAACCCTACTGGCAAAACTGACAGCAAAGTAAGAGCAAGAAAGGGAAAGCTGATAAAGAGAATTGCAATTCTGTCCAGATATTTAAAACTGACTAAAACAAATGTAGAGACCTACTTTATCTATCTACTATATCTATTTTCAAAAGAAAGAAAAAACCTGCTGTGAGAATCTCAGCTTTAAATGGAAACTGAATGGCGGGGACAATATGTTCGAAACTCCCCAGGGCTCATGCGAGTCGGATAAGGCTGATAAGGTAGAAAATCTCATACATATCATATCACTAACCCTCTATCTGAATCTCTCTAGGGATTCCAGCAAGTATGTCATGGTAGTGTAAAAGGAAAACATGTGAGCAAGACTTCACAGCACTTTAGAGGAGCACAGGGAGGGGAAGGGGGTAATGAATGGAAATCTCACACGTTCCCCAGAAAATTAGCTGTTCAACATGCAGTGCTCTGGTCCTTTTTATGGCGGCTTAAATATGAACGTACATACTTCACAGACCACTGTGTGATGGTTTAAATGAAATATTAACAGATACCTGGTGACAGTCATGGCTACCTACACAAGGACTATCTGAATTTTGATCAGGAATGCAGAGCATCAAAAACACTTTTCACCACATTTTCTATTTTTCTTTCATGTAATTGTGTTTTTATCTCTGTGAGGGATTTCATGAAACATTGTGCACACATATTTAAAAGTTAGCTGCTCAACAAAATTTGGCAGCAGGACGCTTTAGTAACACATGAACAGGCCTGAGCTCTTATCAGAATGAGAAACATTTTTGTAATGCCTCAAAAACTCTGTGAATGGAGAGAAGAATCTTTTTGAGACAGATAAGGCCGATAAGGCAAAAAGAAAGGTCACGCAGAGATCAGTGGCTTTTTCATGTGCCAGTTTTATGTGTAAATCTATCAAGCAGTTTTAAACAGACATGCCACAGCAATTAATTGATTAAAAGCAGGTGGGAGTTGGTGGGGGATTTAGCTGCTGGCTCGGGTGCCTCTGTGTTTCCACACCTCTTAATTGCTTATTGATGGAATTCATATGGTTGTAAATTAACCTTAGAACACTCCATTAGCTTACTGACAAGCCTGTCTCAACCTGGCATATGATAAGCTGTCAGAGGTGTCTGCTTCTGACCAGTCAAGCTCAAGTACTTGACACAGCAGTGTATGTAAATGGCATCTAGTACAGTGAAGCTGCACTAATATGCACACCATATAATAAGATGATAATAAAAAAAAAGCAATTCAACTTTATAGGGCTACAATATTGATTGCTGTATTCTATAAAACAAAATTATATTCTGTTTTGTGGAGTCCAGTTAATGTATTCTGGACACTCCTGGTACTTTTTTCCTAAGCTGTGCAGTTAAAATATGAATTAGTTTTGCAATATGAACATCTGTGAACACAAAGAGATCAAGAGAGTTTTTCCAGCAATCTGTAGAGCTTTAGCACAAACACACGTGTAATTTCGACAAAGTTAATCTCATGAAAACTAATCTAATTACAATAAAAATAATTACTGTTAAATTGGATGTCTCCATTTGTCTAATAAACACAGATAATCCCCTGAAAGTTATCTAAAGCACTAGAAAAAAAGATGCCTTCTTTAGTTACAAAAATTACTAGTACAGCCTTAAAAATGCAGAAATAAAATGATTCCTCACTCTGGTTCAGAGGTGCTTCACATTTATCATGATAATCTATTATTTTCTGCCCTGTAGGTGTGAGGGCATCTAATAGAAGTCAAAGCCTAAGCCTTGGTGAAATATTTGATATGATTAATACCAAGACGTACTGTGCACAGCACAGTATTTTCAAACACAACAACCCTAAACAGGATTAAGATGGCTGAATGTAATGATTGCATCTAAGCCTTTCATACCTCATTTAATTGAAGTTGTCTCTTTGCTCACTTGTTAAAGGTTGAGCTGATTTTTCTTTTCTGTTTTTCCCTGCGTGGAGTTCTTTGTCTTACAGAGATCTTCATATCACTTATTTGAAAAGAATATACACATATTTTTAATATAAATAATTTAAAATGTCTCTCTTGACAAGGTTACTGCCAAACGCAACATTTGGGACTGATATAGTGCTCATACAAAACATGGAGAGAAAAATATTTGCACTGAAACTCCCCCCCCAAAAATGTCACAGTCAAGTGTGCTAAACAATACGTCCTCTTGGGAAAAATGTCAAAAGAGGAAAAACTTGCAGAAAAAATAAGAAATATCAATATGAAAATGTGACATTCTTCCAGAGTTTTCTTTAAAGACTCAAACAACTGAAGTAGATATATAACAATTCCAAAACCCTCTTTATGAAATCTACACACATTGTATGGGCATAAAATATTTCTCCTCTATATACCTGTCAGTGCTTTAACATACTGGCTGTGGCAACAGCAGATGCCACGATACATGCCACGATAGGCATTCTGCCAACCTTTAAAAAAGCAACTAAAAAGTTGGAGGATAGGGTGGTGGTGTTAGAGAAAAATAAACCTTTGACAGGTAGGAGGTCAGGAGATGTCCTGATTAGGAGAGTACTTTTCATTTCGATTAGCTTATTAGATTTGGACAACAAAAACTACTTTTGTTTCTACTTCCACAACACAATAAAATAATGCTTACCCAGTGTGTTTAAATGTGACTCCAGGGGGCAATTTACAAGCGTCCATATGTGATGAGTTAGGGCCCATTGCCCTAATGCAGCCTGGTGTGTCATGACACTCAGACATTTTATGTGGAATGGTAGCAGCTTTGACTAAACAGAAGTATATGAAGTCCTGGAAATAAAAGTGGTTTCATGATCTTTTCATCTTTTCTTTGCCGGTGTATTTTCTCCAATCTCAGGGGCTCATTTTATTTCTTCAATCGTTACTTAAAATTAAAACTTTTTGAAAACTTGCAATTACTGTTTTAGGATGACAAAACCATGAGAAGTGAGACACCTTTGCCTAGTCTGCAAAATATATACTGTATAAAATGCTGGGTGTGTTTCATTGCATCATAAAATATAGATCCCGAAGCCTATGAAATGTGAGGTCTGCAGTCCCACAGCCTACCGTCTTTGTTTCAAAAACTGCACTTGCACAGCACTGCATTAAAAGCAACATTTAATTCCTTTTGGCCCCAATAGTACTACTGCTAGTCACATCAATAACGATCTCTCCCGCTATTTACCACCTCCTTTTTTTTCCCCTATATCCTCAAACACCGTTACTCTGCTATCTTTACTAACAAAAAAGAAAAACAGAAAGGGAGAAAAAAACTGCAAAAGGGGATTGGTGAATCTGCAAAACAGAAGAACATTTAATGCTCCATAGAGACAGCCTTCCCTGCCTCATAATTAGGGGATTTAGAGCTCTGGAGACAGCTGGACTCACAAGACACTCCCAACATCCCCCTGTACTAAGCACCCTGACCTTGAGTCCACATCTCTGGGGGTTTATTTATTGTGTGTGTGTTGTATGTGTGGTGGTTGTGGTTGTAAGATGAGCGTTGCAAGAAATACTCTCCAGTCCAGTCCACGGCTTTTACTTCTACTCTTACTTATATTAATACATTAACTGAACTGTACTTATTCAAATGTTTCAAAGTAATCAAAGTGGGACTTTTGAACAAGTTCGGCAAACTAAATCAATGTAATTTCACTTGAAGGCATTTTGCCTCTCAGCATTAAAGCTAAGAGGATTTACTTCATTCTTAATTCCTGTATGGCTTTTGTGTTAGCCCTTTTATAGACTAATGATCAATAAGATGCACTGCCTCACACACCACATGCTGCAAGAGGCTCCCAGCATCTGTACCTGCTTTTATTGGTACAGAGAGTATTGTGGATAGACAGACAGAAAAGCAAAATAAAAAATTGCCAAAATAACACAAATTCAAAAAATTTTAAATGTTGAAGGTTGAATTAAATATGCAAGCAGAAAGAAAGACATTTGATCCCAAAAAACATCTAAATGTACTTTAGCAATCTAGTACTTTTTCTACTGCTTCGCAGCAAAATATTTCTGTTATTCTCATTTCAGTGAGATTTTTCATTTTAAAGAGGTCAGGTACAGCCTATAAAAAGTGTGGAGGTATTTGACATATTTGGACAATCAAACATACAGCTCTCTTTTAAACACTGCCTCTAAAAAGAAAGTTATTATTTCTCAACAAACTAGAAAATAATTTATGGATTTTCATTAACTGAACAAAAATGTATATCATCATCTTCTGTGGAAAAGGTATGTATGTATGTGTCTGACCGTAGAAGCTAACATTGCCTCTTTTAGCAAAAAACAAATCAACAACAAAACAAAAATATTTTAGTTGCATGATATCCAGGGGTTTCTCGAATATGGAGCCGCTTCAGATCCTTCTGCATAAGTTTAAAGGGATTAAAATCAAGACTTAGGCAATTCCATAGCCATCTTTTTTTGACTAATTTCTTGGTGGAATTGCTAGTATGTTTTAAAATGATTGTCCTTTTGGAAGATCCACTTCAAGCTTCAGCCTTTAGAGAGAATAATGACATTATCTTCAGTCACTCTTTGATATGATATAGAGGTCTCCAGTCTATCACAGGGCGAACATAGAGAGACTGACAACCAGTCACACTCACATTCACACCAGTTAACAAGTTAATCTAACCCCATTAATAAATGTGGGGATTTTGGACAATGGCCAGAGTATCCGTACAGAACCAACAGAAACGCGTGAAGATTGGCCACCCAGCTTCTTCATTTTCTGTCTCCTCACTATATGTTCCTGGCACTAATATTTTCTCCTCATCGTCTCACACAACTCATTCAGTTACCAGCATTTGTTTCCATGTCACCCATGACAAAGCTATGTGCATTTAGTATAATTTTATTAATTATGAAAACATCATTCTTCAGAGTAAGCCAGTATATTACTTAGCTGCTCCTAAATGTAGTTTATAATTGGCCCCAAACACAAAAGCATAAGTGAGAGTTTAACTGGGAAAAGTGGAAACAGAATTGCCCGTGCCAGATTACTGCAAATTAAGCGACTGGAAACTCAGAATGTCAATTTAATTGACTCTTTCACCTAATATCCATCCCAGAGGAATCTGAAATAGTAGTTAATTGCTTCATCCCTGAGCATCTTCCATGATCTCAATTTCACTCTTTGGCTTGAGGATATGATTTTGACATCCAAAAAATCAAAACAAATTTTACACTGCCAGCTCCTGGCATTGCACAAAACATACAGCATCCCCCTCTGGTGCCTTACTTTTACTCTAAGGGTAAGATTGTTCCTAACACAGATGTTTGTGGAAAAATATGCATGTGTAGAGACACATACTTACACACACATGCAAGTGAAACAGTCATTTTTATAAGCTCGTGGGTGTAATTGTGACCTCTTGTAAGTCTAATTGTTATATTTTCGTTATTTAACAGACACACCTTGGGCATGCCAGACAGAGTTAAGCTGAATAAAACATAAAACTCCTTTAAAAGTGTTTGCTTTCTTTATTTTGAAAAGGCTAAGAATTGGATAGACCATTAATGTAGCAGTGGGGAAATAAAAGGTTATTTCAGTGGCAGACTGAAATAAAAGTTAAATCTTTTTGAGAAGAAAAAAGAAGATATCTTGAAATGTTTGCTGGCATGAGTTCTCGGTTTCCAGTGTGTGTGTGTGTGTGTGGGGGGGGGGGGATAGACACAGAAGTTCTTAGTTAATCACTTTCTCTATTGTGCTTTTGTATTTGCATATACACTCCACCCTGTTAATTTGCACGGGTTATTATTGTGCTGTCAGTACATATCAGATCCTCCTGCCCCAGCCAACCACTGAGTGGTGTAGCTGCTCGCGAAGAGAAGGAGACTCTGGTGGCTGTCAGGAAGAGGAAGGGGATGACACACAGAGACAAAAGCTTGTGTCACATTGAACAAGTCCCCCAGTTCCGAAGCCCATTAATCATACCGGTGGTGTTGAAAATGCACCAAGCACATAGATTACATGCCTGTGTGTTTGGACTGGTCTGCCTGTTTTTAGATTGTAAGAAATATGTTTGCACATTCGTGACTTGAAAGACTTTTAAGTGCTGCATTGCTGAGGAATGTCAGTTGCTCCTCAAGTCGCATAGAATTACAGTCTACAGTCTGAACTCCACCTCACCCTCACCCTCACGCAAAAAAAGGTTTAGGATTATTACTAAATATACTAAATATATTTCACTTTGTACGATAAAGAGAATAATGTGGAGCGTAGGAATAGTTGTGCCTTTTTCCCCCTCTTGCTCAGTTTCCATATGGTAAGAGATATGATAAGTCATGGCTGCATATGGCTCTTTCCCCATTCTCTCCCCAGGCTGCTGTTGTCTGATGGTAAACCAGTCTTGGACTTGCAACTTTGTACGTATAATGAGGGCAAGGGGGACAGAAGAGAGGATTTTACAAGCACAGTTTGAAGGCTTGGTTGAGACAAGACAAAAGGGAAAGCTTTTTTGGGCTCTCAAATAGCAGACAGTGGCAGATGGGACTTACCCTGTACCCAGCCCAGTATCAATTATGCCTTGACTGGCACCCTTATCCCTAAAGTCCATTTTTTGCTCAAGGGCAGAGGTTTGGATTTTCAGTTGGTTACAGTTTACCTCCTATACCTCTTGCCTTGTCCAGCCTCACCTTTCAGGATTGAGGGAAGTCACATGGATACACCTTTAAAATTCCCAGTATCTTGTGGATTCACTTGATGTGTGTAGGTGCAACATTATTTTTTAATTTTGCTTTATTTGTCATTTATTTTAATTTTAAAACACTTAATATCAAAATACGGCTGTATTCATATGAAGCCGAACAGCGAGGTAGTGAAGTATTCATCATTCAATTATAATCGCCAGACCATAAACAATCCCCCATAAAGTCTTTGAAAAAATCTACTTCAAATGCCTGCAGCCAGATGGCCTCAGGCTCTGCAAATGTCGATATGGTATACACAACATTCAGGGACAGGGAGCAGAATTCATATTTCAAGCTGACATGTAAGGGTTGTTGATGGGGCAGTTATGACCAAGATAAATGGGTAACAATGCATCAACAGTTTCTCTTTTTAAAATGGGCAAGAAATACAAGAGAATGACTTTAATTACCTTGGCATAGTTAACCTTTTCTTTAGTCTTAATTAAAAATGCTTTTGAACAGCTCGCTCTTAGTTATTGTCAGTAATTGAATAGTTATTCAATTGTCATTTTGCCAGTTTAAATATTTCACTTTAAGAAAGTAAGAAATAAATGATAGTCTTTGCTATAAGACACACAATCTCTGCTATTAAATCAGTGAAAATAACAAACTTCTTTGTGCGTCCAACTCAAGAGACTAATTTCATAATCATCATAGCATATCCTGACCGCAGTGCAATTAATAACATGTGCAATTGCTGAGTTGTTGATATATTTTACCGAACTAATTTTACTGTCTTTAAATATTTGGGGAGCAATACATATGTGGATCTTCCTTTTTAAAGTAAATGTTTTCTAGATGTAACAATGTAGTGCATAAATGCATTCAGACATGTACATTCCTAAGCGCCCTATGAAAATTTGACCTTTATAAATCTTGTGAGGAGATCTCGCAGGGAGCATCTAAACTGAGAATTTAAAGTTTAAAAATCTATCTGGGCTTTAATTATTCATCGTGGCTTGAATGGCAGGTGAAACACTGATCTATACTCTAGTTTCACAAAGAGAATATTTGAAAATACACCTGCACCAGCTTAACAGAGTTTCATGTGTGTTTTAATGTTTTTACACAAAAATACATTTCCTATGTGAATTTACTTGGACCTAGAGTGAAGAGAAGAGGTGTTTATTTAGTAAACTGTAATGTTAGGATCAAACTGAGATGCAGGGCACTAGTAAAATATTTACTGTGAATACTGTCTTGTATCTGTGTGGAGGTGAGAATGGGCCAATGAGTGTAAAAGTGTAAAGCATTTGAAATAAAAGTACTTCACATAATACAAATGATTAATCCAAATTTAAAAGCAGATATTTACTACTTTGTCATGACAATTTAATTCTTGTTCTTGCCTCAGCTGAAAGGTAGTAGCAGGCCACACGTGCATAAATGGTTGTAAAATGGTTTTAACAGGTTCCCCAGCATCCCCATTTTTGGAAGACGTTAAAAAAGAGAGAAAAACCCAAAGTAGCTACAAAGTGCAGTGTGCTCGCTGTAGTCAATTAATTCCTCGGGGAGATGGGGAAGAGGGAATGTTTAGAGTTTCTAACATGACTAGAGGGATAAAACTGGTTAATCAAATGTGAATGTCCTCCCTGTGTTGTTTCTGACTAATGGGTTATTTGTGATGAGTAATTCTCAGAAAAGAATGGGATATAAATAAATGCTAGCATGTTTGAATAATGTTCAAACCTCTTTGCTGAGCATGACTCTTTTTTTTTTTCAACAATAGAAATATTGCAGTAGTCCTGTTGCATCTGGATATTCAAACAATAACCATATAGTATTATACTGTGGTAAAATCTACAGTTGACTGTTACATTAATCTATCTTTGTGTTTATTTCTGCTTATTAAGTTGCTGCTCAGTTTTTCCACCACTATGGTGAACA
The DNA here is from genome assembly GCF_051167445.1 of Perissodus microlepis. Taxonomy (NCBI): domain Eukaryota; kingdom Metazoa; phylum Chordata; class Actinopteri; order Cichliformes; family Cichlidae; genus Perissodus; species Perissodus microlepis. The sequence continues at coordinate 28,501,168 of NC_140465.1, read as the reverse complement.
GTAAATGGACTGGCTCTTATATAGAGCCTTTGTACTCTACTTGAGCACACAAAGCACTTTGTATAACATGTCTCTTTCACTCATTCACGTCCATTCATAGAAGTAAGTTTTTTGTTGCACCTTTGTACTTTCTATCTAACATTTGCACTCAGATGAACGCAATATCTTGCCCAGGGATACTTTGGCATGCAGACTGGAGCAGCCTGGGATGGAACCACCAACCTTCTGATTAATAGATGATCTGATGAACCTACTGAGCTCCAGCTATAGCCATCCAGTAAAGCTTTACCGATATTCAAAATCGAAATTCACATATAAGGCTGCTTATTTCACCAGTCTGAACAAATGCACACAGTTTCAATTAACCAGATTACATAATATGAGTGGAAATTCTCTGTTTTTTTTTTTTTGTTTGTGTGTTTTGTTTTGTTTTATCCTAAATGTAGCTTTGCATGTTCTTTTCTTTGTTGCAAATATTGGATTTTAAAGGCAAATCACCAAAGAAGCTCTCAGGAATGAACTATCTGAAATATTTAAAAGTGAGCATATCAAAACATTTCTGAAAAAAAGTAGCGCCATACATCATAAAATTATAATGATCTTTTTATCTTTACTTGTCACTTGTAAGATTTTTAAAATCAACAGAGAAATAGTCAAGAAGGATGGAAATGTTACCCTGTTGCTGTGTTCTCCAGAGTCCATTGATAGAGGCATGCCTCTACTCAGTGCACCTGCAATTTCTCAACTTCATTTCTGTGGTGCATCTATCAATATTTACTGGACACAACAAACATTATGAGTGACATTTACACTCCTCCTCAGGAAAAGACAAAATCCACAAGGCAGAGTTTATTTAATTTCTCAAAGGACTAAGCCAGGCCTGTTGATCCAAACACTATTCTCTGCTTTTTCTTCTTATTTACCCATGTTTTGTTCATCTTATCGTTTTGTTTGTCAGCTTCATAAGCAATTACATTAAGCGCTATGGTGAATCAAATCAGAAGCTCATTGTGAAAAAAGCCTATGTGTTAAACACTGAGAAGAATGTTTTTTTTTATCTTTGTGTGTGTGTGTGTGTGTGTGTGTGTGTGTCTATATCCTTTGTCCCACACGCCATCAGACTGTTTAACTCCTCACTGGAGGGGAGAGGGAGGAGAAACAGGGGGACAAGGGAGGGCGGGAACAACTGAGCTGTAGGTGCTTCTCTACACTGTGCAATATTTGTTTTTTGTTTTTGTTTTGTCTTTTTTCTTATATTTGACTGTGCAATAATCACTGAGCAATATACTCACTCAAATGAGCAATCCTATTTATCCATATTGTATATTCTGTATCTATATATGTGTATATGTGTATATATGGTGTATTTATGCTTATATCCTTACTCTCATTCCCCTTAATGTATCTGTAACATGCAACTTCTTTCGGTGCTTTGCTACTCAAAACTGAATTTCCCGGAGGAACCCACCCGAGGGATTAATAAAGTTTCATCTAATCTAATCTAATATGCTTGTGTGTGTGTGTGTGTGTGTGTGTGTGTGTGTGTGTGTATCTATATGTTTGTGTGTACACACACACACAAGCATATAGACACAAAAAGAGAGAGGATAAATATGTACATAATTAGAATACCTCAAATACTTTAAAAATTAAAATAATAATATTTAAATCGATAGTAACCTTCATAAAGACTCAGCACTTTTTTAAACATGAGATACAAATGTAAATCAACCATTAGCTCTGAAATGATACTTGATTACTTCATGGTGACATATTACATCTCCAGTTCCTAAATACAGGGAGTGCAGAATTATTAGGCAAATGAGTATTTTGTCCACATCATCCTCTTCATGCATGTTGTCTTACTCCAAGCTGTATAGGCTCGAAAGCCTACTACCAATTAAGCATATTAGGTGATGTGCATCTCTGTAATGAGAAGGGGTGTGGTCTAATGACATCAACACCCTATATCAGGTGTGCATAATTATTAGGCAACGTCCTTTCCTTTGGCAAAATGGGTCAAAAGAAGGACTTGACGGGCTCAGAAAAGTCAAAAATAGTGAGATATCTTGCAGAGGGATGCAGCAGTCTCAAGATTGCAAAGCTTCTGAAGCGTGATCATCGAACAATCAAGCGTTTCATTCAAAATAGTCAACAGGGTCGCAAGAAGCGTGTGGAAAAACCAAGGCGCAAAATAACTGCCCATGAACTGAGAAAAGTCAAGCGTGCAGCTGCCAAGATGCCACTTGCCACCAGTTTGGCCATATTTCAGAGCTGCAACATCACTGGAGTGCCCAAAAGCACAAGGTGTGCAATACTCAGAGACATGGCCAAGGTAAGAAAGGCTGAAAGACGACCACCACTGAACAAGACACACAAGCTGAAACGTCAAGACTGGGCCAATAAATATCTCAAGACTGGTTTTTCTAAGGTTTTATGGACTGATGAAATGAGAGTGAGTCTTGATGGGCCAGATGGATGGGCCCGTGGCTGGATTGGTAAAGGGCAGAGAGCTCCAGTCCGACTCAGACGCCAGCAAGGTGGAGGTGGAGTACTGGTTTGGGCTGGTATCATCAAAGATGAGCTTGTGGGGCCTTTTCGGGTTGAGGATGGAGTCAAGCTCAACTCCCAGTCCTACTGCCAGTTTCTGGAAGACACCTTCTTCAAGCAGTGGTACAGGAAGAAGTCTGCATCCTTCAAGAAAAACATGATTTTCATGCAGGACAATGCTCCATCACACGCGTCCAAGTACTCCACAGCGTGGCTGGCAAGAAAGGGTATAAAAGAAGAAAAACTAATGACATGGCCTCCTTGTTCACCTGATCTGAACCCCATTGAGAACCTGTGGTCCATCATCAAATGTGAGATTTACAAGGAGGGAAAACAGTACACCTCTCTGAACAGTGTCTGGGAGGCTGTGGTTGCTGCTGCACGCAATGTTGATGGTGAACAGATCAAAACACTGACAGAATCCATGGATGGCAAGCTTTTGAGTGTCCTTGCAAAGAAAGGTGGCTATATTGGTCGCTGATTTGTTTTTGTTTTGTTTTTGAATGTCAGAAATGTATATTTGTGAATGTGGAGATGTTATATTGGTTTCACTGGTGAAAATAAATAATTTAAATGGGTATATATATATATAATATATATATAAATATTTGTTTTTTTGTTAAGTTGCCTAATAATTATGCACAGTAATAGTCACCTGCACACACAGATATCCCACTAAAATAGCTAAAACTAAAAACAAACTAAAAACTACTTCCAAAAACATTCAGCTTTGCTATTAATGAGTTTTTTGGGTTCATTGAGAACATGGTTGTTGCTCAATAATAAAATTATTCCTCAAAAATACAACTTGCCTAATAATTCTGCACTCCCTGTATTCATGAATGCAGTGGTTCTGATTTTCGGCCATAGAAAATATTAGATTTATGCAGAGGGTGAAAACAGCTTTCATTTTCAAAATAAATTGAACTGTGATGGTGAAGCAGCTCGTTTTAAACTAGAAATGATGACTAACATCCCGGTGATCCTGGCCTCCTTCTGTGCCATAAAGAAAGCCGTTTTCTGCCTCCCACCTCTGAAGTTTTTGATCATTAATTCAATGCAGCGAACAGCTTCTGAAAATGTTATCCAGTAGACCATGCTGGATATGTACACCAATGTATGTACCTTTAGGCATCTTTCACTACAATTCATATTTTTCTATGTAGACAGTTGAATCATTGAGCAAGACATTTCAGTCAATTTATCATCAAATCCCAAAACTCCCATTCTTTACTTGGGTTATTTCACACATTTCATACAAATTTAAAAACAGTCTCAATTTAATCGAAAGTTTTTCCTTCAAGACATTTTGGGTTTTGTTTCAAGGACGTCTTTAATAGCCAAAACAATTAGAAATTTAACTGACATTCCATGAGACGTGGCAGTTACTGAATTAAATGGTGCTGAAATACTGAGAGATCGGGCTGAGACAATTACAAAATGAAAGACTTGTTAAGACTCAATTAAAGTGTGGTTTTGGATTTGCAAAGGACAAAAACAGAGGAGACCATAAGTCAAGTTCTGAAATGAGCCATATAGTACTACAAATGCCAGGTTCTTGTAAAACAATACAGTCTTTGAGATTGCCTGGCAAGGCAAGCCTTCACCAGCTCCAGTAAGGCATGGAGACAGAAAAAAGAGACCACAGGCAAACTACATTTATGTGCAAAAATATTACATTTTAAACTGGTATTTATAAAGAGATGTAAATGTAGACTATTTAAAAGTAAAAATAAAGGAGGAATGCTAAAGATGAAAGTAGAAATCATCACAAATTTTGCAGTGAAGTGAGATTTATTATTTATGATTGAAACAGTTTGACCATGCATACCTGTACGCTATTTTTTGTCATGAATCTATAAAGTTTTATGCATCTGGCTTTAGAACGGACCTCATGGCTGGTGAACACTGAATTCAAGGGTCATGAATTTTGCCTTCATATTAACTGCACATGTAGAGAGCCACTTCATCACAGCACCCTACAGCCTGAAGCCTTGATTACAGTTTTCCTCGAGTACATCACCAGTTCCCCATGTAGAATGCTATAATTGCTGATGACCAGATTGCCCTGATTCACCCTGGAAATTGCTGTGATTGCCTGGAGTTTGATTTTTATGAATATTTGTATTTGTGAGAGGATGTATTTTCACTAAATGTGTGCATGCAAGTACAGTGATATATTTACACATATATGTATGCCTGTCAGTGACCATCTGTTTAGCATCTAGTTTATTTCAAAAGTTCAAAGAAAAAGGGTTGAAATGGATATTTTAAGAGATACCAATTGTAAGAAAAAAAAATCTGTCCCTGTAAAGACACAGCTTTTACAGTATTTTTAGACAAAAACCCCTTCAAAGATAAAAGCCTTCTACACATGCTTTTTTGTGTCACAGAATCAGAAGGCTGTACAAAAACAGCGAGAGTTCTTAAAAATTGTAGTTCTTTATTAAAATACACCAAAGAGATTTAATGGACATTTCAGGCTCTGAATTTCTGGGATAAAAAAAAAAACATTTTATGTGTTTAATTCAGAAATGTTTTCAAAATTCTAGAAAGAAAGAAGAAGAAAGTAGAAGACCACTAGTCAGTGTTTTTATTTAAATGGGAAGTGTAAAAAAAAAATCATCATCAGTAGTGTTGTCTTTCTTTTTCATTCTTTTTTACTTAATTGAATATATTAAACTAGTTTCACTTCTGTCAGATAAAGAGTGCACAATTTTATGTTTTGTATGAACTAAACCAAGCCTTTATATATGGAAACTTTGCAAGAAAAAACAAAACAAAAACCACATAACAAATACTTATATTATTATTTCTTTTACAGAAGGTCAGTGTCACATAACAGAGATATTTTAATAAATAAATTCCAGTGGTGGTGAATATCAATAGAGCCAGAAATCAGATAAAATGCTAGATTTCACGCATGGTGGCCTCATGGTGGCCTCATGGTGGTCTCATGAGTTGGGTTGAGGGGCAGATGGGTAGCTTTGAAAAAGAATTAATGGAGGTATGATTTTTCAGTCAAGCTTAGATGAGGAAACATGCTACCGATACACAAATCCCTATATTTTCTATGACTTGAAAAATAGCTTTTTTGCATGTAAATCCTTAAAAGTAGTTGGATTTAGAAAGTGCTCAGATTCCTGGTCATCTAGTAGGGATTGTGGGGATTTCTGTTCAAACCAAACTGAAGCTTAGGGAGTTTGCAGTGACGTTCTAATCAATGCAACAAGGGTCTGCCTTAATGCCACTACTGCTGTGCTACCTCACTGGAAAAACCTTAGCTTACTTCAACATTTTGTTGACAGATGTGCATATGCAGACCCCTCACATTTCTATAAGTCTATAACACTGAAAAATATGTGTGTTTTGATAATATTTAGATGATTTATTTTCAATTCAACTCAGTGCTGAGGATGCACAACATTTCACAAAGTCAGTGAAGTGCGAAATTGATGCACAAGCATCTATATCTCTACTTTCAAGCGAGCAGGAGTACAATATAAGGATTACTGAAACAAATAGTAGTGTGTACAATACTGAGTTCATTTACAACAGTGAGAGATTAAAATATGACAGACTGTCCCATTAAACTATTATGAGTGGCTTTTTGAATATTACACATGGTCAGCTGCTGTGTAGTAAAGCATTTTGCATTTTCACTTTAATACACATTATTAAGGTTATTGCAGTACAATCTTACAGTTCTATTGGTATTACTAGGTCAGCCGTTAATAATACAGATTTAGAATAAGTGTGGAAAATTAAAAGGAAATGTGGTATATAAATATTTGTTAGCTGCCTCTGCCCCAGTGTTAATGCTCTGCTCATATGAAGACAAACTATTAAAATGGGAAATTCTTCATCTTAGGGAAAAGCTACTATACTGCCCTCCTTGGGTCCAAATCATAAAGCATAATTGACTCACAGCTTCGTTGGGGCTCTTGTTCTAACTTTGCAAACATTAACATGGGTTGGCTTTTCCAAATTTAAAGAAAATAGGTATGGTGGGACAGAAACAGTATTGTTTGGGACCACTGAAATTAACTTTCAGTTGCTTTTTACTCAGTTTGCCTAGGCTTGGGCAAAAAATACCTTGGTTAGGAAAAGGACATGGTTTCACATAAACCTTTTAAAAATATTATTTAGTTACATATAGATTCATGGATCCATATTTCACATTTCCAAGGACCAAATGTCTGTCCCCTCTAAAGCTGCTGATGTCAAGATACATCTATCTATCTATTTATCTGTCTGTCTGTCTGTCTGTCTTAGTGAGGGAGTTTCCTGAAACCAAGCATTTTCTGCCTTTCATGTAGATGGATATTAGAAAGTAATTTTTAACCCATAACGAGTTGTACAAAACCAGTTAACTGGACATAATCCTTTTAGAAGAATAATTATTTACTGACTTAACAAATCTGGCTTAGTTGGTCCTCATATAAGAGCAGAAACACTGGAGCAGAAGCAACCTCTCGTGTTCAGACAGAAATAGCCAAGCTATAATTGTAAGTCAGGTTGTGAGCCTGTTTCTATTCCACAGCCATTGAGTCACAATAGGATAGAACAAGTGAGAATATGCTCTCGGGCAAAGTCACAGCCAGCAGGAAGAGCCAGCTGAAAGAATCTTCATTATATGGAACAAGGAGTCATTTATGGAGCACTGTTACTCTGTTCAGGGACAATCTGACAAACATATTGACTTTGGCACACATGAGGTTTGAGATATGTCTGCACCTACTTTCCATTATCCCATAATTTGATTTACGTGAGGCTTCAGTTCTGTTGCAAGGTTTCAATCTGGCACCTCGTGAAATGTTGAATATTGTGGATTTGAAGAGTATTTGCTTGTCAAGCCCAGAAAAAAAATATTATCAATACAGTGCAATATGAATTACCCATCTCCTGAAAAGATCATATGCATTACAAACTTTATGTATTCGCATATTACCACCGCTCCCTCAGTGAAATTATAAAAGAATGCCGTATTCTGTACTTTCGCCTGCATTATTTTTTGCCTGAAATGATTTGGGATTAGCTGAGGTTTAAAATCAACTGCTGATGTGGGAAATCTGCAACCTATATCTGTCTGCTTGGATTGAATGGCAGTTTTGATGGTTTTCTTTTTTTGTTGTTGTTTTTGGGTTTGTTTGTTTTTTAAAACAAGTCCAACTCAAAATCTACTTATTTCTTAGCCAAAAACAGCTGCATCTGTCAGTCCTTGATGGCAAAAAACTTTACAATATCTAACATATTTGTTTTAAAATAATACAAAACAAGTTAGCTTGGTGTATCACTACATAGTTAAATATCAGATTACTTAGTGACAGCATCTGACACCATCAGGAGAAATTAAACTGCAGAACTAAATTAGTTCTACTAGCTGACATGTTTCTTGAGCTTAAAAAAAATTCATACCGAGCATGCAGGCATGAAAAAATGTCACAATTCAGCATTTTCTTTGGTATCCATGGCATCAAGGACTTCATATATAAGACCAAACCTTGCTTTCAATATATTATCTTCCTCCTTGGACTTGGCGACTCTTTGTTAAACTTCATAGGAATGTGCAGCTGTGCAGACACGCAGATGTAAACACACCTTGTTTTAAGTATTACCTTTAGAATAGGTGGTGCCTTTATATGTGTCACCCAATATTGCTGAACTTTATTCTCCTCAGCACTTCCACTTCCACTTCCACTTCATTAAGTGTTTCTGCATAAGCCATCTAAGACTGCTGAACCTTTGTACGAGCATGAGCAACCCAGATTTTGCAAGATTATCTCCACGTAAGTAATTTAGGGTGAGCATCAGCGTGCACCAGTATAATTAGAATAAAATCATTCTCTCAAATCTAATCAATTCATTTACTTCTAAATGTTGAAACTTTCACCACTAAGAACAGTCACTGAGGTCAGTCTATAGATCTACTGCAGGGCTGACTTGTGTGAATGCATAAATACAAAAGGATGGATTAAGGAGTGGTTGAATTCTATCTACCAATCCTAAATTGTAAGGTATTTCTAAACTGATGGGACTTGGACTTTGTTTATTTTGAGTACCTTTTTAATTGTTCTGTGTCTCACATATATTTCCTTGACTTTTCAAATGACAATTTGTATTCTTACGATCAGTGAGAACCATGCATTTCCAAATAGTTTTTTCTTTTTAATTAAAAATCACTCTATTTGTTGTCATTTCTTTCTATTAGTAATGCATACAATGAATTTATTAAGTGTAAATGCAGAAAACTAATGCTTAAAAAAGACCTTCACATCAAACAAAGGTCCTTATATATTTTTTCATCTCTCTTTTTCTTTAGTGCAGTAATTTCCTTCTTTTATTGAGTCTACAGTCTTTACTGAATTCTATTCTTACTCTTTTGCACACTGAATTTTTGAACTACAATAAAGATTTCATATTCTTTACACATGCAGCATGTGCTCATGTTGCTTGTGTCATTGAGTCATGTGGTAAATGTTGTGCATTCAGGACATAAAATAAAAATCTTGAATTTGTTTGAATTAACTGAGGTGGTTCCTCGCCTTCGCCTTGTGTCCATATTTACAAACATATCATTTCTGGCAATTACCTAGTGTGGTGTGACAATGACAACGACCATTTCCCCCTGCATGAAAAAAGGTTCTTGCACCCAAACACACTGTGGTAGCATACTACAGAGAAAAAGGAATTATTTAGCATGTGTAAAGAACACTTCCACAACCAATATACCCTTTTCTAGCAAACCACAAGAAAGCTGCCCCTGTGATTCAAAACTAGTATACTAAACACACTATGCTGCCTTATATACAGAATACCTAAGTCTATATATTTTATTTTTATTTTACAGATATATACACTACATCGGCATTTCATTAGTTAAACCTGTTTACCTGCTCATTAATACAAATATTTAACCACACTATCAAATGTCAGTAGTTCAGTGCATTTAAGCATATAGTCATGGTCAAGACGACCTGCTGAAGTTCAAACTGAGCATCAAAATGGGGAAGAAAGGTAATTTAAATGACTTAGAACACGGCATGATGCCAGATGGCCTGGCCTGAGTATTTCAGAAAATGCTGATCTAGTGGGATTTTCCTGCATAGCCATCTCTAGGATTTACAAAGAATGGTCCCAAAAAGAGAAAATATCCAGTGAACAGCAGTTCTTTGGGCAGAAATGCCTTGGTGATGCCAAAGGTCAGGAGAATGCTTAGACTGCTTTGAGCTGATAGGAAAGCAACATCAACTCAAATAACCCCTTCTCACAATCTAGCTATGGAGAATAGCAACTCTGAGTACACAACACATCAAACTTAGAAGCAGATGAGTTCCACAGCAGCAGAAGACCACCTTGGGTGCCACACCTGGCACCCAATGAATAAAACTTGCATGGGTAAACCAACATTGGAGAAAATTGGAAAAAGGTTGTGTGGTCTAATAAGTCTTGACTTCTGCTGTAACATTCAGATAGCAGGGTCAGAATTGGATGGAAAAGGCATGAAAGCATGCATCAATTCTTCTTTGTATCAACAGTTCAGGCTGAGGTTCGTGGCTCAATACCAACTGAGCATTGTTTAACGGGTGCTCCCGTCGGTTTTGAGTCAAACTTTTAGCTTACATTACTGCAACCATTGGTGCAACTGACAAAAATTCTAACGGTTCCTGAAAGCATCAACTTGCTTTTTCTGTGATAGTAGGGCCATTACGTTATTCCCAGGCAGGGCGCCACATCCAAATGTTGACAAATAAGACAGAAAACAACACCACAAACTGCCAAAACAAAATAATTAAAAAACATGGTAAAAAGAACCCAAATGCCTGAGAAAATATGTTTTGTGTAGATCTCCCTCACACTCACTCACTCTCTCTTCTCTCAACAAACTTTAGGCTTTAGAGGGTGAAACACCAGAACCTAGCTGAGTATTGCTGCTGACCATGTCCATCGCTTTATAAAAACACTGTATTCATCTTCTGTTTCCAGCCATGTCTCAAATTATGCCCAACTGGTTTCTTAAACATAACAAGGAGTTTAGTCTGCAGCGTCTATATAATGCGATCATGTCAATATGGACCAACTTCTCTGAGGAATGTTCCCAGCACCATTTTACACTTTAGTAACTTTAAAAAGTATGAAACACACAAATTTTATTCATTGTTGTGGGATTTCAGTCAGTTGACTTGCAATATATACACATGAGGATATATTATTCATCCCTATATGAAATGCTCTTTTGGATAGTTTTTACTATAAAAACCCAAGAATTTGTGCAAAAGCTCCCCATGGTACAATTACTGGTACTGAAATGATGAGCACAGAAGACGACATAGAGAACGAAAGCAGTGTTAACTACTAGAGTGTGGTGCCAATTAGTGGTTAATTCCTAAAAAAAAAACCCGGAATCATCAAAGAGGTATTTGGCTCTTTCAAAGCTGTCACATTGCTTATGCTTTTATTTGTATTTCTACATTTATCAACACAAGTTCTGCTTTGAAATATGGAAGTTCCTCAATTAAACCATGTTTGGAATCAGAAAATAACCCAACAATACCTCAAAAAAGTCATATTGTCATTTATGTATAGTAAACCCCTGTGGTTCCAGGATAATAATACAGGGAGGGCAGAATTATTAGGCAAATGAGTATTTTGTCCACATCATCCTCTTCATGCATGTTGTCTTACTCCAAGCTGTATAGGCTCGAAAGCCTACTACCAATTAAGCATATTAGGTGATGTGCATCTCTGTAATGAGAAGGGGTGTGGTCTAATGACATCAACACCCTATATCAGGTGTGCATAATTATTAGGCAACGTCCTTTCCTTTGGCAAAATGGGTCAAAAGAAGGACTTGACAGGCTCAGAAAAGTCAAAAATAGTGAGATATCTTGCAGAGGGATGCAGCAGTCTCAAGATTGCAAAGCTTCTGAAGCGTGATCATCGAACAATCAAGCGTTTCATTCAAAATAGTCAACAGGGTCGCAAGAAGCGTGTGGAAAAACCAAGGCGCAAAATAACTGCCCATGAACTGAGAAAAGTCAAGCGTGCAGCTGCCAAGATGCCACTTGCCACCAGTTTGGCCATATTTCAGAGCTGCAACATCACTGGAGTGCCCAAAAGCACAAGGTGTGCAATACTCAGAGACATGGCCAAGGTAAGAAAGGCTGAAAGACGACCACCACTGAACAAGACACACAAGCTGAAACGTCAAGACTGGGCCAAGAAATATCTCAAGACTGATTTTTCTAAGGTTTTATGGACTGATGAAATGAGAGTGAGTCTTGATGGGCCAGATGGATGGGCCCGTGGCTGGATTGGTAAAGGGCAGAGAGCTCCAGTCCGACTCAGACGCCAGCAAGGTGGAGGTGGAGTACTGGTTTGGGCTGGTATCATCAAAGATGAGCTTGTGGGGCCTTTTCGGGTTGAGGATGGAGTCAAGCTCAACTCCCAGTCCTACTGCCAGTTTCTGGAAGACACCTTCTTCAAGCAGTGGTACAGGAAGAAGTCTGCATCCTTCAAGAAAAACATGATTTTCATGCAGGACAATGCTCCATCACACGTGTCCAAGTACTCCACAGCATGGCTGGCAAGAAAGGGTATAAAAGAAGAAAAACTAATGACATGGCCACCTTGTTCACCTGATCTGAACCCCATTGAGAACCTGTGGTCCATCATCAAATGTGAGATTTACAAGGAGGGAAAACAGTACACCTCTCTGAACAGTGTCTGGGAGGCTGTGGTTGCTGCTGCACGCAATGTTGATGGTGAACAGATCAAAACACTGACAGAATCCATGGATGGCAAGCTTTTGAGTGTCCTTGCAAAGAAAGGTGGCTATATTGGTCGCTGATTTGTTTTTGTTTTGTCTTTGAATGTCGGAAATGTATATTTGTGAATGTGGAGATGTTATGTTGGTTTCACTGGTAAAAATAAATAATTGAAATGGGTATATATTTGTTTTTTGTTAAGTTGCCTAATAATTATGCACAGTAATAGTCACCTGCACACACAGATATCCCCCTAAAATAGCTAAAACTAAAAACAAACTAAAAACTACTTCCAAAAACATTCAGCTTTGATATTAATGAGTTTTTTGGGTTCATTGAGAACATGGTTGTTGCTCAATAATAAAATTATTCCTCAAAAATACAACTTGCCTAATAATTCTGCACTCCCTGTATATACAGAGGTCTAGGTCAACCTTCAAACTAAAGGGCCATGTTTAGCTAAACAATCAAACAGAGAACGATTTTAATTGATTTACAAAAGCCTGGGGTGACAGAGATTCATCCAGCTGCTAATTATTTTCTAAAGCTAACTTGCTAACTTTTCACAAGCCATTCTGGCTTATTTATGTGTTTTTTTATATATATACATTTCTCAAAAGATGGTGACTGTATCCTTTTATTCTGACTATGACTAATTCAGATCAGACATTTCGAAAATTAATGTAGGTTTTCCTCTTCCAATCCCTAAATTGATGGATTTCATGCATAATAAGGGTCCCAGTATAAAATGAGTTTCCCTATTAAATTTTCCATTTACCTTCCCCAGCTCTGATTCCTATTCAAGTTTAGAAAAATTGGTGTACTCAAAAGAAATCAATTCGATCCATGCCCAGAGGCTGCTTTCAGGGGCGCCTAAACCTGCAGTTCTTCTTTCCCCACAAATTTATCGCCTGTCCCACAGTCCTTTGTGCAGCAGTAAAGACGAGTGTCAAATCTCAAAGTGCAGAGACCACAGGGAAAGACACATGGCACCATTTTTGGAAGGATGTGCCACATTCCACCATTCAAGTATGAAACTGGAAAGATTAACTAAACTAAACAACATTCAGAGACCTCACATGTGTGTTTCTAGCTTATACCGAACACAAAAATATTGTTTAGTAATATTTAAATAAAATTAAAACTATTTACATAACAATATAAAAACTGTAGAATCTCTCAGAACACAAAGAGGCAAAACCACATAAGCTATTTAAGTCCACGTCAAGGCAGAAAAGTGTGATTGTAAGGAATAAGGGATTCATTCATTAAAAAAGACAGCAAACATCAGACTGTGCTGAACAAAAAGTCCTTGCAGCACTATATTAATAATCATCTGCTTTTTAGTGACAAATGTAAGGAAAACCTAACAGTGTTTCTGTAAAATCTTGGCGTCTATGTGTCTATAGAACAGCTTCCTTGGCATGTAAGTTTCTGGAACACCATTCTTCCTCAGGATATTTCTTTATTTGGTGTTTTCATAAAGTATCAGGTTCTCTAATGTTTGACCAAAACTTCCCATAGCTTCTAAACTGGGTCAAGTAACTGGTGACTATGACGGCAAAAACATAAGGCATAAGTTTCATACTTGTCAAACCATTCAGTGACCCCCTCAGCGGCCTGTTGAAAGTGCTATTCTGGAAGACACCAGGTGAGCACTTAAAACAAGTTTGTATTTATTTAAAATCACGCTTTTCTCCTTAGAGATAATCAGACCCAAACAATCTAGCATCATGCCTCTCACAGCATAACAGAGCAGCTGGATACCCTTATTGTATGTGTCACAGCACGAGGATGAGAAAGTGTGGACCCAAATGCAGATGACCGTGATGGAAGAGAATATTAAGAAAAAAAGCCTTTATTTAGGGCTGCACAAAACTGCAAACATATGGCAAGGGAAGCCCGAGATAAACTAACAAAACTAAACTGGGAAAAGCTAAACACCAAAACAGTAGATACATAGAGAAAAACACAAAAACCTGAATCTTGAAACCTGAGAGCTGGAAAACCTGAAACTTGGAAACTCGAGGGGAGATAAGCAGATGGACCAACAGGGGAGAAGAGAAGACTAAATACACAAGGATAACAAGGAGATGTGAAACAGAAGGAAAACACAGCTGGGACTAATCAGCAACACATGACAGGGAAGGAACATTGAACGCACTAAAAACAATATTAGGGACGATAAAAATAAAACAGGAAACATGAGAAACAAGCTGAGACACAGACTCGACTCTGGGATGAACAGATATGAGAACATAACTGACTTGACGTGACACATGAAAGACAGAGGAGGCACAGTAACAAAAACTAGGACTAGAACCAACAAATATAACCAGAAACTAATTGAAAGAATATTCAAAAATCAGGAAACACAAAAACACTGGGTCCCCAAACCCATGACCATGACAGTATGATTCAAGGAATTATGGTTTTCTTTCATTTTTTTCTCTTTCCTATATTAAAACAGGCATTGAGTTCAAATTTCTCACCACAGTGTGTATTGAAATTATCCTCTTAACAGCATAAACACAGCCTACGGTTCACTATTATCCATCTCATCAATATGTTCTAAAAAATGTTTTATATGTTCTACAGATGTAACGGAAAGAAAATATGCCATTTACGTCTTTCAAGGCCTTCTTATTCTGAGCTCACTGACTTTCTGGTTTTTGGATTGAAATATTTTAGTTGAGCATAATTCTTACAAAACATTCCTGACAAAATAAAGAGAGCTATTAGAAAACCAAATAGGCACGGTTACAGATAAGTGACCTGTTTATTTCCTTTCATTTTTAGTTATTTTATTTTATTTCATTTATTATCTTCATATTAGGGCTAAAAATGAATCAAATTGTACACTTAAATAACAAACTACCGAGCTCAGTCTTTTTAGTTGTTCTTTTTTCTAACTCAGCTGTCTCTTGGAAAATAAATCAAACTCAGCATCATTTCTTAAAATGAATGAATGAATAATTTCAAGGAAAAGAATAACAATGAGAAGTTTTGGCAAACTTGGGAAATAAATAATTAAACACTGTGAAGTCAAAAACTATTTTAGGCAGATAAGTCCACAGGAAAGGAGAATTATCAAGCAAGGTGATATTGGGGTAAAAGGTAGCGCAACAAAGAGGCTTTTTTTTATCCTTTGGTAAAATCAGTAGTTTGTCTCTGGGGAGGCGAAGCTGTTTCTCCTCTGTCGCCTACTCTGTCATCCATGCTCAAAAGATGGGACCTTGGTGGGGAGCAGAGCGCAGCAAGTGATGAAGACATCCTTAGTGAGAGGGAGTGAAGGGAATGAGGGAGACGCACCACAAGGAATGAAGCTTACACTTCACAGCATTCAGAGAACCACAAGGAGACACTGGGGAGGCACCGTGTTCAGTATCAGGCATACATGTCCTAGGATAAAGGTAGGAGTGCTACCCAAGAAAACAAGAAAGGGCTGCATCATGAAAGACTTCACAAGGTTATTCTGAAGTGATGGTTTAAAGACTTTTGGAGCCATTTGAAGATGTATACTTCTGCATTATGGCGTGGTGCTTTGAAAAAAAATGCTGATTTGCTGAAAGCTTCCTCTTGTCAAAAACACTGTCTCAATGCAACCGACAAGTCTACAACCTTGACTTGACCATTATTTTATTCAACTCGCTTACTTTAAGTGATGTTTCACTCTCCAAAAGAATTAGCAGAAAGTATAGTGTTATAGTGTTAATATGCGGCACAGTAGAACAATCTTTGCATGATGTCCTCCACAGTTGCTCTGCCATGGCTCGGATTATATATCGGGAGAGGTGCATGCAGAAATGATTAATGCTTTACAGGCAGAAGACGCTGTGCCTTCTGGGGTTTAATAAACATCCCTTGATGTCACATGGAGGAAAATGGTATTTGTTTACTGCAAAATGTACTCGACACAGCCCAAGTTTTGGCTCTTTAACAGTGCTAACCTACAGTCATGCAGGGTCTACTCAGGACAGGCTAAATTCAAAATGAGAAGCAAAAGTTTTGCCTGCAAGGTCTCATGCTATTAAGTGTGTACATGGGAGATGAAAATAGATACCCTAAAATAATGCAGTTGAAAAAAAAACCCCACACTTTTGTGTTTTAGCACTATTTAATATGGGCACATAGGACTGAAGCACAGCACAGACATGCTTTGGCTGGATAATAATGCTATTATACTTTCCTCAATATTTTTTCCCTTTCCTAGACACTCTGCCTGTCTTTGCCGATGATCTGCAAACTAAACCTAGTGCACCGCACTCAACTAAAACTAAGCTAGCAGTTAATGATGGATGGAATGAGTCAAAAGATTAAAAAACTGAGTGCTCCCAAACAGATAACTGAATCCTGGAATCCTTTCTTGTGACAATAGATAACATCATTTACTGTTAAAATTTGTAACCACATCAAGCATATGACTTTGTATTTGAGAAAATAATTACAGTATAAAATGGGAAAATATTATCATATTTATCCATCCATGTCTTTAGCAGAGCTTAGTGTTTGAAATATTATAGCACTTCCTATGATGTAAGTTTTTAGATACTTTTTGCCCATCAGATCTCAAAGGATTCTTTACTGCTACCTCTACTTTTGCTGCTTTATAGTTTTATGCATACAAAGGCAAAAGAAAATTAATCAGTGCACATAACTGGCTTACATCAGCTATTCTCACACATAAACTCCTTAAAATGTTGGAGAAGTGTGTTGGTATATTGTACGAAGTGGCCCTTTTTAACTGCACATAGCGGGAAATAACCTGCTTCAGACTTGTTTGCAATTCTGTTCACGTTTAGTAAAGCAGAGGGAGTTGCCTGCATAGAGTGCAGTTCCCAATCCCTGAGTGAGAATTTACTAGACTATTACTGCACATGGATTAAAGAATGTTTAATGTTAGAACCAAATGCAACAAACATTTGTATTCTCCACGTTTAAGTTTAAACTTCTAAGTGCATCTGTGAAAAGAGCTAGACGGTGTGTCATGATAGCTCATGCAGACTATGTCAGGCCAAATATTGCATCCTAAAGTCTTTTAGTGGACAGAATATAAGCAGATGATATGACGCAAGCATCAGATGCTTGTTTTTTGTTTGCTGTGTGAAATCTCTTGGTATGAAAACAGGCTTACTCATGAGGCTTCAGCCTTGGCATGCGTTGGCCGCCCTGCTGATGAGTGCCTGGTGAATGTCAACTGAATGAGGCACTGAATGAGCTAGAGGGTAAAAATGGCTTGTCGTTAATGTGGCCTCAAATGAGATACAGTATGGCTCCAAATGTGATTTCAAGATTATGCCGCAACCCAGTTGAAGCTAATTAGTAGCAAGATTGGAGCAAAATATTTCACTGTTTTACCAATGAAGGTTAAAAACCCTGCTTCTCTGTTAATAAAAGATTTCATGTTTGAGTGCGTTTTGAAAAAAGCAAAAACGCGTAAAGGGGATATTTTCTGACAAAACTGAGTACGGAAAGGAGCCCCCCCCTCAAAAAAAAAAAAAAATCAGAGAGAAATTCCTTTACTTTGAATTAGTGATACACAGACTGTCAGTTCAATGTTGGGTTAAAAGAATCATTGAGGAAGCCCATGGGTTGTTTACTTTTGCCTCATTTATTACCACAGGGTTTTCACAAAGGCAGACATTTAATAATTCAACTGAATTCATTTAATTCTTCTTCTTTTTTTTACTACAGTGGGCTCCAAGCCAACATATTATATTGGCTCTATAAGCTGCTCAAGTTAGAGAAGAGGAAAAACACTCCTCAAAGGATAGTCTAATGTTTATTGCAGCGTTTTCTCATAGTGAGATATGCGTCTTTTTTTCTTGTCAGTCAGCAAAACTTTGAAAGAAGTAAATTTCAAGTGGAAGTATGTTTTGTAGATATATCTTTTCCACATGTCCTCAGATCAGAAATTTACCCTACAAATTTTGATCTTTTCTTACACCAAACCAAGTAACAATGCTGATTAAGTCTAATCAAACAGCAGTTTAAAAGGAAACTAAAATTACAGTCTGTTTATCCTCACATATTGTCATGTTTTCTTCTCCTCACCCCCAACCAATGGCTGCCCCTCTCTGTCCCTGGTTCTGCTGGAGGTTTCTTCCTGTTAAAAGGGAGTTTTTCCTGTCCACTGTCTCCAGAGCGCTTGCTCATAGGGGAACTGATTGTTGAGCTTTTCTATGTTTTCTCTATATTATTAAAATGTCTTTATCTTACAATATAAAGGACTCTAAGGTAAATGTTTTTGTGATTTGGTGCTACATAAATAAAACTGAATTAAATTTGCTGTTTGTTGAAGCTGGCATGTCACTGACATTGGCAGGGTGTTGTTTAACATCAATGTTGTGATACAAAGTCTTTTATGGAAGTTACTGAGACAGGACTCACTCCAAACCCATCACATACAAATGCCTATAAAGGACCTATAGCCAATATGCTGAGACTCACTGGATAAGGACAATGTTCAGGTTTAATACAGTAAAGGGGATTATTTTAACCAAGACCATATTTCATTCTTAAACTTAAACAAGTAATTTTTAGTTACCAAACCCAATCAGCTAGTTTTGATGCCTGAAAAAAGAAGCAGCATAAAGTAACATAAACCTAACCACCAAGTGAAAGCAAACAGAGAGAAACCACCAACACTAATCTGTGAGAGAAAACAAAATATGAACCTTGATTCTGGCTGTGCTGCAAACCCTCTTACTTCATTATTTATACTTTGCAGCTCTTTACAAGAGGACCATTATTGCTTAGCATCAAGGACTAAGTGCCAAGACACCAATGCCAAAGGACATCTTGTGCGTATCTCTGCAGCACCATTATTGCAAAAGAACAATTTTTGACACAAAGTGATAGAAAAAATGGTGGAAAATTCCTTTTCACTGACAAAAATCTTTAGATTGAAAACTCTGATTCCACAAATTCCTGAAAAATATGAATATAATGTTGACATAACATGTAGCTAAAAAGGCAAAGTAGATTATATCGTCTTTTGCATATAACACTTTTGCATGGAATCAGTTGAATATGTTCTGGTGGTGACACCACTCTGCAGAACATTAAGTGTGATGAGCAGGAACGTGACACAGAGGATAAATGAGAGAGTAGAGGAGAATCATATCAAGGACTCTCAAACAATCCCCTATGATGACCTGAGGCGTGCTAAAAGACGACATAGCAAACACTTCAGAGTGCGAGTGATAAGTCTGACAAAATTGGCATTCTTTCTGAGGGAGGAGAATTAGGACACTGTCACTTTGTGTCGATTCTGGCCAAGATGTTTGCCTCATTTTCCCAACACGTCCAGGACACAGAGGAAACAATTGCTCACTAACAATCCATCAAACCCTGCCACCCAAACAAGCCTCTCCAAGCATAAACACACAAACTGGCATGCAAGCATTCACACACAGCCACTAAACTCTTCTTACTCGTCCACTGAACTGCTGTGTCTGCAGGCATTGCTGTCCAAGGGCTTGGCTTGTGCACCATTAATCCCACCCATGAATTTATAAATGAGCACCTAAATATACACAGTGTTTAATTAAAGTTAGATGTCTATTACTGAAGCACATCCCAGTTATATGGGAAGAGAAGGTAATCAGTCCCTCTACACCTTCATCCCTGTATCCACGGATTACAAATACATCTTATTCATCCTAAATATTAATAGAAAATATTTCTAAAATTACATGACATGATGTTGTGGAGATGTCACATGTTACCAAACCATTGTCTCAAACACACAGCACCACAAAAAGCTAATTGCTTTGAGCAACATGCACAGATCAACTAGGAGCGAGCTTTCCAAGGTCAGGATGTGTTATTATGAGACAAATACCCTTTCCCTGTAATCTTTGGAATGTCGCATAGAAATCACTTTGGGTAATAACAAATAATGACTGGATTTTTACCATTGGGAAAGAGATATTGATTTTTTTTCACCCACCAAAGCCTTAAATTATGACCTTAGCTTTACAGCAATGGATATGTCACTGCTCTCAGAATGAAACATCAATTTTTCTGCCTGGAAACAAGTCTGTCCTGTGAAGTTTTAAAATCACACTATAATGAATTCATTACATGTGAATAACATGTTATAATTTATGCACCAAAATGTCTCACATTCTGGCTTTCGTCGTTGCTTTATACAACTCTACCAGACAAATTATTCTACATAGAACGGGACATGACAAAGGTATAAAAAATTAAAGAGAAAAGGCCTTATTGTTTTGACTGGTGGTTCAAAATGTGTACAGTGATCCCTCGCTATAAAGCGGGTCACCTTTCGCGGCTTCGCTGTTTCGCGGATTGTTTTTGTGCAATTTTGCATTTATTTTTTTTTAACAGCACATTGTGTTCTGCGTCCTGATTGGCTGTAGACCATTGTCAGTCAATCTCGTGCCGTGTCTCCTGTACAGTACAGAATGCGTCCAGCTTGCAAAATTTACATAAATCTTTGATTGCTAGCAGTGTGATTCTGAAGTGCTGTACTGTATGTTTGTAAGTTTTCTCCCCAACAAACACAACAATGTCGACAAAACGTTTTGCACCGTCAAAAGCACCTGCGGGTGCCTTTGGTTTCATACTATTGAGAGCTTTGAGAGTGTTTAAACAAGAGAGAAAAGTGTGAAAATGTTTATGCCTGTCTGAGAAAAGTGTAAACAGTGTGTAGCAAGGGGTTGTAATAATGGTAAAAAATAAAGTTGGCTGCTTCGCGGATTTCACGTATCATGGTTTATTTTTAGAATGTAACTCCCGCAATAAACGAGGGACCACTGTATTTTAACTATGAAGGCATCAGTGGTACTTGCATTTGAATAAATTCAGTGCTGTTCACCTGTTACAGGACCAGAGTTATATGCAACAGTACTATCATTTTTGTCATGTGAAGCTGAAACTGGTGTTAATTATTGCAACCATTGACCTTTGCGGCCTAGCTATCACTTCTTACAAAAGAGACTGTAAGTTCCACTTACTTCCTTTACATTTTGTTGAATGTATACACAAAGCAGTGTAATGAGGATTCTATCCATTCATCTATTCTCTTAACTGCTTTTCCAGTTCTGGGTTACAGGGTGCTGGAGCCTATGCTTGCTGTCATGGGATGAGAGGCAGTGTACACCTAGACTGATTAAAACCCAAATCAACTGATCAGAGTTTCCTAAAAACTCGAATCAGTCAAAATAACTGCAACTGGTACAACTCTAACTGTAATACATGACTGCTTACAGTTTGAGTCAATTTGGTCTTTAACACTATCCCTCACAGCATAGGAGTGCAGGAAAAAGACTTCTCAAACTTGCAAGAAATTGAAGGACAGCAGTGTGAGTGTCAAGAGTTCAGGGTTTAGCCTTTTAAAACTCAGTGATTGAATTCTTGGCAGCAGATGCATTAAAATGACAATTCTTATTTATGAAGCCCTTTTAAAAATTAAAATACTCACCATGTACCGCTTCCTATTAATTGACTTTTTTCTTTCTCATTTTCTTTCTTTTGCCTCTCTGCTTTTTTCTTTACTTCCCATTGAACTTGACACACTAATAGGTTATGAATAATTCTGTTTCAGTTTAGACGGCAATTAGCTACAATGCCAGGGGCCATTCTTCTTCCTTTTTAGTGGAGTGGTGATTTAAGACCCAGCTGAGTAAGGGGGCTCCAGCCGTCCGACAACCACATCATTTTCTTCTTTCAATCCAAGAGTGAAACACAAAAGAGTTAACTGAGCAAATCCTCTCTCATTGATAAAGTCTTTCTCTTAAGTAAATGTGGAATGTGGGGGAGGGCTCTACACAGAATTATCCGATCGCTTATCAAAAAGAAAATAACAGGGTCACAGGCTTAGTTTAAATATATATGTTAAAAGAACTAAAATGAAAAGAAAAAGAAAACATCACCAGTTCCTGGGGACAAAAGAAAAAAATCTTAATACTGGAGTAAGGTTGTCAAATGGTGTCCCTCTCTGGTGTTCCACTGAAAAATTTTACAATTGCTAATTAGCCACAGGACCACATGGAGAACAGCATGTCTTTGCTCTGGAATTGATACATCAGAGGCAAGCAAAGCAGCTGTTGTAAGAGGGACTTAAATACAATAATTACAGCACAGGCTGAGCAATAGGCTACAGGCACAAAACCACAAAACCTCCTCTAGTGATTGAAACAAAGAGGCAACAATATAAAAAGGTAAATGGAAGAAAACAAATATTCATGTGAATTAAATGAACATGTTTGATAAAAATAAATATAAAAAATCAAAGATCAATCAAATCAAAATAGGTGCTTTATTGAAAATTTGTTGCTTTTATAGTAGAAAGATGTCCTCCTATCAACTTGAATTGTTAGTTGGATCAATTTTACGATACTTGCTAACACACCCTCAGGAACCAAATTTCTTTTAACTTCATATTTGAAGGAAGCAATAAACATCTGATGGCAGAAATTCAAGATAAAGATCATTAATGAAATTTAATCAATTCCTCCATAGCCCAAGGACCTATCCCTCCACAAGAATACAGGGAACATGTTTAACTATTCTTGATGTCATTAAGATAATGAAAAAAAAATACATCCTTAAACAAGAAAAAATAATACTGCATCAACCTAAAAAAAAAATCACCTCTTTGTAAAATATCTTTGGTATTCATTGAGTGAGGGTAAATAATTCACTTGCCGCCTCTACTCCCATTGTTTTCTCTCTGAGCCAACATCCATCTGATTAGTGTGTCATTTAGTGTGTCATATTAATTAACGAAAGACCAAGACAGACTTTTAATTCATTTGAAAGCCTGATGCTTAGCCTTGTCCACCCCAGCTGTAAAACTCAGAAACCAGTCTTACTTGTTATCGTCTATCGTCCACCTGGGCCTTACACAGAGTTTCTCTCTGATTTCTCAGACTTTTTATCTGATTTAGTGCTCAGCTCAGATAAAATAATTATTGTGGGTGATTTTAACATCCATGTAGATGCTAAGAATGACAGCTTCAACATGGCATTTAATCTGTTATTAGACTCAATTGGCTTCTCTCAAAATGTAAAAGAACCCACCCACCACTTTAATCACACTCTAGATCTTGTTTTAACATATGGCATAGAAACTGAACATGTAACAGTGTTTCCTGAAAACCCTCTCCTGTCTGATCATTTCCTGATAACATTTACATTTACAATAATTGATTACACAGCAGTGGAGAGTAGACTTTATCAAAGTAGATGTCTTTCTGAAAGCGCTGTAACTAAGTTTAAGAATATAATCCACCCACTGTTATCATCTTCAATGACCTGTACCAACACAGAGCAGAGCAGCTATCTGAACGCTACCCCACAGAGGTCGATTATCTTGTTAATAATTTTACCTCCTCACTACTATGACTCTGGATACTGTAGCTCCTGTGAAAACTAAGACCTGAAATCAGAAGTACCTGACTCAATGGTATAATTCTCAAACACGTACCCTAAAGCAGATGACTCGTAAGTTGGAGAGGAAATGGCGTGTCACAAATTTAGAGGATCATCATTTAGCCTGGAGAAATAGCTTGCTGCTTTATAAGAAAGCCCTCCGCAAAGCCAGAACATCTTACTATTCATCACTGATTGAAGAAAATAAGAATAACAACCCCCAGCTTTCTCTTCAGCACTGTAGCCAGGCTGACAAAAAGTCAGAGCTCTTTTGAGCCAACCATCCCTTTAACGTTAACTAGTAATTACTTCATGAACTTCTTCACAAATAAAATTTTTATCATTAGAGAAAAAATTACAAATAATCATCTCACAGATGTAATATTATCTACAGCTACTCTTAGTACCATTGATGTTAAGTTAGACTCTTTTTCTCCAATTGATCTTTCTGAGCTAACTTCAATAATCACTTCCTCCAAACCATCAACGTGTCTTTTAGACCCCATTCCTACAAAACTGCTCAAAGAAGTCCTGCCATTAATTAATTCTTCAATCTTAAATATGATCAACCTATCTCTAATAATCAGCTATGTACCACAGGCCTTCAAGGTGGCTGTAGTTAAACCTTTACTCAAAAAGCCATCTCTAGACCCAGCAGTCTTAGCTAATTATAGGCCAATCTCCAACCTTCCTTTCATATCAAACATCCTTGAAAGAGTAGTTGTCAAACAGCTAACAGATCATCTGCTCATCACAGCACAGAAACAGCTTTAGTGAAGGTTACAAATGATCTTCTTATGGCCTCTGACAGTGGACTCATCTCTGTGCTTGTCCTGCTAGACCTTAGTGCAGCATTCGATACTGTTGACCATAATATCCTATTAGAGCGATTAGAGCATACTGTAGGTATTACAGGTACTGTGCTGCAGTGGTTTGTATCATCTATCTAATAGACTCCAATTTGTACATGTAAATGGAGAGTCCTCTTCACACACTAAGGTCAATTATGGTGTTCCACAGGGTTCAGTGCTAGGACCAATTCTATTTCCCTTAGGCAGTATCATTAGAAGACATAGCATAAATTTTCACTGCTATGCAGATGACACCCAGCTCTATCTATCCATGAAGCCAGATAACACACACCAATTAGTTAAACTGAAGACCTGGATGGCTGCTAACTTTCTGCTTCTTAATTCAGATAAAACTGAGGTTATTGTACTCGGCCCTGAAAATCTTAGAAATATGGTATCTAAGCAGATTCTTACTCTGGATGGCATTACCTTGGCCTCCAGTAACGCTGTGAGGAACCTTGGAGTCATTTTTGACCAGGACATGTCCTTCAACGCACATATTAAACAAATATGTAAGACTGCTTTCTTCCATTTGCGCAACATCTCTAAAGTTAGAAATATCCTGTCTCAGAGTGATGCTGAAAAACTAGTTCATGCATTCATTACTTCCAGGCTGGACTACTTTAATTCATTATTATCAGGATGTCCTAAAAACTTGCTGAAAAGTCTTCAGCTAATCCAAAATGCTGCAGCAAGAGTACTGACAGTGACTAGAAAGAGAGAGCATATTTCTCCTGTTTTGGCTTCCTGTTAAATCCAGAATTTAATTCAAAATCCTGCGGTCTTAAATAATCAGGCCCCATCTTATCTTAATGACCTTGTAGTACCATATCACCCTATTAGAGCACTTCGCTCTCGCTCTACAGGCCTACTTGTTGTTCCTAGAGTATTTAAAAGTAGAATGGGAGGGAGAGCCTTCAGTTTTCAGGCCCCTCTTCTGTGGAACCAGCTTCCAGTTTGGATTCGGGAGACAGACACTATCTCTACTTTTAAGATTAGGCTTAAAACTTTCCTTTTTGCTAAAGCATATAGTTAGGGCTGGTCCAGGTGACCCTGAATCCTCCCTTAGTTATGCTGCAATAGACGTAGGCTGCCGGGGATTCCCATGATGCATTGAGTTTTTCCTTTCCAGTCACCTTTCTCACTCACTATGTGTTAATAGACCTCTCTGCATCGGATCATATCTGTTATTAATCTCTGTCTCTCTTCCACAGCATGTCTTTATCCTGTTTTCCTTCTCTCACCCCAACCGGTCGCAGCAGATGGCCGCCCCTCCCTGAGCCTGGTTCTGCCGGAGGTTTCTTCCTGTTAAAAGGGAGTTTTTCCTTCCCACTGTTGCCAAAGTGCTTGCTCATAGGGGGTCATATGATTGTTGGGTTTTTCTCTGTATCTATTATTGTGCGATCTACTGTACAATATAAAGCGCCTTGAGGCGACTTTTGTTGTGATTTGGCGCTATATAAATAAAATTGAATTGAATTGAAATTTAAAAAAAGAAAATCCCACAAAACCCTGACACACAGCAGTGTGCTAACAGATATTCTCAAAATTATACCAAGTGCAAAACAACTGATCACACATGTTAGAAAAAAAATCTGATTATGTAAATATTCCTTTTTATCCAGTATGCTACACGTTTTCCTTCAAATTAGGGCAAATGAAGGAAAGATCAGAGATGATGGGCATGTGTAGATCTTTTTCGCACACAAATTAAGGTTAGTTCAGGAAATAAACATTGAAATAGAAATATTGTCTCACTGTATTATCAAAGAAATGAAATGGATACTTTTTTTTTTAAAGAAAGACAGTAAAATTATATCTAACTTCTAGAAATTTGAGCTAAATGGAGCTGCAAACAATAGTTACTTTGCATTATTTTAAACACTTGTTTAATATTTTTGTTTCTTTTTGGGGTAAAAAAGATTTCTTCTGACATACAGGAAAACAGTATCTCTGTATCATTTTTTTAAACATCCCCCTATGGCACCGCATATTGAAGCTTCAGTCTTTTGAGTGATCAAGAGGCTTCTCCCTTGCCTGCAGGCGAGCAGCACAACCAGTTTTTCAGTCTTTTCTCTCTATCTGACCTGCAGACTTTGAACAGTCCCTCGCCATGCAATACATGTCCCATCCGAGCATCCCATTTTAACCAAAAAGACATTGACTTTTGGTGCTTTTAAAATAAAGATAGAGTGCAATGATGATACTCACACATAACCGTAAGAAAAACATTCCCTGAAGCCAGGACAACTTTCTCCCTTGTTGCCCGGTCGTAGATGCCCACATGGCATTCATAAGGCCCGTTGTCTGAGATCCTGACCTCTGGGAGTCTGCAAAGTAAAGGGTTACACTGTGAGTTGATACTCGTGTTTCAATTTTTGTACTAACATCTGACAACAGAACAATTACATTAGCAAGTACATACACGGGAAGATAACTATTTGTGTTGACAGAAGCTACTTTCAGCTGCTCCCTCATTCACTAGGGGTCACTACAGCAGATAGCGCCACATGTTTAATTTGGGAGATTTTTACACCTTCCTGACACAATCCCCATGGGATCTGCGTCTTCTCTCGGGATTAAACCAAGGCACTCTTGCTTGTTAGGTAAATGTGCAAATCATGACACTTTCACATAAAAACTGAATGTGTCAATCAGTGTCAATAGAATAGCCTTGTAAAGGTTCAGTCATGATGCACGTGTATAATTGCTATCAAAATTAATCCAGAGTCCATAGTAGGGCTGGGCTATATCATACCGTTCACGGTAATACCGGTGTAATTTTGGGCAACGATAGGAAAATGAAATATCTCGATAGAATATGGGTAAAACGCGCATGCGCAGTGCCAATGTTTACATACGCACATGGCGGCGACGCAGAATGAGAAGAGCGAAAGCCGATCGTTGAATAAAACAGATGAACCAGAACTGGTTTGTAAAAATGCTGCAACTTCAGTGGTGTGGAACTGGTTTAGCTTTCGTCCGTCAGATACACAAAAAAGCACTATTTTTGGTAGAGCATGCTAGCGGGCTGTCGTTATTACCGTGTTGTTTGGAAAATACGGCACACTTAAAATCAATCCTTTGATTTTTCTGAAAATCGACAGTGCCCCTTATAATCCTGTGTGCCTTATGTATGAATTCTGGTTGTGTTTACTGACCTCGAAACGATTTTATGTCGTACACGGCGCTCGAAAATCTGTCAAATGTTTTAGTACGACTTTGCTAAGCTACGAAGCCGCACCACTTGATGGATTGTCGGAGCATTACGGCATTGGGCAGGCGCCTCGCAGAGTGATACGTACTGTGCTTCAACATAATATTACCGTATTGTGTGTGTATAACCTCTTTTTAAGTTTTGTGGATATTATACATGGTTATGCTGAGGATATGTCGGCCAGTTTCCACTGGAAATGCCTTTTGGTTAAACTGTCAGCAAGGAATTTGCACTGTTACATTTTTATATAACTTTAATGCACATAAAAAACAGCTGCTTGTTTAAGTGAAAATACATTGATGGGGTTTTTTGCACTAATAAAGTTGTGGACTTGTAAAGTATTTTGTCTAGAGTCAATTATATTGTCAGTTATATCGTTATCGCAAATTTTCAAATGTATATCGTGATAAATATTTTTGGTCATATCGCCCTGCTCTAGTCCAGAGATGACTGCAGCCCGGCCCTTGAGCAATGAAACCCAGAGCGTCAGTGCTCCACCCAACATAAACCATGAAAACTTTGGCCTTCAGGAAGTGTTTCTGTTATGGAATATGTTATTGTAGTAGCAACCAGGAAAATGGTAGAGAATATCGTTGAAAATGAAGAAGTTATCTACATAGTGAATGACTTACTTAAACTGAAACTCTAATATTTTCCAAACTGGTGAGCACAAGGCCAAATTGAAAAAAGGATTTGTTACAGTCACAAAACTTTACAGGTGCATTCGAGGGTGTCGGGATCCCATCACATAATGGTTCCTTGTAGTTGACTAGATTTAACTAGTTAACTACAAGGAACGATTATGACAGTAAACACACACACACAACGCAAACAAATCTACAAGTTGAACAGCGAGCCCCTTTTGCAGGCCCATTAATGACCAAGGGTCCATCTGTATCAGTTTTTTGCTCATCCATCATTTCTTAATAAATTAATCGGACATTGACGATGTCTGTTAGAATAAAAGATCCCACAAAACAAAGTTTATCAGTGTCTCACATAGACTGAATAAATACTTAGTTCAGATTACAGATCAGTTGAGTGTCAGAATTCAGAAGTCAAAAAGTTTCGTCAAAAAGTATCACTCTTTTGCTATCGTCTGCATCCTTCAAATGAAAATACACTGACTGAAATACTGAAGTCTTTGGTACATTTGACAACCCTGTTGCCGGTTTATGACACTTTTTTCTATGAAAGATAAGTGTAGAGTGTTCTTATAAAAAACAAAAAAGAAAACCCTAAAAGTATATTTCAGAAAACAGCTTTCACTATACTTGTTTTTCATCTGTAATTCTGCAGAGACAGGCAGCGATTATCCAGTCAGCGATAGCAAATGACCATTTTTGAAAGAGAACAAGAGCACAATCTGTATTCTGTACTCAGCTAATATGTCAACAGTGATAATCAAAGTGAGACACCACTAGTCACATTTAGCTCCTGTGATTTATGCCCACAAAACAGGGACAATTGTCCTTGCTGCTCGGGTGTTTCAGACGGGGACCTCTGTTAGAACAGCAGCAGGGTGCTCTTAGCAGCCAGGCTTTAATGAGTTCAGCTGTGTGTTTGTGTGTGTATGCATATAGGTGCGTGTCTGGAGGAGGGGAGCGCTCCCTATTGGAGAGCAGTCAAATCAGTGTGACTATACACACACACATATATATATATATATATATATATATATATATATATATATATATATATATATATATATATATATATATATATATATGTGTGTGTGTGTGTTTGTTTTATTTAACTTTTATTTATACAGGGAGTCCCATTGAGACTTAATGTCTCATCTACAAGAGAGACCTGTTTCAGACATGTTTACTGAGACTTCTATCTGACCACTGTATGATTTGTCACATCTTTGATCCATGAATAATTAAGAAATAGGAAATAAAACACCACATTTGAAGTTTGTACCTGCTGATTAGACAAGTGCTCTACATGTGTTTCGTTTCTCTGGTTCTTCAAGTGTTTAGTAAAACCTAATGAAAAATGGATAGATACAATGAGTAGGCACACTGAGGTTTTCTCCCATAGCACTTGAGGAATACGCATATAACAGGCAACACTTTTTTTTAACACTACTGAATAAAAGTGATGAGAATAGCACAGTGACTCTCCCTCTGTGGTGGTGTTGGGTAATTGGTTTTATTATGGTAAATGCTGATGTAGTCCATTGCATTGTTTTTGCAAACAAAGCCATAGTTCACTATCCACAGTCCTGACTACTGCTTATATGGATTCAAACCAAGACAGAGACGGAACTTACCAAGTCCAAAAAGAAGGACCATAACGATAAGATGTGGAAGAATTTGTGGAAGAAAGAAACCTCAAATCAAATCATTTCTGAGTGACTACCTGCTTGGAGTCTCTTACAGTTTGACAGCTAGTTTGACACATGTGTCTAGCTGTCTGGACTTGGGAAAGAGGAAAGGTTGTACTCCTAACACTGAGACTTCTTTTAAATATTAAGACTGGTGGAATTAAATTTTCAGCGCCCTCTCTAATCCTCGATTCCATGCATTTGAGAAGTGTTGGTCCACTGAGACCCCCCCCCAAGTTTTTGTTTGGTATGAATCTCAATTTAAAAAGAATAAAGTCATTTTAGTATTGATTTATTTTCTTTCATATTACTGCTCTGATTACACCCATACATCACAAGAACCATCAACACAGTTAAATGCGTGTGTTTACATCTTAGTGAACAGCATTATTAGGAGCGCTTAAACAAACTGTTAAGCAAACGTGGCTATTTTGAGTTGTTCTACAATTGAACCGCAGCAGCACAACATTTATCAGCTAGGTTTATAAAAATGTAGCACCATCACATTTATTTATTTATATTTGTCTTTTTATTTATTTATTTCATTTGTTGTGAAAATTTGGGTCTCAGTCAGTTGTAAAAAGGTGTTTGGGCAATGACACAAACCATAGCAGATGGTTAAATCAAAGTCTTTCTCAGCCTTCAGAACTAAAACGATTATCAGCAAACCAAACATATAGGTAATTAAATTAAAAAGAACAAAAAAAACAATTTCTGAAAACTACAAAATGTCCCATGTTAAAACACGCACACACAAAACAGCAGGTACACAGTGGCGGTCGATATCTATGGGCCCCCATGGAGGAGCAGCAAAAACAGCACACCGCAAAGAGAGATCGATTGTCCCCTAGGAGTTTTCCTGTAATGCAGGCCTTCCTCTAGAACTTCTTCTGCCTACAAATGCAAGAAAATGCAACTGCCTAGATGGAGAGTGAAAAAGAGAAGACTTGACAGAGTGGTGTCTGATAGCTCATCCAGTCAATCTCTGCATCAAATTAACTAGCACATTGTCAGATACTCTTTCTGGCCTGAAGCATTATGGGTGAATGGGTAAAGACTGGCAGTTGTAAGATAGTGAAAAGCAGAGATAAACTGCTGAGGACGGGATGCAAAGTGAGGTGTGTAGTCATCTGTTTCCTTAATGAATGAGCATGAAACAAAAATAATCAGGATAATGCTGTGATTCGGTGAGTGTGACAGACTCACTACTCTGTGGTTGCATTATACTAAGTGCTGATGTAGCTCATCTTTCTGTCCTTACCCAACACTATAGTCCTGCTGTTTGCTACCCTAAGTACTTAGGATTTATGCATTGAAATCCACACAAACGCAAAAAGCAGAGCACAGTGACAAAAAGGTAGAAAGAATGGAGGTATTGCTGAAAGAAGGGTAAACGCCCAAATTGAAACCAAACACACAGAAACACACAAAGAACACACACACACAGACTTTCTGTTGATTAAAATAACTCTAAAGCCCCATTCAGTGTGCATTAATTTGTGAAGCAATTACTCATTCTTCATCACAAATGCAAAGCTTCACTTCACCCTGCAATTATATCTTACAATAGTGTACTGTATGCACATTTCTTTGAAAATAGGAGTCGTGACAGGGTACTTAAACAGACATGTGCCAACATTAAAATATTCTACACAAACAATTTATGGAATTTTTTTTATTTATTCTTATCTCTTTTTTGTTTCAATAAATAAGTGATGACAAAAGTATGAATCTGCTTTAACTGCTTTTCTGCTTTTATAAAAGAGTGATTGTATGAATGACTCAGTTATTATGTGACCTGTGGCAGTTTATTCTATATTTTTTCAGTTTGAATACATTTTCAATCCATTCAAATAACATGTATTTTTTTCATGTTTTGGTAATACTCAAATGTCAAGTGGTGCAACTGCTGATTTAAATGAACAGATTCAAAAGATGTGAAAAGGTGTTTAACGATAATTCAACATAAAATAGTCGGGCACTATTTACTTTTAATTGCTACAATAATCCATTTCATCCACTTTATTCTGCTTATCTGATTCAGTGTTGCCCAATCCAGCTGTCACCAAGTGAAAGGCGGGGTACATCCTGGATAGTATATTGTAGTGTTAAAATAATCTAAATAGTTTTAAAACTGTTAAAATAAATAAAATGATTTTGTACACCAACTGTTCTTAAATTTCTGGCTGACACAGCCAACACTACGAGGCTTTTATTATTAAGTATAAAAAGTGATGTAGCAAAAAAGAAATTTAATCATACAAACAAAATGGGGTTTGTATGGCTGGCTGAACGCATGAATGAAAACTATACATCTGCTGGCACCTCACACAAAGTATGGGAACAGCACTCTATGTAAAAAGAGAATTTTAGTTTAGTTATACTTTAACTTGTTCTCTTAATAGGCATCCATTAATATCAAATACATTAATATAAAATACAGGCTTTGCATTTTTGGATGAACATTATACTAAAACTCTTACTCTTTTTAAACACATTTCTTCTATACAACAGAGACAAGGTAACAGATGTCCATTTTCTCTAACTTGGCAATATCAGCCTCAAAATAGATTTTAGATTTTTTTTATCTGCACTACTAAAGCAGAATTTACAGAAACCTCAAGTTGAAGAGGTCTGACTTTACAACTGCAGTCAAACTTTAATGTGTAAAAATTAAGGAACACATATGAAACCTGCATCCAATTTGGTTGGGTTTTCCAAAACAGCCAGTGGTCAAGTGTAAGGAAAAAATGATCAAATAAAGGCTGTGCAGTGGCAGATAAATGCATTGTATCTCAAGTCACTGTGCACCATTAGTAATGTTAAAAAAGTGCTGTGACTGCAAACAATCATCATAAAAATCGTACTGTTCTCAGTATAAAAAGCTACATTATTACATATGGCCTATACAGGATGTGTTAAACCAATAACTGATGTCAAGTCAAAGGGTCTTTTATGACAAGCAGCAAACTCCTGCTTTTGATTGGACCCTGAATAGATATCAAATTTCCAGGGTCACTAGTTATGTGCAAGATCTGTTGTTTCCCTTACAAAAACTAATCTATGTATTGACACTTGAAGATGCAGAATGTCACAGCTGCTGTCATTCTTTGAAAGATTACACTAATAGCTGTTGAAGCCAAACAAGACTGGGAAATCTTAGATGAACCAATATCAGTGTGACTTCAGATGCTGTTGAATATTTGCAAGATGTAGGAAGGATTATTTTTATTATTGCTACACTATAATAGTACCATAATCACATATAGCTTTTAGATTATACAAAAGCTCTGAAGTTTCCTGCACAATGTTCCATGTTTATAAAGGCTACAGAATATTGAGGCAATCATTTTTGGTCATAAAGCTCCATTCGTCAGAGTGGTAAGGCTTTGTACAGAAGATTTACAATTCTAAAGTGGAAACGGGTGAATACAGTGAGTAAAAATTCAGCTTTTTGCATTTATGAGAAGCACTGAGCTTCTGTTAGACACCATGAAAGCAGGAGTGTGACCAGGGAGTCTTTCTTGACTGGAAAAACGGTGTGATTGTGGCAGAATCCCACATGTCTCTCTGGATGACTAACACAGGCTTAGCATTCCTGTGCGGGTGCAGGTAGCAACCAACTGATCAGTGCGCTGTAGAAGACTTTCTCTCACTTCTGTGTGTGTATATATATATATATATATGGATGTGTCCACGTGTGGTTGGTCATTTCTTTTGTTGCTGTGTACAAACATGTTTTCATGTTAGTGTGAATATAAGTGCGTATGCCATTCCATTTTGATTACGCCTACACTCCCAAAGGGATAGTAGGATTGTCTAAATAAATCATTTTCAGCTGGGCAGACACACCACACAGGAGAAAAGAGAATAGAAAGAAAAAGGAGAGAAAATACATCGAGGTAATGTACATGAGCCAAATCAAAAAAAACAAAAAAAAAACAGCAGGATTAAGATGAGATGAAAAGGAATGATGAAAGTGGGATCATTACAAAAAGGATGCAAAGTGTGAAGCATTCTGGGTTTGAATGAAGTTGCAAGGGCAATGAATGGCCAGTGTTTCCTTTTGTGCTGCTAAGCATTCAAATAATGATATCTACAGGAGAAGACCCAAAGCAGAGGGAGAGAGAAATGCGGAGATATGCAGACAGCTGCCAGCCGTATTGTTAAGGCCTGGGGTAAAAGAAGGCCGTCCCTGGGATGCCTTAAATGTGTAATCAAGCCAACCAAAGTCACGAGACTCCTTCTACTCTGATGTTCTCAATTTCTTGGCAACTTAGTAAAACTTGTTAATGCATACATAGCAGTACTATAAATCCTGTGGATAACAGATCCTTCAAATAAAGGTGAAGCACATGCTCAACTCCATGTGCTGCATCGCTCCAAGTGTAAGAGATTGGGTTTGCTACCTGGGATATATAAAACCACTACATAATAGGGCAGCCTGACCAGATGTTAGATAAATCTTTAACACTAAAGACTTTATCCTGTGCAGAGTTGATGATTAGAGTTTGCCACTGCCTCCTGTCCTCATGTAATAAAACCCCTTTGCTCGGTCACTGAGTCTGGCCTTCTGGCCTCATCTGACCACCAGCAGATGGCTGGGAATGAAGTTGGGTTGTACCGAACAGGAATTCATCTTAGTGCATTTCATCACAGTGTCAGAAAGTTGTCTGATTATACAGTGAGTTTAAAATTTTACAATTCACCACTGCAGTAAAACAAATCTATTATGAAAAACAAGAACACTGAATTCATTTTAGGCTTACCGGACAGTTGATTGGTATACAAGGTCTTCACGCCTGCGGTAGTCCTCCATGTGAGAGTAATTTGTATTAAACATAGCATCGTAGGTGAAGATTTTCTGCTTGATAGTACCTCCATCTGTGACCTGTGAAGCAAAAGGAGAGAGCATTGCTTAGGTGAATTCTCCAGTGATGAATGGGACAGGAGCAACCTTTTTACCCCTAGAGCTTCTCTTATGAATAAACTGTTGTCACAAGGCCTGAGAGTGCACAAAGTAATCCTGCCTGCAATTACCTCATTGATTCATGATAAGTTTATTCATTATAAGGTCTAATGGCAAAGGGATTAAAAATCTGCTGACACGATAACCTCGAAGAGACAGTCTCTCGGCTTCATTCGTGGCCATGGATAAATCTTAATGAAGACTGACGTAGTACAGTGTTCTGCATGTGACAAGTAGTCTGCTTTCTGTAGAGGTAATAGCATGTGACAAGACAAAGATAACAGAAGAGGATATTCAAACACTGGTCTTGTTTCATTTTTTTTCTGGGTAGATGATCGAGCAGTTCTTTCCTTTCCAGTATTCACAGGAGTGTTAAACTCACTTCAAAGCAGCCCCTAATACTGCTTTGAAGAAGGACATTGTTGGTGAGCCATGGATCCTTCTTCTGTTTGCCAGAGAAGATTGATTCTGATCCAAACAAATCATTTCAGTTGAATAAACAATGTCAAAGGATTTCATGATTAGTCCATACTAAAATACACATGGTCTCGTGTAAAGAAAAGGCTAAATTGTACTTATATCAGCAAACAATTGTTCCCTGTGAATGTAGGGTAACTCCTATGACCCCTTGCCTCTAGAGAAAGCTTGCTGCCTTAGGCTTATTTTGCTAACAGGTTCTGCAGAGGGAGTTGGCAATGCTGAAACAACGAAAAGCGCAGGAGTGTGAAAATAAATTACCCCAGTTACCTGTAACAAACAACTTCTTCTTGGTTACAGGCCCACCGGTTTGGCAGGAGCTGGGTTTATTTTTTTTAACAGATTTTAAATATTAAAGGTCAACATGGTTGCTCGTAAAAAGCATTCATCTACTTTCTAACTTAAGATTTTTGAGAGGAAGTTTTCTGGATGTTGTGAACAAAATCAAAGGATTGTGCCCATCTGTTTTATTTTAATATTACTTCACATGTATAGCACAAAGCAAGTTTATTTGGACCACTATAGAAGAGGAGAGGGAGATTAAGTGCAGCCTCTAAAAGCAAAAGCACATCTGGAAACCAGTCAGACTTGTCCCACCACTGTAGCTACAGTAATGCTTATTTCACAAAGATCGGTTTAAGGAGGAAAACTGGTATTTTTTGTTTAACATACTTGTGCAACACCACACATGAAATAGATTTTTCAGACTTTAAAAGCATACCTCCATTAACTTTATTTCCATATTGTACAATGGTATCTCATATGGGTGCCATACACATATTGGAAATAGAGAGACAGCACATTCCAATGGAAAAAAATAAAATGCCACTGAGACAAAGTAATATACGTTACAGTTTAATGCAGAGTGAAGCACACATTCATAACAATGAATTATGCAGCAAAACTGTCACTGAAATTTGAATGGTTCATTTCCAGTTATTTGCCTGTATCTCTCAATTTCACACTGCAATAGTGCCTGAGTAAGCGATTAAATACATGAGACTAGATCAAATACAATTCTACAAAAAGAGTTTTGTTATTTGTATTTGCACGTTTCTGTCAGTCAAAAAATAATTTGAACAACTAATGTTAGACAGCAAGTGCAATCATTTTTATTGGTCCTTAATATTTCCTTGATTGCTTGTTTTGAATTGTAGGTCTATGCCTTGTAAAAATGCAACTAGCTGTTCAACTAGTTTTGGCAGTATTAGTCATTAAATATAACATACAAGACAGCCTTAACCTTGGACAATCAACTGAGCCAAAAAAATTAATTAATTAATTAGGCATATATTGCAAAAGAATGGACAAAAATGCAGGAGTTCTGCAACTAAAAGCAATATTTAGTTTGGTCTTCTTAAAGCACAATAACAAAATAAAATAACATTTAAATAAAATCACTTTAAAAAGCAATAATATTCTGCTTAGCTTAATCTTTAGCCATACATGGAAATGAAACTGAGCAGGTGTGATTTGAAGCTCAAACTAAAACACTGGAAAAGGAAGAGTCATTCTTTTCTAAAAGAATGAAGAATGGTTTTGGTAAGAGCTGCACCAAGTTCCTGTATGTGCTCATAGGGCTGGTTTGACTCAATCTAATGACCTTAGCTTGAGATGACACTTTAGGTAATAAGTACCCAATTTGAGCCCAGTAGCTTTGAGGATATATCATTTTATTTGTAATCCTTGTAGAATGTGAGAAGCAATAACCGTATCTAGTGGAGCTAAAGAAGAAAAGCATTCCACCTACAGAAATGCAAACATCAAAGTGTTTAATTGCCAAGTCTCCTGGAAATGCACTGGAAAAACACCACACCAAACCACAAGCAATAAAAAGGATAAACAAACTTGTGGATTATCTCCAAAAAGGGGTTGTATATCTTCAGATTTTTAGGGTTTCATTAGTTCATGTCAGATGCATAGGCATGCCTAAAGCTGTGCGAGACATTCAGATCTAACCAGGTATTTTCTACTTTGGCATAGGAAAGAAAGAAGACATGACTGTAATCATTTACACCGATTTTCATTTGCAACTTTAAGAAATTAACAAATCCTACAAATGAAGGCTTACTTTCCCTTTACTTTCAAAGTGCTGCTGAATTTAAAATTCGAAGACTGAATAAACTCATGCAAATATGATTAGCTGTTCTTCAAGTACTGAGCTGAGTTGGGGATATTTCCTTGCTGCCTTCTTTCACAGTCTATGTAATCCAGCAAGCATTACTATTGCTTAGTCCTCCTCCTGGAAAATCTGGTGGATAATGCAGGTGTTAGATTTCTGGTTGTCTAGAAGCCCTAAGGACCAGAGAGAAGATTTCTGCCTAAGACAGGTCTTCTCAGTGGCACCCTCTCTTTATCTATCTCTTCTTAATGATTTCACCTCTTAATTAAGACTAACCTGTAAACCCCTGTGTAATAAATCTGATACAATCTACACATCAGTGAATGTCTTGCTATCCCCTCAAGAGGACCAAGACTAACTATGGAAGGGACAGAACAGTGAGAAGGGAGAGAGAGTGGGAGGGTGAAAAGAGATCCAAACTGTGCCAAAATGGCTCTACAAGAGGGAGGGCAAGAGGGAGATGAATACTCTTTGATTGCAGAAAAGCACCGTTGGGGAAGCAAAGCTTTGCTACAACTGCTTTGTTGAATCCAGGCCATGCAATGCACATGAGGCACAGAAGCACCAAACCTTTCTAACACTCTGCCATCTGGAGATATGAAAGGTGAGAATGGGTGGTAGAAAGTTTGCTACTTCTCTCCTGTCTACAATGTGTCATATAGTAGGAAAAGAAGAGTAAGTTGACAGAGAGGTAACAACGAGGTGAGTTTGAAAGTGCTTAAACCAGAGTCCTGTGCTTCTCTTGAGATGTTGCAAACCTAAAATCTCTCCAGACAGAGGTTGTATCCTTCCTGGCCAGTCAGCTGAAATGCCTCTCTAATGATGTCTGCTATTATTGGGGTCAGATTAGGACTGGGTCTCAGGGGTTAACCAAAGCCCTCCTCCCCTCCGCCTGTCTAGGGTGGGCCTATTTATAGGCTGCAGCTGCATCAGCAGCCACTGGAGGAAATTCAGCTAACACACTGCAGGCCAACTGTGAGAGATTCAACCTGAATCCTGCTTTGTAATTTCAGGCAGCAGTCTGAGAATCACTACAGAAAGTCTTTTTACACCATTTTTGAAACAAGTTAGAAAAAAATGTAACTGTGCATAGTTTCTAAAGGATTTCTCTACTTACAAAGCCATGGAAGACCTATGAAATTAAAATTATACTAAGCATGTTCTTCATATGGTGTATAATAATTAGATGGTAATGGCTTTCAACAAATTTTTTATTCATATCTTATTAGCATTTTTTGTGATCTGAATGCAAAGTCTACCACGTTCATAAGATGGTCAACAGCATGGCTTTCAAATAATATCTTAATAAGATTTATTCCCATTCAGATTTATTTCCATTCAGTCCCTCATTTAAAGACTAACAAAGGAGATGATCAGTTCATTGTCATGGACTGGCTTGGCACTTTCCTTCATTTCCATGCTAATTTGCCTAATATTATTATGTCACAAAGTGTCATTTTGAAACTGGCTAGAAAAACTGGGAGACATTGTCTTGTAAAATTGCTATTTCTGTACCAAAACAACAATGCAAAATACAGAACCTATGTCCCAGAATGTCAAATTACTTGAGTTACTTAAATAAGTTTAAATAATAAGTTTCCTCTACAATGCTGTGGAGGAAACAATTATTTGATCTCCTATAAACTTGTAAGTTTGCTAACAAGGAAATGGACAGTCTATATTTTTTACAGTACTCTCATTTTACTGGATAGAGACAGAATATTAACCAAAAAAAAGTTTTAAATTGACTTGCATGTCATTAAGTAAAATAAGTATGTATAAGTAAGTGAAATATGACTTAGTACTTGGTTGGGAAACTCTTGGCAAGCACAGCTCTAAGACATTTGTTGTAGTTGGTCATCAGGTTTGCACACATCTCAGAAGGGATTTTGGTCTGCTCCTCTTTACAGAAACTCTTTAAATCCTTTCGTTTTCTTGGTTGCTGCTTGGCAACTCAAACCTTCAGCTCCATCCACAGATTTTCTAAAGTACCGAGGTCTGGAGACTGTCTGGAGACTGTCTAGGCCACTCCATGATCTTACTGTTCTTCTTTTTTTACCCACTATTTTGTTGCCTTGGCAGTATGTTTTGGGCCATTGTTATGCTGGAAGAACCATGACCCATCGGCAGTGTTCTTCCTAAGGGAAGGAGGTTCTTATCCAAGGTTTTACAATACATGGACCTGTCCATTAGCTCCACAATCTGCTGAAGTTATCCAGTATCCTCTGCAGTAAAACAGTCCCAAAGCATAATGTTTTTTCCACCTCTGTTACTTGACTGTGGGGATGGTGTTCTTTGGGTCATTCTCAAAGCATTTCTTTCCTCCAAACATGGCATGTCAAGTTGATGCCAAAGAGTTTGATTTTGGCCCAAAGCACTTTCCTCAAGCTTCTCTAAATCATTTAGATCTTCTGTGGCACATGTGCCTCCTTGAGCAAGGGGACCATGCGGTACTGCATGATTTCAGTCCATTAGGTTGCAGTGCGTTACCAATGGCGGTCTATGTGACTGAAGATCATTAACAAGCTCCTCTCATGTAGTTTTGGGCTGGTCCACCACCTTTATTATGATAACCTCACTCAATGAGGCAAGATCTTACACGGAACTCACTAATGAGGGTGACCGATAGTCGTGTTATATGTCTTCCATTTCCAAATAATGGCAGCAACAGTTTCTTGACAATGGTCTTGAGGCTCATTCCAGCCTTTTGTAATTCTACAGTAATTTCCATGATGTATTTTGCCATCTCTTTGGTCATGTCCATGGTGGTAGAGAGGCTGGAATGGAGCAAATGATGTGCTTTATGCACACAATAAGTTGAAGTCAGGAGTATCTGAAATTGATAGATTGTTATCTGCGTGCCACAGAGACACACACCCAATCTGTGGGAGGCCTCACTCAGTTTTCAGGTAACTAGTGTCACCAGCGCATTTGGCTATGGGTGAGCTACTACGTCCTATCTTAGTGGCATGCCCTAGTTTCTTCGTATAAAAAACAAAGGACCATACACATTTTCACTTAATGTGAACAGATTTTTGGTTGCCCGACAGAGTCTGTCCCACACCTGGTGGGTTATTTCGAGGTTCAGTCCTACTCCCCATAGACTTGTTTA
This sequence comes from Perissodus microlepis, assembly GCF_051167445.1. Lineage (NCBI taxonomy): Eukaryota > Metazoa > Chordata > Actinopteri > Cichliformes > Cichlidae > Perissodus > Perissodus microlepis. The sequence goes on along the minus strand of NC_140465.1, from coordinate 28,460,368 downwards.
TTGCTCCACATCATCAGATTGTAAGCCAGCCCGTGTAGTGCCACAGATCGAGCGCCTCCCTCATGGTGTATCACTGTAGTATTGTCTGTCCTGACCAAGACATGACAATTTTTCAGGATTAGCAAGAAATGTCTCAAAGTCAGAAAACCTGCCATGAGCACAAAGTAATTTATATGTGCTCAACAGTGCCTCTGGGGCCAAGTGCCATTAGACAGATGCGTAACAGCAACCTGGTGTTTTTTGCCACTTCCTCTCTGCTGGAAGCACGTATTAGAAAACTGTTCAAATATGTGAACACTGTCTACGAAGGGTCCACGGTTTCTTTGATACACTGAAAACCCAAGGGGGGAGTGCCAGCCCGAACACGAGGGTATTCCTTGGCTACACCCTGAATAGCGTACCTGATAAATTTTCTGTGCTCTACTTAAATTCTTATGTGAAAATAAGCATCCTCATATCCCACTGATTTGAACCAGTCACCCTGTCAAATAGATCAGAACAGCACATTTCATGTCTGCATTTTGAATTTGTATATTATGAGGTGAAAATTAAAAGAATCAGTCTACCCTTTTGCAGAGTGAGGAAATATTTGCATTGGAAGCCGCATAATTACTTAATTTCCTCCTCTGGTCAAATTCTATTGCCCCTCAGCTTAAGAAAGAAGAAATTTCACTCTAGTGAAACTGGGTGGGTTTGTTCCAGACTGTAGTCCACAGCCACTCACAATAGTTGCCAACACCCATGGATGGAGTGTACATGCGTGCCATTCCTGTACTCTGGCGGCCAAGGAGCCTGGGGGATTAAAGTACAAAACTGGACAGCTATGCCCTCTTTTAATATGGTAATAGTATCCTAATATGGAAATCCCATGAGCTAATATTACCTTATTATTATGAGATAACTGCCTTTAAAGTGGTAGCAAAGCAAAAAAAAAAAAAAAATCAAATGCACAGATATTACCATGTTTTATTATTTTTACCCATTTAACTATACTATTACTAACTGATTCTGTCTCATAATCTTACATTTGTTTCCACAATATTAACTCCAGCCTCTGGCTTGTTATTACGAAATTACAGAAATTTCAATGCAATATTACTCGGCTATAAAAACTGTTGATTACTTGACTCTCACTTGGATATTACTTTAGTAATTAAAAGATATTAATTTGCTGTTTTGATAGTATTGCCTTCTTGATTCCACCTTATTATCCCACTGCTACGACATTATCAATGAGTGCTAATAGAAAGTATTATGTGTATAACAACAGGGACAATGCAGGCACATTTCAAAGTGTGGATCTGCAAAACCTAAGTACTGTAAAATGTTGACCTTCATTCAGTGAGAAGATTCGGTATGCAGTATTGGTGGCCCTGCCTCTTAACCTGTGAGTTTACAGCTCTGCATGCTGTGCTTCCCTAGTGGGTGCTGAGTGACAGAGGACTTGGTTAACGGGATTTCATGCTTCAAATGACAGGCTTCTCTCCTCCCTCTGACTGTCACTACACTCTGTGGGGAAGCACAGTTAATTCAAGCTGGTAGCTTGCAACACTGCAAACATATACAGTACCTTTGATGCGCAAAAGGGTTGATAATACAGTGCCACACTAAATTTAAAAAAAACCTGAGTTTGTAGGAACGGTTCATCTAACAATTCCTTTAACAGTAAGACTGCTTCAAAGCATATAAAACTAATTCAAAATGCTTTAGCTCATCAAATACAATTTGCGAATATTTATTTGAGAGACACTTGCCAGCAGACATGGAAATACAGTGATAGTCCCTTTTGCTACTTCCATATTACCTCTAGAAATATAATGGAAACTTGTGACGCTATCAGGTCTTCAAGGAGAGTTTGCACTGGAATAAATCATCATACTTAGGCAGTTGTCAGTATAAAGATTTTAAAAAAATCTATTCATGTGAGTGTTTTACGGTCAGTGGCTTTGCTTACAAATCTGAAATGTGAGCCTTTAGTATAAGAACTGTTGTAGTAAAATCATTTTCCAGCATGTTATCAGTATCACATGTTCCAGCTCTACTGTCAGGCATTTTGATTCCAGCATTACAGCTTACAAGCAGGTTGTGATTGGCTGCTGCTGGAACTGCCAGATTACATACAAGGATAAGAGCTGGGCTTCATGAAAACTATGCCACCAACAGGAACAGACCAGCTGCATTCAGCTACACCCTAGAGGTAGCAGGGTGAGGGTCATGCACAGCGACGGTATAAATTCAGGCAGTTGAGTGTTATGCAAGCGTGTTATCTAAAGCCATCTGAGACAAGGCCATCCAGAGATGGTTATTACGGCTGTCATTCTGAGGAAGAAAGGCTGTCTGTGGGCTGACAGCGAGGAGGTGATGAGATCAAAGCAGGTCAGACTTGTTGGTGACTGCTGATCTACAGTATATTGGTTATTGTAAAGGCACTGTATAAAGCAGTGCAGCATGTCCTGGGCATTATTACAGTACAGTTTTTGAACTTCTTCTCCAGACATTAATTATATCTCAAAAAGACATTAAAATTACATATATTGATTTTTTCCGTGAAAATATAATTCACTTCATGCCTTAAATAGCTTAGATACACTCTACATGTTTGCATCCTTTAGTACTGTATGTGCAGATCTAAGAATATGCAAATATATACACAAGCTGTCTTAATACATAATTTTGACAAGTTATTGGTACACTGCATTTCTACGGGGGAAATATTCATCCTACGCATTGACTGCTTATTTCGCTAATGAGCTATCTTATAAGCTAGCAGATAAAAAAAAAAACACCATATGGATATGTTAACAACATTCCAAGTTTTCACTGGAGGGCTCTTTCAAAAAGTGGAAAGACTTTTTGTGAATCAAACTGAAGTGGTGCTAGAATTTAGAAAAATGCATGCCATTTCATCTCTCTAAGCAATTACAACTGAGGTGCCCTTAAGCAAAGCACTTCTAACCAAATTGCTCAGTGGAGAGGATTAGCTAACAATAGAAAAATGTGGTTGATCCGGGCAGCACTCAAATGCGGACCATTTCAAGAGTATCATGGGTGCCAACGATAGAACAGATGAATAAAATAAATAAATAAATAAAAAACTTTTAATAATTGTTGAAGGTTTTTTTTCTTCAAAGAATTAAACATTTGTGGAGTGGATGCCCTCCTAATGATCTCAAAATACTGTATTCACATGAACATGATGTGGCCTTGAACATTAGTATCAAGATCTGTGAAGTTCATCAAATGAACATTTGTGCAAATTCAGACAAAAAAAAGTGAGGCCTGGACTTCTGCATGTTTCCCCTACACCTGCTTGTGTTCTCTCCAGGTTTCTTGTCACAGTCTAAAAACATGTATATTAATTGATAATTCTAAATTGGTTGCGGGTGTGAATGTGACTGTGAATGTTGTCTCTGTGTGTTAGCGACCTGTTCACAGTGTACCTCACGTCTCACCCTAGGACAGATGCAATAGGCTTTAAGCCCTTCCCCACATCTCCATCTACCACAACCCTGAATTGGACAAGTAGTTAAGAGGATGGATGGATAATATAATACAATGCAGTTTATGATTTATTCACTTTCTTCCCCAGTTAAAACAAACTGTTTCTCATCATAATAGTTTATATATTGCTTTCTGGTCATAATTGAGTGTCAACTAAATACACCTACATCATATGAGACAGTTTCATAATTCTGTACAACTTCCTAGAATCTAATTACATGTGATATTTTTCTGTATCTTAAAATTCTATGTTATTCTGACAATTCATTACATGCCACATTTTTTACTGCACTCCCAGAGCTTCTGTTTTTTCCAGCCTGAATCACTGTTAAGCCTGTCTGACCTCCAGGCTAGTGCAGCCTTGTGTCACCCTGAGCCACTTAATTGTCCCTGTAACTGCATGTGCGTGTCGCTTGATATGCAAATGACATAATTCCAACAAATTAGTATGACTGTGCTTAACACTGATAATGTATTGTGTCAAAGTCCATCTAATTTATAATTTCCTGTAATACGTGTGTGCAGGGCAGAAGTGAAATAAGTAAAAGTGTCCTCTGTGTTACTTACTTTGAAAGATAACTGTCAACACACTTCTTTGTGCATGAGTGTTTTTAACTACAACACCCCAGGCAATTTATGTACGTCAGTAAGTTATCAGTTAACAAGATGGTTACAAAAAAAACCTGCTGTGCTATGTATGATGTGTGTCATCTATAATCCAGCTGCATGCAACTTGTTCTTGCAACCGACTTGTTAAAGAAAATTCTAGATGTTTTTTTTCCCTTCATGATTCGACTAATGATGCAGTTTTATCCACCAAACCCATGTCCAACAACATTTTTGCCATTTTCTACTATATCACAGATGGGTTTTGACTCAAAAGGGCACACAAGTTGGAAAACAGATGGTCTTAAAAGACATCAAGGCCACTGTGGACATAACGAGTCTGCATATGTTTGCAACTTCACAGTTCTTTTCCTCTCCTTTTTCTTCTTCCCTATCCTGCAGATTACTGGAGCCACCATCTGCATCTGCCAGTTGATGGATATATGGGGAATGTTATTGAATGCATAAATCACAAAGCAGGTCGCGAGCATAGATCAGAATGCTGAATTTAGCAGAATGCTAAAATAGACAAAGGTTTTTGTTTTCTTCATAAATTTTATGAGTGAGTTTATTATGATAAAGCATCTTCTGCCTTCAAACTGCAAGAAAATTTATCACCAGCATTGTTCTCTGACAGAAATTGGTTGAAAGCAGAAATTCATATTGGGATTACGATGTGGGCACATTTAAAAGGTTAAAGCAAGATCCTACTGAATGATAGATTTCATCTACAGAAATTGCGATCTTTTCAACAATTAAATAAATAAAAACGAAGCACAGAACAGAGCTATGTCCATATGTTTTTGGACAGAAACAGACTGTTTTGTAATTTTCCCGTGTAAACCACTACAGGGGATTTTAAACAAGTCAAGATGTAACTGAAATTCTTAATTTCAGGTTTTATTTAAGTGGTATGGCTTAACCGGAGTACTGTAGTCATGTCTTTCATAACTGTTTCGGACTTACAGATGCTTTTACAGTTTTGCTCATGTTTTCATATCCTGGCATAATTTCTTATGAAGTTTTTGGAAAATATGACAAAATCATTACATGTGATCGTGCAGAAACTCTTTCTTTTATTTAACTTTACTTATTTAACAGTGAGGTAAAGTAATTTATCAGATAATTGTGTGCCCCCTTCATAAAAGAGAATGACAACTGAAAAAACAATTGGCCCTGATCAAAAGTTTGCTTATAAATAAATAGTTGGGTTTATAATATACATACAAATATCCTGGTTTAATTGGCTGATCCCACACCTGTTATGTATTTGATGGTTAAGTAGTTTATAGTCATCCTGTTTTGTAGTTCTTATTGCAACCTCTGGACATTTCACTAAGAGCTGCATTGACTTTGTTAGCTATTGAGCCACGGAGAAGGCCAAAGAGCTGTCAAAATAATCTGCAAGAAAAAAGACCCATCCAAAACCATCCAAATATTTGAAAATGCCAGTTAGTGCTCTATGTGTGATTAAAAAATGGAGAATTAGTGCTTCTGTTGATACCAAGCGACAGTCAGGTAGACCAACAAAAAAATCAGCCTCAGCAGTCAGGAAAATTGGTCAGGATATAAAGAAAAATTGTTATGCTACTTCAGCTGAAATACAGGTTTAACAGCAAGAAAGTGGCATGACAGATTCAAGATCCACAATAAGGAGGCACTTGCACAAAATAGAAAAAAGCCATTACTGAGCCAGGGCCATAAAATAGTATGTCATTTGGTCAAAAGTAAGTCAAAAGTAAGTCATTTGAAGTGATGAGACCAAAAGTGAAATTTATGGTCAAAACCATAAATGCTATATTTGGAGGGGAGTCCACAAAGTCTATGGGAAAAGTGCACAACATGGAGGTGGATTTTTAATGTTTTGGGGATATATGAGCTACAAAAGCACAGGGATATTCATAAAAATTGATGACAATTTGCACTCATCAGTCTGAAAACTGCGCACAGGAAGCACTTGGACCTTCCAACGTGACAATGATTCAAAACACAAGGCCAAATCAACCATTCACTGGACAGAGGAGGAGGACAAAAAAGTGAAGATTCTGGAGTGGGCATGACAATCTTCTAACCTCAATATCATTGAGCTTCTCAGGGGAAATATCAGATGTGCACTTCATGCAAGACTACCCAAGAATTTCCAGGATCCGATGGCTTTATGTTTTTATTATCCAGGAAGAATGGACAACTCTACCCTCTAGAAAAATGAAGGTACTCATCACTGATGCCAAAGGGAGAAACCATTAGTATTAAGTACAAAGAACTATTTTGAATGGGCACAATCTCATTAGTTTTGTTATTGCTATGCTTTGCTCAATGATTGCACAATTCTGTGATGCCTTATTGCTTAATTAGATTCCATTGAAAATAAAATCAATGTGTTTTGCCTGATAACTCATATTGTCTTTTTGTCACCTTTAAAGATGTTTGCTTTATTCTGGGAGCTTATATGAGTTTTTCATCTTAATATTGGCATCCTTTCCTTTTATCTGTATCTCTTTGAATTTCATATTGAGAATTCCAGCAAAAAGATAGCACATGGAAGTTCAAAACCTCTTCCAAATAATGTAGCTGCTTATCGTCATGTAACGACAGGCCTTACCTGACAAAGAAGCTTGTTCAGTCAGTTGTCCAATTGCTTTTGAGAATCTATAAAAGCCATGATATCTATACAAATGACTATAATTCCTAATATTTTTTTTTAAACCACTGAATTAAAGCTGAAAATCTGCACTTCAATCACATCTTGATTGTTTCAGTATGCAAAGGCAGTATGCCGAGCTAGGTAAGGAAGGTTGTAATTGTTAAACATGGATACATATGAATACCCAGAATTTTGAGCTGGATTGAAACATCTGTCTGTATAGTGCAAAACATCAGGCTCATTTCATGCTTAAATACAAAATTCTAATCCTTAATGTGGCATGGGCTCTTCCATTTTTAATAAGGCACTCTTAAGTTAAATTACAGAAGCAGACACTGTATGACATTATTTACTTCTAATGCTTATTTCCAGGGCAACTTTGTGTTTTTTTTTTTTTTTAAACTAAGCTAAGTACCAAAGAACAAAAATTCTCATTTAATATTAAAAGCTTCTGTTTCTCTTATTCACTCTACATGGCTAATCTCATGTTCTAGTGCTTTATCTTTTTGTCTTGATGTGTTTACAGTACAGATAGGATTTGATGAGTCTGATATCTTTATTGTAGTCCCAATTTACATACAGACTGATAGATTTGCATTTATAGCTCTCAATGACATACCAAGAATTTATTACCAAAATACTTGCTTTGTGACTGCTATAAAATGGCAGATTATCTTGGGTAAAAGACCGAAAGTTGAGGCACACAACGATGTGTGCTGCTGGTAAAGTTTCTGGGCTGCCTTTCCTCATAACAGCCATCCCTCCAGATTCTCTTCATTTAAAGCAATGCAATATCAGGGACTATAATATCTAGTCCTTTTACTGAATTCTTTCTAGATCACTGTATTGTCTCAAGACGATGACTGATTTACATCTCAAATGACATAAAATGAAATGATAGGCTTTACCTCTTATATATTTATAACATTTAATCCCTCCAATTAGACCAGAGAGTACAACCACACTAGTGAGACATCAAGTGTTAGAGATAAGAGTATTTCATTTCATTAATGCTGACCAAGTCAGTAGTAACACATTCTAGAAATAGACACATATGCAATACTTATTTTATTTCAGTATAAGAAAAACAATATCCAATCAGAGAAATGTGAAGTTCACTTTGTCTATACTGTACTTCTCTGTGAACTCATGACTTTGAGCAATAACACACACTGTGCATGTGTGTTGCTGTACAAATGAGACAGAAGTATGGCTGCTTGTGGAAACTAGACAAGAAGAATAATGACTCATAGGACAAAAATATAGCCCAAGATTGTTTCTTCCCACAATGAGGTGGGACTTTTATTGAAAGTAATGTATACGTTTGCCATTACACAGCCGATTTAATGGGCTTAATTTTAGTGACTGAAATAACACAACAGGGATAAGGATATTTGCCACATTGCTTCCTAAAGTCTCCAGTTTTGCATTTCCTGACTGAAACTAAATTCCACCCTAAAAGACAGTTTTCAAAATATAAAAGCAAATATATAAAGTAAAAGGAGGTCACTAACATTTCCTGAAGTTTAAGTTTGAAGGATGTGAATGTTAGCCACAAAAGCAAATCACTGACCCGGCAGATTTGGTCTTAACCAAAGCAAATTTAGAATCACACATAAGAAACCAGAGCACATTGAAAATTTTGATCATCACAGTGACTTAAGTGAACAATTAAGTAGTGTTGTGTTATCAGTACCTGTTTATCTCGTTACTGTAAGACATTTACTGAATGCTGAAATCAAATTTTATAATGACTCTGTTTTGATACAGTTCCACAGGAGACTATGGCAAACATACCTTATTATGAAAAACATCATCACACTGAATGGAGGGACAGACAAGCAGTCTAAACATTACCTAAACGTAAACAAAAGGTCAAACGAGGAGAGTACTACAGGAAATTATACATAATGTGTGTATTAGCAGGGACACCATGCACTCACAGCAGAAACCAATTATTTTCTTAAGTGCTATAAATGAAAGTGTCCTACGCCAACATGTCTCCCCACCCCACTCACCCAACACACACACACACACAGACAATCATTTATACTAACATGCACATACTTGCACTTGAATCTGTGATAAATCTCCCTCAAGCTATTTGAATTAAGACTTATTGCCAGGTCAAATTGGGCCAGGGCTCTCTGGGGCTCAGCCCCCACATATTAACTCTTCAAAGTCATCGGGGGACGTTCAACCTTTTCACATGTATATATTTTCATTTTACTTTTAGTTTAAACACATTTTGATGTGTACCATTAGGTTAAATAGCTGTAGATTAATTTCACCTGCAAAGTATATATATACTTGGTAAAATGACCTGAAAACACATGATGTAACATGATTACCAGTTCAATATGAACCTATAGGCTACAGTCCTACACACCAACACACATTTATATCCTAATGAGTACACAAGTATGATCTTTTAGTTTTTAGCTGTAAACACCAAACCTACAACCAGGCCCGGCCCTAACCAATCTGGCGCCCTAGGCAAGATTTTAGGTGGCGCCCCCCTACATCGGCAGTGTAGTGTATGTACTCACAAGAAACCGAATAGCTTTGTCTTTGACCTTTTTTTTTTACTTAAAGAAAGCAAATTCACAATCAGAATAATTAACAAGATAAAAAAATATATGAATAAATAAATGAATACAAAAAAATAAAAAATGAATATATGAAATACAATAAATTTTACATACATAAACACAATAAAACGTGTCAACAAGTTGGATAAAATAAATTAAAAATACAATATAAATAAGGCACTGCACAAAACAAGATATTAAATAAACCAGTATGACTTTAACAACTATATTACAAAAAAGGGGATCCTACAGAGTTCTCTAGCTTTTTAATACTGCATTAACTAGAATGACTTACAAATTACTGTACACCACCCCCTCATCAACCTCACATCACCTGCTACAGCCTTACTCTCCTAGTCTTTCTTGCAGCAAAGTCATCTACAACATCAGCATATGACAACTGATTTGAGACCACATGATTTATGCTTATGATCACTGCTGGGTTGTGCTGCTGAGGTGGAGGCAACAGGAACACCGCTTGATGCTGCTGCAAAACTGGTGGGTTGTGCTGCTGAGGTGGAGGCAACAGGAAGACCGCTTGATGCTGCTGCATCATGGCTGGGTTGTGCTGCTGATGCTGCATCACTGGTGGGTTGTGCTGCTGAAGTGGAGGCAGCAGCGGTAGATGTGGTAGATGGCCCAGGGGTGGGATTTAGAAACTTCAACAGTGCATCTGAAGAGAGGAGTATGTGACACCACTGAGTATTAAAGTCTAATAATAAAAACATATGATTCCAGGAATAAAATGAAATGATATAATATAAATGAAAAACCAAAGAGATATATGTATGATGTTAACTGATATGCAAATTAGATTAGATTCAATTTATTGTCATCATTACAGTGAAATGCTGAATAGCAGAATGCAAAGTAACAGTATAATATCATATGAGAATGGTATGTTATGATTATCTTTGACCGAATCACAGCAGTGCTCATATTAAAAAACAGCATTCCCTCTCATGTGATATTGCTTAATTAACATTAATGATGTGCACTTTAACAACTAGGCTTACAACTATAATATATACAGGGGTGGAAAAGTGACTATTACCTGCAGGGTAAACGTTAGCTAACCAGAAGGCAATAACAATGTAAACAAAAAACACCTGCTTAAAAGATGAATACAAATGAGGAATGGTGGGAAAGGTGGGAGTACTGTAATTACCTAACGTTACATTGTTATTTTCCATAACAATTTAGCCCCCTCCACAATATTAACTGACGTTAAAACAGTTAACTAGCTATTTATTGATTAGCAATTAGCGAATCATGTAACATTAGCTTAATGCTAAAAATTTAGGTTACTATCACATTCAGACAAATAATTTCATGTAGGCTAACGTTACCTACCTCTGTCTTTTTCTCGTTTCTCCTCCTCTTCTTTTCTTTTTTTTCTTCCCTGGGCACCTGACAGTTTTGGCCGTTTTGACATCTTGTGTTGATTTTTTGATGTGGTGACGTCCAAAAGGAACCATGATACGGGAAGGGAGGGGGCGCACTGTGCGGGGAGGGGGGGGGGGGGGCGTAATGTTGTAACAAATAATATTTCTATTAAATAAGCTTTACTTTGCATTTTAATTAACGTGGGATTATTTTTTGTATTTAGAAATAATAGTACCAACTTTTTTTTTTTTTTTTTCAACATTTGTGGCACTGGCGTGGCGCCCCCTGATGGACGGCGCCACGGGCCGGCCCTGCCTACAACACAAAGCAAACATGAAAACAAGCCCAAAGAGACTTAAAAGCCACTGTCACCACTAGTGATGGGATTTCCGGCTCTTTTTAGAAAACCGGCTCTTTCGGCTCGGCTCACTAAAAAGAGCCGGCTCTTTCGGCTCTTCAGGTTGTTTTTTTTCTTTAATTAATTTATTATTAACAACAATATAAAATTAAACACAAAAGGAATTACTAATGTAAAAAAAAAAACGTGGTTTTATTTATATATGTTTATATATAAATATTTAAATATATACGGTGGCCCCTAGAGACAAAGCACATACAAGCTTCAAAACACATTTCTAGCATTAACTGAACTTCCCAAACAGAGCTACCTAAATCACTTAAATTACACAATTGAAAGCATATGTGTATTGTTTGTGTATTCATACACAAGCACTCATATATATTCAAATAATTAAAAAAAAAAAGTTAATTTACCTGTTACTACCACACACCAAATCCGGCGTTGGTACTTCCTTGCCTCTAGGGGCCACCGTAAATATAATTTTATTTATTCCCTCCACATAAAATGTAATAAATAAATCATATAATACAAAAAACAGCTATTTACATTTCAACTTTTAACTATTTAAATTTTCAGCTTTTTCCTTTTTTTTTTAAACAAACGTAAAGTGAAACAACACAAAACACTGCAAACCACAACACAATTAAATATAAATTAAAACATGAAAACAAAAAGAAGATGCACATTCTCTGTCATATAGGCCTGCTCTGTTCCTGTGCTACTGCTAGTGTAACTACCGCCCCTCCCCCCTCTTCCCAGCACAAAGCACAAGGCTCGTGTGTGGAGTGAAGCGGAAAAATATGGCGTTATTTTTGTGCCACTATTCTGAGCGCATGTAAAAAAAGTTTGCAGGTGCAATTGTTGTATTTTGAGGAGAAATTTATTTTGAGCGAAGAAAAGCTGAATTTGAGTGAACAAAATTCATTGCTGCGTGCAAAAAATGTATTTCAGTGTTTGCTATTATCCATACACACACACAACAGCAGCCCCTCTCGCTCAGTTTTTGCATTTGCGCTCGCTCGCAATGTGTTGCTCGCGCTCTCAACATTTCTGCCCGTGCGCGCTCAACTCTTTCTTTACACCGTTATATTTGTGCCACAAAACCAGCCAATCACAGACTTGGATGCAAAAAAATCTGATTGGCTGGTTCTGGTCTCCAATCAGCTCGAAATGACGAAATGCAATATCCCAGAATCCATTTCGTCCAAAACTCAAACGAGGCAGTGGCGGAGGAACACAGAGTGGTGGAGTTTGAAATATTACTCTTTCTGGGTCACAAAATAAACTTTTAAGATATTTTCATGCGAGAATGGTGCTGTGTAAGCTTTAAGTACCTGCTCGATTTATCAAGACATCACATATTTGCACAAGTGCTCTGACGTTTTCGGAGATGCCTGTTACCCACCAGCTGACCGCATAGCTGGACTGGCCATTGGGCATACTACCTAAATAAATCCAAGCAGGAAGCATGTTTTAATAGTGTGATTGGGCCATCTGAACATGCTGCCTATACGACGGAGCCATTAACCACGTAAGGTAGCATATTCTGATAAGGTAGCACGGATAGATAGACAAGACCATAAATTTACGCTACGGTAGGATGTTTTGACAAGGTAGGACGTTTTGTCAGAACACCGGCTCGCGTCGTTCACTTCAAAGAGTCGGCTCTAAGAGCCGTTTCGTTCGCGACCGACACATCACTAGTCACCACTGTCGATCCATGAACAGGTAGAAACAGAGGCTACAAGCCTGACTACTAACCTCTGCTTTTGTTACCTATTGAGGACCAGAGTCTTGCTGCTGGACTGGGGTCGACATGCACTCAGCTTTAAAACCACTCTTAGTTCTTAGCTAGCTTTGCGTTAGTATGCTGTCTGTGCTGATGCTATTAAAGAGACTAAGTTGTGTTAGCAGTATAATGAATGTATTTACAATAATTTCCATGTTACCGTCATGCTCTTGTCCTTCTGTGCAACAAAAACAAAAAATAATGTCCATATCTACATTCCTTAAAATGTGTATGGCTGTACCATTCCACTCTTTTTCACTTCCAGCATAGGAACAGAATTTATCTGATTGTAGCAGGAAGAATTGTTATTTTGTTTTTTATCAGCAGTGGCGTACATAACTAAAGAATAAAGAAAGTACAGTAAAGCATTACATTACTGCGTTACTGAAAAATGTCAAAGTAAATGCAAAGTGGCCTTAATGTTTCCTCTAATAACAATAAATATTAATATTATGTAATTAATGTCTGTGTATATTTGTATTAATGTAGAATGTATATGTTAATTAAAAAGACCGCCCCATGTGTAACATTTAGTTGAATAATTCCCAGTGTATATCGAATAGTACTTTTGCTAGGCATTCCCAGTACTGATTTGCATTTAGAAATATGCTTATGAGCATATAAATGTGTATCCATGGTAACTCTGACCCCCCCCCCCCCCCCCCCCCATGAGAGAGAGAGAGAGATTGTGACAATTCATCATGATAGTCCACACATTATAAAACTTATAGCATAAACAAAGAACACCTTTTAAATGTCAAGTTTTTGAGGAGCATATGTACCTTTGATTATCAATATTGTGTTCTCACAGCTTCTCTGTCTTGCTATCCTTTGGTCATGGCTGATGATTTATTGGGTTTGAGGCTTACATCCCTGTAGCACAGTTTTTATTTTTTCCTTTGATGTTAAACATCAATAAACAGTTATCTCTTCTCTAGCTTGTTTTAATACCTATGAAGAACCCTGAGACAACTGAAACGGGTCCACCTTACAGCATCCCACTGGACCAGGTGTCCAAACACACTTCATTGGCGTGATCAGCAAGTGGGATAGCCTGATTCATAACACAGGGTATTCAGCAAATGATAAGAGCATAGGAAATTATGCCCCTCAGTGCCAGAAAAGTGTATGTCTTTGCCTTGCATCATTCTTGGCACTGAAGTGGACATGGAAACCAGACCCTGTGTGCCCCTTAGTGTGTGGTGGCTGGACTGAGTGACTAATCAGACAAGACTCAGGAGACTAGCTGCTCATTTGATCTCTGTCCTTTTCCTCCTGGGCACATTCTCCTTGCAATGAGCCATCAGCTGGCCTAATGACAAACACCAGATACATCTCAGCTCAGCAGCGTTCTACAAAGAACTTCATAAGGTAGAGTATCCCTTCAAGCTTTTGTACTTGCTGCCCACTTGTGTTTAGTGAAATTTGCCGTCCAAGGAGGTTTATTTGTTAGCACAGTTCATCAGAAAAGGAACCTTTAGAGTCACTGAAGACAATGGCTTCCAATTAGTGTAAAGAAGCTTAGGAAGAAAGCCATGTGAGCATGTCAAGCCATAACTGTTTACTTGCTTGTAGCAAAGGGGGAAAAAAACAGCACAGCCCCACAAAAGGAAAAATGCTTGTGCCAGTGAGGCCTTGTTATTATCTGGGGAGTAAAGCGATATAAAGCATGTTTAAAGTAGGGTTTTGGTCATTTGGTGAGAGCTGCGGGATTTCAACGCAGATGCAATGCTGCCTAATGAAGAAAAAGGCAATAATAACAAGACAAAGAGGAAGCTGGGTGCTGCAGAGAAGAATCTGTCTTTCTTTCTTTCCCACTCCCCCTTCCACAAATCTCCCCTCATTAGTTTGTTTCCCTGTGTTGTGCGCATTGCTTCAAGTCTGCTGAAAGCAAGGGTTGTCAAATGCAAGTATGAAAAAAGATACCGTTTCCTTACTGGGAGGCCTTGGGAAAATATTTCAGAATGCAGTGACATCACAGACTGGTGCTGTGAAAAGACAAGAATTTGTCTCATAGCATAGAGGGTTGGGAGTTGAAGTCTCTCAGATCCATAGGATGTATGTTTCTTTTCTGGAGGTCAGTATTGTGTGATGGGGGTACTTTTTATACCCCTTGGTACTTGGTTTTTTTTATGTGGAGGAAAAGTGTTTATTTCATGTGATGTTATATATACTTTTTTCAGCAACACTGGCAAACAAATGACATGAACAAATGACTAGATAAGGCAGCATACTTGAAATATTTAGATTTATAGCTACCTTTCTATACAAAGTAGCCTACTCTGAAATTTTTGTCACAAGATTTTGTAAGGAACTAAATGACAAAGCATGTCCAATAAAACAACTGAAAGAAAAAAATATCTGCAGACATTTTAAAAAACAGTCTTTATTTTTTCATAAAAGTGACTATGTTACATGAGCTTTCTACATCTTTGCTTCTTTGTTCACTGACTGTGTCAAGGTAAATGAGCTACAGCACACAGTGCACAGGATCAGGTATGCACTTTGGTTTGGCTACATTCACACAAAATCTGACACTGTGTCCATGAACAGCGTTAACGTCGTATTAATGAGATTAATGCTGACAGAATTTATTTATCAATGTCTTTGTTTCTACACTTCATTTTATATGCGCTTGATGTTTTTTTTGTATATTTGCTGCTATGACAATTCAGTTTCCCTCTGGGATTAATAAAGTCTCTGATTCTGATATACCTTTTTCTCACAATATCTGACAACAGATGGAGAAATGTTTTGGTGTCCTGGTTAACAATTAAAGCACAGAAAATAAGGTTCCCCCCTTTCCACGTGTTTCCGTCATTGCGAATCTTTTTACAACCTTGCAAAGGTTTAGATTTGATGAGCAAACATGAGTTAAAGAAAGCGTTTTGGGATATTTGCATGTCAATGTCCCTGCAGTCATATACTTTCGTTGAGAAGGTCAGTTCTCTTGGCAGTACTGAATGAGGAACAACATAGGAATATTAAGGCTATTCTAGGTAAAATAGATTTTAAAAAGATAGCTGGGAAAGTGGATAATGGTCAGGAGCTAAAAAAAAACCCTGATCCTCTCTAAGGGTATAGTTATAGATTTACATGAAATAAAGCTATCGCTACCTTGCACCATGAAGGAATGGAAGTTTGTGTCAAAAAAATGACACAAACTAACTCACATTTTTACCACATTTAGATTTCTCTTTACATTTGTATGACTTTATGATCTCTAATAATATCCAAGTTGTTTTTTTTATTTTTTTTCTAGTCAGTTTATGACTTTAAGCTTGTAAATGAGTTTATTCTATTTTTTTGTTGCTTTATATTTATTTATTTAATGTCGAATGGCTTTATTGTTGAAACTGGCATGTTGATAAATGTTTCAAAGGAGAGTCATAGAGGAAAATGTTTAAGCCACATTGATGGATCCAATCAGATGTCTTGATCTTTTAAAAATTGTCCCGACGGAGATGTTTGCAAACTGCCATGAGTGCACTTTATCAAGGCATCACAGCTGCTTTACAATCCGGTTTATCTTTATGTAACTGTTCTCAACTCATTTTATCAGAGAATTTGTGTGAACCGCACATTCAGTGCATATTTCTGATAGTGGGAGAAAATGGCTTGCCTCAGTGATAGCTTAACTGCTTTGAAAAGATGCATAGAAAAAAAACCCTGGGACAGATTTATCTAATGTCATAAATTTGAACTAGTTTTTATGTATCACTTCCTTTTATGTGCTCATTTGAACGGTGTAATTGAACCAGTAAACAACAAGACATCTTAAATACCTGAACTGCTATGGCAAGGCACTCTGCATGTGAATCAAGTTGTCACTATATAATGTTAAATCAAAATTACGTATTTACTTGGTTGAAGTGAGAAGAGCTGAGACTTACTTTATATGTTTGAACACATTCACGCACATATTTGTTTTACTCAAAGATATTGAGGATGAAATGACTGTAATTTCGGTC
Source organism: Perissodus microlepis (assembly GCF_051167445.1). Classification (NCBI taxonomy): domain Eukaryota; kingdom Metazoa; phylum Chordata; class Actinopteri; order Cichliformes; family Cichlidae; genus Perissodus; species Perissodus microlepis. Next base: position 28,443,519 of record NC_140465.1, on the reverse strand, counting down.
ATTCGATCAATGAAAAAAAACAAACTTCACAAGAGTAATTTAAAAAGTGCACAACTCATTCATTCCACATACAGCTTAAAAAGCTACCGCATTTCCCATTTGGTCACGGTAGTAAAACCATCTGTAGTCTTTGTATATGATCTATCTTGTAGTAGCATACACAATGTAATCTAGAGCCTGGCTTACAGAGTCAAGACTCTATGGAAGTTTATCTTAAAGACATTTACTGCTCTATGATTTACAGCTCAAGTGTACATGATGCACAGATTAGAACATGTAGCTTTTAAATGAGACTACTGTTAGGAAGCTATTCTCACAGACACCTTGCTAAACTATAGCAAGTGACATCCCATTCTTAATCCATGGGGTTTAATATGATGTCAGCCCACCTTTTGCCGCTATAACAATTTAAACTCTTCTTGGAAGGCTTTCCACATGGTTAGTAGTGCGTTTGTGAGGTCAGACACTGAAACTGAACAAGAAGGCCTGCCCTGCAGACTCTGCTTTAATTCATCTCAAAGGTGTTCTATTGGGTTGAAGTCAGGACTCTGTGCAGGCCAGTCAAGTTCTTCCACACCAAAGTTGCTCATCCATGTTTTTATTGACCTTGCTTTGTGTACTAGTATGCAAACTGGAAATGAGGGGCTGAGTCGAATTCCTGAATAAACAATCCCATACCATAATCCCCCCTCCACCAAACTTCACACTTGGCACAAAGCATTCAGATAAGTACTGTTGGCAACTACCAAACCCAGACTCATGCATCAGATTGCCTGACGGAAAAAATTTGTCATTACAGAGAAAACGTCTCCACTGCTATAGAGTCCAGTGGTGGTATACTTTACAGCATTCCATAAAACTCTTTAAGGCAAGGCAAGTTTATTTATATAGCACAATTCAACAGCAAGGTGATTCAAAGTGCTTTACAGAGCCTTAAAAAAACAGAAACAAATAAAAAGCATGATTTAAAATGGAAAAAAAGAGTAAGTTTTAAAATTAAAGCTTAAAAGTAAACAGTGTGGATTTGGTGTTTTATTCAAATGCGGCTGAGAACAGGTGAGTCTTCAACCTGGATTTAATAAACTGAGTGTTTCAGCTGATCTGAGGCTTTCTGGGAGTTTGTTCCAGATATATGGAGCATAAAAACTGAATTCAGCTTCTCCATGTCTGGTTCTGACTCTGGGAACTGATAAAAAAAAAAAACGGATCCAGATGACCTGAGGGATCTGGAAGGTTCATACTGGGTCAGGAGGTCACTGATGTATTTTAGTCCTAAACCATTCAGAGCTTTATAGACCAGCATCAGAAATTTAAAGTCTATCCTCTGGCGGACAGGCAGCCAGTGTAAAGACCTCAGAACTGGACTGATGTGGTCCACTTTTTGGTCTTAGTGAGGACTCGAGCACCAGAGTTCTGAATGAGCTGTAGTTGTCTGACTGATTTTTTAGGTAGACCTGTAAAGATGCTGTTACAGTAATCAAGCCTACTAAAGATGAATGCATGGACTAGTTTTTCCAGGTCCTGCTGAGACATCAGATCTTTTATCCTTGAAATATTCTTGAGGTGATAGTAAGGTGACTTTGTTAAACACTGTTGTTCAGCTGATCTGAAGGCCACTTGAAGTTTGGCAGCAGAGTGTATGTTCCTAGACTTAGTCTTTGATTCATACTTCACAGTATGCCTAGATCAGGGGTGTCGAACTCCAGGCCTCAAGAGCCGGTGTCCTGCAGGTTTTAGATCTCACCCTGGGTCAACACACCTGAAGCAAATGATTAGTTCATTACCAGGCCAGTGGAGAACTTCAAGCCATGTTGAGGAGGTAATTTAGCCAATTAAATCAGCTGTGTTGGATCAAGGACAAATCTAAAACCTGAAGGACACCGGCCCTCGAGGCCTGGAGATGGACACCCCCTGGCCTAGATTATCTCAGTGAGATTAAAGCATAAGAATATACTTAGTAACATAAATCTGACAGCTGATCAGATGTGCCATGCTTAGTAGTGTCTTACTTTACATCAAAAAGCATGGACCAAAAGTTAACACATAATATGATAGGACTGGACATATGTTTTAAGAAGCACAACCACAAAAGTCATGACAGCAACAGAGCCCCCGCTAACATAGACACACATGGTCAGTAAAATGTTGTCGCTGCCAGGCAATTTTGGCTATGATTTCTCTGCTCTTTGTACTTCTGACAGTGTTCAGTCTGCTGTGACTATGTCAGCAGGGATTATCTTATGTAAGCTTTTTTGATAACAAATTAGGGTTATGCTAAAACAAAATACAAATAAAATATACATGGAGTGATTTTGATAAAAAGGCAAATGAAGGCTTTAATTTTGCATAATGCTGCTTGGTTCAGAATATATCAATCATTAGCTTGTGAGTAAAAAGGTTTACCTCAACCATATAAAATCCCAGCTGAGAGGCAAGCCTCCAAATGCAGCCCAGTATCACACCTTTCTCAATAATTATGAGGAAGACCATAGATGAAAGGGAGCTTTTGGACTTTTAGCATATTTCAAAGCCGATACTGCCAAAATTTAAAATAAAATACAATATGAAAGCTAAGGATTATCTGTGACAATGGCACAATGCCCAAAATAGAGAATGTAAAAGAAAAATGCAGGATCGTTTGTGCTTGCACGCACAATTCATTATCTTAGTTACAAATGTAACATGCACTGTAATGTTGTCTTTGTTTTGTTTTTTGTTTTGTTTGTTTGTTTGTTATAATTTCACATAAGAGCCTTTCTCTTTTATACACATAATCATGACTCTGACAAGGCCATTAACATGATAAAACGCAACTGGCAAATGTTCTTGTGAAAATAAAGAAAGCAATGCTCAGATGATATATTGGCATTTAATGGTTTACATTTGATTGCTTTGGTAAATTAGTAAACTCTGCCTAGCAGTCTTTAATGTCAGGAAGACTCAAGAGATGTTGTTGTGGTGTTTTCTAAAATGCAAACTTTACTCTGTAGTCAATATCAAATTATGTTAATTATACTTGATATGGGAAAAACAGCTTCTTTCTTGTATTTAGAGTGGTAGTAATCTAAAGGGCCTGGCCTTATTATTGCAACTACACAGGTGTTGGAAAAAATATGAAAAGAAAAACTTCCATAATTCTGTGAGTTAAAAATCAAAGCAAAAAACTTTTAACTACAACATGTCAAAATATAGTTTCACTGTATGGAGCGTGACCCATACTAATTACTAACAACTGTCATCCTTCTCTTAAATGCATTTTTTAAACTTAAATATCAAAGCATTTCAAGTATACACTTTTGGAACAAATATGGATATCTTTACATGTAATTGTCCCCTAAGGGGTAAGTAGCCAGATGAAATAATCATGTAGTTACAATGCTGGAAAAACCTTGTCATCAAAGTTACTTTGATGCTGGTGCAGTAGCACTCCCTGATGGTAGTGATACCACAAAAACTGCTTAAAAGAGCTCGAGGAATCCAAAGAAAAGCTCAAAGTGTTGATCCGACTTCAAATCCAATTGAGCACCGGAGAAACGGTTTGTTTCAGTGCTTCCCCCCTTGTTACCTATAGGATCCAAAGGATTCCAGTGTCTCAGTGTCAGACACCATCAGACACCCCCAAATATCACAACTAAATGAGTCCCATCAGATTGCTTCTATCCTGTTTGATGCTATGTCATGCTTTTATCTCTTTTTGCTGCAAATAGTGCAGGTTGAATGCACAGACAGCAGATTTTTCCCAGGTCTGCTTGCCCTATTAACATTGCAAGGTTTAAAAAGCCAAACAGAAAAAAATGTTTATTTAACTCTATCTATATGTCAATTTATCCAAATACGCAGAGCATCGCTTTACCTACAGTGTTACAATCTATGGCAAAGGGGGCTTTTAAAAGCAGAATATGTGGATACATTTGTCAGTACTTCATTTTGTATAATGGGACAACTGACCAAACACTCTGTCTCTGTGGTTAATCGATCAGAGGCCACCACACGTGTGCTGTATCAGCATGGGAGAGCTTGAAAACATAAATTACACAGATATATCTGTTGGATTTTGATTCTAAATGGTTGGATAACATCAGGATAAAGGGGGATTAAACAAAGTGTAAATTTGTAAATTAGTGGGTAGTGGAGCACAAAGTGTATGAAAGAGGGTGACGACCGAGCCTGGCAAGTTACTTGAGCGTTCCTCAGTTGATAAAGCACCAAGAATGCTGTTGACAAATACATCTCCATGTATTATAGAAGTTTACAATGCTCCAGTGTCAAGTTCACATCAAAGTGGTGGTCTAATGCATAATATACACATTTCTGAATTCAACTTTTTTTTTTTTTTTTGCTTCTCTGTTAGTTTCTAACTTTAAGGTCATTATATCTTAATCGATAATTGCTGTATTTTATAGCAAAGATTTATATGACTTGCTGATAATGTTCAGTTAAAATTCAATTTTATTATGTATACTGTAGCATCAAATTTAGACAGTTCTCCCAGGGCATTTTATATTGTAAGGTAAAGACCATTCCATAATACAGAGAAAACCCCAACTATCAGACAACCCCCACTGAGCAACCAATTGGTAACAGTGGGAAGAAAAAACTCCCTTGTAACAGGAAGAAAGGAGGTAGAAAAGAAAAAAAGACAAATTGTGGAAGAGAACCAGAGGTTAATGATAGCTAAACACTAAATGCAGAGTAGTATATAAACACATGGAGAGTGAAAATAGGTAACTGAAGAGGAAACAGTACATCATAGGAACTCCAGCAGCTTAGAGCTATTGCAGAGCAATACCTGATCCAGCCCTGATCAAAAAGGAAAGTTTAATGAATCCAAACTGGAAACTTGTTTCAGAAAATACGGCCCTTGAATCTGAAGGCTCTGCCTCCCATTCTGCTTTTAAATAGAAACCACAAGCCAGCAGTACAAAAGCAAAATACTCTATTAGGGTGATATGGAACTACGAAGTCCTTAAGATAAGACTGGGCCTGATTACTCAAGACCTTAGAACTCCTCACAGTTAAAGCATGACAAAAGTACAACAAACACAAAACATTTTGATTAATTAGGAAAGATAGAGAGAAGACTTAGAACTCAAACCACATATGTGGACAGCTTTGCTAAATGAGTTATACTTTGTTAAAGAGAATGACGTAAATGTGTTGGATGTAAATATGACTTTTTTTTCCCCAACAATCCATGTAATGTAACAAAATCTCTTTAATATTTACATCCTTACTGAAAAGGGCAATAATCAGATTACTGCTGACACGAAATGTAACATGATATGTAAATTATTTGAATATATAATCTCATAAAATAAAAATAAATAGATATATGACCAAGAAATTATTTGTTGGAGTTCAACATCTAGAAACGAATAATTCTGCTGCCTATTATAACAGAAGGAGAAAAAACACCAAACTGAACTGTGTATAAAACTACATCTTTACTTTAAATGACTAACGGCCAGCACAGACAAATAATAATCAAAATTATTAGAGATGGAAATGTAATAAATGATCATTCTGCTTAATCTGGAACATTATGACAGAAAACTGAAGACAATGTTAAATAAAAAAGTCCTTGTAGATGATAAAAAACTTTACAATACACAAAAGTTATTCATCATTACTAAACAACAAAAAGTTAACTTCATTCATGATGAAGAATTGATTAAAACAAACTCAACAGCTAAAACTAAACTGAAAAACCAAGAGTCAATTGCTAAGGTCTCATGACATTAAAAAAGGATTTGATTACACAGACACAATCTCCACTTTGAACACCCTTTGAGGCTCCCTGATGATAACTGCCTTGAGAATGGCTGGTGTGACTCACACCAAGTGCGAGAATGATGTCCTGCATGAATATCCTTTAGCCCCAGTGGGAGTGTGCTGTACCACTGTTGGGATGTCTTTGAATGTCTTGGACCTAGAGGTCAGCATCTCATTTTACACGGACAAAAATCTATTACAAAACCTATCTCTCTTCACTAGCATTAAACCCACAGGGGAAGAGAGGCTTTTCTCTAATTGTTTTTCCTTGGCTGCAGTTCTGGGCTGGTTATGAGTGAACTCAGCCCACATTAAGGCTCTGATTGGTGATTGGGTCATTCAGGCCCATCATTTACACACTGCTATGTAGTGTGTGGTATTATTCATAGAGTTCTTTTTAAATTCAGGAAACAGCATGCTTTTGGCACTGAAATTGAAGTTTGCATTAATGCAACATTTTCAGTGTTACAACAAATAAAAGAACTCTAGCCTTCCACTACCAACTGCCATTTTCACAAACATTTAACAACTAATGTTTTAGGTGAGTTAAATAGCAACTGTTGGTTGATACACTGCAATCTAAACAGAGGCTGTGAAAAACACATTTGCCACTGTGTCAGGAAGGACAAATGTGAATTTTAATTTCATTCTCAGTTGCATTTTCATATAGCAAAACATTGAAATGCCATCAAGTCTGGATCTAATATTATGTTATACAATCATCATCTAAATAAGATACAGGTTCTCTTATATCATATTAGAGGAAGAATGATTATAGTGGAATTATTATTAATTTATTATCTATCTTAATATTATTATGATTATTCCCTGATTAAAAAAAACAAAACATTTTTTGTGAAGAGTGGGGAAACGTCTTGACCTCTTCACTTGACTTGACTGAACATGACTGAAGTTTAGGAATATAAGGCTGGAGCATTTACAATTTTTAAAAGACGCTAAATAAAATGAGGAAATCTTTAGGTGCATCTTCTTTGAGCTTTTATTTACATAGGATTCTTTTTTGTTGGAATTGCAACAGACCTCTGAACCAGAAAAAATAAATTGTATTGACATTAACATTTTAACTGTCTTCAGTTTCCTTTAAATAAATGCAAACTATTTCTTTTTTTTTGTACATTTTCAAATTGTCCACCATATCTCTTCAGTAATACATAATATCCAGTGAAAAGAATCTGCATGAGTGTTCAGCAGGAAGACAATCACACAACATTATCTCCCACGCAGTAAATTGCACTATTCTCGAAATGCTATATTTTCTCAGTGCAAAGGGCACCTCACTCCACTCATCATGAGAAATGTCCCAAAAGAATGGAAGCAAAGGAATAATCCTGGAAAATGTGTAAAGGATGAAAGGATTGGTTAAAAAAAACAATACAAATATAAAAACATCAAAAGTGATCAAAGAATCATTTGGATCATTTGGAAAGTAAACACTGAAGGCCATGCAAAATAATATGTGACGTACCCACATGTTCTGATAGGGCTTATGCTCTTTTCTCTCTTGCTCTCTCTCATTCTCTTTTTGCTCTGTATGCATGCGTCTCACAGGTTACCACCCTGCTGGGGACTCTGGAGGCATGGTGTTCAACATGTGTTGCAGAGCTCATTGACACACAGACATCTGCTATTCATCTCCTCCATTCACCTGTGTTTTTAAGAACGTGCTCTTCCACTCCATTTTTCCCAGATCTTTCAGCTGTCGTCACAATAACATCAGGCTCAATTAACTACATGTTCCATTTAGCTTCCCTATGCTTACCCTATCCTCTTGTGTCTTTCTCCATTGTATTCTTGTTTGTGGCTTTTTTGGAAATCCTTTAGACTCGGATTACTAGTCAAACAGTTCTAGGCACATTATGAAACAAAAGGATCAAAAATGTTTTTATGTTTTCACCAACAGTTGTGCAGGATAAAAAGGGCTTTTGTTTTCCTAGAATACATCTTTGAAATTTTCCCATGATCTTTCTGAGTAGAGATCATGGGAAAGTTCTTTTAGTGGGAAAAATCGTCCAGGATACAAAAAGTAAGGCTTAAAAGCTTTATAGTAAATAAAATTTTCAGTGAGGGTCAGTCTTAACCAACGTTTACCAAAAATAATCTGCTGAGTAATCTACTGAACCACTGCCGGATGTTCCATCAGGTGTGTGAATCTGAAGTCATACTTTCTGGTAAATTAACAAATATGCATATACTTATACTTAATTACTTAATGACCAATTTGTTAGGTACATATGTCTAGGGTCAGAAAAAAGAGAAGGTAGCAAGTGAGCAAAAAGGCCTTATTGCCAGAGGTCAAAGGAGAACACTAAGGCTGCTGTGACCTGATAGGAATGCAACAGTGACTCAAATAACCACTCATTACAAACTACAAACTATAATAGCGCCTCTGAATACATTACATGTTAGACTTTGAAGCAGATAGGTTACAGAAGCACTGAGTGTCACTCCTTTCAGCTAAAAACAGGAAACCGGGGCTATAATTCACTCAGTTCACCAAAATTGCACAATAGAAAATTAGGAAAATGTTGGCTTGTCTGATTAGTCTTGATTTCTGCTGTAAAGTTTGGATGATAGGGTCAGAATGCAGTGTAAACAACTTTAAATGGATCCATTCTGCTTTGTATCAACAGTTCAGGGTGCTGGTGGCATAATGGTATGTGATGGTATACTTTCTTTGCACACTCCCTTAGTACCACCTGAGCATTTTTTAAATACCACAGCCTACCCGAGTACTGTTACTTATGGTGTTCATCCCTTTATGACTGTAGTGTACCTATTTTCCGATGGTTGCAGGTTAATGCAATCAAGTCACAAAGCTCAAATAATCACAGACTGGTTTAACCATGAAAAGGAGTTTACTGTATTCAAATTGATCTTCACAGTCACCACATCTCATTTCAATAGACAAATTTGGGAATGTGTTGGCATGGGAGACTTGCATCATGGGCGTGCCCACAAGAAATCTTTAGCAAATGTGCGATGCTATGATCTCAAAAAGGACCAAAATCTCTGAGCAATATTTCCAGAACCCTGTTGAAAAAGGAGCAAATTAAAGCCGACAAAAGTCACCAGTGAGTTCTAAATTATTAGAACAACTACTACTGGTTTGTAGTACTGCTGTATTCCTCAGTAACAGTACACGTTGTTAAAAGATTACTATTGATTGCTAAAGAGAATACGGTTACCAGAAAATGATTGTTTTGAAGGACAGTGTGCCCTTGGGCCCCTTTTTAAATGAGGTTGGTGTCTTTTTTTTGTTGTTGTTGTTGTTGAACAAAAAACTATGATCTAGAAAATGACCTGATTATTTTGAGGAAACACAGTAAAACAGAGCCTGCTGCAGTTCACATCATAACTGAATTGTTCTCTTTGGAAAATGAAGTACAAGCTAATACAGGAAGAAAATGTATAAAATGTTTATAAATGACATAAAATAGATCAATTTTATTTATTTGAAGAAAGATCAAAGTTATCCACAATTTAAGTAGCCACATGCAGTGGTCTTTACTTTATGTTGATAGTAGGTTAATAAAGAAAAAAAAATAAATAAATATATATATATATATATATATATATATATATATATATATATATCTGTATGCAAAAATATATATATATTATATAGGATAATAGATCAATTAGTACCGTTTTTGTGCCAGGTACTCAATTCCTGCTGAAGTGATGGAATAGCAACCTGATAAACCTGAACTGAAAAAAAAGCACCAATAAATAGTGACATTACACAGTTGATAACACATTTTAATGATTGTTAATTTTAGTCTGATTAACATGGACAGATTGTCTCTGATACATAAGATAAAAGAATAATACACTAAGACTGATAGTAAAATTTAAAATAGGGCCATTCATATATTTTTGTTAATTTACATTTTCACTACATAAACTCCAGTGCAATAGTTGTTGGTGGGATAAAACTGTATCAACTACATTTGTACATTAATTTTGCTTCTCAAATAACAGATATTTTTCAGCACCACAGTGAAACTTCTTTAAAAAAATATTTTTACTATATTTAGAATTCAGTTAACCAGCAGATGATAAAATACAATTTTTATGTTATTATCTAAAGAATAGTCATTTTAAAGTCAGTTTTTGATTCCACAAATGTGTTTGTTGATCTCACAATATATCTTGACTAAACGCATTTGTTCAGGCTTACATGGAATAAAGAACATGTGGTGCTCTTATAAGGATTTATAATTAGGCATTATATTTTGAATATAACTAAAGTGACTGTTCATAGTTCTAGTAATTAAGGAAAATGTCAGGTAGTGTTAGAAGTATGACTAAGCACTGTGTTTTCAACAATATTTTTGGATAAAGTACAAAGAGTAGTCAGGCACTGGCTACCCAGACAACACTGGAGGAAGTGCAGGATTATTATTATTTTTTTGTTTGTCTTTGGCTGTTTTCCCTCTGTTGGAAATACATTGTACCCAAATAAATAAATAAATCACACACTAAATTGTTTTACTCCTTTCATGCCCCCAGGGGACCTCACAGTGAGTTGTGCTGCAGCAAAGTAGAGACCAATGCTAAAATTCCACTGGCATGAAAACGACTTCCTCCTCTAAAGAAAATGTCACAAAGAGGCTCTGGGCTCTGATCCACTCCTAATCACTAAGTAATCACTTTCTTGTTTGACACTTCTGTGATAGCAAAAAAAAAGTGGATTTCTAAAATCTGGTATGATTCTGGTTGGGAGATTATGAGTTTTCAAGACATGTTGAAAATCTGAAGAGCTTCAGTAAGCCTTAAAAAATGCCAAAGCAGAAGCCATGGTTTTGCAGTTTAAATTCAAATCTTACCATTCATGACTATTGTTATTAAAATATAATGAGAAAACCATCTGAAATGTCTCATCAACCATTATGTTGTTTCTTTAAAAAGATGGTTATTATTTTACAGCATCATGCACACTGCTATAACAGTTAATACTGTTTTCCAACCAACATCAGACCAAAGCAAATAGTATAGATTTGCCCGTGACACACTGTATAATATATATCTCAAATAAAACTCTATAATGTAACAGCAGGATGTCATTAATTCTACTGTCACGTGGAGAAAATACCTCAGTAAAATTAATGACCTCACAAGGTCTTTTTTGTATACAAACAGTTGTTGAATTCTCTGATTAATTAGATGCAAAGTATGCTTTTTATAGATACCTGGGGAGCTCTGGGACATGGTAACAGCGAGGAGGTATTATGCTTCCATTGCATTGCTGAATCAAAATTTCCTATTGTCGTCTCTGTCACTAGCAGCACAGGCTCTCTGACAGGCACAAGAATGATCAGTCTCTATTGTTGCTATTAGCATTTGTGGATAACAAAAGAGACTCATCCTGTAGTTTGCTGACATGAAGTGTGTAATTATCATTCTGTGTATAACAGGCTGCTTATTTGGCCTAGTGACATCCTCAAAGGGAAGGTTGCTGTGCAGTGATCCATATCACCTTATCTCCCATTCCCCTGGGGGGCACCACATTTGGCATGGAGCAGCAGGCTAATAACGATGACAGAGGTTTGTACCCCCGTTTAAAGAGGTGCATCTTTTTTTTTCAACAGTGGAGCATGTGTAACCATCTTTAAAGTAAAATGCAACTGATGTCCTTTAACATAGGTCAGTTACTCTGCTGTAGAAACCTTAAACCTTAAACTTTGGCTCAGCCAAAACAGTATACATCGAAAAGTTCAAATTCAACTATACTGGTAATAATAATGTATCTGAAAAAACTCACATTTAACATCTAATCTTGGTACAACTGCATTGAGCTGAAGATACAGAATTAGAAAAGACAGTCAACATATCAGGAACGTAATAGCCCTAATGTGCATCTTGGAAAATGTTAAACTACGTGTAAATGTGGTATCAAGTAATTACTTGGACTACTGATTGCAAAATTTATTATTAGACTGCATATAGCTCTAGTGGACCTATTTGAAACACAAATAGATTTTTCAACAACATAAAAAGATTATATTTTAGTGTCTAAACAAATGTAAAATTCTTCTTTCTGATAGACAAAGGTTGAACCCAAGCACATAAGCAAGATGAAGGCAGGGTAATGCTCAGTCAGTCATTTTAATGGTATTACACACTCAAGAAGTTTACAAAGTAAAACAATAAAGTACTGCTGGGTAGGGATAACTGACTAAATAACACTTTGGGCATAAGCCCCATTAACATAAAAGCCACTAATAATAAATCTCTTCTATCTAACAATACTATGTGCACAGATGTAACAGGTAGACTTAAAGATAACCATCAAAAGTGATGCAGAGTAACCTGAATATTGGCTACAAACAGTATCAGACAAATAGATAGTTTGCTATTGTTTAACAAGTAGGTTAATTCTCCCAGGTGCAGAATTATCCTGTGGGGAGATTTAGTGGATGATGAAAGCAATGTTATTTGCTCTCCAGGCTAGAGCCAAATCAGCACCATGGACAGAAGCCAGGAAAGCCCTTTGGCACAAACCTTAGAGCAGCACCATGGCCAGAGGTTTTGATAGAGATCTGTACTACTTTGTTGATGAAGCTTGTAATGCATGCAAAGATTTATGAATTTCTCAGTTCTGCGGAGCATGGCTAAATACAAAGATGTAAAGACTGTTAAAATATATGTAGAAAAGTATCGCGTATAGTCAATATACCAGCCACTCAAAGTACCCTGGATAGAAATCTATAGGCCATTTCCCCAATGCCAAAGATGGTGACTGCACTGCCCTTAACCCCCTAAACAAATTAATGCTAATAAAGATCACAGCTGAGGTTCACGATAGTTTCAGCTTTGTAGTGGCAGATAAAGGGACATCTATTCAATATTGTAGTAAAAATGCAAGTAGATGTGCTTTTTCCTTCTTACTATTCATGGCTAAGTATGAATTATAAAATACAGCATATGTTCAGTGCTGTGGTGGAATGCATGAAAGACATATTATGAACATATTATGGCTCAACTGCATGGATTTGGATTAAGTATGTTTTTTTTTCTTTGTTGTATTTTGTTTAGCTTTATTTTGTGTTTTAGTCAAAAATAACTGCTCCGAAACTGGAACAGTATCTCTAAAAAGAATATGTTACTGAAGGAAACACTGGATACTGCTTGTATTTTCTTCAAGAAACTTTTGTCTGCACTACCAATTTTTTACAATTATTTTCATAAATTCTACCTTAGATAGACAGGCAGATGAACAGAGAGATTAACAAAAAGGCATACAGATAGCACACACACAATCATACACGTCAATGGATGAGTGAAAAGGGAAGTTTTTGAACCTACACAATTACACTTGGGGATTAAACAGTTGGAAGTCAGGCACCCAATAACCCCACAGGAGTGTGCTGTGCGTACGCACTCTGTGAGCTCTCTTCTGAACTCAGAGATTCCAGTTGCCCAGGCAACCCTGTCTTGAAGGTTTTAAACTCAGTTTTAACATATGATGCCTCCTGTGTCTCTTCTCAGTCAAGAAAGAGGATTATTGGCTAGAAAAACACTCTTTTTTTAGTCAAGTATCTGGTTAAATACATCCAACAGTAAACCAACTGACACAATGCCCTCAGGTAATGTGCTACCTATATTTCTTGCCTGGCTATGACAAGAGATAAGTCATTAGCATTGCTATTGTATTGTGCTTTAACACTGTCAGCAGCTTTAATGGGATTTGTCAAATGCTGGCCACGAGTAAATCTTGAAAAGTCTAAGAGAAGCAGTGTAGGAGTTGGAGGTATTAGAATAAAGTGCTCAGAGTCAGCGCAGGAAGTGCTCTGCTATTAATTGTGAACACATTTCTTGCTACAAGTTAGATTGTATAGTTGTAGCCTGGTCAGTACTTTTCTTTCTGCAGATCTAATTCTATATTGCTAAATATAAACATCATGTTCCCCTCTAAGCAACTAAGCAAAGGCAGCTGGCAACACTACTGTAGACTTGTACATTTCTGTGCTGTTAAGATAATGACAGCATGTCAAGATGGAAATCTAAGTAGGTATATATAAATGACTTTCTCAATAAAAAATAAAAATGAAATCATTTTTTAAAAAATGAGCACACATTTGTAGAATGGGGAATATTTTTTTTAAAAAGTCGTGTTTTATAGTCTTTTTATAAAAATCTTTCAGAGAGAGTGGACTGGCTTACTGAAGGAAACCACTTGATGCAACCATAGCAACAAATCGTCCTATCTAACAAAATAGTGTCATTGTTATGTATTCTATTAAGTACTCCAGAATATGAATATATTTCAGTCAAATAAAATGGTGCATAGAAAAACAGAAATGATTTCAGACAGTCCTGTGCTTGACAAACAAAAGACTCTGCATGGAATATAAGCATGAGACATGGCAAAAACCTTTTCTCTTAATCCTGAGCTACTAACCTCAACTTTAAACTACTGCTTTGCTTCCTCATAAACTAATTAATTCATGAATTGATTAAAATATGTAAGAATGGACAGCAGTCCACCATGTTACCCCACCATCTTGAATCTAGTTGCTCAGATAATTCTAAGCAACTGGATTTTGCCTAATTACATTTTATGTACATGGCTAGAGACCGGTCACATACGCAGTGCACCAAAGGCGAAGGAGAACCAATCTAATTTTGCATTGCACAACATTTTAATTTATGTCTACACCTTCAGACTCAAGATATTAAGGATCACACCTATGTTATCCCATTTGAGAAGGGTCCCCTTCATCAAAGAAGTGAGAACACAAAGGAAAGAGACAGCTTGAATGGCATCTTAATAAAATGTCACCCTGTCACCTCAAGCATCAGGCTCTAACACATAAAAATGTGCATAAACCTGTTTATTTATTCCTGATATTATCAGAAGATTACACATGTGATGCTTATAATATGGATATAGGCTATTATTATGCTAGCTAAGTTTAGCATTGAGTGTCCTAAAAATTAAACATACCCTCAGGTTTATTACACTCTGACATCATATAAGTGTTTATTCACTGTGGCAGTCCACCAATGTTAGATACACTTCAAAGACAGTTTTACTAATGCCGGCTAACAGGAGCACTTACCGACAAAAAAGGATCAGAATATCCTAAACAACTCACTTCAGTCGCCAAACAAATGGTTGACACAATCATCATCATCATCATTTATTTATATAGCACTTTAAAAACACAATCGTAGCTATTCACTTCTCTTGTACAGTTTTTGGTTTAATATCTTGCTCATTTTGAATATTTATGCTCCATTTGCTGCTGGAATGCATGAATCTCCCCAATCAGGATCAATAAGGGATTTTTATTGTATTCTATTTACAGTTACATCTGAGTCATAAGTTGAGGAAAAAAGCTTCCAGGTATATCATAACAATGCTTTTTTGCCTGGAAAGAACTTACAGATTTGTTTATGTGTTCTACACAAAAGTCATAAGTTTTCTTATGTTTTTGAAATTATGAGCTACAGTCTGGTCTACAAGAGTTGATTTTAAGCATTCAAACAAATTGAAACAGCTGCAGTAGTTAACAACAATTTTCATTTTGGATATCAGTTGTATCCTTATGTATGTGCATACAATATGCCAATGCTGTAGTGTGCTGTAGCAAAAAAAAACAAACAACTGACTTGAGATGGTCTGAATAAAATCTGTGGTGGCAGATGGCGTAATTAAAATTTGACAAGCATTCAGTGGTCGTTAGCTGATGATTGAAATTTACGAATGCCTTTGGTTATTGTCCTTTCGTGATCTGCTAGGGCTCCAACACAAATAATAAAACACACACACTAACAAAAAAGAAATCCACCCTCATATATTTTTCCACTTCCAAAGTAACTTCAATTAAATTACAAGATACAGATGGAAACTTTTTCAAAACTTTCTCTCTAGAACTGAATATTGTCATATCTCTCATATGTTTTTGGACCCTTACGCCAAGTGAAGTCCAAAATCCTGGTGGTTTCGTCATCCTGCTCTCGTCCCTCGCTCCTACTTTGAGCACCACTTTTCTTTCCTTTCCCTTTCCTCTAGCTTGCTAAACATAATGTTTATTGTTGCTGTGCTGACAAACTCTTGTACAGCACACTTGCCAAGAAACAAATTGTTGCACAGTTGACTCAACAGGTATGCGCACATTTTCCACAAATGACAAAGAGCAAGATCAGCAAGTATGAGTAATATACTTCTCAGCATGCCCCCTGCCATTCAATTTTCAATTCAATTCAATTCAATTTTATTTATATAGCGCCAAATCACAACAAAAGTCGCCTCCAAAAACCTTTTAGAAAAGGCAGCCAGTTTTGATCAAAGGAGTATAAAAATATTGAATAAATATTTGCAGGTAAAATTAATTTCATAACAAAAAATAAATAAAGTTGCAACATAGAATTGAGACTTAGTTATGCAGATAGTTATGTCGACTGGGCTCAACCTACCTCCTGTGCAGCTGCCTTTGGTTACACTATGGCTCATGACACACAGTGTTCAAAAAATGGTTATTAAGCTAATCAACAGTTTACAGAAAACCAGTGTTACAAGCTAATTATACTTAAAATCGCGTTTCATATTTTTGTTGTAACGTTGCACATTTATGGACAATTTGATAATTGCTTGCTAACAATTTGAAAACATGTATACCATGTTTCTGTGAAATTCTGCCTTTATGTTTAGAAATTTCCTCTGCACAATAAAGTAATAAAAGCCAAAGTACTGCAAGTATAAAGTTTCAGCTTTTTTTTAAACAAAAAAGTTGATAAAGTCTACAGGAATATTTGAATGGCATCCACAAGTTTCATAAAAAGCTAAACTTTGCTGGAGTTTGTGAAATCTAAATAAATGCATTTATTTCTGACCTCCAGACTTAAAAAACACAAGTTACATTTGGCAAAATAATCAGCTCAACATTTGGAGATTAGATTCTAGTTTTTTGTGTAGTTTGTTGTCAAAAAAGAATAGAATAATGTACAAAATATACATTTTTAACATGAATAAAATGAAATCTCTTTGCATACACATATGCACATTGCATATTCCACTAGATGGACACAGCTAATGATAGAAATTAGAGTAGCAGTTCAGCAAGCTGACAGGTCAGTGGTAAATTAGGGAAGCATTTTAGGGAAGCTACTTGTGATGGTGAGAGAGAAGATCCCAGAAGAACTATGCCAAGGAGAGGGGAGGCTTGTGTAATGGGTAGAATGAGGGGTGAGTGGACAGAAGGATAGAGACAGGTGATCCTGCTATTAAAATTAAAGTAAAGAGGGGGAATTCAACAGGCAGGCACAACTTGTTACACAACCACTAGTATGGTACCCATTGGGAGATGTCCCATATGTACCATATGTATTCATTAAAATGACATAAATTAAAGCAACTGCAGCATTAGATGAACTTGCAGAATTGTGTCTCCAAAGAGGGCCCACCCATCATTACTATTACGTATGCTGTTAAAGCAGAAAAGACAGCTTGATGGTATTACATATCCTCAGTTTTTAATCTGTGGCCTGCCAGCATTCACTACTCACTAAAAACATTCATGTGGCCTGTAGTGCATTATCGTACACACTTGAGAGGCTCTCATTTATTTGCTCTTGAAGCATTAGCTGCAGGGCTATAGCACATCCATTACTGAAGACTGGTTTCACTCTCTTGCATTCGACACCCTGTTTGTGTCTGTCATCTTGAGTAAACTAAAATGAGAGTATTATAAGGGATTCTATCCATGAACTATCATTATTAAAGATACGAGTGGGAGGCATAAAAGGAAGCGGGGGTGAAAATGTTTTATTTAGCCTTTTTTTGATGATTGAAGTTGTTTTTGTGCCTGAAATCTTTTTTCAACATCTAATTTTTTCATGTCTACCCATCTGCATGTTTTTAATGGTGCATCGGAAAATCTACGCAACATGCATAATCAGGTAGACTCTGCAGACTCTAGGGAAATTACCTTATTGTGGGGAATATGGAGTTTTTAGAACTATTAGGCACCACTAACAATAGTGATAATATATTCACTGAAAAACTGGTATGATTAAGGGGAAGTATAACACCAACCAGCCTAATTAAGTAAAACCACTTAAACCCCTGTCCTGAGACATAGTCTAAGACCAGAAGTCAGCCTAATAGATATAATAATTGAAAAAACAATAACATAGGAATAAATGTGAATAAACAGTATCACTGATGCAGAAGAAGATAAATGCACATTTAAACAGAGAAGGCAATTTATATTAGGGAGGGTGGCAATGTGTTGGTTATTTTAAGAGGCTCTTCCATTAAAAGATCCCTTTTCATGAAATCAAGACAGGGCCCGAGATACTTGCAGAAGATATTCTTAAGTTTAAGAGTTTTGCTTTCTTGTTGAATTAAGATATTAAAAATGTTGCATGTTTTGTCCTTTAGCCATAAAGAATTTTTCTCAAACTTAAATGATTTGATGTCATGTGAATAAACTTCATTATTAGGGGATACAACAAATACAAAATATTTTTATATAAAAGAAACACATAGGGATTCATATAAAATACATTTATTTTACCTTGCAGTATATACTGTTGAGAATTTGAGTTAGCATGCCTTGAAAGGTCCTCGAAAATAATGAGGTTCGTCTTTAACACAGGCATGCTAATAAGGCATGCTAATTCTGACTGTAGCGTGGAGGCGTTATGCTGAAAAAAAATCCTCAAACAGAATATGATGTGACCTAATATCATAAATAAAAATAAGCTACCTTCAGCTGTTCCCTCTACACAAAGGGTCATCACAGCAGGTAGCTCCACATATTTCATTTACTTTTACAACAGACGCTCTTCTTGACACGAACCCCAAGGGATTTGTATTTCCTCCCATGATCAAAACGGTGAGCTTTCACTTGTTAGGGAAAAGTGTAAACCACCTCACTGTGGAGCCACTTAGCATCACAAATGAACATCAGTGAAATATTCAGCTTATTCAGGACTCCCTGTGATTGGCTGAGCTTTGATTACGAGTATTCCCAAGGTGAGTATCAACCCCAGTTTCATTTGAACAGGAGGTAAAATGGGAAGTCAACAGTATTTAGTCAAATAAAAGGCAGAGATTAAAGAAACTTTGGCAGCCAAGTGGGTAATTGATTTATAATTTATCAACGGTTGTGCTGAGCAGTGGCCTCCGGAGAGCTGGGGTTGATTTCTGTTACAACCTTTTTGGTTTCCCCATGAGAACACTTAATATGGGCAGCTCTTTTCTCTCAGTGGTTATTTAAAGTACAGCTATCAATAGACACTGCAGAAATCTGAAAGAATGTAAGCAATGCCCCCCAAATTCTGCTTGATTAAATTAAATTGTCACAGCAATGAAGGTGATCTATGATAGCAAGGTGAATGTGTAAAGTGCCATAAATCTCTTTGTCCTACCTTGAAAGGTCAGCATTTGCTCAGATGAGCCCAGAGATACTGTCTTATTCCACAATAATAAAAGTGAGAAAGCAGAAGCTGCTCAAAAGACACACTTCCTGCCTAAGCAATAAACTGCTGCTTGCTCATTAATGAATAGTGTTGCAGCTTAGGTTGGGGGGAGGGGGGGGGGGGTGAAACCAAGGTGAATATCACTACAATGCTGTACTGTACATTACAGACTCTTCAAATACACTCAGAATGACCCAACAGAGACTGCATACCTCAGTAACAGAGTGGGGTTTTTGGATACTTTAAATTGTACAAATTCAAGCTCACATTTTTAATAACCAGTTTATTTGACAGATAAACAATAGTAAATGTGGACCCAGAGTACTGACTGTATCATTTAGGGGGATTTTTAACCTTTCCATTACACACTGTGTGGAAAATGTATCTCCTATGCCACATAATTAATATTATAGTTGCTCACTTAAATATTTCATTTGAAGGACATTTTATCAGTTCTGTCCAGATTTGTACAGATAGGAGGATAGACATAATTTAAGGGGGAAAAAAATCCATAAAAATTATGCATTATAGGTTCAACTATCCTGACATCCATCTGTCCATTTATTTTTTGGGGCTGTCCTGTGGGAGCAGCAGCCTAAGTAGAGGAGCCCATACTTCCCTCTCCCCAGCCGCCAGCTGAATGTGTCCTGGGTCTCTCCAGTGTGTCCTGGGTCTGCACCGGGGCCTCCTTCTGGTGGGACATACAAGGCACACCTCACCCAAAAGGAGGTTACGTCTCATTCCTGCAACTTCCCACTCAGATGTGAACTGCACTAGTGTGAGCTGGAGGTCACTGCCTAATTAAGCCAACAGAACCACATTATCTACGAAAGAAGAAATTAGATTCTGAGGCCACCAAAGTAAAATGTTTCTTTCCATAAAAATTCTGAACAAAATTTGTGACAAAGGACAGTCCTGGCAACAGTCCAACACCCACCTGGAACATGTCTGACTTACTGCCAGCAACGTGAACAAAGCTCCTGCAACACTCGTATAGGGACCATATGGCTCGTAGCAACTGGCCAGACACCCTATACTGCCGAAGCACCCCCATAGGGGGATGCAGTTGAATGCCTTCTCCAAGTCCACAAAACACATATAGACTGTTTGGGAAAACTCCCACGCATCCTCAATTATCCTCGAGAGGATAAAGAGCTCAGTGTTCCATGACTAAGACAAAAACTGAGGTTCGACTAACGGAAGAACTCTCAATTCCGGCACCCTGGTACACCCAGGAAGGGTGAGGAGTGTGATACCCTGTAGTTGGAGCACACCCTCTGCCCCCCCTATTAAAAAAGGGAACCACCACCCCAGGCACTGCCCCAGATGTCCACACAATGTTGCAGAGGTGTGTCAACCAAGACAGCCCTACAACATCCAGAGCCTTTAGGAACTCAGGGTGAGCCTTGTCCACCCTAGGGCCTGGCCACCAAGGAGCTGTTTAACTACCTCAGTGACCTTGCCCTCAGTGATGGACGAGTCATCCTCCTTGTCCCTGGACTCTCCTTCCAATCCCCTTGTCAGTGGGATTAATAGGTTCTCGAAGTGTTCCTTCCAAACTTCAACTATATACTCAGTTTAAGTCAGTAGCACTCTACCTCCAATGAGCACCGCTTTCCCCTCCTGAGTGTTTGCCAGAATTGCTTTGAGGCAAACCGAACGGCTTTTTTCATGGCCTACCCAAAATTCTCCCACACCCGAGTTGTTACTTCAGCTACCACCTAAACTCGTTCCATCAGCTGGCTCCGAAATACCACAGGCAAACCAAGCCTGATAGGACTCCTTCTTCAGCTTGACACTGTCCACCATCTGGTTCAGAGATTAACAGCACAACAGGCACCAGCCACGTTGTGGCCACAGCTCCTTGTAGCTTCCTCTGCAATGGAGGTGCAGAACACGGCCCACTTGGACTCAGTGTCCCCAGGCTCCCTTGGAATTCTTCCAAAGTTTTGAAGGTGTGGGTAGTTCAAGATCTTGCCTCTGCCTGACGTTCCCAGTGTACTCTCACTATACGTTTAGGTGGAGGATGCTGGAGAGACCACATCCAACTCACCACCAGGTGAGTTGAAAGCTCCGCTCCTCTCTTCACCCAAGTGGCCAGAATATACGGCCGCAGATACAATGATACCATTGCACAATCGATCATCGACCTCCAAACGAGAGTGACCTGGTGCTACGTGGGCATCCTTTTGTTTGAACATGGTGTTCATTATGGACAATCTGTGGTTTACACAGGAGTCCAGTTACAAAACGTCACTCAGGTTCAGATCAGGCAGGATGTTCCTCCCAATCACACCCCTGGAGGTCTCATTGTCATTGCCTATGTGACCACTGAAGTCTTACAGTAGGACGAGGGAGTCACCGGATGGAGCACCTTCAAGCACCCCACTCACTGATCCAAAGAAAACTCAGTACTCTGAACTATCATTTGGTGCATATGTGCAAGCAGTCAGGACCTGTTCCCCAACCTGATGGTGTAGAAAAGCAACCCTTTTGTTCACCACAAGCCCAGGGGATACAAGAGTGCCCACCCCTTCGCGTTGCCTTTTACCAAGGGCAATTCCAGACTGGATCAGAGTCCAACAGGTCTCTCTGGACTGGTTCCAGAAACCAAGTTTGGGGTGAGTCAAACTAAATAGCCTGTATCGCTCAACCTGAATTACTACCTCAGGCTCCTTCCTGAGCAGAGAGGTGACGTGTCAGAATTGCAAACCTCTATACCAGGGGATGGGACCGCCAGGGGCTACACCCCTGACTACTGCCTGACACACATTGCACCTGGCCCCTATGGTGCTTCTTGCAGCTGGTGGGCCTACAGGAGGGTGAGTCCATGGCACATCTTAAGGCTGCACCCAGTTGGGCAAACTATATTGACATTTAGTTAAATATTGCTTAAGCTTAAGAAATGCTATATACATATATTTTCCTATAGTCAGTACAACAACTTTAGTGTTGACATCTTCAATTTTCAGACGTTGAGCTTACAAGAATCCATAATTTTTCTACTAGTACATACAACGCTGTCTCTTGGAAATGCTGTTTATTTGCAGCTTATGGTGAGTGGCCTAACCTTTAACTGTAAATTCAGTAGAATCCTCCTTAAAGCAAGAGCCATTTTAAATAAAGTGAAGGGCGTCATGCTCATACAATAATAACGGCATCACCCTGCATTTGTTTTGAAAACAGATCAGTCATTAAAGTGCATCAAAGACACCATAAATGACACAATGCAGAGCAATAATGCATTTTAATGAAGACCCCAAGCTAGAATGATAAGATTTCAGGGTCTGCAATTTGCCTGTACTGCATTATACAAAATCCGATCACCAGAAAACTCATTAATGTAAAAAGTCGGACACTTTCACAAAGCAAATCTGTATAGCTCTCAAGAATTACTGGAGAGTTTTTGGCTTAAAGAAAAATGGTCGGGCAAGAATGTGATGGCGGCAGCTGCTACTGCTTTCCATTTTAAGTGCTTATCAGTGACTCACTTGAAGTGAGACAAATTTCGTCTCTTTCAACTGTAACATTTTGCAGATTTGCTTTACTTCAATACAGACTTTAAAACATATAAACCATTATAGTGGACATACAAGGGCTTTTTGTTTTTTCTCCTTCAACAGCTACCTAATTATAAGCAGCACTTAGGCAGTGTATCACACCAACTGGGATTTTAATAACTGTTGAGTCACCAGCTGTGAACTATTAAGAAATGATGGTGATGACCACCAGATTGAGAAATCAAATTCTGAGCAACATCCAGTGATGCCTCCCATACAGCTGGCTCAAATCATAGCTTGTTTTCTAACAACTGCGGTTTGACAGCACATTGTTGTTCTAACACAGCCATAAACCTGTGATATGACTATTGGCATTGACCTCCTTGAAATGACAAATGGCTAGAAATAACACAAACAAATGCTCCAGAAAGCAACTCATGCTTAATGGCTTTGAAACTGTAGAAAGGTTTACTCACCCTATACCAAACAATCTCACGCAGCCTTCCATCAGTTTTGAAGTTACACTTGAGAGTAACAGTCTCACCAACAACAACAGGAGGCAGGGGCTCTATGGAAACTGTCAAATATCCTGAAAAAAGAGAACGGAAACAAAAACTTTTAGTACAGTAACATACGATAACTACACCTTTTCTGAAACAGTATATAATTTAGTGGTTTTTTTTCTTTAGAAAAGAACTCAGTAGTGTAGAATTAATAGATTCACTCTGGGGGGAAAAGTCACATTTTATCCTATACAGAGAAAAGAACATGTTACCATGCATCCCTTCATTGATAGTTACATAAGTCACAGGTTTACAGATTAAATCAAACAAATGAGCTACAGTGCAACTTCTTTTAACTGACTTACCATACTGCAGGTTTGCCAAGAAGTTGTCTATTTGATTCTTGCATTATTATTTTCATTGGATTTATCCTGCACATTTGGTTGTGCAATGTGTTTTAAGCTTTTCACCAGTTATTTTTTTAAAGTTGTTTGCCCTTGAATACACATCCTCCTTCAACCTCTAATAGAAGCAAAGCGATTTCAGCAGCATCATGACAATGAATAGTTAGTAAAGAACATGATGGAAAATGTCAGACACAACATGTTGAAAATATGTTTAATGGGCAATGCTGCCATTGCTTCTGATAGGGCGGGCTGATAATCCATATACAATAAAGTTTTTTTCTTACACTTCAAAATCACAAAATATACTATCTAATTTGTTCCATGTAGTATGCAACCTCAAGCTGCCTAAATTTATTGTAATTGAAGATTAAATGAAAGCTGCTGTGATAAAAAGTCAACAACACACAACAAAAAAACACTACGTACACACAGAAAAACAACAACCGCAAAAGGAGAAAAATATAAGAAAAAGTAACTGCCAAATACAAGGTCAAACTCTTCAGAGATGAATGCTTTATTGTGCCTGATCATCAGCCCTTTGCACACAAAAAAAAAAATCACACAGAGCTGCAGTTTCACAATTCAGCACTCAGACACACACACGGGGTGATAACAGAACAGCACATCAGCATACGTGAGATTATATCGCCCAAATAAAAATGGAGTGATACAAAGGCAATTACCTGGTGATAATGAGAAGACCTGAGAAAAAATAAATACATCCAAAAACTGTCGGGGGGTGGGAGACTAAAGACTGAAGGAAAGGATATTTGTACTGAAAGAGTTAACTGAATCAAAAAGAATTTATTATAGCTATATACAATCCTAAAAGATATAGTATTTAGTTTATGCATTAGCAATAATCTCTTTACATCTGGCTAAGGCAAAATGAAGCAGTTAGTCTGCTCAACATATCACCAGCGTCAGCACATTCAGTATTTAATGAGGGAATTATATCTCAGAAAACAGATGGATATGAAAGTGAAAATATAAAACTGAATAAAATGGCACTTAATGGCCAATATTTCTATATAATATTGACACACTGACATAACTAACAGAATATTAAGGACATTAGTATTTTACAGAATTCCCCAGGTGATCAGTGTAAGAAATGGACAACTGCAGAGACGTGTAGCATGAACAGTCTACCGTAGGTACCTAATTATAGGATGAAAAAGCACTTTTTGTGCTTCCGTGCTGGGGAAAATAGTGATCAGAGGCAGAATGTTTTTTCAATATCCATCTCACTCACTTGTGAGTATATCTCAGAAATCCATTTCATTTTTAAGGACTGCACATAAATATGCTCACGGTCTTGTGCAAAGAATGTAATTTTGTCATATCACCTCAACCGGTCACGACAGATGGCCACCACCTCCCTTAACCTGGTTCTGCCACAATGGAAATTTAGATATTTAGAACTGATTTATAAAATGATGATTGTTTCTCCGAGGATGTTAAAGGTGGTAAGTAAATGACATTCACAAATATAAGTGAAATTCACAACCACCAGACATTGCATTAGACCATAAAGCATATCAAACTAAAACCAAAACAAATAGACATGTCAGCCATGCCTCCACTTGCTTTTGGTATATCATCTGCCAGAAAGCTTAGGGACACTACAGCCAAAGAAAAGAAAAAAGAAATCTCCTGCCACAACCATCACAACCATTAGCTCACACTAGCATTATAAAATATCATACACTGAATGGCCATAACACAATACAATAAGCCAACTGATTTTAGGCCCACCATTGTGATGAGAGTCTTTACTGCTGTTCTGCTGCTCTCCTCTGGTTTATACACAATGAAGAAAACAAGGGAGAGCAGTTCACACTGAGCTGAAATTAAACAAGTATACATAAATTAAAATAAATAAATTTCCTTTTTAATATTTTGATTTTTTGGGTGCGCTGACTCTAGTACGAACTCTACCATCTCCCTGCTATTTTCACTATTTTTTGCAACCTTTTGTAAATACCAGAAGAGCAAGATACTGAACAGAGAAGCTCTGACTACAACACACACAGAGGAGTATTTCATTTTCTATAGTACACTGTCTGACTTTTTTGTTTTATTCCATGATGAACCAAATGTTTTCAATTTGCCAAAACTCTAGACTGCAGAGTTTTTTAGGCCAGTTCAAAAACTCAACTACTATGAAATCCTGCCGTTGTAATAGATGCAATACACAGTTTACCGTTCCCTTCCTGAGAGGCCTTCCCTGAATAAGACATCATACATGGTAGCATATGTTGCTCTAAAACTTTTCAGAACAACTGATAACAAGCCACATGGTCCCTTTCCTTTTTAGTCTGGAGGACCCGGTGTCCATTTTTTAAAAACAGCATTTAAATTTTTGATTTTTCTGACCACAGAACAGCTTATCACTTTGTCTCAGTCCATTTTAAATGGGCTATGTCGCAGAGAAGACAGCAGCATTTCTCGATGTTCTTTTTCTCTGCATAATAGAGCTTTAACCTGCATTTGAATGGCGCAGTGAACTGCATTCACAGGCAGTAATTTCTGGAAGTATTCCTGAGCTCTTGCAGTGATTTCCATCACAGAATCATGACTGATTTTAATGTGATGTTGGGCCCAGAGATCACAGGCATCTAACACTGATTTTTGGCCTTGACCCTTGAGGATGGAGATTGCTCTAGATTCTTGCATACTTTTGATATTATGTACTGTACTTGATTAGATATTTCTTCACAATTTTTACAATTTCACAATGAGCAACATTATTCTGAAATGGTTTGCAGCTGGCAAATGCCGTTTTCGCAGACTGATTAACCTTGTCCATCTTTAAGAAACCCTGCCTCCCTGAATGCCTTTTTGTTCTCCAATCATTTTACTGACCTGTTGCCAGTTAAACCAATTAGCTTCAAAATATTTCTTTTCAGTACCAATTACCTTCCCAGTCTTTTGTTGTGTTCCAACATTTGTAAGTTCTACTGTCAAAATCAACATGAGCTGATATTTTATTCTTAAAATGGTACGCTTTCTCAATTTGATATAGTTTCTCTTACTGTGAATAAAAGTACGGGTTTATGAGACTAATTCTGAGTAATTCTGTGCAAAACTTTACTAGAAATCCTTGGTTCTTGGTTGCATACTCGTGTTCTCCTCTGATATAGAGTCATGCGAAAAAGAAAGAACAACCTTACTGCTTTCACAGGAGTTAAGAGGGAAAGTAGCAGCCAGGTGCCAATTGAAAGCCCGTGGTAAGTCTTTAAGAGAGCTGTGCATAAACAAATACCCACAAACTTGAATAGACTGAAGAGGAGTAAAGAAGAGTGAATCAAAAATCAAGCAGAGTGAGGTGAGACTGATAAGGTCACACAGAAAACAATTATTTCAAGTTATTTCTGCTAGATGTGCTACAGGATATTCAAACATGCGGTGTCCTTAGTTTTTCACAGGACTACATAGAGTCCTGTTTTCTTTTTACGTTTGTTTCATGTGACTGTAGCTGCTATCTTGTTCACCATGATTCACCTCAGCTTGTTTGCCACAGTTTAGATGACAATGTAATAATCTTTCGAGTATTCCTTTGATAAAACTACACTGCATCTCACTACTTCTCCAAAAAGCATAATTGCTCTAAAACACTATCTCGAACATTGGAAAACATGAATTCCTATAAATATGTAATAGATAATAGGTAAAAGTACATAAAACTGACATACGTATAGTACATTAAAGAAATGTAAGATGTATCGTCACTGGTAGACTCAGCTGTCTCGCATGTCAGTGCACCTAGATATGCTTATTAAGGAATCTTAATTTAATCAGCAGGCTGAAGAGACCTTCTCTCCAGAGTCAAATTGAATGGATAAACCTTTTCTGGGACTGCATGTCATTAACACAGAGCTGATGCTCTTACGGAAAATCCTCACCACTTACTATGAACCCACAAGAGGAGCAGGCTAGCCTTGTAAATGTCTCTGTGCGAGTTTTTCAGTGAGGTGGCGTAAATGCATATTCAAAAAAATAAAAAATAACAATAATAATTCTGTGGAATGTAGTGTTAGTCATTCGACAGGAGACAAGTGTGTGTCTTGCCTTCAGTAATGGACATATTTAGTTGCAAGTGGTAAATGGTGGTTCTCTTTTGTGGTTGCAGGGATTAATTGTGAACAATTCACTGACTATGTGGCACAGAAAAAAAAAGTAGGATAGCCACAGACATAAAAATGCTGCAAAGCGTATGGAGAGGGATGAAAAAATTTTAAAAGAGCACATTACATGGGTTATGCACTCGTACCGGAGAAGTTCACATTTCATATAATCCCTATGAGAAACTGGAGCAGTTTCAGTCTGAACACACCAAGACACGAAGGCACAATTCCCATGCAATTAAATGACTTCATCAGTTAAACACATTTTATTTACCCATTCTCACTTGAAAGTGTTCCAGCAAAGCTACATCCCTTGTTGTGATTGATGCTGTAGTTAAAACGCAGACTATGAGGAAAATTCACAGAGCGAAAACTCTAGAGTGCTAATTCACTTTCAGAATACAAACCCACAATGGCAAGTTTTTTTTTTTGTTTTAGTTTTTTTCTTAACCACCCATGAGATAAATTCACAAAACATTTCAATTTTGTGATTGTTTAGACAGCTGTCTGCAAAACCATATCTGCTCTGAGTGGGCATGCAAGTCTCCAATCAGCCGTTGTCCATACAAAGAAACACTTAATATAAAATCTACAGCACAATTTCTCTGCAGTTTTTCGTGCTTTTATGATTCCACCATATTTCAGTTTCCACTGCTATTGCTTTTATTGAAGCAAAACATATGCCTCACTCTAACCTAACTTACCAATTATGAGTCTGTTCTCACAATCAGACTCATGTTACTGTGGGAATGAGAACATGAGTCTATTTTCATTCCCACAGTGTCAAACACTGCTGTTTAGTGAAAGCCAATAGCATCTCAGAGATTCCCACAAGATGTTCTTTTTAACGCTTTGGGTACCGTTATCAAATAATTTGGTATTTAAAGCAAACCATGATTATTATTTTTTTCTAAATCTAAGTAGGCAGTTAAAGTACATGTGTAGCTACTTTATTCCTTCAGTGTGGCGATAAAAGATGTATTTTTGAAAAATTTTGGGAAAAAAAATCTCTGAGAGCATTAGTTCTATGCTGATTTTCTTCATTAAAAAAACCTTCATACCAACATTTCTCTTACCAATCAGGTATGTGATCACCTGTGTATACGTTCACATTTTATATATGATAAATTGGAATGTGGCCTTGAATGTGTTGGTAAAAGCATTAACATTAAAAAGTGTGGTTTGATGACTGGGTAGTGATTGTCAATTTACAGCCTGCTTCACCTATATAAGACATAGTATGGCCTCCTTCCCTTTCCTGGTTAAATCTTTCAGTGCTACCTGGGGGTGGAGTTTTACTATTAAGGAGAAGGCATGATATCTGGATATTTAGATAGCCATCTAAAAGAGGCCGGGCATTCAATTCATTTGGAGCTGAATATTAATGCTGATGATATTTTATTTTTGTATTTTTTTAAAGTCAGCATTCAAAATATCGGATGACATTTTGAATGTGCACGGATTAATTCCCATACCCATAAATCCCAGTATTTAATCCACTACATGGTTGTGACTGCGTAGAGTTACTACTATAGAGTCGATTTATTCAGTTCATTTATTTAAATTATATTTTGAATATTTTAATACACGAGACCTCACATAAGTCAAACATGTTTAATAATGCAATGTTTTGCTGTATTAAACAGTTATTAATCCAGAGTTATTTCGCTGCTTTGAAAATTTTTAACCTTACATGGATGTCACATCACTTGATCCATCTATCAGGTGACTACTGGTGTGTATATACACATATATATTAGAAGTTGTGCCATGCATTATGAACATCCTCACTTTAGCTGTGTTTACATTCAAAGGTAGGGAGACTCTTTTTCACGTGGGTTGTTTTTTTTTTGTGCGTTTCTGCTTTTTTATGCTGCACAATATTGAACCTTTCAGCGATATTTGGCACTGCCTCTAAAGGAAGTCTCAGATATATTGCTAACGGTGCTCACAGCCACCTATCCATAAGCTTTATCTGCATGAATCTGACACACCGCTAGGCCTGAAATCTAACACTCCCAAACCACAGCAGTGACTCTCACATGGTGGCTAGAACCAACAGAGCTTGTGTTGCAAATAGTTCCAATTAGTGAGAGGAGAGACTGAAGAAATGTGAACGGACATTTAAAACACACTTGATCAAAGAAAAATGTTCAGCACCCTTTGAGAAACTAACTGCTTTAAGGGGAGATAATTTATTATCACTGAACGTGAGGTTAAGCCCATTGTTCTACAAAAAGAACATCCAGAAAATCCTTGAAATTACCGGTTGAAACTAAAAAATGTTTGCCAATGAAGAAGAATACTAGCAGATCCCTGTAAGAGCACATAGGCAAGTGTGGAGTGGCCAAAGAGTGCATGGCATTTAATTGGCTCATATTAGCTGGTTGTGGAGGCAGACAAGGCCTCCGGCTTGTCTTAATCCATCAGAGGCGCTGTTGGAACAACATCTAATGAGGGCTGCAAACTATGCTTTCTCCCATTAATAACAGCAATTTGCCAAGATGCAATGAGAAAACAAAACACAGCCAATGATGGACCGGCCCAAAAGGTGCCTGTTATTGTGCTCTGTGATTTATGGCTATGGCCTACCTTTGCTTAGATGTCAGTGCGACTTAATGTATGAGAAAAATGGATGACTGAGTTTCTTAGAGCGCCTCCTCAACTGTGCCTCCAAGCAATGTAAACAAGCAGAACTGATCTGGAGTGTCGAAAGCATGTTTGAGATGATCACTTCCAGAAAATGAATATGTGGGATATAATATGGCAATTTTAGTGGGATTTTAGCAAGGATTGGGGATTGATTTAACAGACTGTATTGGAACAACAAAATATTTTACACCATCACACACACATTCATGTGTAATTAAACACATAAAATATGCCATGTAAGAGAGTCAGCTATAACTGTCTACAAATGTGGACCCATCTGGTAATCAGTCAATTCATCTGCTAACTGCATTTCTAAAACTATGCACTGGATTTGAAGGCAGTGGTTCAAAGCTTGTGGGCAGTGATGTGTTTTTAATAGGACGGGAGGCTCCTTAGAAAATGTCATGACTGATATGTGTTTTACAATGTACTGCTAGCAACAAATACATTTGTAATATCTGTGTTTAATCACTGTTCTTGTAGGTTTGTCCAAAAAGGAGTATACTTTCATCAAGGATTAAAAATGCAGATAAATATCAGAAAAAATACCCTTTTCCCCACATCCTTTTTATAACACAGACAAGCTAATATACTATTATAATGATAAAAAATACAAATTATACAATAATACTTTTTTTTATTTTAAGAAAATGTTTTCTTACAGTCATTTTTGAACCTTTCAAACAACACAAAAAAGGTTATGGCTCTGGTTATATTTTTTTTTTCTCTTTTTGTCTCTCATTTTGTTTCCCTGGTTGTCCCTCTATGTCTAAGTCACTTCCTTCTCCTTCCTTTCCTGCTCATACCATCAGCATGCTTAGTTGTAGATCATCAACCCATCTTCAGCAGCAAATCTATACCAGCTCTCCGGTCAGTCTCTGCTAGATTGTTCTGCATAAGACAGGTTACTTTTAGGTCTCCTTGCCTCCTTGTGCTACGTAGTTAACTCCCCATGTTTTTGTTTTGTAATATTATTCTCCTGTGCTTAGATCCCACCACCTCATCACCTGTCAAACCAACTCTGTTTCACTCCTCTTCTTGCCTACGGCTCCATTCACTAGCCTGACCCGCTCTCCACCTGTCAACCACACCAAACCCCTTGGTCACCTGTCTGCCAGTATACAAGCTTTCAACGCTCCCATCTTACAACCCCTTATTAGCTACCTGTGTCAGCTTGTTCAAACACCAACAGCATTCTTGTGTCTGCTTGCTCCACTTTCTTAACTGCGCTCTCCTTACTCCAGTAACCTTAAACGGATGTAACGTCTGTGTTTCCTTACAAGTGACTCGTATCATGAGAAATACTAAACATCTAAATTATATTTTTATATGAATTTGTATGCAAATAATGTGTATCCGTACCTTAATCTTAGAGTAGTGTTTTTTTTATGTACATCTCTGGTAATCAAAACATTTCAAGCAGAACGCACCGAGCAGCCAAGCGATTTGTCTGACAGCTTGTGGTGCCTTATTATTCTCTGTTGTTAAGCTGTATCTACCTTGGGTGCTGCATACCCCAGATTTCACAAATGTCATGGTGTCAAAACCAAACATGATGGCCCCAACTACCAAAACAAGGTTGCGAGAAATTGGCTTTTCCTTTTAACTACACTTATTTTTCAACATTCACAGATACCCATGCAGTAGATTCAAGACAGAAAAATAAGCTATGTTACCCTACATTACTGAATCTTATCCTATTGAGTGCAATAGATTAACAATAAACAATAGAGTGTGTCCAATTCATTAGAAAATACTCAAAAATACTTATTGTTTTTCTTTTTTTTACTCCATCTTTAAATTTAACATATTTACGAGGCTGGTAGTCAGCATGGATGAATGAATGCTGCAGTGAAGAATGTTCAACACACCTCAGGTGGTGATTTGTAACTGTACATGCAAGCTGAGCTCAGGAAGTGTTGCGTAGCGGGAGAAGCTCGATGACTGGATGTTGATTTATTCTTGCCAAGAACACAATATGTGACCATGCGGAAGGTCTTCTTTTGCTAACAGAAATCTGGGAGTTGATTTTTTCAGTCAGAGTGATTTACTGTTTAATGATATGCCTAAGCTTCAAGAGTGTCAGCACTTGGCAGATGTAATCCCACCTCCCCATGCTCTTCTACACCCATCCACACACACACACACACACACACACACACACACAAAGCCCATATTGCTCACAATGAGCCATGTCAGTGGGTCCTCATTCTGAATGGCCTCAGGCCTGTGGAATTATTATGTCATTGGTAAGCAGAGTTGAAGCTAGAGAGGAAATATAGCCAGTCTTCCCAGAAGAGTTAGTTAGATGCTATGTACCACTCTTAGCCACTCAACTAAAAACTTTAAATCTTAGATCCCTCTATACCTAGTTTTTTCTCATCTATGTTTGTATTGGTGTACATTAGCCAGTGAGTACATATATTTCTCATTATTTGCTGTGAAGTTATTACAGTAAAGCACTTTGAGTTACATTCATTTTAAACTTTTAGAAATTAAATGCCAACACATAAACATGTTTTCCTCTCTCAAACCATTAAGGAAAAAAACACTCTTGAGGTTTAAATTGTATAGCTTTCACAGAAGGCTTGCATGATAGAGACAGAGGATGACCACTGCTGAAGCATGCAAGTAGACCCCAGGGAGTAGTAGTAGTACCAGATTTTCAATGGCCATGCCATCAGGAAAAATGGCTCATACAGCCATGTCTGGTGTAGATTATCCAGCTGGGAACTTGTATGTGCAGGGAAAATGTGCCATTAGCTTGTGTGTTTTCACTGGAGATTTCCAATGCCTCAGGAGTTTACATGATTTGATAATTTGTATGTCTGAAGAGCACTGCCTGAAAAACTGGAAAATGGGTAACTAAAAAACAAACAAACAAAAACCCTGCACAGTCCTTTCAACAGTGGAAAGCACTTGACAAGAGGGGTCTGCAGTCTGCATAGTGCTTATGTTACATGTTTTACCAAAGATGCCAAAACATAAAATGTGATAGTTTACAGATAAGATTATTTTAATGAAACTAATGAGAAAGGAAAACTTGAGAATGAGAAAATGCGATGATAGTTTGGGCTTGACAGCAAAGTGGAAGTACCTTTAGCTGTTTGGCTCAAGAAAGGCAAAATCCAAATACCCAGTTTATTTAATTTAAAATCTACTGAGGTATGAAAGTGTCAGGTGTCACTAGAGGATGGTGTGGATGGATGATGGTAAATGTATACAAAGTATTAGATAAGGATGTAAAAACCAAAAATAACCAAACAAGTAAGAATGATGGAAGTGGAAGCTTCTGAGAAAGAGAGAAAGAAAGGACTGAGAGAGCAGCCTTTATACCCTTAATCACTCCACATCTCCAAGCTGCTGCTGCCTAAAAAAAAGGAAGAAGCAGGGTGCACAGAGGCCGGGCCATTACAACACACATAAAACAAAGAAAAAAAAGACCCATAAGATTATACTACTATATTACTATATATAGTTTTTAAGGACAGAAATATGTCTTTCTGTTTATATGTGCTTTTAAATTATTACACACAAAATGCACTCATGTAGAAAAATGCACTTAAAGAAAGATCTTCCTCCTCCTAACTAAAGTGATTCATTATATTGGAATATCTGGCAAATTTTATGAAGATAAAGCCATTCTTAGACAGACCAGTAGGATAAAATGCCTTTTTTAGTTTTTGAAAGGATATTACACTGCATCATCCCAGATATATAGATTCTGCCTTCTAGCATCATTATTGCAGCTGTGTAAATTAGTTGTTATTGTTGTGGCTGCCAATCGAAATAATTTTGTTTTGGGAGAAGTGAACCAATTTCTTTTCTTGGTTGAGTTGGTGGGGGTTGGCAGGGGTGTAGCGTCTCAGCTTTCTGAAGCCAGCTGCAATCAAAAAGACACACATCTATAAAGACTGAAATGTGTGTTAGGAAACAATAAGATGCTTTTGTAACATGTTTCTCCCCTAAACTTATGTGCCGCCTCACTGCATTAGAAATCCAAATAATACACTCATGTAGGAGGACCAGGAGTTTCTGATCAGAACTGCAACTCGACCATCTCCTAAATATTTATGTGAAAGAAAAACTGAACGATGCACATAATGTCAAGCAAAAACCTCTACTTTAGGGTGAGGTAAAGAGCTGAAAGTGCATTGTTTCACAATGAGGTTGGATTTTTATGTAATGCTGTAATTTTCAGCTCTTCCATGGTACTGACTCAACGGTCAGTTAGGGAACATATAAGCAACCATGTAGAAAATGGTCTTATTGACACTTGACCATAAAGAAGTATAACAAAATGTAATATCCTATTGGCGGTATCTGCAGTAAGTGAATCAGCTGCAGACGTGCACTGAAGCAGATAGTGGCCTAAGTGTCTACTCAGCTTAGAAGTGTTTATTTTGCCTGAAAATTAAGTGGACATCCACATTACAGACCAAATGTGTTCCCAAATACCACCTCACCCCCAAACAAAGCAATTTATCAAATAGCATTTATGATTCTATTCACTATTTTTTACTCCAATATTCAGAAAAGCCTCTGGTACAAAAAGTGTGGGTGTATGCAAGTAAACTCATCACTGACAGGGCAGGAATCACAGTTCAATTTTAGTGACAAACAAACAGGCAAACAAACACATGATAATGGCTGGCTATATAAAAGATGAATAAACGAGAGAGTTTGAATACTTGTTTCGTTTTTATGTTCTCTTACAAAAAAGGCAAATTAACAAGATATGGAACTGTGAGAAAGATGTGGCTTTTTGCACCTCTGCAAAATAATATTCATAAAATGTTACCTGTTTTTTTTTTGTTAGTTTGGATTTTCCCCATTTGTTTATAATAAATACAACAAACAAGCACACAGCTAAGAAAAAAAAATAGCACAGAGCCTAGAAAATAGATATTCCAGTGTGTCTTTAATATGGTAAATGGGTTCGAAATTAATGAAAGGCCTCAAAGAAGTCATGATGTTGTTACCAAGGAAGCAAGTTGTCCTGGTAACCCAGAGACAGACTCGCTAGGGTATCAGTAACTGTTTGCGCATTCAGTCTGTAGACCTCTGCATCACCTAGGGTCGTGAGCAATGGCAGGAAATGAGGGAGGAGAATGTGGAAAAATGACCATTCTGAATGTCAAATGGCCAGATTTGAGAATTGTATCCCACATGCAGGGAACATAAACTGCAGACTCAATTAATCATAGTGGAATTGCTACTGTTACAAGGAGGCAGTTTTTTTCAGTGACTATTCACAGCACCTCTGCAATGGTTTGCTCTTGTTCTATCCACTTTGAAGCCTCACTCAACCACTCTAGAAATGCAATCTTCCACGGGCAGTGATGTTTTTTTTTTTATTATTATTTCTTTACTCAAACCATTTTAATGTTGAGGCCAGAAAGAGGAGATTTTCTTGATGTCCCAAAAGGTAAAAATAGGAGGAAGAAAAACTATTGCCATAGTGACCTCAATTAAGACATCTACTATTGAGTTTGCCTGACAAACATAACCTGCAGGGTTGTACTGGTGCCTCAGCCCAGCTTTCTGGTATTGTATTATACATTTCTATTAACTCTAGTGGCCCTCAAAACGAGTCTTTCTACTTTGTATCATCATCTTTTTTTTCTTTTTTTGCTTATGGCAGTGTGTATTGTATGTTGTACCTCATAAAAATCAAACAATTGTGTGCGAGGCAGAAAATAGATATTCTGTCATCTATCTAGCTTCATTTAAGAATGGAGGAGTCATGGTGAGTATGATGAAATGAAAAACTACAGTGCATAATCTTCAATCTATTCCCGTACAATTATCATACAGAGCAATAAATGGAAGTGAGAATGGAGCCTATTCTCTGAAAAATAAAGTTGTAATGTACAAGGTGTAACTGTTACAAAACATTATAGTGTGGCAAACTTTAAAGGAAGTATACTAGAGAGGCTACATAAATCCTTCTCTCTATCACAAGAGGTTCCAAAGGTTTTGTAAGATTCACAGTAAAGTGCTGTGTTCATGGACTGAGAATGATCAAAGTGATAATTGAAAGAAATCTGCTGGGTCATGTAGCTCCTATTCTTTTTTTTCTCAGAAATATTAGCTCAAGTTCAATATACTAAATGCTTTTTTTCATCCAGCATAGTTCAATTACTAGCAGAGAATTACTTAGATATATAATATCAAGTGAAGCTCTGTGACTAGACTGCTGTGATGTCCCAAGGGATTTCACTACTGCTGCCGTCTGCCCGAAAGCTACCTGGACTCTGAGACCATCCACCTGTTAGCCCAGTGCATGAGCACCAATCTGGCTGTTGCAGACAGTGTAATCTATAGGTGGTTATTACATCAAAAGGCCTTAAAGATGAGTGGGGGTTTGTTCATCACTCAAGAACCAAGCAAACTGGAAAGAGGGATAAAAATGAAACTCACATGCTGATTTATCAGCACAGTGGTTAGGATTAAAGGACTGCCAGTCCCCTGCCTGTATCACCGACCTACTGCCTGCATGCTTTGTTTCAGCAGCTTTTAAACCCCCACTGTCTCCCAAGACGTGCACCATCACTTTAGTAGAATCAAGCCATCATCTGATCACGTTGCTGTAAAATTGTGCCGCGACAAGATGCACAAGCCTTTACGCAGTGATCTTACTCACCATCGGTGTAGATGAAATGGTGAGGCGCACATCTGTGAACATTTTTTCCCTCTTTTTTTCCCAGTTCAACCTTTACTGTCAAACAAAGGAGAAAGGGGACACGCCCAAACCCAATTACAAGGTTTGTGTTGTTTAGAGGGCTGAGAAGGAGCAGACCACTGGTTGACTGCTGATAAAGAAAAAAAACAAAGCAGCACTCTCCACCCCCACCTTCATTCATTTTCTGGGTTCTTTTCGCTTCTTTTAAACAGCCATTTTAGCACTACTGTGCTTTTGTACCATGTGGAATTGCATCCCCGTTGTCACACTAAAAGCCATATAAAGTAAATACTCAGCTCACCATCAGAAAAATTCATTGCAGGGTGGGGTGGCAACTAGACCTGTATTAAAACTGCCAGAAGAGGAGACAGCTGTCCCAGCCCACGTTCTTATGTGATCTCTGCTTAGGGAGCAGGCTGGTATTCCAAAGCCTCATCTGAAAACAAATTAAAGAGGATTAGAGGCTGCCACTGCAGCTCGTCTCCTCTCCGTTCTGGGGAATAGAGTGTCCTGCTGGCCAAAATGGTGACCTTCACACTGACTTCCTGTCCTGTGTACAGGTGCTCTACAGCAAACATTAAGTTTGTGATATGCCGTCAGCAAAAAGGTCACTGTATGCTTAGATGTTGGGAGGGTCAAAAAGGATTGCATGGCCTGTAATATAAATGTGTTAACATTTCAAAAAGTTAATCTGTTTATTAATCACATTGCAAAAAAGTATTTTTTGTGTTTTGCTGTGGTGGTCTTGTATCCCTTCACCCTGCATTTGAAATTAAACAATCACTGTGAGGTGCTGAGTCTCCACATCCACATTAGATGAGTGCTGTAGGAATTGTAGGATTATCCCTAATGCTCTGTCAGTCCTACATTGCAGCCATCATCATACAAAGCTTTTAGTATATTTCTACATGCAGTGTGGTAACTGCCCATTGAAATAGTTGGTCTGTTGTGTCGAGGTTAGGTCATCTTACTTGTTACTTGAACAAGTACTGGCACAAACACAACAGATGTTCAGGACTTCATATCCTGTCTCAGTGCTAATGCTTGAAATTATGACCAAAACTAATGAGATTCTCACTAACCTCAGCTTTATCTCCTGTTCAGTGCAGTGGTAGGGTTTGCGCACTAAAACCTGTAAAACTATAAATAATATCTCAGCTAAAGATCTGCATTTTAACATCCTGGTGACTGTATACCAAGACAGAGACTGGCATATCTGCTCTTCATTGCTGTATCAGCTTGAAAAATATTGTTATATAATCCAAACACAGACTGCAAAGACATGGCAGAAAACAGACACAACTCAATAGGGCTCACTGAAATAGTTTAGAATTTTTTTTCTTACTCACTTTATCCTGTACTGAATTACTACTTTACCCTCAGAAGCACTTTGGTGCACTTGAAGTTGGGAGGTGCACAGGTTAGCGTCAGTACCTGAACCAAGGGCATTGTTGCTGATTGAACAGGCACTGTTTTTGATCATCTGTCAATATTTTCCCCCTGTGGTTTCAGTTACACCAAGCATTAATTGCTTCATTAATTCTGGTATCGTGTATAATTATGCTGTCATTTTACCCGCCTATATGTCCATTCCCACTGCCAGCTAGCGGTAGATAGGGCAGTCAAAGAAGTCACAGTGTCTATCCTGCGGCTATTTCCCTTTGGTCATACATATTCAAATTTCACTGGAAAAATTGAGTCATTAAATCAGCTAGGAGCCACTGACAGTAAGATGAATGCCAGGCTCCACAAATCAGACTAAACATATTGTGGATATTTATGATGAAACATAAATGAAAGAACAGTACACCAGATCTATGTGAAACCGTTCATTAAATTGATGAGCAGATACGTTCATACATCTCTGATTATTGATACACTGCTGATGCCCCAGTGTCAAACATTTTAAAGTTCTCATGCCTCAAGTTGCGGCTTATTCAGAGAAAACACTGTCATAAACTGGAATGACTCAACTATCCCTTGGATCACCTGCTCTTTTTTAAGTGCTTTAGCAGGAAGGCTGAATGGAAGAAAATGATAGAGAATTACATTTATAGTTTCACTGAAAGTGCACAAGACTAAAAGTAGATTTAAGGGATTTTCCCGAATTTCACAAATTCATCTAATCTAACAACATCCATTATGATTCTCAGTTATTCTTCTAATGGTGCACTCCTGCATGCTTTATTGGGTTGCTTTTTACAATTTCCTGCTTTGAGCTGATGCACTTCTGTAGTGAAATGAAAGAGTATAAAGAAATTAAAGTTAGAGAAGCACAAGGTTAGAGAGCACAACCTATGAGTGAAGGGAAGTACCAAGCATTGGTATTCATAGCTGTCCCTCCATTTTGGATCACATTTAGTACTTGGCTGCAGCCAACTGCAGCTCTGACACATGCACATCTCCCCCTCACAGTGTTTGTGAAAGAGCTACTGTGTTAATTGGGATAAACTGTGTTAGGGAGGGGAAATTAATGCATGGCTGTAAACGGGCATAGATGAATCACATCTGTCAGGTTAATTTGATCAAAGGATAGGTGCAGTGCATGTGTATGTACTATTTTATTTCTTGTGCACATCTGCTAAGCTGGGCAACAAGCTCCACTCAGTGGAAATTACTTCTGTTAGCCATATTGCATATCACACTATACTAGTATATGTACTACTTACCCTAACGGTGTTTTTGTTGTCTACTTAAAGTCTATGTGGCCTGATGGTTTGTTTGTTTTTAATATAAAGATTAAGGCTAAGCGGAGGGATTTGAGTGACCTGTTAAATGATTTGGCAAAAAAATGTAATTAATAATCATGGAAACCTGCAATAAAACTCATCAGCAGGGGCTTCAATCAAATATTAAAATATTTTGATATAGTAGCAATGCATTATTTGTTTAAAAGACCACATTTACATCTGCATCAGAAGCCTAAGCCAACATTATCTATTTTTATAGATTTCTTTTTTGCCTAAGAGATAACTGAGCCTCAGAAAAGTCAAGGTAAAGTCCTCTGTTAACCACAAGAGAAGCTGGATCAATAAGTCATATGAAAGCCATCAAAATATCTTTACTTACCCTCTAGCTACACAACCATCAGTCCCAGCTGCTATATTACAGTACTTTTATTTGTTGCTTGGCTCCATCTCACTACATGTGTCCACATAAACATTCGCACAAATAGTGATCCATATTGGTAAAAATAAATAAATACATCAAATACAAAAAAAATCAAATGAATGTTTATTTTAACTCCCTTTTAAGGCTCTTTTTAACTTACAGATGGCATCATGAAGCCAATCAGTCCCGACAATTATTCGACATGTTTAGCAGCATATGGCGTTAAACCTCAACCTGTTCAGTCAGTAATAACTTGGACTTGATTAATTAATTAATGGGTCTGTTCTGTTGAAATAGACCTGCTTAATAACTGCTTTATTGTACCTAACCAAGGAATTTTGATCCAAATTGAAAGAGGCAGGGGCACTCTGGTGCAAAAATCTCAATGAGAAATGTAAATTATTTTGGAGTTAAGTAGAAATGATGAGCAAATGTGTGTTGGGACTGTGAAACTGTATCGCTGTGAATCCTGATGAAACAATTGGTGTGGTCCAAATCATAGCTATGTAATCATCTACAAAAACAAACCTCATCTGTATAAAATTTTGCCTCAGCATATATTTACTAAATTGGGTACTGGATTTGGTCATTCACAATCACTGTATCAAGTACATTTGTTTTATTATAACTTAAAAGCACAAAAAACTGAAAATGACTTTGTGGCTACAAGACTCAGCCAATTCAATTTGGATCCAATAATTGTGTGATGGTGTGATAAAAATGAAAATCATCACAATCTGGACAGCTCAGACTGCAACTGTCCCTTACTTGGGTGAGTATAGCTGTAAATAAAAAAAAGCTTAAAAGTTTTCTTTACAACAACTTCAAAAGGCAATATTATTTCTGACAGCTCCTTTCACGCCTCCGAGAAGGCAATAATTGTGTGTAGCGAGTGCGATGAGAGAATTTCAGCCACAGAAGACAGGTACATGTGTCACACAGATAGAGGCTGCTAAACGCTTGGATACTTTTTTCTGGTTACTGTCTCAGTTTTTTTTTTTTTAGTTACTTGTGTTTGTGCATCAATTATGTATCTTTTTTCAGAAGGTTAAAAAAAAATTATTGAATTTGTTTCAGATGTTGCATGTATATATATATATATATATATATATATATATATATATATATATATATATATATATATATATATATATACATATATCAGAAAAAAACAAGAAAAAAAACCCACTTCTTTTGCTATTGGTGAGAAAATATGCAGTGTTGCTAATTGCCAGAAAGGTCAGGGTAAATTTTCTCAGGATTGCTGTGTTCCAGAATCATCTGTGCTCGTCACTCAGCACTGTGACAGACGGATACCATCTCCACGTACACCAACACTCACAATCTCAAGTGCACTCCTGTACACATGACTGGACAATACAAATGATGTTTTTTGCATGTCCACTCATAACTGTTAACTGTGTGATAACGTTTTTCATACCATGGGTCTTTTTTTTGTTTGTCACTTTTCATTTTTCAATCTTATGCTAGGAGTAAGCATGATTGTTTAATCACAAACCAGCAGGGGAGGGGATGATGACTGTTTGAGGGGCAGAGTAATGAAGGTATAAAGCTAAATGATGGAAATCCCTGCTGTCACCCACTGTCCCTGCAGCATGTTCACAAAGGA
Source organism: Perissodus microlepis (assembly GCF_051167445.1). Classification (NCBI taxonomy): domain Eukaryota; kingdom Metazoa; phylum Chordata; class Actinopteri; order Cichliformes; family Cichlidae; genus Perissodus; species Perissodus microlepis. The sequence goes on along the minus strand of NC_140465.1, from coordinate 28,401,674 downwards.
TGCTCATCTGTGTTATTCTCACACCTTAGCAAAGCTGTCTAAATAAGGAACACGAAAGACATCCTTGGCAAAACCCTGAACTTGTCCACAAGGTCGGCTATCCCCCCCGGGCTGTGTGTTACTATCATGGGGGTCTGGCGCAGTCAGGTGTGAACATCTGCACTTAGGGAGCCTCCACTTCTGTAAGGCACTTGCACAAGAGGTAGTGAGAACTAGACCGAGGCTTGACAAGACTCTGTCTCTTTTTGACAAAATTTTGACAAGGCAATAGAGAAATTCCTAACACATTTCTGAGAAAACAGCATTGGCCGTTTCTGTCAAACCATGCCTTTAATCTATACACACCCTTTCAGTAAAGGGGTTTAACCTATAAAGACAGAAGAAGCATGATTTTTTTGTGTAGGCTACAGGACAAGGATGGCACAAGAATAAAGACAATCACTACATCTGCACAAATAAAGCCTAATTCAACTCTATGTACAACTGAGTTGAAATTGCAACAGTTTCAGAGGATCTACAAGGGTATCCTACAGAGAAACAGCAGGATGGAAATCTGACTGATGTAGGTTTAAAGCGTGGGCCAACATTTTTTAACATTTGAACAAAGATCCATTACAAAATTTCAGCATCTTGTAATTCAAGTAGTTTGACAGAGACTGAGATTATTGCACTTCATTTAGACTTTAAAAAGGCTAGCTCATGACAAGAAGGAAAGGACACTAGCACCAAATGTTAACATGAAGTGATATGGAAATCACATTTTGTTCATGTTCTAAGTGTAGTATTTAATGTATTACTCGCATTTATTTTTATGTTTTTGTAAGGATGGAAAAAGTTATGATATGATCTCAAGTGTTCCTTTGTGTCTCAGCTGGCTGGATGAGAATGTCAGAGTGCGTGTTTTATTGACAGCAAGTGACAGGGTTCCTAAGTGCTGTGTTAAACTATAGAAAATGAGATATGAGTAACCACACTTCTGCTAGAGCACTGTTAGTGTTACTAAAGAAAAGACAAAGATTCACAGCAGTAGCTTCAGCCAAGACTCATGTTTGCAGGCATGTTTATGTGCTGTATAATGTGGTGTTGTTGAGCATCTACTTAGCTGTCTAGAGTGCAAAACAACTGTAGCAGTGTGCTTATCCCCTGTGAATGTTTGTTTGGTCATTTATTCACAAAGCTTAAGGTGCATGACCAGGCTTTTTGTTTGTCAGAAAGGAGACAAACAGGAAAGCTAATGGAGTTTGTTTTTTAAAGTTCCTTGCTGTTTTGCATCAGCCCATGTGGAATCAGTACATCTATTTGCCATTCCAATGACACAATGCTTGGACATGATTTTGCTGCCCTCAATATATCAATTGTCATGTAAATCACACAAAAGTAGAGGGTGCCCTCCTAAAACCAAAAAAAACCTACTGTGCACATTTCTCCTTCATGGTCTTGACTTTACCTAAAGGAAAACGTGATTAAAAAAATTAAAAATTTGCTTCCAACTGGAAAGTTCTTCAAAATGTGCTGATTCTCAAGTGTTAGCGCATTATTGCAATAATACAGTGATGTTTGGAAAACTATGCAGCTGTGTGACGTTGCTGACGGTTACCAACGGATCCTGTTACACATCTTTTCTCTTGTCAATCTGTTTCATTCCCCCGTCTACAATGACACTCTTCACATACAGCTGTCTGAATGAAAAATGTTCTGCATTTTCAAGCCTCCTGTTAGTAAACGTATTCATTTGATTTTTCATCTAATTATTATTCAATGATGGCCCCACACCCCCAATGACAGGTGATATCCAGTGTCCCAAATATCAATGTTAATGTCGCTCACCAGCTACAAACACATCACAGTGACTCCTGGGCTTTAATATATTATCTTGTGAGCTGTCAAGTCCAGGGTCTGTAATAATGTGACAGCGGCTCATTGACTTTTAATGGGATGCAATTTGAGCCGAAACTCAGTGTTTAAAGCAGCAACGTGGAAGATGACAGCAGAGCGAGGGCCATCGATTCCCTTAACTTGTGATGTTTCCTTGGCTTTTAAACATGGTGGTAGGAGGTGAAAAAGGGAAACTTTCAGTGGAGCTGTAAATCCTTATGATGAGGAGGAAGGTAACGCAAAGATGTAGCAAACTCTATGCAATGCAGGAGAGAGTCGTCAAAGTCATTCAATGACAAGAAAACAGATGCAATAAATACTAGCTTTGAGGAGATGATGACAAGGAGCTGTCCAATATACCCGTCACTCAGCCACACGTTTAGTTTGTAAATGTTGTACATGGATGTGTGAACTATGGATGAACTGAGGAGGTATTTTTTATGCTTGGATGAAGAAGAAAATGATATAGGGATTGCTGGTGTTAGATGATGAGGGTGGTATAAAAACAGGGCCATTCTGACATTGCAATTTCTGACATTCATAATGCTTAAAGGACACAGTGAGCATCCAGCGTCCTCCTCCCCTGTCGTTTTATGACAAGCTCAGACACTCCACAATCTGGTGGCGCCCAGGTACCATCACTCCAGCCATTATCTTGCAAAACCCATTCCATTTGACCTCTGCGGTTGATGTGCGTTATTCACGACAGGAAGAGCTCCAACGTGCACCTCAATTCTGGTGAAGGAGACAGAGGACCTAAAGGGAGCATGAGTGAGTGAGTGGCAGACAAAAGGTGGACGGCAGAACGAGAAGGAAGCCAAGACAGAGCCAACGACCAGAGATGTGTAGACAAAGAGAGACAAAGTGATGAAGAGATTAACAACTCAAGGGAGAGAGATCACATGCAGTGAGTTGTACTCCTCCATTAAATACCGTGGTCACCTTCAAACAAAAATAAAATGACCGCTGCGTGTCTCCACCCCATGGCCAACACCCCTCCTGCTTCCTCACTGGAGCATAAGTAAACCTCTAATGAGCAGGAAAAAGCTTCTATGTAGTGGGCAAGATGAATAGATACAAGAGGCTACTTTGCACAGCCCAATGCTAGGGCAGTGTCTATCTCTGTGCTCCACAGAAGCGAGCATTCTGTTGAGTCCTTCGGGACCAAAGGGGCCTAAGAGGCCCTAATTATATCATTCAACTAATTATCCACAAAGCTGTTGTCATGGATAGCCATTTAGTTTGGGTGAAAGCCTCAATAGCAACAAAGAAGCAACTTTAAAGAAAGGTATCTGCCACTAGAATGAAAGCCTTTGACAAGTTTTTTTTTTTTTGTGGCACCTACAACACAAACAGATAATGCTTACGGAAACGGTTACACTCCTTTGTTTATAACGGATTTTGCCAGAGGGAGTTCAAATGAGCAATGCTGTTCATCTACAAAATGTGATGTGTGAACGGCATATCATATTAAGAGACCTTAAAGTCTCTGGCACAATGTTATATTTAAATGTGCCTCTATGCAATAGCACGCTTAAGATATGAGACAGGTTTTCCTCTTGTGTTAGCATAATAAAAGGGCGCATGACCATAGCAGGGGGCTCTAGTGGTTTTACATAATTCAGTTAAGTGTCAGGATAAATGTGGGACAGCCTTTCTTATACAATTCTTTTGACAGTATTTTCAAGTGGTTCAGCATTTCTCCTGACAGGGAGTGAATCTGTCTGCTGTTCATACCTTCATCTTCTCCGTAAAACTCCTTTTAAAATTTAGGGACAGGACAGGGGACAGGCCTATCTTTCGAAGCACTGAGCAAAAGTACAATTCACCAATCCGCAGGGTGAACGATAGAATAATTGCAGCTACTGTCTTGTGATTTATTACAGGTGATTATTTTCTTACTAGCCACTGTATCTTTTATGAAAAAGTGAGACGGTCTTCCTTATGTAACAGAGGAGAGCAGCATTGTATGATGTTTATTTACAAGATCCTACTGTAAAGAAAGACTGCCTCCCTACCTCTGTTCTTGGATTAAATTTAAACACACTGCTTACAATGTCAGGTCACAGGACTTTTTAACATTAGCTGCACCTCTCATTCAAACTGAACCTTTAAAAACTGGATCTGTTGCCTACAAATGGAACAAGCTAAAAAAAAAAACATAGGGGAAAGAAAACATTGTGTTTGAACTTTGGAAGTACACTGAAGAATGTATGTGGAAAATATCTGTATTAAACAAGCCTACACACATACCTATGTAAGATTGCAGAATCCTTTTCCCTGAGTTGCTAGTGCTTTCTAAGTAAAAGCCTGCATAATCGATCCCAAAACACATCAGAGACTGAACTGAATCTACGAGAGCAGCATCCACTCCAAAATATAATTATTGAATTATTAAGTTTCATTCATTTTAATTATATTTCATGAAGAAAACCAAAGAGAAGGAACACTTATGGGTTTTCTTTCTATGAAAAACATGGTTTTAATAATCCCGTAGACATATGTGTATATACAAATATGTTGATACGTTTTTAAGCAGCGACAGCCTGAAATAGAGGACTTGAATTTAAGCTGAACTGTACTGGTTTGCAGATTCAACATAACAGTAAAACAAAAAAAAGAAACAAAAAACATATGGAGCTAACTATAAAAGATGGACATGGCAATATTAACAACACCCACTTTTTAGTAAAGGTTAAAGTTTAGTATTTTGGCCACTATCTTCATGTTTTGAAACTTAACAAACGGATGGTTTGACTGAGAAAGCTCCAAGCAAAAACCCAGGAGCAAAAACAAGGTTAAGGAGATCGTCTAGAAGGGGCTGTAGGTCTGGTGTCCAGGCTAAAAGGAAACGCGCCCGACAGAGGGAATTTTTGCTGCTCCATGGTAGAGAAAATGGTACCGGTTCCCCTCCAGGACGCGGAAAATGCCGATCGGTTACCGCCTACCCGACTTTTCATCACAGGCGTACAGAACGATTACCTGGATCGGCATCATGTCTGGAGATTTTTTCACCTTGGCCTGTCACTCTACAAGACCACAGTTCCACAGCTACGGGTACCAGGAGACTACGTCCTCACTCCAGGTGTCTGCTGTCAATTCCCTGTCAATCAGTTGTTGATGACATCAGCCTGTCACCTCTGCTTCAGATCGCTCTCCTAAAAGCTCACTCCATAGCCAACAAATCATTTGCACTGAATGACTTTCTTTTTTTAATTATCAATCAATGGGGTCTGCAAATTTCCAAAATCCAAATGTTTTATTTGATTTTGACCACAAACCCATTACTTCCCTTACTTAGGTCACAATTCAAGTGATCAGTAGGGTCATTTTCAAAGGAATGATCATGATTTCTTTATCAGTAGAAAGAAAGCAGATTCAAAGCACTTTTTCAGAAACAGGTTATGCATTAGTTATTTTATATAAAGTGTGTACTGGCTCCTTGGTACTTGTATATTTGGGGCCACAGTTTTCTTCAATTGAAATGTTCTCTTCATTTTCTTCATGAAAAATATAGAAATCTGTTGATCTGATCAAGAATCTTGCTGTTGTCTAATGCTAACTTCTGTGTAAATATAATTCTAAAGTTCGATTTTTCCGACATTAGAAAAACAGGGCAGACACATGTCCAGGCAGATAAAGCATCATAATTTAGAAATTCAAAATACCCCGTTGGTGGTCCTCAGGACATTAGCTGGTGAAACTTCTGACTAGTCAGGCTGTATATGTATTAATGTGTATGCTACTTATTGGTTTTGTGTATTAGCTGGATTTTGTCAAGCATAAAAGAGGCCAATATTGTGTCATCAACAACATTTCCTACTTTTGGACGATTTACCCTAATTGGCTAAAAGCCTAAGTCGATCAGACATGTAGAAAATCTAAACAAATTTTAGCCTTACATTCTGATGTTTCATTTGCAAAGCTACACTGGGCTTAACTCAATTAAATGGGTTAGGTTCTATTTGCTTTCTTTTAATAATTTGTCTGTAAATCAGTAAATTATAAACTAATATTTAGAATTACAGTGATACAGCTTTAAACCTTGCAGATTCAGATTATCAAACCATCTAGATAGTGTTTGAAAGCAACAGTGTGTGACAATGATTATTATACAAGAAGATTATTATAAAAGTTTAAAGATTGCATAACAGCTGGATTGTGGCATGAAGCGTGGCAGAGTGGTAAAAGTAATTGTCTTGCATGAGCAATGACTTCTTTTTTTTTTTTTTTTTGACGAATCTGCTCTGTGCTGAATAGCCCGAGCTTCCACACTAGCTGATGCTGACTTATTGTTGTTGAATGCTCTGTGGTTAAGAGTACATTCTTTAAACCAACTGCCATGTAAAAAAATAAGAAGAAATAAAAAAAACAAGGCCTGTGAAGGGAGAATTTAACATTACAGCCACTAAGTTATGGGGCTCCTAGCCCGAAAAGGTGGTGTGTATTCATCAAGGCCAGCAAAAAACTAGAGGAGGAGAGTGGTTGCTTGAACTCAGTGATGGATTAAGCTGTCTGACGCTGCTCATGACTCATATAGAATAATCATCGTTTAGACCAAGAGTCTATAGTGCATTACAATTCCATGCTGAGAAATTACTTATATAGTAAGTCACTTGGGCAGAAGATTATTGAATTTATCTGTAACCATCTTAGTTTGTGGCTGTGCAGAATATTTGTATACAGGATTTCAAATAGGTAAGCAGTCGAGGTGCTATGCTGATGTTACTGATTTGCTGATATGATATGATGACTTGTTTAAATGCTTTAAAAGGGGGAAAAACAAAGCATTACTAGAGTGTTCTGCTCAAAATGTCAGAATGTTTGCATGGATGTACAATTTAGAATTGTTAAAATGGCCACAGTTTACTTTTCGGTATGTTCAAAATGCCATCGGGTTTGCCCAAGTGTAAGCAAAGTTTACACTGAACGGACAAATGAATGTAATGAACAGATAACAGATAATTGAAGCTCCACTCACTATTAGCCACTATCCAAAATAGCATCTTCAGATGCCATGTTTGCAGAGCATTGAGCCGGAAATGATGATGCATTACATTACTGGCCACTCAGGACTCCCTGAAAAACCAATGGCTTTTTCAAGGCATACACAAAGGTCTATTATAATAACCTGCTTTAGATAGCACACAACATGACGCAAGGATTCTGATAACACTGGCCTACTACTCTCAGAGTCTAATGGACTCTTAGTGCATGCAAACCTCTTACAATTGGGATTCAAGTTGCATTTCAAGGTGTGGAAGTAAATGTAATGAGAAACGGCAGGAGAACTATGATAAAACAACATACACTAAATGCTGTCAATTTGCCACTGGAATTGATTAATTGAGTCATTTGACATGTCTGCTCACTTGCCAAAAAACAGCTTTTTTGCTGCGCCTCCAAGGAAATCACTCTTAACTAAAGTTAATAGGCTGGAACACTTTGGGAGTTAGTGGTGCGAGTCCACATTTAAACATCTGCCAATCAATCAGATGATATCCTCTTGAAGGCGCAGTGTCCTACCTAGGCATTGTTTATGGTATATAAAGACGTTGACATATCTTGATGTGACCGACAGGCCTCTGTGAAGATGTGATCATTCCTAACGATTAGTACCACACTCATTCACATTACCACACCACCCAACGAGAAACCTGATTGGGTGACAGTGACTGAAGACAGGACGGTAGAACAAGCAGAATTTCTGTCTTCGTGGGCTCTTCATACCTATGACAGCCATGACAGCTACTCTACTTATATGGCCTAATAAGGAGACTCAACACCAGCATGTGACAAAAAAAAAGTGAGCACAGTGAAATGCATGGCCTTTTCTGGCATTTTTGGGAGCTTGACATTTTTGTCACTGACTTTTGGAAGGGTGTGTATTAATAAATTGCAGTATGGCTTCGAGCCATGTTCATTTTATCAGTAAAACTATAACATTTTTTTTAACTACAGAAACTTAGCTGATTAAAACTATCTATGTATTTTTAACAGAAGATTAAACAAAATCCATAATAATGTAAGTTTAAACATACACCATTATACAAACATCTCAAATACTACATTGATAGAATATCAGACAATTTACAACCACAAAGCAAGAAAAACTAGTAATTAAGAACCAAAGACAATATATAGGCTGCCACGTAGCAGCATTACTAAAAATGTGAAAAAATATCATAATTCAATACCCACATAGTCTATATTCATTACAAAATCAGATAGATAGCTAGACTGACAAATTGGTAGATAGGTAGGTGGATCTTAACCAGAAGTATTGTGGAACCAACTCAGAACCAAGTGGATATGCAGCATACACGAAAGCATTCATGTTTGTTGTTTTAAAATTGAACAAATAAAGACAGGGTAGGGATAGATAATGAAGCTATGTCCTGATGTGCTTTAAAAATAGATTAAAAAACGTTTTTGTAGAAAAGATTTATTGACTTGTTATTGACTTGAGTTACAACTGCTCTATTACCTTAATTCACCTGCAAAAGTGCAACTAAATATTTCTTTTGGGTTTTTAAACTAGCTAGGAGTTTCTTTTAATTACCACATATTAGAGCCTAATTTTAACAAGAATATGCAGTATTTTACAAGTTAGTTTTTCAATTACATAATGCCAACAGACCTAAATTAATCAGTGTGTGTGGCCTGAAATTTAATGACCTCCACTAGATATGGTACTCAGCTGAAGAATGATTCACAAAACGATGTTTTGATGTCAAGCATGTTGCATAAACACAAAAAAAAATCAAAAAGTTAACAAGCAGCTGCTTAACTGAACTCATTTAACAATAGCAAAGTAATGTGAAGTGTAGAAGTGAATTCTTATTTCAGAATTTATTAACGGCTAACTATTAGTGTTTATATTTACATATGGATCTTTTAAAACTGCTGTGATAACCTACTGAATATACTTCTGGGGTTTTCCCACATCTACCTCAGTCTAAGATCTTCCAACTTCTGTTTTTCTTTAATTCAGTCACAGGGGGATCAAAACAAGGAACCCGTGTGTGGCTGTGCTGATGAAATGTGGTAAAGGCACTGCCAAGAAAGTTAACTGGCTTCATCTTCCTCTTTCTTTTAGTTAAGACAGAACCAATACCGCATAACATTACACCCTCACATTATAGCAATTACAATAACAAAGACCTTTTCCAAGTGTTAATTACTTTTAATTTTTGAAAATGTGGTATTTCTTAATGAGCAGGAGAGATTTTACCTGCATTACCAGCATAGTGAGTCTCAAAAGAGTGAGAGTAGGGGGCTATCCCAGCTGACAGAGGGTGAAAGAAGACCCTGCACAGTGTAACTGATATGTCACATTCATGAGACATGCTTTTTTTTTGTTTTTTTTACATGGTCATTAGGGGAAGCCCAGAGACAGCAGCAATTGTATGTTTTTCTTTTGAAGAATGAAATACCATAGTTCAGAAAATATTCCGTCTCCAACTGGGGTAAAGTGGATTTTTAACCTCTCCATTTGCAACACTCCATTGTGCTCAAGCACAGCTCATTAATATATCTGTATCATGATAAGCTTCATTTGCTGATCCAAGTACAAGTACGTGAGAGATGGATAGCAGCTGGTTCCATTAGTTCCATTATACTACCAATATAGCTCTCCTGCTGAACTTACTCATGAAAAGATGGCCCATGCTTTCTGGCTACTGAATCATTTAGTATGAGTCTCAGTATAACTTCTCAACGAATAGGTTTGTGTGATTTCTTTAGAACACATTCTCATTACACACTTAGATGAAGCAGTTTGTATTTTGCAGAATAAAGTTCTAAGAGTTGTGGCAGAGTTGCAAACAAACAGACATGCTCAACTAACATTTGTTGAAATAATGGAATAATGATTTTTTTGCGTATGTAAATAATTGTTAGGTGTCTTTGGCACATTATTCTAAGCCAGGCAGGTTTGTTTACCTGGCAGTCATAAAAATAAGTAGTACATACACACATTCGAGCACACGTTACCTTTGCTGCTTGCATAATAAATTATGTTTATGCCTTTAGCACTGGGTTGATAACACTTCTGTAAATATAGATTGTTCATAGGTAGTATATTACAAAGTCTCAGCTGTGTGTATGTATCTGTGGAGTTTTTGGCAGGGACCAAAAACAGTCTTGCACTTGTGTGCCAGAGTTACAGAAAAACATCTACATTTATTTGCAAATGGAAAAGTTTATCTTAGGAACGAACTTTTAGGGAATGAATGATGAATTTCGCAATTTTGGGGGGCTACTGCTGTCAGTGTTGCAAGTTTGTCTCAGACAATTTTATTCAACTGACAACAGCCACCAAGAGAGTTCATATCAAATATCTGCTCTCCTTATTATTCTAATGATCACTGTCAATCTTGATGGATTGGTGTATGCATTATCGACCTGAAATTATGTGAGAGAGACAGTCTCAGCATGCATCACTGAAGGAACAGTTTGGCTTTATGGGCAAACCCATTAGCTGCGTTAATCAGGATAAAATGTCTATCTCATCTATTTTCAGTGGCTGACCACAATAATGAGTCATTAAACATTGTGTTTCAGAGAAATCCATCTCCATCTTGGCCCAAAGATATTCTGATATTATTCATATTATCTCTTCTTCTCCACCAAAAAAATACTGGATCAGATCAAATATGAAAGAAATCTGCTAAGAATGATCGGCATAGATTAAATAAATCAAAAAAAATGTTTTAAAAGGTTAATCAGGAGGTAAGTATTCATCCTCAGCCTCTTAAGCTTATTGAATCATCACCTACAGAGGACATATTTTTTATACCATGCCAAGTCATCCTGTGTGGTGGAAGGACTGTCCCTAGCTTATTTAATGCCAGTTTCAATGACATTTGTTGTCCTCTCCTATGACATTGGCTGTATTTACATGCACACAATCTTTGAGAGACATTTCCTGTTTGAATTAATGTTTTGGAAAAAGAAATGACCACACACATTTTTTTAATAACCTTTATCTGACCTCTTGTGACAACGCTCTTGCCTGTGTATCTATTGCTGTATGCTATGACTTTAAACTTCAAATTATCTATATGTAGGCCTTCGTGTCACTGTATGCTGTAATAAAGTATTTGTCAATCCTTTATTCACACACCTAAATTATACACCTTTTTTCAAAATTTGTTTTGGCAGCTAAGGCAACAAAATTTCATGAAAGACCAAATAAGCCAACTAAAAAATTTGGGGTTGGTGTTACATCATCAGTAAAAAAAACCAAAAAACTCAGTGTAACCATGAGTCCCGCCCATTTACCAATGGGTGACAAAATAAAGCATATGCAACATATGAGTGTGATAAGGTTGGAAAAAAGAAAGAAGCAAAAGGGAAAAAAAAAAACTTTGATCACCGTCTCCAAGCGAGTGTGAACCAGCTGACACTGAAAAGGGGAGCATAAAACTCAATATGACGCTTTTCAACTTGCTGATTAGTGAGACGCCTGAAGCAATCTGCCAAGAAACTTCGCCTGTTGCTACAAGGAGTGTGATGTAGTTCTGTCGTACCCAGGTGCCACAACCCTAGTCTCATCAGGATGAGTGGTCCTTGGAGTCCTGTGGAACGAGTGGTATGTTGTTAAGTATGCTACAGGGAGCTCTGCCTGTACCAGCTGAAAGAAAAGGAGACGCTGAAGGTATTTTGTGGTGAAGCCGACTCCCAATGACTGGGGAGTGTTGAAATGCGCCTTACCTCAAGGATAGGTTAAGAAGTCTACAGATAAAGTAGAGGAGGAGGTTCATGTGTCCTAGTGATTTAGAGGTTTGAAAACTTTCCAGAAGTTTAACTGACTTGATGCTATACACTGATGAGCAGTGTAGTATGGGATTCACGGAGTTGTAGAAGGTAATTCAGTGGACAATATATATAAACATAAAACTCACTGGTTGATAAAAACCTAAAAAAATCAAAGTGTGCCTGATAAAACACTTTGACTCTAAGCAATTCATTCTATCTACTGAACAGATGCATTTAAATATGTTTTTTGCTGGTGTCTGACAAAGTATTGCTGGGGCTTTGGACAGAGGGCAACGTGTTGCTAAAATAGTCATGAGGGCACTGTTGTGACTGAGTTAAATGGATTGACATGTGCATCTGAAAGGAAATTCCTTCTGAATCTGATGCAACCTTCTGTGAGAATATCGCTGTTTTTGAAATATCTCAAAGCCTCCCTTTCAAAGGTAAAAGTCACCAGACTTGCTTGACTGTACCATACAAGAAGCTCTTCCTGCTCAGTCGGGTCATGCACTTCGTGCCATATTTGATGGGTGGGGGGTAGGGCCAGATATGGTTTAAATGTTCCTCTGAGCTAAAAGTGTGAGGGAAATAACCCTTGCTTTGATCGCAGAAGTGTAGTGCTTTGATCATTAAGCTGAAATGCATTATTAGGAATGAGAGGGAGTACATTTTAGATTATAGTCCGGGTCTATACAACAGCATTTTGCTCCCCTGTAAAATAAGAGAAGGCTTTAATCCCAGCTCTACCATACCTATGATGATCCAGTATCTATCAAACCCTCTTGAATTGTTTGCTATACATCAGCTGCTGATGTGCATTTTGGCAAGACACCTTTATTTGGTCTCTTTCTGTTAGGTAAAACACCAGAATGTGGGACATGATCTATGGCAGTCATTATAGAACACGGGTGCGAGGTCCTGCTGGGTACAGACAGGGTCACTACATAAAGAGCAGTCGCCTTCACACTGATGTAAATAAGGCTTCTCGTAGCATCTACAGCAGAATTTACAGATGTATTTTACCTGATTCTTCAACAGCAGCAGTAATGACAAAGGTTAAAAAAAGTTGTTAATTTTCATCTAATTTTCCTAATTATACTTAAAACAAAATAAGTATTTAAGATTAAGTTTGGGCTTTATTAGTTTTCTGAGGTGTTTCTCGAATGATTGGGTCTTCCTGATGAACAACCGCTTCCTCTGCTACTCACCAATCAAAAATGTTGCTCTCTGACTGGGTTAAACAGAGGGAGCATCCTGCTGGAGACTTCCAGCAGGTCAAGTCTCTGTATGGAGGTGAGAATGCCGCAGATGGGTCCCTGGGCAGTTTGACAAAGAGCCACTGGTGGATTTTTTGATGATTTTTTGGGTCTGACTTAAAATAATTCATGGGGTAAAATTTTTCACTGTCATATTATTAATTATATTGTTATAATATAAGAGTATGTTTTATTATTATATTAAGAAAGAAATACACCAAAGTCAGATATATCAGTTTGGTCATTGTTGCTAATAGCGACATCTGAAAGAAACACATTATCTTTTTAAGATTACCATCTTACAGACTCTTTCTCTGAATTAGTTTTCTTTTCCATTCCATGGTTGCGGATCAATTTTTGCAAAAAACGTAATCTAAAAAATAAATTAATATTCGCTTTAAAGACTAATGTCTTTTGTCCATCTTGACAGCCTTTTTTATTCTTTTTTTTCTTGACTAAAATCATGCCGTTTTGGAGCAGGAGCTGAGTTGCTTCTGTGCTGGAACTTATTTACAAAGCTTCTTATATTATACAATGATAAGTTTGAAGTAATAAAGCAAAAAAACATCTCAAACCCTAGTCTAAGGAGCTTGAAAAGAAAAACGTCTGGACTTCTTTAATTTTCTTGAAGCTGTTTCACCTCTCATCGTTTAAAATCTGGGACTCACCACCAATTGCTTTTAGAACTGAAGAAGCTTCTCGGATTCTTCAAGAAACCTATAGAAGTCCAGACGCTTTCCTTTCCAAGTTCCTTAAACTACGATGACCTGGATGACAGAGAACCTTCACAGACATCCCAAACCCTACTTCATACCCTACATTGTAGCTCACATATCATTAAAACTTCACCTTTGTGACCATTCTTGACCTTTTTATTTTGACAGCTAAGGTCACAAAAGTTGGACAAAAGGTATCTAGTTTAGGTGTGTTATGTCACTGCCATTGTTAAGTTATTGTTATGTCATAGTTTAACTATTACTTTGCGTACATGTTGCATATATATAAAACAAACAAATGTTTTACATGTATTCCTAACTCTATAAATTGATGTTCCAAGAGAATATGATAGCACTGACAAAATGATAGTAGATGTCACACTTAACCAGAGTTAATTCAAAGTATCAATATTATGTAAACTGTGGGTGGAGATCTAGAAACAAGTCATTAAGAAAACTCACTATAAATGATTAAGCTGCTTATATAAAAGTGATACATGTGACTAAAGAACATGGGTGCTTATTAATTGAGTTAATGAAAGGATTTCTCATTGGTTTAGCTGCATAAGGGAAAGCTGAGACTTCCATGTCCCTCACATGCAATTGCTTGAGATAGCAAAAGGACAGCTAATGATATTCCAAAGCTTCTCCATAAGAGTGATGCTGTATGGCTCCAACTGGCATCATTACAGCATGCTGCTTGAAGCAAAATTTAAAAGGAACATGGAGCACTGATAGGAATCAGCAAATCAGAACACTGTGGAAAAAAGGAAGAATGGAAATCAAATACTGATATTAAAATCCATGCCCATTTACTGTATATCAAAGTGATTTTTCCAAATGGATTCAAGCTTGGATAATGAGAAATGTGAACGTGACACTGTGCGAGGAATCGTTACTTATGAATTATGAAAGCTTTTTGTACTGTTTCACATTTTATTGCAGTACAGAACTACTCAATTATGTTCCTTTAAAAAACATTAAATGGTACAAAGTTTTAATTTGCTTAGTTATGCTACTGTTGTGAAGCACTGATGAGGAATAAAGTTTTTCCATCAAAGATCCAATGTGATTTTTCATAGTCTTGGACATTTAGATAAATGCAATTATAACATACGTAAAGAAATGAATGCTGATAGTTTCTCAGGGTTTTATTAGAAATACCTGTTATTCAGTATTTTTAATGTTCTTTGTCACTTGTCAAAATGCTTCAAGCTTTGAGAAAGGCAGAACTGAACCTGTGGGTCATGACTTTTTATGCAGTATTTTTTAACATGTTAGTGGATAATGAGATTACGATGTATCTTGTTATTTATTTTTTTTCATTTTTTTTTTACATAAAAAGTGCAAAAAAAAAAGGGTTTGGGACACAATGCCCGAGGCAGTGTACTTACTGAAATTCCAAAAACTGTAATTCTCAACAAAATATTCTGGCCTGTTGCAAAAGCACTGCTGTGGTATACTCTGTGGATAATATTAGTGCTTCCCAATTTCTCTTAAATGTATTCCTTGCCATAGTGGCTTGAAACAAAATCGGTTCAATCCATATCCAAATGTATATGCCAGAATGTTCATGACTTGATTTATGTAATTTATGTGAATTCATGTAATCTTAAAGTTCACTGTTTTTGTGAATGAATACTCCATACTATTGGTCATTGGTGTATATGTATTTGAAAGGGTCCATAAAAGACAGCA
This sequence comes from Perissodus microlepis, assembly GCF_051167445.1. NCBI lineage: Eukaryota > Metazoa > Chordata > Actinopteri > Cichliformes > Cichlidae > Perissodus > Perissodus microlepis. The sequence continues at coordinate 28,386,367 of NC_140465.1, read as the reverse complement.
AACCAGGAAACAAGATTTGAATATGCCGTTGAACTCAACTACCAGACTCTACCTAAACTTTAATCAATAATTTGATGAATATCCCACAAACAGATGTGTCGAACTGTTTATGTAATTTACCACAATGTTCTTATCTTATAGCCTTCCGAAGCAATAAGACCTGCAGCATAATTCAGCATTTGCTAATACAGAAGTGTTTAAAGCAGCTTCAAAATTCATTTATACATGTAAATGCATCTGGTTAGCCACTTAGCAATATAATGATGGTTAATGAAATCCCTTCTAAGTATATAAATCAAGACCAAACAAAGAACATCATATTAACAAGAACAACAAAATATAGCAACATAATTTATTTCCATTGGCCCCTAGATGAAGTACATTAACAACTCCTAATACAGTGCTAAAGAGGGAGTGATTTATATTCCTTGTACACACATTTGCTTTAACTAACCAAATATGGATAGTTAGAGGTTGAGAGCTGCTTCATAATCCAGCTCAGTTAAGATGTCTAAACACAAGAGACAGAAATTACAACCCCCCCCCCCCCCCTTAATGCTGAACTTTGATGTTTGTAGTCAAATGACAGTGAAGATGTCATGCACTGATGACTTGGAAAAGTTCTCCTGTAAATCTCTATTGATTACCTATTGCTGGCTCTCAGCCACAGAGCACTTGGCAAGAGGTTGATTTTGTCTGGGTGCTGTTCAAAGCAGAAATACATCTGATGATGGAGGAGCATTTTAGGGGGGGCAGACCTAAGATGGTATTTTGGAGTGAGAACAGCCTGCAAAGCCAAACAGGGTAGCTCTGGCTATCCGGTCTTTAAGTGATGACGTGACGAATCCTACTTCCGGGCATAAAGTAGTCTGCGTTTAATATGGCTTTTGTGTTGTTAACATGTTTAATGTTTTGTATTTTCTTCTATTTAATCTCAAAAAGCTCCTAAAAACAGTCAGTGATCACTGTTGACCTCCCTCGGCTTTTATTACCGCTAATCATTTATTTATTTAAGCTTTATTTTTAAAACCTTACGATGTAACTACAGCCCAGCCCATGCAGCAGTATATGAATGACTAACCTCGTATTGTGGATGGATTATCTCAGTTGTTCTCCTGGCTGAAGTTTGGTCCTTTTACAGTATCCTGCCATGCGATTACATTTGTTCGTGACCACTGAGAACACTCACGTTACCTTTTGTCGAGTGGAAAAAAAGTTAGCTTGTTTATATTATGCTAACATAGCTGTGTCGCTAGCGGTCACGTAGCACATCATTATATACCAGCTAGCCAAACTTCAGTAACCCTACAAACGTCACTGCTGTTTAGTTTTATGTCTTCATTTATGGTGGAAGTGATAACAGAGCTGTACGTTTTAATTTGTTTCCAAATTTCCAAATTTAACTGGATGTTAAACTGAATTGTTACACCTGGTAGAGCAGAACGCTGATCATTTTATTAAAGATGAAAGACAGTTTTTCAACTCTCAGTAATGCCACAGTGATCGTTTGATATATGGACCTGCAGCAGAGTTTAGGCCCAGACACGGCTAGTGACGTCAGACTTAAAGATCGGATAGACCAATGTGTTCCCTGTAGCACATCATTCCAAGTAACACTTGTTCCCTTTTTAAAAGAGAACCCAACAGTGAGATTGTGCACTAATTTCAGCCTGCTTTGAAATTCTTATTATTGTTCTTTTTAAAAAAAATCCATTCTGCCCTGGCTGGCATTCAATAAGTCAGCACGATTTTTTGATGTTAAGAGATCAATACCAAGGTCTGTGACGATCCAAAAAATAAAACCATACGAAATACTAAAAATAAAAATAAAAAATAAAAAAATTAATCCTAAAGGATAAACACAACTTTCAAGTAGTGTCAGTGGTGTGAAGATTTTTAGGTTAAAAAATATAATGCAGTGAGGAAGGGAAGTAACAACTATTATATTATATACTATAAACTCAGTTAATAAATCATTAGATATTTCATACTTTTTTCATTGTATATTGTCTCCTTAGTGACTGAAATGCAAGGGCATTACTACTCAGGTCAGCCTAAGGAAGTATACCCTGAATATCAAACAGTCTGCAGCTTCGTCATCTGCCCTTTTCTCTACCAGTGACTTCATACATCACAGTGTTGTCTGAGCACACCCTTGGAACATGGAATTTATATGAGATTACACTTCTACAGTCTCTCTGCTGTCAGCACAGTTGACCACTGATGAGACTCAAATACAGGTGACAGCTTTTTTTTCTCTTATATCTTGCAGCAGCATAATAACATAACCAATAATAATAATAATAATAACTAGATCCCACTCTATTCCCTTAATAGGGCCATTTATCAGGAATGCTTCAGCACTGCCAGCTCACTATGTAAGCCTTACAGTAAATTAACTACTTTGTAGCTTGCATCATGCTGAGTGAACTGTGTGAGTAGCTTCGGAAGAGGCTAAGATGAAAGAGCAGTGGGTTTTGAACTAATTATTTCTGCTTACTTGATAAGGATAACTCACCATGACCACAGCGCTTGCCCAAAGTCTAGCTGTGTGACAACCACAATCCTTAATTTAAGAAGTAGTGTGCATATCTAGAACAGGTGACAGATCAAGAGAGGCTATAAATGAGATTTTATTTTTCAATGATCCTGAGCCACTTAACTAGACCCAAATGTTCCTTTGGAGAACTCTGCATTCTTTTAAAATTGTTTATTTTTTTATGATTGCTGCTTGTTTACTGGAGAACCAGAGCGATAAATTTGCATCCTTTCCATTTTTATTGTGTTTAGTTTGATCTGGTTTCCTTTACTTATTTGTGGCATGTGCCAAAAGTTACAATAACAATTCAAGACGCAAAAGCAATCTCTCTGTACAGAAGAAAATGTTTAATTACTGATAGTTGTTGTAAAGTTATTGCTGAGAATATAAAATAAAGGTCAGTATTCTCTGTTTAGAGGAAGCTACTGTAGTTTTCACAGAATTTATGCTCATAATTTGTGTAAAATTACTATCTAATTTATCAAGACAGTAGCTAATTGTGCAAAAAGGCTGCCTTCTGGGCAAACTAAATTAGAGCTCAAATATGCCAAACAGTGGTAGAATCTACTAAAAATGGAGTCATTACTAAGCCCAGAAAACAAAACAGAATCTGTTTAGTTATACTGAAATAGTATACTGAGTGAAGGAACAAGATACAACTGTTTAATGGAACACATTACCTGTGAAAATGTAGGCACCTAATGATTATAAAATCAATGCAGTGGAAGTAACTGCACGCTTAAAAAAGGAAAAGGATGACACAGATGTTGAAAGGGAAAAGTGTTTATTATGACTCCACACACTCCACACACTGCGGCGACTATAAATAGCAGTTATTCAGCTGATGTTAATCAGTCATATAATAAACACTGAACTGATTTTAATTTTATGGAAGCAACATGTTTCACAAAAGATTGGACGGGGTGATAACAAGCTGAAAAGTAAGTTTTACTAAAAAGATTTAACTTGAGGAACATTTCTCAGCTAATTAGGGTAATGTGCAAAAGAGCAGTATCCTTTTTTTTTTCTTTTTTTCCAGGGCAGTAAACTGAGTATAAAAAGAGCATCTGAGGGGGCAAAAGTTACCCAATCTGCAAAAAACTCTGTCTACAATTTCAAACAATTTCAGAATTATGTTCCTGGATAAAAAATTTTTAAAAGACTTTGAATATCTCACTATCTATAGTGTATCATGTCACCAAACAATTCAGAGAATCTGAAGAAACCTCTGTGTACAAGGGACAGGGCTGAAAATCACAATCTTCTGGCTCTGAGGCAGCGCTGCATTAAAAACAGGCATGACTCTGTCATGGAAATTATTGCATGGGCTCAGGAATACTTCCAGAAACCACAGTCTGTGAACACACTTGACTGTGGCATCCACAAACACATATTAAAGCTTTATCATGCAAAGAAGCCATATGTGAACATAATCCAGAAACACCATCTTCTCTGGGCCAAAGCGCATTTAAAATGCTCTGAGACAAATTGGAAAACTGTTTTGTGGTCAGACAAAATTTGAAATTCTTTTTGGAAAACATTGACACTACATTCTCTAAACTAAGGAGGAGAGGGACCATTTGGTTTATCATTAGGGTTCTCTTCAAAACCTGCAACTCTAACGCAGTGTTGCCAACTCCTCAGTAAGGAAAATCGCTATTGGTTGTCCTAAAAGTCGCTAGAAGTCGCTAAATGACGTCATCGCCTAATTTGCATAATTGGTCATGCTAATCTAATTGTAACCTATGTTGTTGGAGAGAGAAATAACATCGTGGAAGAGACATAAAGTGAGTAAAAAACGTCCTAAATGCATTTAGAGTTTATTTAGAACTACAAATTAAATTTCTTTTAGCAATTATTGTTTTTTTTAATGTCACAATTCCAACCCTGCTCCTTTACCCGGGCTTGGACCGGCAAAAGTGACCCGAAATAGGCACTCTGGTGGAGTTACTTTGTGTGTGTGTGTTTATAAGTAGTTTTAAACCTTGTGATCCACAAAACAGCATAAGAGTAAAAGAGTAAAAGAAGAACTGACTGCGTTACAGCACCTGCTGCTTGTTGAGAGTAAAAGCGATACGCGCTTTCACGTCTTTTTTTAGCAACTTTTTTTTAGAAAAAAAGTCGCTAAGGGGTCTGAAAACTCGCTAAATATAGCGACAAAGTCGCTAAGTTGGCAACACTGCTCTAACGGTCCAGAGTGCATCGGAAATTGCAGCATAAAATGGATGATGGAAACGCACTATCCATACTAAAATGTATGCAAAGGTTTTAGAGCAATGTATGCTTCAATCCAGGGGATGTACTTTTCAGGGAAGGCTTTGCTTATTTCAGCAAGACAATGATAAACTGCATAATGCATGTAGTACAACAGCACAAGTAGAGAATTGCTGAACTATGGACTCCCTGCAGTCATAACACTTCACCCACTGAAATGTAACAAACAATATGTCAAAGAAGACCCACGACTGTTGAGCAGATAGAATCCCAAAAAATCCAGCAAATATCAATTCAGTCCGCACATGCTTATTATTGTTGATTATCATTAATAAAAGAGATGATACTAATTTTGGGGATTACACTCATATGCTATTTTGCCCCGTTTCATAAATGTAGTCCAAAGTAGCTAAAGCAATCCAGAGCTTAGTGCGAGACACAAGCCAGAACCCCCAATGTGAACAAAGGATCAAAGTAGATATGACTACATTTTTAGAGAAGAGTGTAAAACCAAAGGATCAATGTCTTGTTATCTGGTAAAGTTGTGCTGAAAACATCTTGGAAACTATATGGGAAATGATGCACATAAATGACATGTGTTTTGTTATAAAAAATCTGTTGTACCTGCTTTTTATTTTTTGGTAAGGTAAAATTATAACATTAAACATTCCAGAGCAGAAGATTTTATTTTCAATTTTTATATAAGCAAGTAAATATTTTATTATGAAAATTACTTTTTTAATGAATAAAGCAGAGGCGGAGGCAGACATTTGATACACCCGGGGCTTAGCCCTAAAGGGTAGTATGCATGTGGGATTGGGGGGGTTGGAAATGACTGAAAGATTAATTTAGTCTGTTTTGAGTTTTGTTCAAAAAAGAATGACTTCATATAGGGAAAAATATATATCACATATGCAGGACAGTTTTTTAATTAAGCAGCAAGGCAGAACAAAATAAAGGCTGTATCAAGACACGAGGACTAAACCCCAATTCAACCATACCCAGATCTGATCCGGAATTAAAACAGGACTACAACAGTTCAAAATCAGGACTACTTAGGATTTAACCAAGACAGAACCAGAATCAGAACTAGATGATAGTAGCACTAAAAATCATCATAGACCTGCACTACACTTATTTTTTAATTCTACCAAAGCACACTATTTAGATTGAGAAAAGTTTATATAATTATTTAGCCTCGTTGTGCAAACAAGCCTGCATAACTTAATAAATACGAATTTGAAATTTGAAAAATAACAAACCTAAAAAGAAACACTAGGTACGAGATACGTGAGTACCTATGATACGGTGATACTTTTGGTAAACAACCATTTGACTAACGTGTGTGTCTCACCTGCTCTTGTTCCATCTCTGTTCTGTCCTCATTCTCCTCTCTCTCCCTCTCTGTTCCTCTCTCTCTCCCTCTCTGCTCCTCTCTCTCCCTCTTTGTGCTGACAATCAAGCCAAACACTAACATCATCAAATATACAGTTGAAACCAGATATTTACATACTCTTCAGATAAAAACACAAACACTTTTTTAATTGTAACATCAAATCAGACTAAATGTTTATTTTTTTAGGTTGATAAATATAAAAAACATATTTGTTAACTTTAAGAGTAAAGAGAGAAACTATCTGTATTTCTTAATTGCAAATGGCACAAAAATTGTATTCAAAATTGAGCCAAACTTATGGAGCTCCACAATTCTTTTCCTGGTGTTTTGGTTGACATCTCTTGATTTTCCCATTTCAAAGAAACAGGCTCTGTGTTTTGCCTTATATTCATCCACAGCTGTGCCACCAATTTACTCACATGGACTCTGCTAACCTATCAGAAGCTTCTTAAGCTCAGAATGGAATCGTCTAGAGTTTTCTTATTAATTAACAATAAACTTAGTGTATATGTACTCCTAAATTTGATGAAAATGACAAAAAAAATAGACAGCTCTGTCTCTCTTTATTCTGACATTTAACTAATTCAAAAGATATTTCAATATTTATTTATCCAAAACAAAACAAGTTTCCTCTAAATTGATGTTGTACAGTAAAAAAATTTTTATTGTGTTTTCCATAAAGTGTGTGTAAATATCTGGTTTAAACTGCTGTGTATTGAAATTCCTCTTGTTTTGCATAGAAATATACTGAACAACATACAAAGCATAATATATAAAATAACATCTACCAGAGTTTTTTCTTTGAAAGAAGCCCCTTATGTCCATTCTTGTATATCAGTACATTACTGAAACCGATTTATTTAGCTGTGAAGGGTAACAACTGAAAATATGAACTAAACATACATGTAAGCTAAGACTCTCTAAAGAAACAGCATTGTTGTTGTTCGGCTTTTCATTTCGCCATTTGTTGATTCACTTGAAGAACAAGTAACGTAATATGGGTCAAGTGATCAGTTTGATAACAATCTTTTGTGATAAACCGTCATATTTACATTATTTTTACAGTACGAATGATTTGCTTTGGTACCTGGTCAAACTTCAGTTCTCCTCTGTCTGCCTCGCTGCGCTTCTCCAACAGCGCACTGGCAGGCAACAGCTCCCCCCGCCCCCTCGCTCAGTCGCTTAGTGCCTGAGCTCGGATCATACCAATATTAGGGGGGATTTACGCACAGTCGTAAATTCCCACAGTGTGCACTATGTGCTTCGAATATTGTGTGTAGTTTTTGTTTTATACACTTGTCAGCCAGGCATCTAACTATGAAAAAAATTACACTCCAAAAGACCCCGGGCTTCTGAAAAAACAACTCGGGCTTAAGCCCAGTAAGCCACCCCCCCGCTCCGCCACTGGAATAAAGCTTGATTTGTACTTGTATACACCATCAATTGAAGTTCTTAGAAAAGAAAATCATAATTAGCAAAAGTGGTCTTGATAGGTCATACTTTGAAAAAAATAAAAATAAAAAATCAGAATTCAAAATCAGCCAAAAAAATTGCAATTGGTGTATTTCTAATCAGCTTTGCAACTGAAAGTCCCTTCAAAGGACTATATGAATGGACAAACACGAGAATCTTAACTAAAAATCATCGGCATTACTAAATATCCCAGTAAACAACACAAGCATATTTTTTATTTATGTATTTTTTTGCTTTGTTTTGTTAAAGAGACATTTTTATTGGATGAAGCTGGTTTAATGTTTCTCCACTCCATTTCCTCTGTGACTGGACCATCTCATTCTCCAAAACCTTTGAAGCACAGAGAAACATTAACAACAACAATACACACACACACACACACACACACACACACACACACACACACACACACACACAAGCTTCTTTTCCATAATGAATCCAGCCCCAACATTTGTTGTAATTGCTGTCATAATTATGTGCTGTTGTAATGTAATGAATATGCAATGCCTGCTTTGGCACAGTCAACACAAAGAAAATGACAGAAGAGATTTTGTTGAGAAATTGTGTTTAGAAATTGTAATGATTTCTGACAGTTAATGATGCACACTTTAGAACACTTTCCAATCTCAAAATCTGCATGACCTTAACATTTAAAAATGTCACATCATTAGTTAAACATTCTGTAATATTATACATTCCAAACATTACTATCCATGTATGTATTTATATAGCATAATGGATGTTTTTAAAAATCTATTGAATGTGCAGTATTTGACTGAATGAGCAGAAAGCAAATACACGCATACAACTGTAAATGTCAAAGCATACTTACAATACAGAGACATTCATGTTTATTAGGGCTGCCACGATTAGTCAACTAGTCATGATTGTTAAAATCGTCGACGACTAATTTAATAGTCGACGCGTCGTTTGAAGTTTTGTAAGATCCCAAAAGACGCAGGAATAAGTAGTAGGATTTAAGAGTGTAATAACGGACTGAAACAGAAGATGGCAGCACTGCATGTACAAGGATGCCAGCTGCCGTTAAACCCCGAAGAAGAAGTAGCTCTGTCCCATAATTCATAGCGCGGCCCAGCGCAGTTGTCAACAATGGCGACAGCTAGTTAGTTTTAATATTACTCTTATTATTCTTTTTGGGTCACAAAATAAACGTTTAACATATTTTCAGGGGAGAATGTAGCTGTGTAAACCTCAATTATCTGCTCAGTTTATCAAGACACCACATATTTTCAAAAGCGCTCCGACGTTTTCGGAGACGTCTGTTACCCACCAGCTCAATTGACCTTGTGCACGAGAAAATGCTAACTTCCTGGTTTGAGACCGGATGTTGGGTTGTACATTTCCGGTAGCTTTACTTTGCGGTCAATCGCTACTGCGAAGATATACTCCAAAATCATGTCCAAAACTCGAAAACGGAAAGATCGCGTTAAGTTACAAAGAGGAGAAGGTGGGAACACTCAACACTGTTGTGTCATAAAAAATCTAATGATCAATTTTGACGTTTAAAGAGTTTAGATCGATCAGTTGTTTACATCACTCTTCTGCAGCAGAAGACACATCGTCCACATTCAGAAGCACATCTCTGTATAGTGACTGGTCTTATGATTTAAACAGGCAAATGTTCAGCATTCAAACTACAGGTGAAGAATAGTCAAACCAGATGTTTCCCGTTATGTCGATATCAGCTAGTCAAGTACACACCTACACAGCATGTTAACAAACCGTGAAAAAAGCCACACAAAAAATGAATGATTGCTGGTAAGGGTTTCTATACATTAGTATTTACGAAGGGTATGTTGTGACTTACCTTCAAAATTACAGTGGTCCCTCGCTATAACACGGTTCACCTTTCACCTCGCTGTTTCGCAGATTTTTTAGTGCAAGTTTGCATGCTTTTTTTACATCACATTGTGTCCTGCGTCCTGATCGCTGCAGACGATCTCCTCCGTGACGTCTCTCCTGTACAGTACAGAATCGCTGCATCGATCGCTAGCAGTGTGACTCTGAAGTGCACTGCTGTATGTCCACGATGTCCACGAAACGTTTTGCACCGTCAAAAAATAAAATTGGCTACTTGATTTCACCTATCGCTGGATATTTTTAGAACATAACACCCGCGATAAACGAGGGACAGCTGAGAAATATAACATTTGAATCCCTTTTCTCTTTTGCTCTGAGGCCTGGGGAAAAAATATCGACAAGTCGATGAACATCATTTACAGATATATTGGGTAAATGCCCGAGACATCTATAGAAATGTAAATCGCCGCTTGATTCATTCATTTGCTTAACTTGTTTTGGACCGTAAACAGGGCATGAATAGAACACAGGAGTTTCCGCACCGGAAGTAGCATATGCTAACGTGCACATAGTCAATAGTTAGCCGAGGTTCAAGGCTCATTAGAGCCTGTGAGAACACCGGACTCCCGGCAAATCGTTTTCAAATCCACCGCCGTCTTTCGCTACTCAGGTTAAACATGATATATAAGTCACTTAGATAACTTAAAAATGTTATTGTTTGGCTTTTTTTTAGTATTTTATTTCTTCCTGAGTAAATCGGTTTGGCTGAGAAATAAAGTTATAGTTTTTACACAGCTGAATAAACATCAAGCAGACAACTGATTATCACAAGTGTGAAATGGTCGAGAGTTTACTCCGGTGTCCTGTTATATTTTAGATAGCAAGGAGCAGACGGCTGAGTTTATTTAACTCCACCGAAACAATCTGCAAATGTCATTAACATTTAATAAACTATCATCTTGTCTTTAGTTAGCATATACCTTAAACACTTCAAGCTGTAAGCTAATGATAGTTATATAAGAGCAGATGCATGCTGGTGCAATAAGCTGTACGTTTTACGTTCAATGGATGCATGATCTAATTAGTCGACTAATCGCAAAAATAATCAGTGACTAGTCGACTATCAAAATAATCGTTTGTGGCAGCCCTAATGTTTATACAATTATAGATTTATACAATTTTTTAAAAATACAAATATTACAAATGTATTTTTTTGTTCTTTCCTAGAGTGGAAAAATATTCACAATGTTTTTGGCCTTGGTTATGGGGACAATTCAACACCATATTAACAACTGTGAAGAATCTTTGTTCAACAACTGCAATTCAGCAAAGTTACAGATAAAGAAATTCAAATTCATTAAAAAACTGAAACCCAGAAGAGCCTTCACTTCTCATAATTAAAAACACTTTTTTTTTTCATGTCATTGCTTATGTCCCTGACAACCTCAAAATTTTAAATCTACTGTAAGATTTAACCTTCTTTGTTGCTGTGAATTTGCACTTTGTTAAAATTATTTACCCATCTATCTCTTGTCGGTCATTTTCAACTTTTTTAATTATATAGTGTAATCATTAACATTATCGTAATCATAGAATGATAGAAACCTCCTTGATACTCCTGAAAAAATATACAGAACATCTAAAAAAAAAATTTCTGGAAAACCTGAGAATATAGCATGTTTTAATCATATGAATTAGAATGGAAAATGGAAAATGGGACACACAAAATTAAAAAAACAAAAACAACAGTAGGACATTCAGCTCATGATACCTTTGGGTGACCACGCATTGTGTGATTTTTGTGTTCACGTTCAGTTAAACTCAGTACTGTAGGACTAGTGATTCTTGTGAATTGCTAACAACAGATTGATGAATGGATGTCTTGATGGAATTAACTGAAAAACACCAGAAGTGTCGTTGCAAGGTGATAGGTGACCCTTATGTCGTTAGAGCTTCAATGCATAGATTCTGCAAACCTCTAAATCTTTACTGGATGGGTATATGGAGTTTTGTCAGCTAGGAACAGACCACTCATATTAGGGCAGAAAGTTTCACCATGGGATAAAGGTGATCCCTCAAAAGATCTTTGTATTGATTTGAAAAGACCCTTAATTTCATGAAGAAGAAAAGTGGACATAAACTATTCTAGCAAAATTCCCCCATAGGCTGGATAAGCCAAGTTTAAAAAGAGAGACATTGTATCTTTAAATTGAAATTGTTAGTCTATGTTTTTCATTGTTCTTTTTCTATTTTGTCAGCATGTACAGTATGTGATGTCTAATAACTAGCAGAGCACAAGGTTGCTTCCTTTGACTCTCCACTACTGAATGTCATTTGTCTATAAGGTGTTTGCAGCACTGCAGGAAGTGATTTTTCCAAGGCAACAACAAAGGCAACAAAGGTTTGTCTTTTAAACTCAGATTAACAATAGACCTAATGACTTATGAATGTATCATTATCAAACACAGGTTCTTTTAACTTTGTATTTCAAGATAAACAAAATACTAAATTTTTTGTTTCAGACAGACCTGTTCTTGATTCAGTACAATTTAATCCATTTGTTATCTGATGTGTTTCCTCATAGGTAGGGCTAAAATGATAGGATTAATATTCAGTGCTGTGTAGCCTAGGATGGAATTATAAGGAAGTGGAGTTATGAATACTCCAATCCTACTGACACATTCATATTACTCTTCCTCTGAGACTATTATCCTGAATATTGATAACTTTAGGATTTGTCCCATCAGGAAGATGGGTGGATAGAGTGGAAACTAGCAGTACGGTGAGGGTGACAGATGTCTATTACACAATACATTAAAAGAGTGAATAGTCAGCCTAACTCATAACTACAGTAACTTATCTACTACAGTGAAATCACTAGTGACAATTATTTCATATTATCTGTGCTATGGTGAAGATATTAGTGAAGAAATCTAAAATGATGACCTTAGCTTTCACGTAAAAAAGAAAGAAAGAAAGAAAACACACAAAAACAGAGGGGTGTCATTTTGATCTGCAACTGTCATATACAGCTCTGCCCTAAAAATAGAAAATCACCACAGGGTTACTTTTAATTACATGACATCTGTTTTGCTTTTGTAGCATCAGATGTCTGATAACAGCGACAATTCGCTGAATTTCAATCAGGTTTAAGTACTTTGAGTTTTTCCTCACTTTTTGTTCTTCTACAGCACAGAAATTGAAGGTAGACATACATATTTGTTGAGTTTGCAAATAAAAATGGATTGGATAAACTGGCAAACAAAACTGATAATACACTATTGAATTTATTACTAACTGCATCCTAAACCTGCCATATTCTATCTTGTGCTATTCTGCAATGATGAAGGTCTCAGTATGCAGCAGAATGTATCCAAATGTTCAGTCAGCTGTGACGAGAACTAATGTGAGCTTTCTCTTACATTCGACTCCCCTTGGAAAAGGCAGCCACATGAGGAATCTGAACAGCTGACTGGGTACGAAAAATCTGACTGGTGAAATGACAGGAAAGGAATTCAATACCACTTTGTTCCTATTTTTCCCAAACAGGTACTAAACTAATGCATGCTAGACAGAATAAATAGTTAAATGTCATGAATGTAAACGTATCTTTACTTTGAAGTGTTAGAAACTAGATCAAAAACAGAATTGCTATAAATTTCTGTAACCAACACTATTAGTACACTAATTTCCCTATAATTTCTTCAATCACACCTAAATCCTTTAATGTAAAGCATCTGCCAATATGCAATTAACTCCATACATACATAATCAGTAACTGTCTTGCATAACACGGCTGTAAGCCCAAACAATTTCCTGTGGCGTATTTTGTTCCATTCAGCCAACCTCAAGTGTCAGTTTGAGTCAGTAAACTTTGACCCTTTTTTTTAAGGTTCAAAAGGGATGGATTTATACTCCTGTTAATCAACTCATTAATGAATGAAAATCATTGTTTTAACACAATACAACAGTCACGCTGTCAATTTATATTTAATGTCATATCTTTATGTACACACTACTTTTGGTTGGGAACATGGTTGGGACTTCTATGGCCTTTTCGCCTTTATGTGACAGGATACTGTTTGTACTCTGGAGAAGTGGGTTTGACAGCAGAACCCAGAGAGCAGATGGAACATCTCAATTTTTCATCAGCATCTTTGATTCAACAGTTAATTCAGACTCATGATGAAACCTCATGAGGAGGTTTTTTGTCTGCTGATCTACTTATTTCCCACTTAAAAGTGCACAACCCCCACAGGCACTTTTCCACCTACTCCTTTTCCCTCTTACCATCACTTCCCCATACCGCTCTCTAAGATTGATTAATCACAATCCATTGGGGGTGTTTCGGCACAAACTTTATCCATGGCCGAGGGCTAACTTCACGCTGTCGCATTAGAGCAAAATGATTTTGCACAAGGTTTCCTTTTCCCTATTCCCACCTGATAGTCATCACTTTCATTACAGTTTGACTACATGTTTCGTTTTTTGTTTTTTTGTAATCCACAAGATAAAAACAAACAATAGCATAATTCCCTTTTAGACATTTGTCTTTTAGCAACAAAGAGATGATTTGTATTACACACTGAATGTAGATAAAGAGTGCATTTTTAGAAACAACAAACAATATACGCAATAGGAATTTGACAGTGTCATTGTAAGAAGGTTCATAGTAAGAGTGTTCATGCTGTTAACAACACATCATCTGTGACTGTAAAAATGCACCAATCTGGCACAACATTATGATCACTGACAGGTGAAGTGAATAACACTAATTATCTCTTCATCATGGCACCTGTTAGTGGGTGGGATATATAAGAGAGGAAGTGAATATTTTGAAAGAGTTGATATGTTAAAAGCAGGAAAAATGGGCAATTGTCAAAATTTGAGCTTGACAAGGGCCAAATTGTGATGGCTAGACAACTAGGGCAGAGTATCTCCAAAACTGTAACTTTTATTGGGTGTTCTCAATCTGCAGCAGTCAGTACCTATCAAAAGTGCTCAAAGGAGCAAACAGTGATAAACCAGCAATATACCGAAAGTACCAACAATGAGCATGGCATTGGACCATGGAGCAATGAAAGAAGATTCCCTGGTCTGTGTGATGTTTGGGGAAATGTTCTGCTGAGAAACTGGGATTCCAGCATCCATGCAGAAGCTACTTTGACGTGTACCATCTACCCAAGCACTATTGCAGATCATGCACATCTTGTCATGAAAATAGTAGTCACTGTGGCTGCCTGTGGCCTCTTAATGATGTGCCCCAAATAATGCACCCTGCCACAAAACAAAAATGATTCAAGAATGGTATCAGTGTGTGCGTATGTATGTACATATATGTACATGTGTGTGTAGACATATATGTATGTATGTATATGTATGTGTGCTTGTCACTATGTAATTATTATTGCCTGTTACCTGTGGTAACGCAATTTATAATTATTATATATTCTGTATTTAGTTATGATGGTTCTAATTGTTGTTTGTGAGCTGCCGTTGAGATGCTTGCTTGTGCCCGGGGCTGTTGATGGTTTGTTTGGTTGTAACGATGGGCGTAGCTGTGGGAAGCTTATTGTTTTTGTTGATGAGTGAGTATAGGGGTGGGATTTAATAAGTTTTCTTCGTCCCACTCCTTTTCAGGTAATTTTTGTTATTTGTTTTGTGCACTTTATGTTCAATATATGTATTTTGTTGTGCCTGAAATGAATAAATAAATGAATGAATGAATGAATCAGGGGCACAGCGAGTTTGAGGTGTTGACTTAGCCTCCAAAATCCCCAGATCTCAGTCCAACTGAGCATCTATGCGATGTGCTGGACAAACACATTCAATCCATGGAGGGCCCACCTCTAAACTTAAAGGGCTTAAAGGATCTGTTGCTAACATCTTGGTGACAGATATCACAGCACACCTTAAGAGTTTAGTAGAGTCCATTGCTCAATGTGTCAGTCATGTTTTGACAGCAAAGGACCAGGACTAGCGCTCGATATACTGTTGACCATAATATTTTATTACAGAGGTTAGAGCACGCGCTGGAGCTGCACTGCAGTATTTTGGATCATATCTACCTAACATGCTCAAATTTGTTCATGTAAATGGGGAGTCCTCTTTACACACTAAGGTTAATTATGGAGTGCCACAAGGTTTCGTGCTAGGATAAATTCTATTTACATTATACGCACCTCCCTTAGGCAGTATCATTTGAAAGCATACCAATTAGCAGTTACTATTCATCTCTGGCTTACTTGTTTTAGTTAAAAAAAACAGATGACTTTTAATTAAATGTAATTACAATTTGTGAGCTTTGACACTGCCTGCAAACTTCTGTTTGGCGTAAAATATACAAAAGTGATACAATAAAAACAGTAGATAGACTGCAATCAGACATTGACCATATCTACAAAAATATTTGCCAGCCAGAAGCTTTTCCTAAATCCAATAAAGTGCTTTCTTTCCTAAAAAAAAAAAATCGTGTAAAAAAAAAAAAAAGGGGGGGAGAAAAGTGAATAGCAAACAACAAAATGAATGAAAACAAAGCACAAAAATCTTCGAAATGGAACATTAGCTACAATCTGACAAACTTATAATACTGTCCATCCTACTTTCTACTTTGCATCTAATATTGCTCAAGGCTCTTTATCGAGGCATTGAAACTTTGGGATACCTTATGTGTACCTCTGCAATGTCAGGTAGGTATCTAACTGAAGTATTTGAGTCCTTAGTACAGAATGGAGTCCTGTTGTACATGTGCAGAAAGACCTTTTTTTCCTGAGTCTCTCTTTTTTGGTACCACTATGCCAAACTGTGAAACATTAGGTGATAATCCAAGATTTTATTTCTTTGCCAACAGCCACACTTTCTCGCTTCACATTTCCAAAATATTGGTCAATGTTATCTATTTGCTGATGTATCTGTATCGGCATTTATGATGGACGATAAATTAAAATCAGAGAAACACCAGTCAACCATGTAATGAGTGTTGATGTTCTATATTTTGTCCACCAGAGGGCAACTTCCCTGTTGATAAAACGTGTTTATAACAACACAAGAATAGATGAGTAATCCACAAGTTGTTATGACAGTAAAACAATACAATAGGAAGATTACCATATAAAGATTAAGCACAAGCGTTTTTAATTTGAACAGACTGGAACATCTTGCTTGCCTGCCTTAAGAAATCACAGTCAGAAAAGGATAGACTCACACCAAGACCTCACACGTGTACTTTCTTTTTACATATTATTTCCTCCAGGAAGAACAGCAGTACAAGAAACTTAACAATGATGAGTCATTACACAAGCTCCCTCACATTATTATTTCCACTTTCCAAATAATTTTTTTATAGTATCAGAGTCACCTGGTACCAGGCATATGTGAAATTAATGCTGGCAGTTTTATTGGGAAAGAATAGATTTAATCATTACAAGTCCTCCTTTATATAAAAATTCAGAAGCGAGCGCCAAAGTTGCATGTAAGCATCCTAAAAGATAAAGCTTCCTTGCAATTTTAACCATAATCTTTAGAGAAAAAAACTGAAGTAAAATAATCATATTTAAAGCAAGTTATAATCCATATGCACCCACAATTTCTATTATTGTATAATTCATGTCGCATATTCAGAAGATTAATTCTCTGAACTTGCATGACAAGTTCTACAGCAGATCAAAGGTTTGCTGATAAATGTTATCAGAAATGACAGATGTTACAGGCTGAACACAGCCTTGTCCTATCATATTCTGACTGTCTGTGAAACTTCACTAATACCTACTCCTGTGAGTGCAGATTGATGTCTTTATGATTTTTTTATTTATTTATTTTGGTGGCTTATATGGAGGAAGTCAATATGCACAAGATTCATAGCCCACACAATCCTTCTTTACTCCCATCTGCACAGCTCCAGAGTGACGTCAGTGCGTCGATTAGAGCTGTTTTCCCCCCTCCTCTGCCATCTCTTCCTTTTTCCATGCCTAATCTGAACTTTTCATGAAACCTCTGCAGTGCTGTATTCACTGGCTTGAAGATGGCTTTGAATAGCTGCAAACATTTTTTTTTTTAAAACCCAGAAGAATCAAACTGGGAAAGCAAAGCAGTGATTTAGAATATTTACAGTTACTACACAATGAGAGTATATGAAAGCATAAAAAGGGCTTTTTCCTTTTAGGTTAAAGCACTGTCATGTATATTTGAGCCAATTTAGTAAGTAAAATGTTTCTCACAATATACTTTATTGTTACTTTTCCTCTATATTGCATTTTATCTTTGAGTCAATATAATTTATTGCTAATGCAATACAACTGTTTCTTCTTAAGATAATCTTGATATACTGTACATACTGTAACAAAAACGCAAGCTTGGTTTTTGAGGTCACCATGACTTTGAATAATTCCATTTGTGTCAGATCACTAGCAGAAAGAAACAGAATGTTTGTATACAAAAGACTGTGCGCAGCAGTGTACATTTCAGCTGTCTTGCAATAAACCTTGGATGCTGATATGTTTCATGTATCATATACAATGCAGTTTCACAGCCCTAAATAAATAGACTGATGTTGGGACACAGTGACAGACCAATTGATATTACTCAGCACCTATGTTTGAACACGATAAGCAAAACCACATAATCCATATTAGCATGTAGGAAATGGTGGGAGGAGAATATTGTAAAAGTGCTGATAAAGCTTGCCAAGAAATCCCTTGTTATGCTGGCTGCTAAATTGAGAAACACAAGTTTCTATAATAAAATGGGATTTTTAAAAGTTCTGGTAAAAGGACATATTATACTATTTGACAAAACTTTATTGCTTATTAAAGATCACGAACGGGAATGATATACTCCCTTTCTATGTAACCATTTGGGAGATCATTGGGAGAACATTGGGAGAAAATACAGACACTTTGTTTCTGTATTTTCTCTATCTCTGCAAACCACCAGCTGCTGAGGGAATCCGAGTTACTTCAAACTCCCACACAAGCCAAAGACATCAGCAAGCCAGCCTACATCTGTGTATGAAGGTCCACAAGGGTAGTAAAGAAAGTTACTGTGCTCTTTGAACTTCTTGCCCCAAGCCTTTACTTGTCTCCACTAATCAGAGCCATTTTCATTTGATCATTTTAACATCACTGCTTGAAAACACAAACGTATTTCAGCTATACAGGCAAAGGAAGGTTCATTTTTCCTCGATTCTGCCTCTTACCACTTTCCACGCCAGAGGCTGTCGTGGTGGCAGTGGGGAGGACAAATTTGTCATGATGGTTGCAGATTCTGTTGCATTATTTGAATTGCGGTAGACATTCATGAAAACTGTGGTCCACTCCTAGGGCCCGAGGCTACTAGGCAACAAGTCATCTTGGATGCAAACCCCATAGCTAAGATGCTAGCTGTAAATAAAATATGGTAATGGCTTCTCAGTGACTGGACTACTGCAAAAACCACACTTTAGCTTGTCCAAAATGTCAGACAGATGATTTGGTTTCACCCCAAAAGCAGATAGCTGGTGTTTATGCTAATTCTCAAAATGTGTTGTTCTTACTTTCGTGCCACTGTTTCAGCCATTCTAGGGAATTGTGATATTGGCATAGATTTCTTTGAAAAAACTCAAGGCCAGCATATTTTTTTTTTCAAAAACACCTGCACTTCAGTGTGAAAAGCAAATGCAAGCGTCATAGAAAACTGGTAAACCTCTTCAGCCATGCTGCTGGAAAACTTGAAGCATATAAGTGTTTGAGCCTTGTTAGATAAAAGCAAAAGTTTGCAGAATCCATCTGTGAAATAGCACATTGTTCTCAGACTTTTATCAACACAACAATGTGGGAATTTTGTGTGCTCTAAGAGTTTTACAGTTATGTCTGAAAATCTGAAAAGCAGTGTCAGAAAACAATGCAGGAGTTACTTTAGATAATCACACCTTGCTGTGTGCAGGTTTTTGAGTCTTCTTTCTTTCAGTGCATGGATATTTCATCATAAATTTTAGGAACAGAGCTTTTGAAATTTCACGAGACAAAAGATACCCAATGCTGAGGTGGAAGGCAAAAAAAAACAGGTCTTTCTTTACAGATATAAATTCAAAATAAAGTTTATAGTTGATTAAGTTATAGTTAGGTACAGCTCAACTTAACCGAACAATCCCTTAGTTATGCTGCTATATGCCCAGACAACCTTAAATGGCGCACTTAGCACATTCCCTCTGTTATAATTTTATAGTGCATGCTGTGATTATATATTTTTCCGTCTCTGTGCTCTTATATGTCTACTTTTTCTATATTTCTCTGGTGCCATATGTTTTTCTGTGGTTACTGACCCGATACACCTGCTGAATGGTTATTACTGTATTGACGTTGTTTGTTGTTTATCTGCACTCCTCTTTTCTCTTTTCACCTTCCCCCTACCCCAACCGATGGAGGCAGATGGCCATCTTCCCTGAGCCTAGTTTTGTCTGAGGTTTCTTCCTGTTGAAAGGGAGCTTTTTTTTCCTAACCACTGTTGCCAAGTGCTCAAAGGGAATTGTTGGACTTCTCTCTAAACAATTGTTAGGCATTGTGCTTACAAAGTAAACAGCCCTGAAATGAATGTTAAGGTGAACTGGCACTATATTAATAAAACAGAGTTTAACTGAACTGAAATATTTAATACATTTTCCATTTTTGTAATTGATTGAACTCACCAATTAGAGATAGAAGGTAGTGAAATAAAAACTCAAGTTTCCAACAAAATATGCATTTTGTTCTTGTTACTATTAGTTTTACACATGGCATTTGTGTTCATAGGTTCCAAAGTTTAGATTTTTTTTCCAGTACAGTTATTAGATGGAATCTGCCACCTTTTGATTAAATTGCTCATTGAAGTACTTCAGTAAGTATGTTCAGCATGAGCTCACCAAGGGAATCAAACCAGATAGAGCTGCATGCTATTGGGTCAAAATGACATGCAATGACATTTTTTTCTTCAAGCTGCTACTTTACAGCAATAGAATCAAATGGGCTATTTTGTATTTCCACAGCAATCTGGTTTAAGTGTATCTGCTAAAAGGCCCATACACTATTAGCAGTATATATAGTGTATATAAAATGATTTACACAGTCACACTGACTAGTCAAGCAAACAATAGCAAATGAAATGAAACAATGAAAATGGCTTCTAATCTGGGCATAATCATTTTATATAACTGCTGAGAGCTGCAGTGTGATGGAAAGCTTGGTGATTGTCAGATAGTTGCATGACAACAACCCATTTTCCAGGCCAAATCTCTCTTCACTTCCTGTGAGTCAAGACCAGCCATCAGTAGCAGGCAGTCACAGTGCGCCGGAAACCTATCTGAGATCCAGTGCTTGTTAAATCTGTTAACACTGCTATGATACACAATCTGCAAACCAACCTTCACCACTGTGGTCTGAGACAACACATTCTCCTTGATGCTTTAAAAGAAGGCTTTAAAAGAAGCCGTTTTTAAAGACATTACATCAAAAACTGATGACCTACCCTCAGATTTTAAAACATAGCCTACAGGTCATGTCATAATTGCCACTTCACAGCCTGCTGTACTGACACAATTTTATATTGACTGAGTTTCTTTATTTTCATTGACAGCGACTCTATCAACCGAATCAGTATGTTTGATAGTGCTGTTTTAGCCTATTTTTGATATTGCACCGAATCCCTTTGACCTGTAACACATGAACATCAATTATTCTGCTCTTTTATCCCTG
Organism: Perissodus microlepis; assembly: GCF_051167445.1. Classification (NCBI taxonomy): domain Eukaryota; kingdom Metazoa; phylum Chordata; class Actinopteri; order Cichliformes; family Cichlidae; genus Perissodus; species Perissodus microlepis. The sequence continues at coordinate 28,365,222 of NC_140465.1, read as the reverse complement.
TAATTTTCCTGACTGAGTCTTCTGGTAACAAATCACTTGAGCCTGCCTGCCCCATTTCTGGATCTACATAAAATCAGAACATCTAGTACTTTACAGGAAAACCTGTGAACCTAAAAGCAGCGGTTCAGACATCAGCCTAAAACATTTTACAACAAATCTGTATTCAGCCAAGGGCACACAAGTAATGCACATATCAAATGTTTCTTTTATACACTTCTAACAGTCTATATAAAACTCAGAAGGAAGACGTAAAATTCATCAGACAGAAAAATGTCACAAACTGTGAGACTGCGCAAGATGTAGCTTTCAAAAAAGCCCTCACATCAGTATGGATTAAAATGATATTTATGATTTGTTTAGTAAGAAACTTCATCCTTAGTTTGATCTAAAAAGTTAAAACAGGAATGTGTTAAAGCATTAGAGACAATCTAATTTCTATTAGGAAATGGTCTAGGTCAGAAATGAATACTAAGTCAACTCTTTTTGTCTGGAAAAAAAAAAAAAAACTTCAAAAGGCTGCAGTTTGATATAATTTCATTTTTGAACACTGTTATCTCTAGTTCTTAATCTCTGAATGAAATTTCTGAGGCTCTGTGAAGTATTTTGTTCTTTCCTAAATGGCATTGTAATACAGACAGTTTTACCATGTTGTACCAACCTATTTGAAAGTTCTTACATTTTTAGATAGGTGAGGTCAGTAGCTTAAGGGCAAAATAAATAAATGAATAAAATACACACAGCTACCCTACGAAGCATGTTGTTGTGAAAACATGCACCCCTTAAATCTATTATCTATTTAAATCCCAAGTAGCACCATGGTGAAAAACCAAACCATCCTTTCTAACAAAGCAATCTCACTGTTTGCTCAGTTTGATTCTAAAGCACTGGCAATATCAACTGTTCCTAAAAAGAAAAGTTGACCAATGTTCATCTCAGTAACAGCTGGTCTCGACTATCAGGTTTCTGTAAGGTTTCTGAATGGTTAAACCCTCTAGTTATATAGTTTAACAATGTTATAACAAAGTGGCTAACACCTGGTACTTTAATGTTGTGTTTTTCCACTGAAAATAAAACAAAGAACTGGGAACATTTTTGTACCTTTACTACATGAGACACAACAGAAAAACATGTAGATACATACAGTACGCTTATGCATCACAGAGCCCTAAGAGCCAGACTTCCTGTCAGTAATTCACTCACTCTTCTGCACCATGATTGCTTCTTGCTCAGGTTTTAGAAAGATGAAAAAGTCAGTACCACCAAGACCAGAAAAATAAAACAGCTTTTTGGCAACACTTTGGAGTTGAAGGACACAAGCAAGCAAACATGCTAGCGCTAAGAGCAGTGATGTTAACACCTCAAAATGAAACTCACTGACATGCTTTAGCTTTGTTATACTCTAACAAGTACGATTTTAGTTACATGTTAACAAGAAACAAGCAGATTTATATTATTTATTAGACTACTGCCAGATTTTTATTATAATGACTTACCTAACATGCTTTTTCTCCAATTTAAGCAAACTAATCAATTTGTAAATTACTTTTAAAAAAAAAAGCAACATGTTACTGTTAAAATTTTGCCTCTCTTTGCTGTTTCTTTAGCTGTCACAAAACAAAATAGGGAATTCCCAGTGTAATCTGTTCTATCTACTCCATGATGTGTAACTTACTCAAAGTCTGATTACATCTAGATAGCTTAGGTAAAAAAACAAACAAACAAACAAACAAAAAAACAGTAGAGTTGTAGAATTTTTTCTGTAGTGAAAGTATTTTCATTATTTTGAAGGCTTTTCTAGATGAAAAGGACAGGAATGACAACAGCTGTACTTCAAATTTGATCAAGGATACCTCCAAACTTGGCACAGCAGCCCCACAACAGGCAGGGGGAATTATTTTGTTGCTACAGTAAACCACTGAGGCAGCTTTTAGTTTTGCTACAACCTCAACTTTGAAGAAAGGGAAGAAGATTGCTGCTGCTTATGAAGTGGAGTAGATTCTGTGAGTATCATTGGAATCATTGGAAATGTGGCCTGTAACAAGGAATTTTAAAGAGAAGTACATTTTTCTTGATGCAAACGTTTTCTCAGTACAGAAGATGCCATTCATTCAACATAATCAACAAATCATTTTTTTGCCCATGAAAAGTGCCTCAAGACTAATAAGAAGGAAATATATAAACAAATTAACAGAATAAGTAATAAAATAAACACTAATAGAAACAGTAAATGTGAATTATATTAAAGAAGAAAAAATCGTAAAGAAAGAAGTATCTCTTGGATACTTTAACTGGATCCAAGAGTAGGATAGTTTAAGTGCTATTTAAGGATTAAAGCAGAGCCCAGCTCTCTTATATCTTTGGAGAGGCAATGCCACAGTTTCCAGACATAAATGAAAAATTATGTCTCCGGTCTTATTTTATTGGATTTTGGGTAGCTTGAAAGCTACAGGATCTACTAGCTTGTAAAAGGACATCATGCATCTTTGAGGTAGGTTGGTTTTACAACGTTGGGAAGAGTAGAATACAGGTTCACTCTTCTTTTTTTTATCATTTAAAGTTTAACCATAGAATCCTTTTTTTTCAGTGGACTTTTAAGAAAGACTAGTCAAAAATCCATTTCATTGATGAAAGCATGATTTTGAATTTCAATATCTTGCTTAGTCTGGAATGCACACACTTTGATCATCTTTCGCAGCTGTACAAATACCACATATTTTACTTATACAGGGCGGAAAACCAAGGACAGAGTCTAAAATAGTTTTTTGAGATATTGCATCGTTTTGGCTTTTGGGCCGACTTATAGAATTTCTCTCCTGTACTCATTTAGTTTCAGAAAGTTATTATTCATCCATTTATTTATTGCCGACAGACAGTCAATGAGGGAGCTTAAGGCTAGGATTATACTCTCTTGCAGACACACATATGGACAGATGTAGACACCACAGAGGCATAGGTTATCTTATTATACAGTTTTTCTAGTCTACTTTGAGGACACATGCACAGATTGTAACCTTGTAGTGAAGTGGCTGAGCAGAAAAGTTTGTGCAGTCAGACAAATGCACACACATCCCCTGTGTCAAATGCTGCACTTAAATCTAAGAGAACCTTAACCAAGCCCTTTCTAGCACTATGCCTCAGGTTACTGAAAGTCTTTATGAGTGCAGTCACTGTGCTACAATTAGCTCTGAAACTTGATTGAACTTTTTTCTTTCTAATGTAGAAATCTGCTAGAAATAGGTTTTTATAATATATTTCTCAGTAATAGAATTTTTGGCATTGGCCTGTAATCATTTAGGATTCCAAAGTCTAGATTTGGCTTCTTCAACAGAGATTTCACAACAGTGGTTTTGAACGCCTTGGGGCAAATTCCCGTTTCAAGGAAGGAATATGCTAATGATTTTCTGGACAGATTTCAAGATACTATTGAAAATCCTTTCTCAATGGAGAGGGTATCAGGTCAAGGCAGGTAGCATCTTATAAAGTTCTGAGGTTGAAAAGGTACTTTTTTTATACATAAAGTAATTGGTTGTCTTTGCTTAGCTGTTTTATATCTGACTTTTAAAAAAACAATCCTTGGGATGGTAGCAGCAAACTATATAGTCTAATTGTTGTTTGTTAGCCTTGACAGCCAGGGTAGCCTTGCTTTAAGGCCATAGTTCATAACACAAGGAAAAATGTGTTATGCAATACAGCAGCATATGTGATAAAACAATGTATGCTGGGATATCACACTTCACACAGTGCACTCTATTCCGTAGCTCTATGGCTGCATAAAATATGCATTACAAAGTAACTCCTTCAAAAATAAGAATCCAGACATAGACTATGTAGCCTGCTCTTCATACCGTGAATTTGCAACATGGTTAAAAAACAAACAAACAAATGCTTGAACTATTAAATTTTACTAAGGTTGTAGGTGCAAGCTAGGTATAGTAGGTACACCTGCATTAACAATAGAACTGTAGCAGACTCTGAAACACGTGTAACAGACAGGAATGGTGCATGGACTAAATGACCAATACTGTTTTTATTTGTTAGTCATACGAGACTGAAGATTGGAGAGGACAGCACTTAGAATAGAAGACATTTTGTTTTGTTTGTTTGTGTGTTTTTTGTTTAACCAGACTTTCTATTGAGATTCTTATTATCTGATTTTTTCACAGTCTATTTTATTTTATTCTTGTTTAACTTAATTCTACATTTTAACTTTGTTTTGAAATACTATTAACTGTATTATGATTAACTGACTTTGTTTTGCAGCACTTTTTGACTAAATATCAGTGAAAAATATATATAAATTGAGAAAGAGAGACAGAGAGAGGTGTGTGTGTGTGTGTGTGTGTGTGTGTGTGTGTGTGTGTGTGTGTGTGTGTGTGTCAGTGTCAATCAATTTAGTTTCAACAGTACAAATAAAAACCAGAAAACCAGCATGACCATAAGTCAGTACAACCATATTCTTGCTATTTTTTAAAATTAAATTCTGCCTTTTGCTGTTGACACGGTTAACAATATTAACACCTTCATGTAACATTTCTGCTAAGCGATATAATAAAACCCCAAAAGAAAAACCCATTTCAAATAAGTATGATTCCATTGCTGAAGTACCCTACTTGCAGCGCAGAACCTGTGTGCAGTTCACCCTCATCTGAGCAAACACCTGAGGCTTTTAAACATCTAAGAATATGTTAAGCCCAAATGGCTCATAATGATTTCCTATACGTCTGCAAAGGTCAGAACACTTTAAAATAACAAAATCCTCAGCTATGCAAGAAAGGTTAACATCTTGGTTTGTACAGCATGCTGCTGCTGTGATGTTGTAGCCAAGGGTGAACTCTCCTCTGAAGCCCTTCAAACACCACCGTGCTAGCACTGACTCTGAGCCTATAACTCCAGCCGAATGAGCAGGGTTATACTTTGCTTCTTCAGTAAGGAAAAAAAAAGAGTGCTTATAGTTCTGTTTTTTAGTGCAAGCTCTCCATGATAAATATCCATGCAGAAGGCAAAAAAGCCTTTGACAAATGCCACTGGGTCCATAGGTGTGACAAGCAATATCAAAACAATAAAGGGACATGTTTAAATGTCAGGGCAGATTCTTATCTGCTGCACATATTTGAATGTGTTTTTCCTAAATTCCAGTGCAACATCCTAGTCCCATCACCACTCCACTCTCTGCCCTAAAAAGACAATCCTATAGCTCACAGCTTGAGCATTCTGTAAAACATAGCTTATATATATTGGTTAACATTCAGGATTCGCGTAAAATATCATCAGTGCTGTGTTCTCATCCCCCAACATCGAAACACATCAACGGAGGATAAAAACACGCGACAATGATGCCACCGCTGTGCCGTGCAGACCGCGCTGAAGGCGGAAATCTGCATTAAAAGACGCACTTTAATGTTTTTCAGCGCATCAACTTTAATATCTGTTGAGCTCAGGCGCTATCTGGTGTGCAAAACCCACGATCAACAAACGCCTTGGAGTGCGCTTCAGCATTGGAGCTATACTTGTGCGGTACTCAGAAGTAGGTGCTGTCATGCAAGCTGGTCGTGATAGTCGATGCAGATGAATTAAGACTAACTACATAACTAGGCCTACTGCTACCGTTCTTCTTCCGTTTCCATTTAGTACATAGACACGCACACCGCACATCTTGCAGCCTGAACTGAATCCGACCATTATTCGTTGGTTTCACTCTTCCACGACTTGGTTAGTGAGTAGGGTGAAAGTTGGCATGTGGCAAGAATGGTACCGATCGCCTCCATCCGGCTGTCCTGTTAATGGTCAGTTAGTAGTCCTGATTCGCTGTCACATAACGAATGCCTCAACTCACTGACAGTTCGGATATTGTTAGACCCCACGCATAGATCGGAAAGCTGTGAGAGGTTCCCACTGCGTGAAAATGGCATGAAAGGGTCAGACTTACCGACGGCTAAATCCAGTAGATCTGCGCACAAGAGCAAGCACAATGAGAAGACGGTCATCTTTCCCTTATTTTGCAATAAATCCCAAACTCCATCTGCGTTTACATGCCCTCCAGGTTTCGGCTGTGTAATCCCCACCATTCCAGAGGTATGCGATTCAAAGGTGCCCCCAAACTATTCATGATGCAGCTCAAGTCTAAGTGGAGAATTCGGAGAAGTTGAAAATGAATGCAGCATTCAGAGCAGTCATAAACGAGCATCACATCAAAAAAAATGACTCACTGGGTGCGCTTATAGAACAAGCGGAATGTTTTTCCCCCCCTCACAGTTTAAACAATAGGGAGCTGCGCTTAGCCGCGCAGCAGAGATAGGCTGTGGAAAAAACGGAGCGGTTTGGATGAAAATGTCTCTCTCTCTCTTTCTCTCTCTCGCTCTCTCTCTCTCTCTCCTCCCGCCCTCCCCCTCCAGACAGACGCACAGTCATTCCTGATCACTCGCTCTTTTATTTCACACAATTTTCCTTAATCCTACCCTGGATTCAGACCCCTCTAATTCTGCCCATTAAGCCGATTTATTTCCGTTGGATTTTTCTTTTTATAAAAAACCATTTGTAGAGATCCTTGTGCTCCGTATAGTATATAGCGTACACGAATATGCATAGGTTACATATAAATAATACACTTCCTAGTCATCTAGTTGATGAGTTAATTATCAGGAAAACGTGTTTCTTTTCTACCCAGTGTTATGCATCAAAAAGTAAACCGTTAATCAAGTGAAAGGACCATTACATGATGTATTAAATCTTGTTATTGTCATACCCTCTTACTATGTGGGTGCTCACGATTAGTGCTCAAAATCCCACTTACTGGAGAAGATATTAAGTGTACATATTAAGAGTATTTTGCTGGAGCAAATCCATAAAGATGTATTTGAGTTTAATAAGTGCCTGTTTTATTGAACTGGCCTGACTGGTAAAAGTTGCCCTTCTCTCTCAAATTGCCTGCAATCATTTGTATCATTAGGGGACATCTGTCATGCAAGCAGCAGTTCCTGTGCTATTTTTTTTTTTTTAATACTTTGACATTACCGACATCAAAAAGCATATCGCTTTTACCAAAACTGCGTGCTTTGGTATGGTACAAACTATAACAATGAAACCTTGATTAGCATTTCCTTCCTGTCATAGAGCTGGATCAGTTTTAGGGCTAATTTTGAAAATAAGATGAAGACTGAAGAATCTGGTATTTTCTAAGATTGTGATCATTTCCAAAAATCATTAGACATGCTCAAGAGTGAGTTCACTGCAAGTATTGTACATACTCCAAGATTTACCAAAGTTTGACGAGTGCCTCAGGCTGTGCCATTCTTATCAGCATCACCTTAGCATGGTCAGTTTGGGTTTGCTACTATGTTTTACTCTGAAATGATGTTTCTGACAATACAACCCTTTTGTGAAATGGTCCTCTGGGTTTTCATTCAAAGTGCAGGCAACAAGTTATTAGGGAAGACATCCACCATCATGGCAGCTCCATTCTTCAAAAAATATGAATGCAGTTGAATAAAGTCATTGGTTTCCCATTTTCTGAAAAGCCGACTCAATATATCAAGACAATATATTTTTATTGATCTGTGCAGCAGCGAAACAGTAAGACCTTTACCAATGCAGGAACCCCAGGAAAAGGTGTGTTCTAGAAGGCATAGGCTTAGTGGTAGATGCACTCTTATTATTACAACCTACAAAGCACTAGGTAGGAATACTAACTTATGCATGTACACTCAATGGCCACTTTATTAGATACACCTTGCTAGCACTGGGTTGGACTCTGTCCTGCCTTCAGAACTACCTTAATTCCTTGTGGCATAGATTCAATTTTGTTTTGTTATGGTCCACATTGAAATGATAGCATCACATGGTGACTGCAGATTTGTCAGCTCGACATCAGCCATGGAAATCTCCTGTTGCACCACATCTCCAAGTTTCTCTATTGGACTAAAATCTGGAGAGTGTGTGTGAAAATTCCAGTATATCAGCAGTTTCTCAAACATTCAGACTACCCAACAACCTTAGCACATTTAAAGTTACTTAGATCATCTTTCTTTCCCATTCTGGTGCTTGGTTTGAACTTTAGCAGTTCATCTTGACCATGTCTACATGCTTAAATGCACTGAGCTGCTCTCATGTGACTGGTTGATTAGGTCTGGTCTTCACTTGTCCTTACATCTCTGATCTGCTATAAATGTGGTGGGTGTATGGCTGGAGACTAGTAATACAATCATTGCAGTGCTGAGTTTGTGGTTTTTGAGATGTGTGGTGGTCTCATTTTTATCAATTTGACTTCATAATAATCCTAGTGGTTAAAATAGTTTTTTTAAAAAACAAAAAAACGTTAATTGACTCTTTTATTTAACTTCACTGATGTTAACATGCCTGTTACAGCGGACACTGCACCAGTATATTCAAACACCTATGAACATGCAAATGAAGAGCTAGGCACCGTCCCACAGTGCTACCCCTCACTGCTCGTAGGATAGAGAGGAGGCTGGAGGGTTTCTTGGTTAAGGTCTGCAGCACAAATGCACTATCACACATCTCTAGAGGGCAGTGTCAACAACAATTTATTGGGGTAACAGAGCTGAACGTGTTGCTGTCCATATGGCATCTAACCCTACATACAAAGAGGGGTCTTTACTCTCTGTATGTAGGGTTTCAAGAGTCCAAATTCTGTCCACATGCTTTGTTCAGTCATTGACTCTTAAACTGGTCTTTAGTCTTTTATTTGGGATCTGAGAAATTGAGAGGAAGAGGAAACCCGACACAGATAGACTTGACTTCATTAACGACGATTGTCCTGAATCCTCTTGCCTTTCCAGTTATCATTTAGGACTTGCTTACCCCAAATTAAACATTAAAAATTCTGTCTGTTGACTGCCAAAGGGTGTGTCAAACAGTCAGCAGCTGCTTATTGAATACACATTATTAGAGTTTAAATCTGTTAATTCAAATAAATTAAAGAAATAATATTCAGTTTTGAGTGACACTGTTCAATTGACCTATAGTATAACATATTTATAATTTTCACTATTTCCAAACACAAGGGATTAGATTCATTCTCCTCATCCTTCCCCTCCTTTCTCTGCACATGTCCAGAGAAGAAAATTCTAAACAGCTATAATCACACACATATTTTCAATATAATGCTGTTCAGTACTAACTTATTTTTTTAATTTAACTACAACTAGGTTCTGTGGGGACATGCACCCCCACTGCACTCACACACACACATATATAACCGCAGACACATGCATATGCATACAGACACCCCCACCTATACAATCCACAGTCATATGACACACTGACACACATACCTCCAAACTCATGCAAATCTAGGGCTCAACATATGGTTTCGGGGGGGGGGGGGGGGGGGGGGGGTAGCTGACACCATGAGAAGCCCCTTTAAGTGCAAATATGTTTGTATCCAGCTGATGCAATATCTGGGAAATCTACTCTTGTTTTAGGACAACACTGGGGAATTTGAATTCCCCCTCCTCAGTATTGCCAATTTTCCAAGTGGGGGGAAAACCAGTCCAGTCCTGTTGAGTCAAGTACTCTTTCTGAGTCACTCAGGGTGGTGACTCATTAAGTAAATGTGCCTGTTTTCCTGTCACCTCTTTAATTTTCCAACTAAGCTCAACTGGATGTATGTGATTATCATCTTTACAGAAAGATTGCATTGCTGGGGGGCTGGGAGGAGGTGCTGGCTGTCAGATTGGGGTCTGGGATGCGGGGCCTCCCTGCTACTGCAGATAAGGAGGTGGTCCGCTTGCCTCCACCCCAGAGAGAAGGGTTACATCTCCTGGGTCTAGGTGCGGCTTGCCCCTCTGGGGGCGGGGGTACCTGGACCTGGGATATAGAGTATGTTTGGGGAGTGTGACTGTCTGTGCAGTGTTTATTTGTGTCTGTCTACACGTTGGGTGAGTGCCGAGTATTTGGTTGTGTATATGGGGGTGGGAATGCACGTTTGTGTCCGCGTGCGCCTGTTCGTCTGTGTCTATATGTCAGGTTGGGTCTTAGACTCAACCTCTCTGGGTACATCTCAGGCCCTCCAAAGTACGGAGGCCTATCTCCCCTCACCACACTCCCTGCCGGTGGCTGATGCCCTCAGACGTTGGTGTGTTGGTGGTTCTTGTCGACTGGGTGCTCATGTATGTACCGGCTCACTCCTGGTGGGCGATTGGCGGGGCCTGGCGCCTGTGGCCCGGCTGGGCCCCTTCCGTGGGGTGGGGTGCCCTCAGACCTCTGGGCCTGAAGCTCGGTCCTCTCTGGCACAGCTGGCTGCCGGCAGAGCCCGCGGGCACGCCACTGCAACCCCCTCTGGCCTCTGCTCCATAGCTGCTGGGTGACCTCTCGTTTGGGGCTCTACTCAGCTCTTCCCAGGAGGGTGGCACAGTTCCCCCCCTTTTGGTGGTCCTCCTCGGGTCCTCGTACTCTGGGGTCTCTGGATGTCTGGGGCCTGGATCTCCTCCATACCTGCTTCATGCCCTGGGGGACGGGGCTATGGCTCCCCACACTCCCTAGCAGATCGTTACATGGAGAAACCTTTGGAATACAAGCATGCTGATCCACACAGGTGTACACACGGGTGTTCACAGACGCGGACTACACCTTTCTTGGCTGCTGCCTCAAAGCACATTGTGCGCGGTCTATCTTGTGTGCTGCACAATAGCGTTTAATATTTAGTATCTACTGTTATCTACTGCTAGCTAGTTTATTGTGATGGTGCTGTATTTATTATGTTGCTCTTTTTTTGTTTGCTTTCTCTTCTGTTTTTTTTTCTCCATACAGGTGATCCAGATGTTTTGTTTGTTTTTCTTTCTTTCTTACCGTCTCTTCTCCCCTCTGTTTTTCTTTCTCTCCCTCTCTTTCTTTCATTCTTTCTCCCTGTCCTATCCCCCAGTCATGTCTGTCCCGTTTGTAGCAACCGAAAATTAAATAAATACATAATTATAATAAAGGTCAATCAAATGGACCAATATGGCAAGGCCATGATGATCCACTTGGTAAAATAAATCCGCTTGGCATCTTTCTTGGCCTTAAGACAACAATTCTGATGGCTAAAGATCCAAACGGGACAACAACAACAACAAAAAAAAAAAAAGATTGCATAAGAACTACTCAGTCAAATTTCAGAAAAGTTGGAGAGGTGTGGATGGGCAAAGAAAGGACACATTAAATTGTAGTGCAGATCTTGATATTTTTCATTAAAATTGCAGGATAGGGCAGTGGCATTGACCTTGGAGGAGAATGACCTTTCTACTTGGCTTATTTCAGTGCTGATGAAAGAAGAAAAAATTTTTAAAAAATTGTCAGGGAAAAAATAAATGCCTTATCTTTATTCCGTTATCTTTGTCCAATTTGTCCTCCCGACAAAACAGGCCAACGAAGAATAGCATAGCGTAGCATAGCTGCATTTACAGTCTGGCTGTCTAAAAATTCAGTTAGTGTTTCAGATAACCTATTGGACACTGTAATAGTTTAGCTGTACTTTCAAGTTCAGGACATGTCTGCACCCTCTTCACCATTTTGTTGCCAAATCACCCACACCACCTCTAAATGCCCTCAAAATATACTGTTTAAAAGAAAAAGAAAAAAAAAATTCAAATAATTAGTTATTTTGAATTTTGGTGTAATTTTGAATCTAGCCCCAAAAGAACTGATGATTTTGGTTATATTTTTATATATATATATATATATATACACATATATATATATATATATATATATATATATACACTATATATAGCTACCTCTATGTATGTATGTGGTTGTGTGTGTATCCATGCCAGGGAAAAGCATAGTAACACATTGGCAAACCTAACCTGAAAACAATTTGAGTGGGGAAACGAATAACATACAGATAAAAGTACAAATAATGAAAAGAAAATGAGGAACTGATCATTTAAATAAAACAAGAATTAATTAACATTAACTAAGAAAGGGAAAAACAAGTAACACAGAAAAAAAAAACAGCTAGACACAGACAGAGGGAACACAGAAAACAGCGTCAGACAGAAACTAAGGTGACGCCGTAATTATGGCATTGCCTTCTCATGAGTAGAAACTATGGCATTGTTTTCAAGCTATGTTGCTCAATACATATCTAAGAGCTAAAAAGAAGCCTGCCTCACTTGCTTCCACCTTTTCATATAGCATTAAGTTGGTTGTATGAAACCGCACAAAAGGTTTAAACAGGTCTGTCACTAGGACCATCTAACAAGATGACATGAATCAATTGTGCAAGCTGGTTTCACAAACCAGTGATGCGACCTTTGTGTTTGTTTTCTGTCAGACACCTGCAAACAGTAGTGGTGCAGTCATGTGGGAATTCATCTGAGGACTGATAGTAGAAAAGACTGCCTAGCTTTTAAGCATTAAGCTGCCAAAAGGAACCAGAAAATACCCTCACAAGAAAGGAAAGGAAAGACAATTGTGGTGTGACTGGATCTTTTCTGAATTGCCAAATACAGTATATTATACCTTTAAAGTTACATGAAGTTTTAGATGCATGCTTTCTCTGACTGCCTGCTCAACTTCCTGACTGACTATGCAGTCAGTAGTGTCAATATATGACATTATTGGTTACACCAACAAAATAGACAAGAGTAAAGCGCACTCACAATTCAGAAATGTCCAGTGGCTGATTTTGAGTTTTGTGTGCAAAGGCCCTGACAGCTTAATTTCAAGGCCACGGACTTGCTCATCTATGATAAACTCTCTCAAAGGGTGTCTTAGTCATTAGGTTTTTGGAGGGAGGACAGAGCCTAGAGGAACATCAGATAGCACAGCTTAATGATGCCATCTCTTTCAATAGTCTGTATGTATTTCTTAAATCATTAATTAGGCTAAATTACTATCCAAATGTGTAGTAATGGAATTGCCTTTCATCTTCTGAAACCTTGACCTGAATGTAAACTTGTCGTCAAAGTAAATGACCAGTCAGCTATTAACCATCTTGCAGTTTTGACCAGTTTAATTACTTAGGTACACCAAGATTGATTTTAATTATCTCCATTACTCAGTCCAAATGACGTTCATGTTTAGAGTCTTATGTGAAGAATTTTTAATAAGACAATCACATCTGAGGAAGCTTTTAGACTTCCATTAGCAAAATGTGACAGTCTCGCCAGTGCAAAGTACTAGCGAAGGCAGAGTATCATCATCAATATTGCTTTTCTGACCATTACCAAAACCAGAAGTCAGTCTTTTTGATTACTGTGCTTCACGCCCTAGTGAAAACATGGGAAGAAATTCAATACTGAGAAAGCAAATTTACATTATTTCACATGGTATTAAGTCAATATCTTCTAAATGTAGGGTTAAGTCTTTTGGAAACATAAAAAAAAAACAAGTTATCTCTAAAATATATTTAAACATTAACTGCATAGTCATATGAAAAAAAAATCAAAACAAGGCTTCCCATGTTTTCAGATGTCATAGCACATATGTCGAAGCATGCATATTTGAAATAATGTCTTAACAAAGCAGACCGGCTATGACCAGCTCACCAGTTGTGTTAAAATAAATGAGGAAAACAGACTGTTATATTACCAACACACACATTAATGGCATGCCGACACAACATTCATTATCCTGAATAAAATAAATCTATTAAAAAAAGTCACTAGGCTAACTGTTTTCAAAGAAATTGCTACTAACTCTTTACCAAGCATAGATAAAAGGCCAGACTCAAGGCAGGGATTTTATTACACCGCAGTTTCTCTATGTCATTTTCTCCCTCACACTCCTCAGACCCGCAGCTTTGAGGCTCTTACATGTTGCAAATGCTCATTTTCAAAGAGATTACAACACATATCTGTCAGAAGCAGAATTGCATGGATATTATGCATGGGGGACAACTCAGAAGTCTGCCAGTGGGGAACACATTGCAGTGTGCCTGAACCATCAACAGAGATTAGGGGTGACTTCTTAAAATGGGACAAGACCAGGCTTGCGGGGTTGACCAGGTTAGAACCAGCTGTAGACGTGCTTTAGCTGCACAATTTCACTTTATTTGCAGCACACGTAGAAAGGCAGAAATAAAACGTCTTTGTCAGCTACAAGTATTTCCTGAAGCAATTGGCCTCACATGACTCACTGAAAAGAGTGATACTCTGCAGTGGCTTTACTTGTGGCTATTAATACAGTAATGCAACACACAAACACAAATCAGAGTATACACTTAAAATAAGACCAGGGAGAAAGGACACTTATCATAGCTTTTCAAATATAGCAACAACAAAAAAAAAGAAAAAAAGAGAAAGATTATGCTATAGTATCTCAATTTTAGTATTTGAAGTGGGCCTGTTTTGATCATTTTGAGCTCAAAGTTTTTATTTCTGGACTCTAGCAGAGTAGATTTGCATGATTAACAGTGTAAAAAAGTTCTTATTTAGTTTCTACTGGCCGTTCTGTTTATCCTCTGTATGAAACAAGCTGTCTTATATCCTGTTTCCTTACTATCTTCCCTAAAAGCCCCTTTTATTTCTGATTGGTTTCCTTTTGCTTGGCTTCAGCACCTGGTGCTTGTTAGCACCACCTGCTATGTGGAGGCATTTAAAATAAACATGATTTGTAGCTCTTGATTTGAAATTGTTTCGTCTTGATTTGATTATTTCTAATATAAGAGTGGACAGCACAAAAACCCTCTCCAACCAAGACTGCATTAGAACATTGCCTGGTTATTATGGAGCACATCCACATATATACAAAGTTGCAAATGTACCATTCCAGGTTTGCCCTGAGCTGAAGTTTAAATGTTGGGAGTAACGAAGAGGTGGGATTGTCCTTTCTATAAAAGGAACAGAAATATGTGGAAAAAGTACAATATGTCAATTTTTTAAGGTATAATTAACCCTCATAATGTCCTCCCGATTTCCATACACCTGTGGTCCTCAGGGGTCAAAAATGTCCCCACTTCATTTGAGTGTTTTTTAAAGTATAAAGTATAAATTGTCAATCAATTCAGTGTTACACCTTAGTTTTACTTAAGACCAACACATTAACACAAAATTTACCCAACATTATACATTTTAGGGCCACCAGACCTTGTTTACAAAAAATGCACCCTGTTTTTTAAGCGAAAATAAAACAAGAAAATGAAATATTTAATTGTTTAGATAATTTTGACTGTTTAAAGAATGCTGTGTGTTGAACTTTAGTGGGAAAGTTTTTTTTGAACCATTTAAATTTTTTAAATGGCAGCACATAATCACACCTGTGGTCCTCAGGGGTCAAAAATGTCCCCATCTGGTTTGATTGATACTTAATTAATATGAAGTGGATTTTTCCCCCACTTTTAATTAAAACTTAATTCAAACATTTTGACACATTTTTTTTTATTCCATTTCAAATTTAAGTCTGATAAAACCTGATAAAAATGAATTTTTTCTTTGTTTTTGGGTAAAAAATAAATTAAATCATCAGTTATTGTGATTATTGTTTCACAACCAGAGTCGGTTACTTTAACAGATGATCACAGACGGGTTTATGTCAAAGTTAATTTAGAAAGCTGTTTTAAAACTACTTCAAGTTTTTTACTGGCAGCAAATAATCACATCTGTTGTCCTCTGGGCTCAAAAATGACCCAGTTTGCTTTGACTGTTTATAAAGCAAGAAGTATAAAATATCATCCATCTCTGTGTTTCAAGATTTTATTCATCTTTATTCCAACTCATTACCTGACAGTTTTCTATATTTTGGCATGGTAGGAACACCAGGGCATGGGTCTGAGTGAAGGCAAACTTTCATGAGAACAAAGGTGTGTCCATATTTGACACAAGTGCAGGAGGAAGCTCAGGTTTATTCCTCTGCACTGGTCCCATCATGGACAGCTTTCTTTTCTGCAGTTGCAGGCCAAGGGCATATGAAGTACACAAGTTGTTACAGGTGATTGTTTTCTTTTGGAAACCTTCTTCAATGTTAGGGACAACTCGCGTGTCCTGACTGCAGGACAGACGGTTTGCCATCGTACACTAGCATGTTCCATGTACAGCTGTACCTGGCATCACATACTGCCCATGTTTTTATCTCATAGTTCCCTGGTTTACTTGGATGTTCTGTTGGAGGGGACAGAGTCCTCTGAAGGGGACTTGGTGCTCATACACAGTCACATCAGTACCAGGATCTTACATCAACAGCAGGAGAAACACCCACTTGTCCCATACACCTCAAATGGGAGCACATTTGTGTCATGAACGATAATCATCTATTGTGTCTTTATCAAGAAATTATATCCTTTTTGTGCTTCTATGATTAATCTTGTGTCACCTTTAAAACTTCTCTGCCAGACTCAGGATGTCATAAACTGGCCGTAGCGACTCTACTGGATGCACGGCAGTAAGAATCAACATACCCACATATGCCTACAGCTGCATTCGATCCATTTTTCTTCCTCTCTCGTTGTCCCTCCTTGTTCGTCATTGAGTTGGCTGTAGAGCAGCTCATCTGCTAATTGTATGGTTGTTGGTTCAATCTCTGTGTGCTCTAGTCTGGAGTTCTTACCAAGGTGTCCTTGGACAAGTTACTGAACCCCAACTTGGTCTCTGATGCATCCATTGGCATGTGAACGTTAAAAAGCAGAATACAAGCAGAATACACTGTGTATAATGCTTTCAGTACTCGAGTAGAAAAGCCACTGAAGGAGTATGGGACCTGGCATATGTGCTTGGACTGTGGTAGATTGTCTTTCTCTGAGGCACATGAGAGAGTCATGCATCGTCTGTCACTGGGGAGGATAGAAGACCAGATCAGTGTTTCCTCACATTACTGCAAATATTCCTCTGTCTCAGCTGACTCCTCTTTCTTGCTTGATTCTTTGTCTTCATCATAATTGAAATGGAAGATGTGCAGTCCTCTGACACATCTTCTATTTCAGTTTCACATTCTGAAAATTCAAGAAACTTCAAGAAGCCCAGTCACTTTCTTTCCAAGCTCCTCAGACTACCATGTCCTGGATGCCTGAGAACCTACTTGAACATAGTTCAGATTCTTCATCACTTTTCTTCACTTCATAGCCTTCTTCCACTTCTGCAGGTGGGTGATGTGCTTTTCAGAGAAAGGGTAGCATGTGCTCTAAATATTGACAATATTTTCTTCATCTTCTAACCCTGGATCTTCCTGAACATTGATTCTCCCTCCTCATTATACTAGAGGAGAATATGTGCTTTGTTCTACTGGTCATTGCTTTGCACAACATGGTAAAAAAAAAGTATGCTCATCAAAGTATGCAAATCTCTAGTGCAATGGAGGCTTGTGAGCTACTTTCTGTGTATGTATTATTGTAGGGTCGACCTTACAATACAAAGCACCTTGATGCGACTGTTGTTGTGATTTGGCACTGTGTAAATAAAATTTCATTGAATATAGAGCACCTGCCTCCTCATTGTGCTGCCTGTTGTTGTTGTTGTTGTTGTTGTGGTTGTTATGACCAGTGCTTGACCCCACACATCAGTGATCCAAGATCAAAGACGTTTGAAAGCAGTATGTTGTGAAAATACGGCCCTTTGCAACACTTTGTACTTTGGGGTAATTTTTGTCCACGAGGACCACAGGTGTTATAAAATCCAATAAAAACCCCATAAATAAATCAAATTACTTAAAACTTATTCCAATCATGTATATATAGTAATGAATAACTTCTGTTATTTTCAGACCATTTGATGAATAAAAAAACACATTTTTGATAGCAAAAGATTTCTTTAGAGGACAAAAATGACCCAAGGACAACACAAGGGTTAAAAAAAATGTTTAATAAAATATCTATTTTTAGCACCAATCTTTTAATAGACTGATGAAGAAGAGAAACAAGTCATATAGAGTGTGTACTTGATTTTAAATGCCACTCTTTCTGAAAATGAGTTACAAGAAGAAGAAAAAAAGTTTGAAAGCCAAATGAAAAAGTCTGCTTGACTGGGAAATTATAGCATAAATCACTACAATTTTGCTTCTACAAAGTCACTTGCGCGATGGGGCTTGAGACCCTCAAATTCCTATCTACATCTTAAATTCAAAATCCAAATGCCCTCATGCAAACCAGAGCCATTGTGTGAATGGTTGAAAGCAGCGTGTTGTAAAGAGCGCTTTCAGTACTCTGGGAGAGTAGAAAAGCGCTATATAAGAATCAGTTCATTTACCATTTAAAATAAAAGGTATAAATATTAGGGGTGGGTTTTAATAATTGATTCATCAATTAAAATCGATTCTGGCTTGGATAACGTGATATCGATTCATTAAAATCCTGAATCGATTTTTTTATATAAATGTATTTTGCCCAAAATTCCAGAATCTCAGGTGAAACATCACAAAATTTTGACAACCACCAAACATTTAAAACAGTAAATGAGAGCAGGTACACGGCTTCTGCACAAAGACGTAAACACAAAGCGCGACCTGCGGATCAGAATCAGTGAGATGTCGCCTTTCTCACCCGACGGCACGGACACGGTCGACAGCTCGCTGATTCTGATGTTTCAGCGGCTCCGCGCTTTGTGTTTACGCCCTTTTTGCGCTGATTCTAAAGCTGTTCGTTTTATCTCTCTCCAAACAATGTTGACCGAACCAGCGGCAAAAGAACAGACACGCTTAGCCGTGTCTCTAATAAAACCACTGTAACTTCAGAGGTAATGTTCATAAGTTGATTAATGGTTTTCTTTCATTTTTGATGTACTGCAGAATATTTTTATAAAATCCCAGGCCAGGAAAATCACCTTCATGTTTTTCTGTGTTTTATCATGACTTTACAAGTCATGATAAAACAAAGCCATACTAAGCAGTCTCCATCTTTTCATTTACAATGTTGGAATTTTTGTTGTCTTTTGTTGTCAGCCACTTTTGTCAGCACGAGTTTTTCCATTGAGATGTATTTTCAAAGTGTTCATTTAATTATTTATTTATTTATTTTTATCAGTGTATACATTTGAGCCTATGTGTATACTTTTGTTCCTCTTTGGATTAGAGAAAATCTGAAATAGATTCAAACATTCGCACCAAATGCTTGTTTTGTAAAGTTATTAAGGATGTATAATGTACAATCATTCCACCCAGGAAAAAGAAAAGAACAGTTCAAAGAAATAAAAGTCCAAAATTAGCATGACGTACATACCCATAATGAGTGTATGTAAATGTTTGATCACAACTATGTATTATTAAGTGTTTTTTTAAATCAGTTGATTACTTATTACTGTGAATCACAGGTTAAAACCTTATTCCCTCTAAAAAGCCACTAGTTGCTTCTGCACAAATACTGTTTTATGTTCCATATGTTTTATAATTACTATGCATGTGACATCACTTACAGGACTTGCATGTTTTCTCCTGTTGGTAGGCATACTTTGATCAAAAATAATTTCAACTGTTCCAAGCAAGGTTGAGTTTTATCCAATAATGTTATTTTGTCATCAATTTGCATTTGTATATGAACATACTTGTAGTGTATAAATCAAATTATTTTCAAAAGCTCTTTGATTTAAAGTATGTCGACTAACAGGTTAACTTGCTGTAATACGTGCGAGTTAAAAACGATCATTTCCCTGTGGCAGTCATCCCAAACCCAGAAATCACCAAAATCTGATCAACTGAACCTTGGGCATTTGGCCATCTGTCACCACATTTCATCCAAATCCACTGATTAACTTCTGGGTTATCTTGCTAGAAGTCACAAAACAGATGAGTGAAAATATAACCACATTTGTTGATTGAGGCAAACATTTTATCTCAGTATTTTAGACTTATCGTACAGCCTGACAGCCTTCCATTCCAAGTGTCTAAATGATTTTGCTTACTGCCACAACATCTGGGTCACTTCACATCTTAAAAGAAATCATTTTGTGTGTGTCAAGTTGCTGATGGAGGATAAAGAGAGAATTTTTAATTCAGTTCCACCAAAGCCATACTGTAAGTACTTTGCTTGCTTATGCCTGAAAGCATGTAATTATGCTCCCACCCCATCTCTCCCTCTGTTCCTCTTTGCTTCTTTCTCATTTTTTCACACATATTGAACACACATGCACAAGGAAAACTACAGTACTACTGAAAGAAGAAGTTAAGTTCCCTTAAAACATTGCAGCAATGTCTCTCAATTCCCCAGAATTCATTTAAAAACTTCAAGCTTTCCTTTTCTTTGAAGATATATAGCAAGATGTCTGCTCTCTTATCTTTTTTCTTTTCTGAGCGGTCATCCAGTACACAGGCTCATAAGCCAAGCTTTGACAACAAAAGCACTCTTTTCGTCATTTGCACAGGAAAGCATTAGAGCTTATAGCCTGTTCATATTACGCATATGCCAGTATATATTGCTATTTATTGCAAGACAATAATAAATTACAATTCAATTAAGTTTCCTATCAGAACATATTTCATTCTTGAAAAATGATTGTAATGTTAAAGGATGTAAACTAAACGACTTTACATCTTGATATATTAAAATAAAAAGAATTTTAAAAAGACATTGTACAAATTGTAGTAGTTGCAATGATGTAAATATTAGTTCTAGTTAAGAAAAAAGTCCTCTGTTGCATTCAGTAGTTGTTATTAATACACTTACCATTAAAACAATGTAAAGTAGGTAACACTTTTTTTTTCCTTCCTGCATTCACTCTGGAACTTGAAGAACTTTCTGTACCTTTGAGCCAAAACATTATAGCTACTTATGGAGGAAGCAAATATCAAATAATAAAAGCACATGTAAAGGTCTGGGCTATTTTAGACTCCAAGAGAACAGCTGAACATTGTATTTAGTGTGGTTGTAGGAGAAATGACAGTCACCTTTAAAAAAAAACCATGAAGGCTTGTGAGATGCATCCTGTCAGTAGGTGTCTGACAATGGTCTATAAACTACGAACTAACAGCACTGCACTGGCAGACATGCTGGAACAGGTCGTCTCCAGGGTAGATTAACCTTATATATAAACTCTCCTAAACTAAAAGTTATTTCTGAACAGATCAAGGATTATGAATTTCAGGTGACATATGCATTATAAAAGAATGACCTCATGGGCAGTATAAGCAGGAGACCACCAACTACTTTTACTGTGTACTAGTAAAATTATAGACATGAATTCTCTCTAGTATGGTCTCAGTGTATTTGACTCATGTCCGTATCTTCTAGACCAGGGGTGGGCAATTCCAGGCCTCGAGGGCCGGTGTCCTGCAGGTTTTAGATCTCACCTTGGGTCAACACACCTGAATCACATGATTAGTTCATTACCAGGCCTCTGGAGAACTGCAGGACATGTTGAGGAGCTAATTTAGTCATTTAAATCAGCTGTGTTGGTTCAAGGACACATCTAAAACCTGCAGGGACACCGGCCCTCGAGGCCTGGAGTTGCCCACCCCTGTTCTAGACAGTCAACTACTGTTTAAGGAGCAGTCAGGGTCAAATACCTAAGCAATGTCTGACATTCATTATATTTAGACATCATAAAAAGTGGGAAGGACACATATGCTCATCTGTCATATCTATCTGTTTAGACATATTGAGTGGATTTTAAACCATCCCTCACCTGTCGCAGACTCTATGAAGAGACCTATCGCCTGAGGAGACTTCTTTGTTCTGTCTACAGTATAAGTGAGTCGCAAACACAGCTGAAGGACACATCCTCAATACCAGCAATGCAACCATTGCTGGCAAAGCAATAGCTTTTTTACCTAGAGTGTCCTTTATGTGAATGTCAAAGTGTCCATGCAAGGGCCACAGCGCACCAACATGAGGCACTGTAGTCTACAACCAACATTCCCTCAGTGAAGAACTACTTCAGAAAAGGTGGTGATGATATTCCTTACCTCACTCATCTAACAAGCTATATATAGCAGGAGAAAAAAAAACAGATGCCTTACTTTGCAAGAATCAAATCTAAGTTGTAGGTTTCGCCTTACATTTGCAATTATAATAGTCACATTTGTTCCTGTTAATACTTCCCAGACATTTAAGCATTTGCTATCCATTTCATATAGTGCAGTAAGAGACCAAGACACTGATCTTTCACAACTCCTCTTACGTTAAGATTAGGTTGCTGATGTTGACTCAGATTGCTCTGTGAGCAGTGACACTGTATGTATCATCCTCATCTACATTCCCTTGTGCAGCCAAGTCAGTCACCAGAGATGAAGTCAGACTTCAGTAGATGAAATTAATCGCTTAACCTCTACACAATCAGCTGCCAATAAATTACACGGGGAAATGACTTATTGCATACATCAAGCTCACATCATCAGAAGTTGGTCTGTCATACTTAATCAGAAGGTTCGGTGATATGCACATTTTTGTGGAAAGAAATTCCATTGTCACTGTAATCAAAAGCTACAGTATACTGCAGATGTAGCACAACTATTACTCCCTGTAGTGGAATCACGCAGAGACTGACTCTCATCAAATATAATCTGCAGCTTCCCACCAAAAGTGTCCGTGTTTATCCATATGCTGTCCATATTTCTTCACAAAAGGGAAAGAATAACAGAGCTAATGACAAAAACCACATTCTGATTCCCTTGAATGCTCTTATATAAAAGCTAACTTAGCCATATTGTGGGAAAGGATTCCACAGTGAACATCGCAGATGAGTAACATTCAATCAAGAGGAAAAAAAAAAACCTACATCCATGTCCACAGGCCATACCAATATCTGTATTCATGCTGACAACATGCCGTGGGGATTAATGGTGATGTAAATGGGAGCACTCACACTTCACTGCAGCTGGTTTACATCATCCGAGCATTGGTTGAGCTTTGGCTTGGGTTTCAGTTCTCACAGTCATTTCGTCAGTTTTGAGGGTATCCCTAGGTTTAAAGGAGCTGGTCAAGTAAGAGAGCAGAAGAGACACAAATATTATAATAACATTAGTCATTCTGAAGGGGTAGAGTTTATTCATGGTAAGTGGGGCTGTTAAAACCTCTGCCTCTAGCCGACCCCTCTGTCTGGCAATAAATATTTTAAAACAGGCCCTGAAGGTCATTTCTAAGGTATGTGTGAATTTATATTCAGTGTGACAGTGTTTAAACATCAAACTGAGAGTGTTTATTGCCTTGCACTGTCTAAGCAATGCATGCTACTAAATACTTACTGTAGTTTACTTTTTGCCCGCCATTTATAGAGATTTTTGCTAACACAGTATGGTGCAGTATCAGACCATAAAGACAGATACAGTGGGGGAAAATAATTATTTGATCCGTACTGCTAATTTTTGTGGTAATTTCATCTTAATGGAGAGAAACAGCCAAACAAATCAAGAAAAAACATGTTACATAAAAATTATATATTGATTTGCATGTCACTGAGTAAAATAACTATTTGATCCCTTACAGCTCTGCCTCAATTTTGTCTCCCACAGATTGGCTGTGTGACCATGTGGCAATCAATCAATCAATTACAGATACTCCTGATCTGAACTTATAAAAAAAACACCTGTACATAGAATCAATTTCTTCCATTCCAACCTCTCCACCACAAAGAGCTGTCAAATGACACCATGGAAAAAAATGTAGACCATCAGAAAGAAGCTTGGTGTGAGGATAGCAGCTGTTAGTGTAATTATAAGGAAATGGAAGAAATATAAATTGACTATCAATACTGTATGATCTTGTCATGGGATGGTGGTGGATTAACCCAATAATGAGCTGAAGGCAAGTGGGACCACATACACCAAGAACACTATTAATACCAAACTATGGCCTAATCGAATGAAATCTTGCAGTGCCTGTAAGGTCTCTCTGCTCAAGACGGCGCATGTACAGGTTTAAGTTTGCCAATCAAACATCTAAATAATTTAGAGAAGGCCTGAGACACAGTGCTGTGGTCAGAAGAAACCATTAGACCACCACACGTCTAGACCATCTCCCCAGTCAAACACAGGTGGAAACAAATGCTGCTTTTCTGAAAAGGGTACAGAACAACTTCACCACATTGAGGGGACAAAGGACAGAGTCATGTACCATAAAATCTTGGAAACTTGGACAATGACCCAAAACACACTACCAAGGCAACAAAGAAATGGCTTACTAAGAAGCACAATAAAGGTGTTTCAAAACCATAAGCGCACTCTGGTGCAGACCAAAACAATCACAATGAGAACCTTTCTCATGTGGTTTATAGTGACACATTTTGGTTCACTTGGATTTGGAAACAAACGAAACTATAGGGAAAAGCTACAAGTTTAAAAAGAAATGCTTGCCATCAAGGATTTCTTCACCAAGTACCAAGTACTATTTTGTTTGGGGATCAAATACGTATTTTACATAATCACATGCAAATCAATTTATAATTTTTATGTAATGTGGGTTTTTTTTTGTATTTTTGGTTGATATTCTGTTTCTCTCCATTAAAATGAAACTATCAAAAATGATAGACTGAGAATTTCTTTGTAAGTAGGCAAACTTACAAATTCAGCAGGGGGCCAAATAATTATTTGCCCCACTGTAATTTGGCTATTGTGTACCATACAGTAAGGTTAGTATGTAAAAAGAAAATACATACTGTTTAATATATAAATAGATCACTTTTAACAAAGGGGCTTGTTGAAGGCAACAAAGTTGGGTGGAAACACCAACCTAAGGTAATGCCGTCTTTTATTTTAAGAGCCCACCTTGAATTAATCCAATTTAAGGGTTTAGCTACACCGTGCACAGCAGTATTCACTCAAACTAATCCATCTCACACCCACATCGTTGTGCACACATAAGCTTGTGTGCATGTTTGCAAATACAGGCATCCATTCATGCTGTCATACCATATAAACTTTTGCAGAAGAACACACATAAACATCATATGTTACCAAGATCCAAAAACTGCTGCTACATAACAGCTATTTCTGTTTATCTGCAAGAAAGAAATTGGGATCACCTCTTAGTCCATGGTCATCATCATCATCATCATCTACCATACTGACACTCTTATAATGAACTTTTAAAGACTCCTTGTGCCATGCTTGCAAACACAGTCTTCTGCTGGACATTTTAACATTAAGAAATATCAACAATATCCTCTTATTTTAACCTCCTGAATATTCAGCAGCCAAGTTTTAGATGTCTGTTCTGTAAGTCAGAGCTTCGGGGATAAAAATCTGTACACAGACCACAAATGAATGAAAAAGTACCGTGACTGTCTCTGGGGCTCTATACACCTTCAGTATCAACACGGCCTCAGGGCAAAATGAATGAGAGCTGCAGACTAGAGGAGTGCAAAGGAAGCAAAGAGGCACCTGGTAAATACTCAAGGTTAGGTTTCATCTCCCTCCTTAAACATACATTTTGTCTGTCTATGGAGTCTGTCTATGCTGATGAAAGTCTTCCTACGACCACTACTAAAGTAATGTGTTACGCACCAGTAAAATATTAACTCGCATAACTGCCATGCTTTATTCATACAAATGTACTACATATATGTGTGGGTGTATGCATGTGGTGCCGTGTGTGCATGTATGCATGTGTATACTTGTATACATTTACTCTTTGATCACCAACTGCTTACTTCAAGCTATTTATGCAAAAAAATTTGGATTTTACACAAGAGCATCATTACACGCTTTCCACAATAAGAAGTGGATAATTTAGACACAAATTATGCTTATTGTTGCACTGACAGTTGTCAAAGAGTGCATATGAATGATTTTCAGTACTTGATGACTATTCATATCTCTGCATTTCCATTACTTTTTCTACCTTGAATTGAATTCTTGTAATGAAACATTGAACGCCATTGAAAAGACACTAAGTGTGCTTTAAACTGCCTTTAATGTTGAGATGGATCAGGCAATTAGCCATTGTATCTCACAGCGTGCTATTCAAATTCGCTAGAGTGAAATCAAAATGGAGTGTGTCAGAAAACACTATAATTTATTGCTGCAGCCTACCTCACTATTCTGCAAAGCAGCAAATCCACTTACAGTGCAGGGATCATCAGGCATACTCACACTGCATGATGAGGGAAGGCAAAGTGGAGGGTAAATGTAAAATTTTAGACATTTATATGAAGAAACAAAATGAAGGGTGAAAGTATAGGTGATGTGAACATCCTTTCACTCTGACCTGAATTTGATCATTAAAAATTTCACCGGATTACATCATGGAATTTTCCCTTAAAAGCTTACCTAAAGTCTGTTGCACACTGTGAATTCCTATAATTTCACTACCACATCATAAAGTGTATTAGCAGTGCAAAATTGGACCAATGCTTCAGACTTTTTGGTTTTAAAAAAAAATCCAAATTAAGTTGATTTGCACTAATGGCCTCAAAATAGTCAAATGATCTCTACAGAGCTTTCATAATAGACAATTAGTATCATCTGTTTATCTGTCTGTTCTGTGGATCCTTATTTGGCTGTCCCCTACAGTTATGGAACTTCAGGACTTGGCATTTGAACATGAGCCCTGGAAGACACTGGCTAATTAGCTCCTAAGGAAGGAGCTATCCATCTTCCTTAGGAAGTGATGTTTCCACTTCCCATCTGTGGTCAGTGCTCTTTAAATTAAAATGTCTCAAACTCAGGAGGACGTAGAATAAAACAGTAGTAAACTACAGGGATTTTTTTTAACATGCCTCATCAAAAACATATGCTCCCCTAACAGTGTTGCAGTGTTTAAAGAGAAAATGACTGGCTGCAAAATTGTCAAAAATTCTAATTAGGTTCAAGATTTATTATTCGTTATTTTTCAGGTTTTCCAAACAAACTACTGCTCCTCTAACTGAAAATAAAGAACTCAACTTAAGTTAAAAAAAAAATGACAGAAAAGAAGAACCAGCAGGCTTGAATCTGCTCAAAGGAACTTGGCTGATTAATAAAAGTCTCACCTGCTCAGGGGCTGTTCTCTTCTCTTACCAGATTTTATATTAAATTTTGAATAGTATCATTATTATTAATGACACATAGCTTCATGTGAGATAACTGAGTTTACTGAATTTACTGTAGGCCAGGTCAATGTAAACATCACCTACGTTGGCCCCAGTCAGAGTTTGAGTTTGCTGTGAAGTGACAGCTCTGACCACTGCATGATAATGTTGCCACAGTTGTTTCTATAATAAAAATCAAACTGATGATGTGTTTGACTTTGGGCACTTAATTGATAGTAGTGCATTATGATCAGCATGTATTTACTGTTGCATGTATTTTAACATACATTGTCAAAGGTAGGCAAAGACAGACTTGCAGAGAGAATTATAACCATGCAGCATACAGATGAGAGAACTGTCAGGCAAAGACAGATCTAAACCCTAATCCAATTAGTTATTTTGTTAGAATCCAAAGTGACTACAAACATTGCTTTTGCTCTTGTTGTCACTGTTGTTGTTTTTTTTCCAAATGCATAGGGATCTTCCACCTGTATCAACTATGAGCAATCCAATTTGATTTTGTGCTATTAAGCTACAATGATTGCATTAATGTGGTTCATTTATGTTTTGATCAAATTAGCATGTATTTTGCCACACCACAGTATGTACCCATTTAACATGGAAATGAAGTTTATGCTAATTGTGTACGGCCTAATATTATCTCACTTACTTTAAAATTTATTTATTTATTTATCTGGAACAGTGAAAACACATTTTGGTATCTACATATGTTTTTTACAATAAGAAATATTCTGAACTGTGGTCTGAAATGCCATCGCTTAGTGCCTAGCGCAGGGTAAGACAAAGAGGCCCATCTGCAATGAGGATCTGAGATGGAGGCAAGCAATCAAATATGACTAAAGGCATTACCAAGTAATGAGACTGTGGGTGGGGGATCTTTCCCCATCTAGAGTTATTGGATGAAGGCTGTTTGTGTAAATTCTAATCCTCAAAGTAGGAGTTTAGTGGAGAGAAAATAAGTTTACTGTAGAAAAACTATAAGCTTGTGTTTTATTTCTGCACTTGAAGAGAAGATGACAGTTTGCCATATCCAAATTGCTTTTGCACCAACTTATTACAAAAATAATGGGATGTCATGTGGTGGTTCCCTTCAAATCAAGAAAGACAATAAGCAAGATTTCATTGACATTTATGTTAACTAACATCATTATGAAGAGAACAGGTCACATTTATATGAAGAATCTTTAAATGGAGGAGCAGCAAACTCAACAGGAAATGATTTTCTGAATATTAAAGAGTGCAGACCTCTGTTCTGGGTCCGTAAATTGGTTCTCACAGATTGGAGATAAAGTGACCCATGCCTCCTAAATACTGGTGGTTGGTGGTAGTGGTGACTGGTCCACTTGTTTTATTAAGTCCAAAATCAACACAACCATCTAAATTACCAAGAGACTGGAGCATTTCATGCTTCCATCTGCTGATAAATGTTGTGGAGACGTTGAGTCTATTTTTCAGGAGGGCTTGGCATCTGCTGACTGTGGCAAAACTAGTGCCAACAAGTACAAAGAGGACAGACAGCTATCAAAGCAACCTAGGCTTCAGTAACACTTCGGCAGTGCCATAATGTGAATCACTTCCATGTCATGGTATATTAGTAAATATCAGTTGTGCTTAGGGTGGAAAGGTCTACAGTGGTTAGCACTTTTGCCTCACTTTTGTTTTAAGTGAAGAATTTGTTTTTCCCCTCCTCTCTACTTACATTTCTTGAAATAACTGTAATGTGTGGAGATGTAAATACCTGACATGGGCACCAAAAGGCCCACCACCAAAGAGATTATGTAGGCGGTATGAACGGAATCAGGCAGCAGTTTAAAAAGTCTCTTATTTTATTTGCGTTAATCAAAGTTGCCAAAAATATGTTTTACTCTAAGCTGTACCATGTTCCTTCAGAACTTCTTAAATAACAGTTGATATAATGCTCTACAGTCACACACTGACATCCGTCATCTATGAATTCTATATTGTAACCTTTACGCTGTTCACTAAGAAAGTTGAATTTATATAGATGCAAAAACGTTTGGAACATCTTGAGGATCACATTCGCTTTTTAGGCACTGCATGCATAATCATGAACAGAGCAGTGAAAAAAAAATACTTTGCTTATGCCTCATCTAAAAATGATGCAAATGCTACAGCGTGGGAAGCTGTGAAAGCAATTGTAGTCAATTCAAATGCTGCAGACCATTCTGTGTCGTGAAAATAGGCTTTTTAGAGCAAATGATCCTGTTACTTACAAAATCCTGATTGAGTAACAGTGATGCATATGCAAAATGGTCAAGAAATGCTCATCTAGTCACAGAAAAATGTTTATCCATATGACTATCAGTAAATACAAATTGTTAAGCATGGCTCACTGTAATAATCTGACTTTATATCTCTGCAATGAATATGACACCCTGTTATTGGAATATTTGCACCCTGTTATTTGCATATTTGCATCATAGGGGGGGCTGCCTATCCCAGCTGCCATAGGGCAAGAAGCAGGGTACTCTGGAAAAGCTGGTAATCTGACCCAGCGCAAATAAAGGTTTTACAACTCAATTTTTATTGTGTTTCTAAAATATTATTTAGGTTTTCAGCTTGTACTAACAGACTTGTTAAAAAAAATAAAACCATTGTTAAATTTGTGTCTGATGTAATAGAAAAAATAAAGTTGTTCCGTTAAAACAAGTTTTTTTGACTCAACACAGGTCTATTTTATAGAACACATGAAACGGTTTATGATTATAATACAAATCACAACACACTATATAATAAACATGCAGTAGTATTTTTGCATTTCAAACCTACATTTAAATGCAACAATTAATATTGTTGTCAAAAGCACTGCAAGAGATTTGTACTCATACACACTGTAACCCTGTAAAGGTTGCTTACAACTAAAAATTAAAATATTTCCACAGCTGATATGAAAAAGCACACATTATAAAAACAACATATAAAATGAACACTTTATTAACAATGGTGTTAAAACTCAAATATTAAAACTTAAATACTAACTAAAGATGCAGTTTTTCAGATAATCAGTCAGGAAATTTCACAATCTTTTCTGGTACTTAGTCATTAACTACTGGGCAAATTATAGTTCTAAAGTTAG